>NC_050069.1:57516191-58169849 GCF_009764565.3 Dermochelys coriacea
ATTTCATTCATGGCAGGACTAGGTCCATAATGCCAACCACACTCACTACAGGATGATTTGTAGGGCTGTCAAACGATTTTAAAAAAATGAATCATGATTAATTGTGGGATTTAAAAAAATCATGATTAATGGCAGTTTAGATCGCACTGTTAATATTAGAAAACCCATTTACAGTTATTATAAGTGTTTTTGGATGTTTTTCTACAGTTTCAAATATATTGATTTCAATTACCACACAGAATACAAAGTGTAAAGTGCTCACTTTATATTATTATTTTTATTTCAAATATTTGCACCGTAAAAAGAAACAAAAGAAATAGTATTTTTTCAATTCACCTCGTACAAGTACTGTAATGCAATCTCTTTATCGTGAAAGTGCAATTTACAAATGTAGAATTATTGTTTACATAACTGCACTCAAAAACAAAACAAGTAAAACTTTAGAGTCTACAAGTCCACTCAGTCCTACTTCTTGTTCAGCCAATTCATAGATTCATAGATATTAAGGTCAGAAGGGACCATTATGATCATCTAAGACAAAGAAGTTTGTTTATATTTATGGGAGATAATGCTGCCCACTACTTATTTATAATGTCACCTGAAAGGGAGAGCAGGTGTTCGCATGGCACTATTGTAGCCGGCGTTGCAAGGAATTTTTGTGCCAGATATGCTAAACATTTGTATGCCCCTTCATGTTTCAACCACCATTCCAGAGGACATGCTTCCATGCTGATGACAGGTTCTGCTCAATAACTATACAAAGCAGTGCGATCTGATGCATTTCATTTTCATCATCTGAGTCAGATGCCACTAACAGAAGGTTGATTTTCTTTTTTGGTGGTTCAGGTTCCGTGGTTTCCAAATTGCTGTGTTGCTCTTTTAAGACTTCTGATAGCATGTTAAATATCTCATCGTTCTCAGATTTTGGAAGGCTCTTCAGATTCTGAGCAGGAGACATACAATTTGGCCCTAAGGTGTTCAGTCACAAATTTAATTCATGCATTATTTTTTTAATGAGCATAATCAGCATTGAAGCAGATCCTCTGGAATGGTGACTGAAGCATTAAGGGGCATACAAATGTTTAGCATATATAGCATGTAAATACCTTGCAATGCTGGCTACAGAAGTGCCATGTGAACTCCTGTTCTCACTTTCAGGTGACATTGTAAAAAAAGTAATAGGCAGTATTATCTCCTGTAAATGCAAATCAACTTGTTTGTCTTAGCAATTGGCTGAACAAGAAGTAGGACTGAGTGGACTTGTAGACTCTAAAGTTTTACTTGTTTTGTTTTTCAGTGCAGTTAGGTAACAAACAAATCTACATTTGTAAGTTACTTTCACAATAAAGAGATTGCACTACAGTACTTGCATGAGGTGAATTGGAAAATACTATTTCTTTTGTGTCTCTTTTTTACTGTGCAAATATTTGTAATAAAAAATAATAAAGTGAGCCCTGTACACTTTGTATTCTATGTGGTAATTGAAATCAATATATTTGAAAATGTAGGAAAACAACAAAAATATTATAATAAATTTAAATTGATATTCTATTATTTAACAGTGCAATTAAAACTGCCATTAATTGCAATTAATTTATCAAGTTAATTTGTGTTAATTTGAGTTAATCGCTCGAGTTAACTGCAATTAATTGACAACCCTAATGATTTGATAAATAAATTATTAGGAATCATGTTTTGGATTGGACAGCCTGAATAAGGCACATTGTACAGACAATAATGGAAATAGCATACGCTAGAAGCACAGATGATAGCCTGTTCACAATTAGAGCAGCAAACAAAGATTCAGTCTCTCTGTTAAGTCATACCATCTAAATTCCATTGCTTAAAGCACAGAGAGTTCTACCAACATTCGGCTTCAGTGCTTTTTTTCTTGAAAAGGGCAGAATCTAAGACTTAACCTGAAATTTCAAAGGGCACATACGAAACTGTTGCACAGCTCTACGAAACTGTTTAATTGTATTATCTGTGAATGACAGTTTATATATTTGTAAAAGGGGTTGGTGATACCAAGCCACTTCCCAGTGAATATATGTCCTCATGACACAAACTATCAACACAGACAGTAACTGCTAATCTTAAGAGAAAAGCCAAGGACGCAGGCAAAATAGATACAGAACTACCCTCTCATCCAAAACAGAGTTTTGGTTTTTATTGGTGAGGCAATGTAGAGAAGCATGTAATATGGCAGTGCTTGCTAGAAATTTTCTGTTTAATTTAACGGCTTCAGTTTCTAGGGCTAACAATCTAGTACATCTTTGGAGCACAAAATTCATTTTTAAAAAAGGAATTACCTACAATTTCTGTTTCTAAATGAGCATCGGAAGCAAAATAGCAGTGTGCAATTGTAAAGTCAAATATAGCAAACAGTCTAGATGGATCAGATAGCAAAATGCAGTTAAGAGAGTGCCACAAAAGGATTTCATCTACCTGCTTCTATTTATTTCTGTCTGAAAAGATAGCAATGGCTTTCTGGTAAGAGAATCTATGATAGGGGCTGAGCTGTCCTGAGATAGGAACCCCAGGAGCACCTGAGCTGACTATTACTATCTGATTGATCATTTCTTTATTAGTAGTACCAAACTCCAGGAAAGAGGTAATTACATATATGTGGAGATCTTTTTTTCTAAATTTCTGTTATACCTACCATTAAAATTCTACCAATATTAGCACTTTTTAGTGATATTTGTGATAACCCTAATTCGCCTGTACTTCACTCATTCACTCTCTTGTTGTAGATAATCTGTTCGTGCTCTTTTTCTATAATCAGTGATAAACAGGGCTGGATTTACACCTTGAACGCTCCTCGGCACTGCACCTTCAGCGCTGCCCTGCTCCCCTACTACAGCTGACCTTTATATTTTCATTTCATTTTTTATTGAAAACATGAACAATTTAAAAATTTAACAAAACAACAAAAATACATGTAATTAAAACAATCACATATGTAGCAAGTAAGGTCCCCTGCCACCTGCGGCTCGGAGCTGCAGGGGCCCCCAGGAGCTGCAGGGCCCCCCCACACCTTTGGCGGCACAGAACGGTGGAGCCCCTCGCCTCCCAGCAGTGGCCAGCAGCTGTGGGGTGCACCACTGCCCGCATGGCTTAGAGTTCTGGGGGCTCTCGCTGCCCAGCGGCAACTGGGAGCTGCAGAGTACCCTCACTGCCTGCAGCAGCTCGGAGCTCTGAACTGCCATGCGTGGCTGTGGTACCCCGCCACAAAACTTTTTGGCGTCCAGACCCACCACCACAACTGCCAAGTGCCCCACACAGACCCCTCACTGCCTAGCACCCCAACACACACAGACCTTCCTCACTGCCCAGTGCCGCCTACTCCCTCACTGCCCAGAACCCCCCCTCAAGACCACCCAGAGACCCACTCTCCTGCACCCTGCCCCCCACCTGCACTTACCAGCCCCTCTAGGAAGTGACTGTGTCTGCCGGGCTGAGCGAGCCAGCAGTATGGCAACACTGTTCCCTGTTGGCAGGTTCCAGCAGAGTTGCATGAGGCAATCTCCCTCAGCCAGCCACTCCCCCTGCCAAGACCCAGGAGCGGCAAACTGTGAGATTTTAGGTGCCCCTAGAACGCTGGCATCTCAAGGAATATACCCTACTGTGCCTAATTGGAAATCTGTCCCAGGTCACAAAGGATTAGCTAATTTCCAATCACACAGTTTCCATAATTAGACACATTCACAAGCAAAGGATTGTGGTTTATATGAAGACAAAAATGCATATACAGGACATACTTCATGGTTGAAAACAGCTAATTTGATGATGTAAGACAACTGTAAATATAGTTTGATTGGCTAGAATGCAACGGCTGCTTTGCATTGCTCCAGGGTGGCTTGAAAGCAGCCAGTGCATACTGGTAAATATGGCCCTAAAAGAAATTTTAAAAAAATATTTAAGTGATATTTCATATTTTCAAATCTTTAGAAATATCATATAGTAACATTTTCTTTTGGTTTCTTGTTTACTGTTCATGCATGAAATAGTTTTTATCTAGGAATGTTTTAATTAACAGTTTTCAGAGTAGCAGCCGTGTTAGTCTGTATTCGCAAAAAGAAAAGGAGTACTTGTGGCACCTCGTGCCACAAGTACTCCTTTTCTTTTTAATTAACAGTGTTAAGGTTGAGTGCATATATTAATAAATTAGAGTAAAATACAGTGCAGAGATGTTACAATTATCCCAATACCAAACATCATAAGCCAAAGAAATTCAGAGTTAAGGTTAAATTTACCAGAAATCCACGTTAAGGTATGGAAAGGAGTGGAGTTTAGATGTTGCTTGTAATTATTAGAATTGGGAGCACTGGCTGTTGGGAGTCTGAAAGGACAGGAAACAGGAAGGGGGGGAGGAGTTGAAGACGCTGAGGGAGAGCTACTGAGGGTGCAACAGCAGCTTGAAAAAGAGGTTTCCACTTTAAAAAATAAAGTCCTATTGAAGTTTGTTAGTACCTTGCCTGGCTACTACAATATTTTGGGGACGAGGATGCATCTTTTGCCTCTGAATCTACCTGCACCCTTTTTACAAAGTCCAGGTGAGCCTCCAATTGCTTTTACTGCCTGGATCCATATGTTTGAGACTTATCTGCTTGCAATCAGTGCTACAGAGATTTCTGAAGTAAGAAAATGTGCTCTGCTAATCCACTGTCTTGGAGCAGAAGGGCAGCATATATTTTACACTTTTCCCCGTGCAGACGATAAATATGAGATTGCACTCAGTGCATTAAAGAACTTTTTTGTACCAAAAGTGAATGTAGTAGTTAATCGCTACAGATTTTGCCAGCGTGAGCAGAAACCAGGGGAGACTATAATGAAGTATATTGCTTCCCTGAGGAGTCTGATTGTAACTTTTGACTTTGGGATTATGGCAGATGAGATGATTAGAGACCAGCTCATTGAGAAAACAACCATGCTTCTTGTAAGAGAACATTTACTTCTAGAACCACAACTCACACTAGAAAAAGCAATAACCATTGCTACCCAGATTGCGTCAGCTACAGCTGAAGCCAAAATAATGAGCATGGATACAGGAGGCACAGTCCAAGCTGCGACTCCTTTGCAGAAAAGTTCACTGTCACTGCAGACAAACAATTACAAGAGGAAAACTAATGAAAAATCACCAAATCAGCAAATTCAAAATACAGTAAAAGCATGCTTTCACTGTGGATCTCCACAACACCTTCCAAGCTACACAGGATGTCCGGCAAAAGTAGCTCAGTGCAATCATTGCAAAAAGATTGGGCATTTTGCTAAAGTATATCGCAGCAGCCAGTTCAGTCAACAGCTGCATGCAGTTACAATACCAGATGTTTCTGTGCTGAGCGTGGACAAAATCACTACTGCACATATTCCAGAACAAATAAAGTGCATGGTAAATGTTTCCACCATACTCTCAGGCACTCTATTCAGCTAATTTTGGATACTGGCTCAGCAGTATCTATACTACCTGATTCCATCTATTTGCATTACTTTAAAGATGTGCCTCTTACTGAACCCAAGCTTCACTTGGTGTGCTATTTGAAAAACCATATTCTAGTACATGGCTGCCTGCCAGCAATAGTTACTTTTGGTGATTGTTGTGTAACTGCAGAATTCTACATTGTCCACAAAGGCACTCCCATCCTTGGCAGAGATTTATTGGCTGCTTTAAATCTCAGGGTAGTTAATGGATGAATTGATCTTCCTCAGCAAAGCACTCTTGTGGTACACACACCAGTTTCAGCTGGGACCCAACACCAGGCTGAGCTGAAACTCGGTTGTGCTTATGAGTTTCTGCATAAAGTTAAAATGTGGAATAATGTGATGCCTGTACGACAGAAATTATGGCACTTACCATTTTCAGTCAGGGAAGCTGTTTCAGAGGAACTTAGAAAACTTGTTCAAGAGGACATTATTGAAGAGATTAACTCCTCGGAATGGGTTTCACCTATAGTAGTGACGCAGAAGAAGGGTGGTGGCATTTGCCTCTGTGTGGACTTAAGGGAGCCAAATAAAGCTATTGTGATTGACAGCCATCCTCTTCCTCACACAGAAGTAGTATTTGCAGAACTCCGTGGAGCAAAGATGTTTTCTACTCTTGATTTGCAGAGCGCATACCACCAGGTTATGTTGCATGAAGACAGCAGAGACTGCACAGCATTTATTACACGAGGGACTATTCCATTTTAAACATGTTCCATACGGTCTTGCATCAGACCCAAGTGCCTTCCAAAAAATGATGTCATTGATTTAGAAGAATCAACATGGAGTTCAGTGCTATTTGGATGATATTATCTTGTTTGGAAATACTTCGGAGGAGCATGACAATAACCTGCAGTGTACTAAACTGCATCAGCAAAGCAGGCCTCAAGCTCAATAAATCCAAATGCAAATTTAGACAAACTGAACTCTCCTTTCTGGGGCATACAATTTCACAGGCTGGACTAAAACCTGATCCAGCTCATATCTTGGCAATTTCAAATGCTCCTCCTCCAACAGATTTGCAAACTTTACGTTCCTTCTTGGGTCTTACCTCCTGGTATGCAAAATGCATTCCCAATTATGCTTCTGTCATTGAACCGTTAAAAGAATTACAATGGGGAAGTTCAACCTTAGTGCAGACAACGGATGCACAAGCTAGTTTTGAAACGGTTAAAGACTTGATTGTACATAGTCCAGTACTTGCACTATTCATTCCTGCATTGCCCACATTGTAACTACTGGTGCTTCTGATTATGGACTTGGGGCTGTCCTCACACAACTTCACGAGCACAACACAGAGAGGACTGTTGCATTTGCTTCAAGGACACTAAGTAATGCTGAGAGAAAATATTCTACAGTCAAAAAAGAAGCACTTGCTTGTGTCTGGGCTACTGAAAAATGGAGAACTTACCTGTGGGGCTGCACGTTCAAGTTGCGCATAGACCATGCCCCTTTGATGACGTTGCTCACCACAAAAGGACGGGGAAGAGCAGGATATCGTATTGCTAGATGGTCTGCAAGACTACTCTCTTTTAATTATAAACTGGAATATAAGCCTGGAAACAAAAATGTGGTAGCTGATTGCCTTTCTCGCCTGCCTTTGCCTTCACCAAATGGTCCACCGAAAGATGAAGATGTAGTAGTTGTGCTTGTTACAAGAGACAATTTCAAGCTGCTTATTCAGCGTGTCCAATTCAACAAAAACTACGGGAATTTCTGATAAAGAGATGGCCCAGTAACCCTAAAAACCTTGACCCAGTTTTGCTGCCTTATTTTAGAGTTCAGGATGAACTTTCTTTGCTCGATGGCTGTGTGCTACGAGGTAGACACCGGCTACTTGTGCAAGAAGAATTACAGTCAAAACTCATATACCTGGTACGTGATACTCATCAAGGAATTGTCAGAACCGAACAACGAATAAAGGATCTGTATTGGTGGCCAGCAATGGACTCTCAAAACTGAAGCACTCATAAAATCCTGTGTCACTTGCCAAATGCATGATAAGACAGTAGTGACATGTACCCCTCCATTACAGCCTGTCCCTCTTCCTGAATCTGCATGGGAAAAAGTGGCGATTGACATTGTAGGACCCTTTGATACTGCTCCAATTGACTGCCGTTATGCCATCACCTTAATAGACTATTTCAGTAAATGGCCTGAGGTCACGTTTACATCGCAAATCTCTTCTGCTACAGTAATTAAGTTTCTCTCTTCAGTTTTTAGGAGGGAAGGTAACCCCAAAGAATTGGTTTCAGATAATGGTAATCAATTTACTTCCCTGGAGTTTGAAACTTTTCTAGCAGAGAGGAACATTTTACACAGAAGGTTATCTGTATACTACCCTCAAGCCAATGGGGAAATCGAATGGTTTAACAAAAGTTTGAAAGAGAGTTTGCAAATGGCTAAACTGGAAGGGTGATTGTGGATAACCTTCACTACTGATTTCTTGCAAGCATACCGGGCTACATCACATGCTACAATGCAAAGATCACCCGCAGAGTTACTGCATGGGAAACAGAGGAATACTAAACTGAACTTTGCTGGATTTTTAAAGGCACGACCTGAGGCCCCAACCGAGATGATGTGAGAAACATCATGTGAGAAGGGGACCATAAATTCACAGCTCCTCTTAAAATCAGAGAAGAAGGGACCTGACACCTATTCACTTTCTGATGGGCGGGAGGGTATGGAATGCTTCTTATCTTGCACCTGCCTATGCACCAAGAGGAGATTATGCCAACACCCACTCTGCATTGGATGACTTCACCGTAGTATCAACGCAACAAGACATTGCACTGGAACCAGGGCTTGAGAGACAGCCTGTCAGACCCGACGACCTCCTGTCTGGACTAGAGACTATGTTATGTAGTATCTATAGTGTTTTTAGTGTAATATTTCTGTCAACAGTACAGTGCCTTGTTTCCTATTTGTTCCTGTGGTTAGAACAATGTTTATTGTAATTGGGAGAGTTTCTTAAGAGAGGAGGAAATGTGGTGTTTAGATGTTGCTTGTAATTATTAGAATTGGGAGCACTGGCTGTTGGGAGTCTGAAAGGACAGGAAGGAGGGGGGAGGAGTTGAAGAGGCTGAGGGAGCGCTACTGAGGGTGCAACAGCAGCTTGCAAAAGAGGTTTCCATTTTAAAAAATAAAGTCCTGTTGAAGTTGTTAGTACCTTGCCTGGCTACAAAAGGCACTTACAAACAACCTTAAATCTGCCCTGCAGTGGCAGCATGAAGAAGGAAAAACTAAACAAAATCTAATGTGTCTTTAAAAATCAGTTTAATCTAACCTAGGACCACAAACAATAATATGCCTTAATCATAATGAAAAGATTATTGCATGATGTCACTGCAGAGAAACCTAATTTCTTTTAATGTAGCCCTGACACAAGAATCCAGTGCTTTTTATTTACATGGCAAGTTAGAAAAGTCTGTGTTAATACACTATTAAGATCATTCAGGACAAAGAAGAGTCTGAGATATTTAAATTTTTTTTATTAAAGCTAATGTTAATATTATCTAATAGATAGCTTAAGGAAAGAGTATCTATATATCTGGACATAATGCTTAAATTATCCAAAGTTTTATTTTAAAAAGTCAAAAAATACATTAGTACATAATTTGCAATATCCCATATTTATACTAATAAATGGTAGTTACAAATATTAGTATCCAAATATTTGAGTACATCACTCATAAAAAGTTATACTAACAGTGGCTTATGGAAAGCAAATATAGAAATGAGTATAGATTTTCCCTCAGTAATTGAGAATTTAGGATAGCTTGTCCCTCAGTAAATACAATCCAACAGAGAAGTAATTTAGTTACTTTCCTGACTTTGATTCTCAGTGGCACTCCAGCTCATCTTTCCTGGCATTGCTGATGTCCAGTGATGTGCTCCAAATCACAGAATCATAGGACTGGAAGTGACCTCAAGAGGTCACCTAGTCCAGTCCCCTGCACGCATGGCAGGACTAAGTATTATCTAGACAAAATGTGGGCAAACTTTTTGGCCCAAGGGCCACATCTGGGTGGGGAAATTACAAGCGAAGCCATGACTGTAGGGCTGGGGCAGGGGTGTGGGAGGGAGTGCAGTGTGCAGGAAGGGGCTCAAGGCAAGGGGTAGGGGTGCAGGGCATATGAGGGTGCTCAGGGCAGGGGGCTGGGGTGCAAGAGGGGGTGCAGAGTGCGAGAGGGGGCTCAGGGCAAGGGGTTCGGGGGTCAGGAAGACTGCGGGGTGCAGCAGGGGGCTCAAGGCAGGGGGCTGGGGTGCTGGGTGCAGGAGGGGTTTGGAGTGCAAGCTCTGGCCTGGCGCCACTTACCTGGAGCGGCTCCAGGGTGGCAGTGGTGCGCAGCAGGGCTCAGGCAGGTTCCTTGCCTGCCCTGGCACCGTGCTGCTCCCAGCACCACATCCCTGCCATGGTTCCCTGTTCCTGGCCAATGGGAACTGGAGGGGGCAGTGCCTGCAGGTGAGGGCAACGCGCAGAGCCCTCTGCGCCCCCCCCACCTTAACCACAGGGGTGGCAATCCCGCAGGCCAGATCCAAAACCCTGAAGGGTTTTCCCACTCCTGATCTAGACCATTCCTGCTCTTAAAAATGTCTAACCTGCTCTTAAAAATCTCGAATGATGGAGATTCCACAACCTCCCCAGGCAATTTATTCCAGTGCTTAACCACCCTGACAGGAAATTTTTCCTCATGTTCAACCTAAACCTTCCTTGCTGCAATTTAAGCCCATTGCTTCTTGTCCTATCCTCAGCAGTTAAGAAGAACAATTTTTCTCTCTCTTCCTTGTAACAACCTTTTATAAACTCAGTCCCCTCTCAGTCTTCTCTTTTCCAGATTAAACAAACCCAATTTTTTCAATCTTCCCTCATAGGTCATGTTTTCTAGACCTTTAATCATTTTTGTTGCTCTTCTTTGGACTTTCTCCAATTTGTCCACATCTTTCCTGAAATCTGGCACCCAGAACTGGACACAATACTCCAGTTGAGGCCTAATCAGCATGGCGTAGAGCAGAAGAATTACTTATTGTGCCTTCCTTACAACATTCCTGTTAATATGTCCCAGAATGATGTTCGCTTCCCCCCCCCCAGTGTTACATGGTTGACTCATATTTAGCTTGTGGTCCACTATGACCCCCAGATCCCTTTCTGCAGTACTCCTTCCTAGGCACTCATTTCCCATGTTGTCTGTGTACAATTGATTGTTCCTTCCTAAATGGAGTACTTTGCATTTGTCCTTATTGAATTTCATCCGGTTTATTTCAGACCATTTTATCCAGTTTGTCCAGATCATTTTGAATTATAATTCTATTTTTCAAAGCACTTGCAACCCCTCCCAGCTTGGTATCATCCACAAACATTACAAGTGTACACTCTATGCCATTATTTAAATCATTGATGAAGATATTGAACACAACTGGACCCAGAACTGATCCCTGTGGGACCTCACTCATTATGCCCTTCCAGCATGACTGTGAACCACTGATAACTACTCTCTGGGAACAGTTTTCCAACCAGGTATGCACCCACCATATAGTAGCTCCATCTAGATTGCATTTCCCTAGTGTGTTTATGAGAAGGTCATGCAAGACAGTACCAAAAGCTTTACTAAAATCAAGATATACCACATCTAAGCACTTCCCCGCTATCCACAAGGCTTGTTAACCTGTCAAAGAAAGCTACCAAGTTGGTTTGATACAATTTGTTCTTGACAAATCCATGCTGACTGTTATTTAATCACCTTATTATCTTCTAGCTGTTTGCAAATTGATTCCTTAATTATTTGGTCCATTATCTTTCCGGGTACAGAAGTTAAGCTGACTGGTCTGTAATTCCCCGGGTTGTCCTTATTTCCTTTTTATAGATGGGCACTATACTTGCCCTTTTCTGGTCTTCTGGAATCTCTCCCATCTTCCATGACTTTTCAAAGATAATAGCTCAGACATCTCATCAGTCAGCTCCTTGAGTATTTTAGGATGAATTTCATCAGGCCCTGGTGACTTGAAGACTTGTCTAAGTAATTTTTAACGTGTTCTTTCCCTATTTTAGCCTCTGATCCTATCTTATTTTCACTGGCATTCACTATGTTAGATATCTAATCACCCCCAATCTTCTTGGTGAAAACTGAAACAAAGGAATCATTAAGCACCTCTACCATTTCCACATTTTCTGTTATTGTTTTTTCCCCTTCATTGAGTAATGGGCCTACCCTGTCCTTGGTCTTCCTCTTGCTTCTAATGTATATGTAGAATGTTTTCTTGTTACCCTTTATGTCTCTAACTGGTTTGATCTCATTTTGTGCCTCACCCTTTCTAATTTTGTCCCCACATAATCGTGTTTGTTTATATTCATACTTTGTCATTTGACCCAGTTTCCACTTTTTGTAGCACTCTTTTGATTTTTAGTTCATTGAAAATCTCCTGGTTAAGCCAGGGTGGTCTCTTGCCATACTTCCTATCTTTCCTATGCAGTGGGATAGTTAGCTCTTGTGCCCTTAATAACGTCTCTCTGAAAAACTGCCAACTGTTTTCCCCCTTCGACTTGCTTCCCATGGGATCTGACCTACCAACTTCCTGAGTTTGCTAAAGTCTGTCTTCTTGAAATTCATTGTCTTTATTTTGCTGTTCTCCCTCCTACCATTCTTTAGAATCATGAACTCTACCATTTCATGATCACTTTCACCCAAGCTGCCTTCCACTTTCAATTCTCAACCAGTTCCTCCTTATTTGTCAAAATCAAATCTAGAACATCCTCTCCCCTAGTAGCTTTCTCCACCTTCTGAAATAAAAAATTGTTTCCACTACATTCCAAGAACTTGTTGGGTAATCTGTGCCTTGCTGTGTTATTTTCCAAACACATGTCTGAGTAGTTGAAGTCCCCCATCACCACCAAGTCCTGTGCTTTGGATGATTTTGTTAGTTGTTTTAAAAAAGCCTCATCCACCTCTTCTTCCTGGTTAGGTGGTCTGTAGTAGGCCCCTATCATGACATCACCTTTGTTTTTTACTTCTTTTATCCTTATCCAGAGATTTTCAACAAGTCTGTCTCTTATTTCCATCTCAACCTCAGTCCAAGAGTATACATTTTTAATATATAAGGCAACACCTCCTCTTTTTTCCCTGCCTGTCCTTCCTGAGCGAGCTGTACCCTTCTATACCAATATTCCAGTAATGTGTACTATCCCACCAAGTCTCTGTGATGCCAACTTTATCAAAGTTGTGTTTATTTACTAGCATTTCAATCAGACTACTGTCGCATGTAAATTGGTCACCACTGTTCTCCATCTTCCATAGTTTAAGGTCTTTACTTACTATATTATCACTCTATAGTAGTCTGTAATCTCCTTGCAAAAGGGACCTTTTCCTCTGTGACTCAAGATCCAAGTGTACTCTTATGGCACTATGTAATAATTATAGTCCCCAGTACATGAATGACAAAAAAAAAACATTATTTTTTTCAGAGTAGCAGCCGTGTTAGTCTGTATTCGCAAAAAGAAAAGGAGTACTTGTGGCACCTTAGAGACTAACAAATTTATTTGAGCATAAGCATTTGAGCACTGTATTTTCCACCGAATGCATCCGATGAAGTGAGCTGTAGCTCACGAAAGCTTATGCTCAAATAAATTTGTTAGTCTCTAAGGTACCACTATTTTTTGTTGTTCACAATTAAAACCATAGCTGAATTTCACAGCTTGAAATGTCACAGGTATCTAGTCCTCAGTAAGAAAAAGACCTCTGATAACTTAGACAAAAATATTTAATAAAGTTAGAAACAATTATATTCATTCATAATTACTTGTGAAATTCATTACAATCATGCAACTCAATACAACCATAAGGTTGTAAATTTGTGAAAGAAAGCCTTAACAATAGTGTTAACTCAGCAACATTATATAGGTGCAGTATTTTCAGTTAGTGTAGATTTAAGAAAATGGAGCTATACTGACTTACTTTTGGCCTTAATTTAGCTTAATGTGTGTGTCACGGCTGTTACTCTTTCAGTTCCTGATTTTTTTTTCCAATTTTTTCACCTTGCATTAAGGTTTTTGCTTATAATAATCTGTAGTTTCTATTTATAATTTATTTTAGACATTGCTTAACCAAAACACTCTTCTTAGCATATGTGCAACATGCCTCAGGTGGCATGTGACCAAGATTCATCACTGAATTTGGTCTGCTGGTTGGATCATTAGCTTCCCCAGCATGGGCTGGGTACTGATGGGGGGGGGGAATGTGACGTGAACACTGATCCAAGCCCCCGAATCAAACCACTCTTTTTTTTTTTAATTCTGCTCTATCAGCATAGGAGGTCACATATCACACGAGATGAAATTGGGACATGGGAGCATACATATACATCTCATAATTTCCTCAAACACCCGTTGCCGTGAAAAGTTTGCTTTAAAATGTTCTTTCAACCTGTCTGTAACTTTAAAAGAAATGTGAAACTAAGGTTTCAGAAAACATCAATCCCTGCAGTTCTGAGATGTGACCAACCACAATTTCCTGTTCTTTTCCACTAAATCTTGCCCAGTGCTTTTGTGCCACCTCCTGTCACTTCCTTTATATTTTTATCTGATTACCAAATGTCTGGTAGAGTGCTTGGCAGTACTTGAAGGTAAGCAGTCATCCAAAGGACATCAAATTAAAGGCATAATGTGAGACTTCTTAAAAGGTGACACCATTATGTCTTTGAAAGATCAAAAATACAACTACAGTATCCTGTGCCCCATACTCCTAGACCTCACTTCCTGAAACTATTGTCAGTTTGGCACAGTATTTCTTAGCACTGCACTGAGGGTGGGTCTTCCATGCTGTTTAAGATGAGATAAAGTGCCACAACTCAGCTCAGCTTTACTCAGAGAACATTAGCTCCTGGGACCAAACCTAAAGCTCTGAGAAGTGCAAAGAAGAATTATAAACTTGGAATTATAAACTTGGTAAAGTTAAACCATCCTCTAAAGGGGGGGTCCTTGCTACCACCTTCAAGACAGAGAAGCTGCCCGCAGAATCCTCTTTGTGCATTATCTATAAAAACAACACGTATAAATATTTAGTCACATATGCACCCGCCCACACACATACACTTTCAAACACTGTGTCTTTTCCGCAGGCAGCTACAGATACTAGATAAGTAACTACAAAGCTATATGACAGGTTTCAGAGTAGCAGCCATGTTAGTCTGTATTCGCAAAAAGAAAGGGAGTACTTGTGGCACCTTAGAGACTAACACATTTATTTGAGCATAAGCTTTCGTGAGCTACAGCTCACTTCATCGGATGCATCGGATGAAGTGAGCTGTAGCTCACGAAAGCTTATGCTCAAATAAATGTGTTAGTCTCTAAGGTGCCACAAGTACTCCCTTTCTTTTTGCAAAGCTATATTAATACGTACCTACAAAGCTTCGCAGAGCCAGAGCTGTATTCTCCCACATCCTGTGCACGCTTGCCGCCAGCATACACCCCTGCATAGCCCGATGCTCGCGCACAGACACTCACCTACAGGCACCCATCCCGCACTGCGATCGGTGCACCCAGCGCACCTGCACACGGCAACGCTGGCACCCAAGCAGAGCTCACCCTACGCGCGCCTCCAGCCACACGCTCGGCTCACCCCGGCACCCACGGGGGGCAGGAGCGGGCGCGCGGACCCCTCCGGGGGGTACCGGGCTCCGGCCCCCACCGCCGCTGCCTCCGGGTGTGCGAGCTGGGGGAGGGGCGGGCCGCGGGGGAGGGGCGGGGGGCGGCGCCGGCGCCGAGCTCCGGGGCGCCGGCGGAGGAGCCCTGGCAGTCCTGCCGCGCGGGGCGCTGGAAGCGGAGGGGCCGCGGGGAGCGCAGCGCCCGGAGCCCGGCGGCGGCAGCAGCGGACCGAAGGAGCCGAGCTCGCCCCGCGCTCCCCTGAATGACGGGCGGCAGGTTCGACTTCGACGATGGCGGCACCTACTGCGGCGGCTGGGAGGAGGGCAAAGCCCACGGGCACGGCATCTGCACCGGGCCCAAGGGGCAGGGCGAGTACGCGGGCTCCTGGTCCCACGGCTTCGAGGTGGTGGGCGGCTACACCTGGCCCAGCGGCAACACCTACCAGGGCTACTGGGCGCAGGGCAAGCGCCACGGGCTGGGCGTGGAGACCAAGGGCAGGTGGATGTACCGGGGCGAGTGGTCGCACGGCTTCAAGGGGCGCTACGGGGTGCGGCAGAGCCTCAGCACCCCGGCCCGCTACGAGGGCACCTGGAGCAACGGGCTGCAGGACGGCTACGGCGTGGAGACCTACGGGGATGGAGGTGAGCGCCCCGCGGGCGGGGAGGGGAGGGGAGCGCGCCCGCGCCCGCGCCCGCGCCCGCCCCCTCTGGCGCGCGGGGCTCGGTGCAACACGCCTGGCGGGCCACACTGCACTGCGCGCGCACGCACGCACACACACACACACACACACACGTGTGCCGCTGCCACCTGGCGCGCCCCACGCACGCAGCCCCGGGCGCCTTGGCTCTCGCAGGAGCTGCTCAGCCCCCGCCCAGGACAGGAGTCAGGGGAGGGAGGAGTCTCAACTCAACTCTTGACAGAGTTTCGCGCCCTCCCCCGCTCCGGCCGCGTTTGTGTATAGATTGCGCGCGCGAGCAGGGGCCCCATTGAGACCGCGGGAGCGGTGCATCCTTTGCCGGGGGGCAGCGGCGGAGCCTGCGAGCAGATGCCCCGTTGTCAGGAGTTGAAACTGCAGGCAGCTGACAGAGTTCAGGGAGGCCTCGATCCTGGAGCTGGCCCGCTCGTGCTAATGTGACACTGAGCGGAACGGAGGAAGGTTCACAAAGGAAGCTGCCGTTGCTTTACACTCAGGGCAATGAAAACGAAGTGTCGGTTACACTGTTGCAAGATGACCTAAGGTTGATATTAATTATCCTGTTAGAAACGCTGCATTCGCGTAATCTATGCGGAGGGGATGAAACTTATGAGCTGTTTCATGGTTTCACTTTTAAAAGCCCACCTTCCCCGGGCTATCTTTTTTTTTCCTTCCCCAGCGGGTAGAAATGTTTGCAGATTCCTAAACTTTAGAAGGAAATTGCGATTGCTTGCAAACATGGGTTTTTGCCTGTTGTTTGTACAGCTGCTGGAGGTTTCACAGGTGGTGGTAGTTGACTTAGCAACACTTACATATTCTATCAGAAAAAACTAACAAACAAATCCAATCACTCGCTTTTGAGAGTTGGTGTGGGGAAACAATATTGATAAATTCATGAGAAAGCTAAACAGGGGCCAAATAGATTACACAGTATTAGAATTAATGAACCTTAGCCCCACCCACATTTTTATTACGTAAGCTTATTTAATTAACACAGAAATATTGTAACTTAAAAAACCCGCACAAGTTCTAAATACAAATCATGTTTTTAAATAAGCAGGCCAGCTGCTGTTTCTCTCCCTTACAACCCCCTGCCCCTCCCCCCCAACCCTCCTACAGCTCTCCCATATTTTGGGATGATTATGTCTTAGTGACTTCTGACATCATATTTAATGTATAAAGGGGTATCAAGTTGAGGTTCAGCAAGATGATGCATGAGTAAAGTTTATGCAGTTGCACAGTTTCATTTAATCGTAATGTACATGTGTCGTTTCAAGTGCCACACAAAAGACAGATGGGCCTATTTCTGCTCTCATGCTGATTTTACATGGCTGTAGCTTTTGGAGTTACAGCAGTGTAAAAATCAGTGTAAGTGAGAGCAGTGACTAATGGAATTACTTGATCTATCCCCATGTAAGGGGAGAATCTGCCTAATTTTTTATAGTGCTGAAATCTTTTAGAAATATTACTTAGTTTAACATTTGTCATGTACATTTTGCAAGTTCAAATTTGTGTGAAAGTGAGTGCTGTGTAAGAAGCGTAATTTAGCAAAACAACATATAAAATCTGCCTTCCTTGTGACTTAAAAACAAATCTTTGGTTCAGGCCTCTTAAGTAATGCTGTGTATCAGTTTCTACATGAAGTTTGATTAGCGACTTGTGGTCAGACCCGGAAGAGATGCAGCAAAGAATAGATGCCTATGTGCTAAGGGAGAGTAGAGTCCCATGCTTCCAAAGGAAGCTTTTTATTCCAAAATTTAGAGACCATAAAATTAATTGTATAATAAAGTTAAAATATATTAATTTTATAGTTTTATATTGGGATTTTTTTTAAAGTGTTTTCACATGCTCATAGTGATCTCTTGGCGCTGAAAGTGTTTATGCTTGGTCTCTGCCTAGAGGATACGTGCAGGTTTATTTATTTATTTCATTCTAAAACATGATCAGAGTTCTAGTTCACTTTCACTACACTGTAGGATTTTTTTTTCTGGTGGATTAGAAGCTTAAGGGCAGACAAGTATAATTCGTTTACCATATTTTTAGAGAAAATTAGCATGCTCATTGTTAGAAATGAAAAGGAGTACCCGTGGCACCTTAGAGACTAACAAATTTGAGCATAAGCTTTCGTGAGCTACAGCTCACTTCATCGGATGCATTTGGTGGAAAAAAGCAAATGCATCCGATGAAGTGAGCTGTAGCTCACGAAAGCTTATGCTCTAATAAATTTGTTAGTCTAAGGTGCCACAAGTCCTCCTTTTCTTTTTGCGAATACAGACTAACACGGCTGCTACTCTGAAACCTGTTAGAAATGAGTTTCTCAATAATTAACATAACCTAAAAAAGAACAGTGTAATTGTGGGAACCCATAGTTTAGGTTTTTTCCTCTTAATGAAGCAGAAAGTAATTCAGAGGTCAATGTCTTCATAGTTTGGAAGTCAGTAGCTTTATAAAAAAATCCACACTATCCTATTTTAAGAATTTTTGTTCTTGTAAATGTAAATCTATTACTAAGGCCCCAATTCTGCAAACACTTAAGAACATCTCAGTATATTTGAGCATGTGCATTCCCATTGATTTTAATGGAACTACTCATGTGAATTAAGTTACACATATGTTTAGTTTTCAGAGTAGCAGCCGTGTTAGTCTGTATTCGCAAAAAGAAAAGGAGTACTTGTGGCACCTTAGAGACTAACAAATTTATTAGAGCATAAGCTTTCGTGAGCTACAGCTCACTTCATCGGATGCATTACCCTAACCCTAAGCTCACGAAAGCTTATGCTCTAATAAATTTGTTAGTCTCTAAGGTGCCACAAGTACTCCTTTTCTTTTTACATATGTTTAGGTGTCTGCAGAGTCAGGGCCTTAGTTTTGAGGCACTGCAAATACAGCAGCAAATGAGAAACTGCAGTATTTTTACCTGTTAGAAAAATATCTGAATTGTTACTGCAAACAAATTGAGCATATACCAAAGGCGCTCAACATAAGCAGAAATTGGGCTTGTTTTATGCTGAGTCAGCTAGTGCGTTATGCATCGGCTAGTTTTTCGTGCTAGTTTCATTTTTAAAGTAGCTTGTAATTACACGCCATTGTTTGCTGTCCTGGAGAACACTAGCATAATGAACTAACTATGTATGTACTGATTTTTTTTTAATCATTAAAATCTAAGTATCTAAACAGAAAGTTTCCACGATAGTTTTCTCTAAAGTGTGTTAGTGTGGGAGGGATGTACATAAGTGTAGAAATAACACATTGGCAACAAGCAAACTTCTGCTTTCTGTCTGTATACAAAACTTTCTTTGATTTTCATCTGCAACACCAGAGTAATACAGTCCATTGTGTGTATGTACTTTTGAAACTAATTTTTAACTAAATTTCCATGGAAAAGGGTATAAATTTAGGTCTTAAATAGTTATTTGCTGACAAATGCAATTTTGGACCATCCAAAACTATTAGTGAATTTAACTGTACTGAATTCAGCTATTTTGCTGTGTGGCCTGTTGTAGCTAGTTTCTTTGAGGAGCACATGCAGTTTTTAAATCACTTGGTTTTGATAGCTGTAGCCTTATAGCCACTATCAATGGCACTAATTAGAGCTATCAGTTACAGTAAAAATGAATGTGAAAAAAAAGCATGTTGTTCCTTGTATGAAAGAGTGTGCATTGCACAGGAACCACAAGCTTTCCATTAGATTTTTTGTAGATCATGTCTATTGAATTTGTAAGCTTTTCATTATATTACAGTATTATTTTGGATAACCATATCCCTCTAACAACTTCTTAATGTTCACTTTGGAAATAGATGCAACTATAATTTGTTAAACTATTGTTTCCACATTTATCTATATGTATACTTTCAGCATACTTTTTAAAGGGAAAATATTTTGAGTGTAACTGGAAAACTTAATGCAAAAGTTGACACTTTTCACCATGATACCACCTAGTAGTAATAAAGAGGGATACCTTTTTGATTAATGCCTAATTACAACCAAATGTGTGAGTTCTTGAGAGTTGTTGCACTGCAAAACTTCACACACAAATCAGATGAAATATCCACGGCATGGTGCTTGTTTCCCTCTCTCCCACCCCCCATATGTTTGGTTTATAGAATATTCCACTTCCTCGTTAGCTAATTTTTCTTTTCCTTTTTTAAAAAAAAAAATCTGGCCTTGATTTCATTCTCCCAGTAGAAAGAAGAGTTTGATAAGCATATAAGAGTAAATTAATTGTCCTGGTTTAATGCTCTCCAGGGAAGATCATAACCATTTCCATTTTCTCCTAGAAAGCAGTGAAAAAACATGCGTCATAATTGGCTTATATGTTTTTGATCTTCTGTGTTCACTTTTCAAAATAAAAATTTTATGATCAAGAAAAACTGAAGACTTTTCTATTTAAATAGAGTGGACCTGATTCAGATACACACTGTTCTGGCAATGTAAAGAGGCCATGTGGTGGGATGCCAACATGGTGTAATGGGGCCTAGTCTAAATGAGAGTCAAGTGTATTTCAAAGTAACAGAACAGTTATTACTGGCATAACAAATTAGACAGTTGATATATGTAGCAGCAAAACATCTGTAGCCGGATTCTCACCTCAGGTTTCTAAAGGTATACCTTTTGTAATCACAAAAGTGGATGGAAGTAGGGGCAAAATATAGCTTCAGCAATGATAGAATATTTATGCATTTCCAGGAAAAATATTTATTAAAGTAACAAATGTCAAGAAAAAGACTGTACTTTTAAAGCTGTTTACAGACCACATCCATGTATTATGCTCATTTTTTTTATTTGCCCTGCTCCATATGTTGAGTATTTCTAAATAACCACATTTCTAGATTCAGCAGCCTTAAAAACCAGTGCTTCAGCAGGTCTCTAGGATACAGAGAGGGAGAGAGAATATAAGAAAGTTGCTTACTGTTGATGTCAGCAGCCATCTGTTAGAAAGGAAAACCTTCCACTTGCTAGAATATTTTAACACTAAATAGTTACATTGTTGAGCTTATTTAACGTTATATGAAATATAAATTGGTTAAAAAAATCTTTGTGACAATGCTTATAAACTGATACTAATTTAAAAGTATGTTCAGACAGATATAAGTGGTAAATGGTAATATTGTATACTGATGAGTAATTGTCACACGGATGCATAACCAAGCTGGACTATGTACATAAAACTGATTTAATTTCAAACAATTACTCAAATTAAGCTTTACATGTTAAAATTTGAAGCTTTTGACAAATGCAAACGTTTACAGAAAATCACTGACTTCAAAATTTCAAATATTTCTCTAAAGAGCAATTTAATGTGTTACGCAGCTAACAGTAAACAAACAAGGATATTTTAAATTGCTTATTAGTACTTTAGAATATTAGAATATTCAAAATTATGTATGTTAGTGTTTTAGGCAGTGGGTGGGGGGGAGGAAAGGGGGAGATAGAAATTGATTTAAACTCTGAAACATGAGGTTCTAACTTTTAAGGATTAAGACAAGAACGTCTCAGGGGACAAATTTGTCTATTGTAGGGTTTCTCGCACTTTCCTCTAACACATTTGGTATTGGGTATCAGAGGCAGGATATTGAACTAGGTGAACCATTGACCCAGTATGGTAGTTCCAGTGTTCTTGAGACATCCATGTACCAGGGCGTAATCTGAATTCACTTTTTTAAACCCAGAAAATACATACAACTTCAATCACACATATTTGTAAAAAGAAAAAGAGTACTTGTGGCACCTTAGACTAACAAATTTATTTGAGCATAAGCTTTTGTGAGCTACACGAAAGCTTATGCTCAAATAAATGTTAGTCTAAGGTGCCACAAGTACTCTTTTTACTAATACAGACTAACATGGCTGCTACTCTGAAACAGATATCTGTGATTGCCTCTTTTCAAATGTTATGCAACTCCCTCCCTCTGTTTCCATTTAAAAAAAAAAATTCAGTGTTAAGACTGACGTAACATTCAGGTTCAGCTAAAATGGTATCCCTTAATTCTCTGTTATTCTGCCATTGACTTGTCCTAACTACATACAAATGAGCACAAGTGAGAGGTTACTTCAAATCCTTTTCATATTTAAGTGAATAGTGAGAGAAACTTGAAGTTTCTGCCTTAGTTCTGATTTAGTGATTTAATTAAATATAAAAACAATTTACAAGCAAAACTATTTTCCATGTCTCAGTCATCATTGTTCTAAATTTCATTATGGCTGATCGAGGCCTTGAACATGTTGTCTTTGGACCTGAACTCAGTTGTTTCTTAAGCAGATCTCCCACTGATTTCAGTGGGACTTTTGCTTATGATCAGACTGCAGGATAAGATGTATACTATTTTCCTGGGTTCTTGGTCTCATAAGACCGTATTTCTGTTGCTACAAATAGAATAAAAGTCTGAAATGAAATACAACCTACAGGGAAGTTGATAGAGAACAGCTATTCATTATTGATAGCTAAATATTTGTTGGCAGCAAAAAATGTAAATGCCAAAATTTCACAAGGAATAAGAAGCGGCAAAGGTAATATACTACCATTTAATTCCTGGCATCTCAAAAATTAGATGTGCTTTTTTTTCCTCTGTTAAAATACATTTTGAAACTAGTGTGCAAGGAATCATGCAATAAAACATTAGGAGTGCCTTTTTATTGAGACCCCCAGATTAAAACCAGACTGGACACAACTGGATTTTTAACTGAGTACTGGGTTCATTTGAAATGTTAATTTTTTTTTTTTAAACGGCAGAATAATTTTTAAAAAGTTAGAAAAATATTTGTCTATTCTAGGATTTATCATGTAAAATGTGTTACCTTTTCTGTTGAAATTTTGCCAAAAATATGGTTGACAAAATAGTTGACCGTAGGTATACTATTATAGTGATGGCATCAGTTCCTCTGTAACTGAATTGCTTCTTAAATGTTGTTTCCATTGGTTATTCTTTTAAAAGGTACATACCAGGGACAGTGGACAGGAGGGATGCGGCACGGATATGGTGTACGTCAAAGTGTACCTTATGGCATGGCAACTGTGATCCGGTCACCCCTCCGAACATCTCTAGCTTCACTTCGTAGTGAGCAGAGCAATGGCACTGTTCTGCATGACATTACTTCAGACAGCCCAGCTGGAACAAGAGGTGGGTTTGTTTTGAATTTTCACAGTGACCCAGAAGCCATGAGTAGTAAGAAAAGAGGCGGCTTGTTCAGAAGAGGATCCCTTCTTGGTAATATAAAACTTAGAAAATCTGAATCTAAATCATCAATATCTAGCAAACGTAGCTCTGTCAGGAGTGATGCTGCTATGAGTAGAATTAGTTCTAGCGATGCCAACTCTACAATTAGTTTTGGAGATGGTGACTGTGATTATTGCCCTATGGAAGACCATGTTGATGCCACCACAACAGAAACGTACATGGGGGAGTGGAAGAATGACAAGCGCAATGGTTTTGGTATTAGTGAGCGTTCAAATGGTATGAAATATGAAGGAGAATGGGTAAATAATAAAAGGCATGGATATGGATGCACCATATTTCCAGATGGCACAAAGGAAGAGGGAAAATATAAAAACAATGTTTTGGTCCGTGGAATAAGGAAACAACTTATACCAATAAGAAACACCAAAACTAAAGAAAAAGTGGACAGAGCCCTAGAGGGTGCACAAAGGGCAGCTGCTATGGCAAGAACCAAAGTGGAAATTGCATCTTCAAGGTATGTAATTGCAAAATGCATACTTTTGCCACTTGATGTGTAGCAACAAAAAAAAGTGTTGTTTGCAGTAAGTTATATTGACAAAGACTCTTAAGTTTGAGTACAAATTGTCATCTTCAGTGGACAATATTCAGCTCCGTTTCATATGTGCATCTTAACTGACTTTAATGAAGTTGTATACGCGAACCTGAGAGTAGAATTTGCCCCCATAACTTGAAAGTTACTTGCACACTTCAGAAATATACTGTCAGTCTTGCACACTTGCAGCTAAAATATAGAACTACTACGAAATCATATCATTGCATTCCATTGTACACATGGGTTTCACCTTTATACGCCATCTTGAAAATTAAACTGGTGAAGAATGTGGTGGCCTGCTTATAAAGTGGAATATCTTGCCATAAGCATGTTACACTTTTGCTTAGTGATTTGTTGTTCTTTACTGTAGGTTTCCAGATAAAATGCAAGGTGTTCGTTTTGACTTGTAACACCCTAAGGACTCAATTCACAACAGAATTTAAGGGCCTAACTAGCATTTTAAGTGCCTTAATCCCAGAATCATGCCCTATTGGGATTCACAGAACCCCTCCTCAGTTGCCCCTGAACCCTGCAGGCACCTAAAATAGATTGGCTTCTAAATTTTTTGCAATAAAAGCTCCCTGAGTGCCTATGTGTCTGCCTCTGAGCATGCATGCTGCAGCCCCATGCCAGGCATCCAGAGGCCCGAGCCCCAGAGAATGCATGAACCTGGGGAGGACAGGCTTTCTATTGCCAAACTCATCTGCAGGACCCGATCTGGTAAGCATACTCAGAGTTCACCTACCAGATTGGGCCTTTCTGGCGAAGTTTACACAAAATGCCAGGGTGAGGAGGAGGAGCTCCTTCATAACTTTCAGGCCAGTCGTTAGAGTACTCACCTGGAATGCAGAAGACACATTTGCACTGTTGTGTTCAAAACATCTATTTATTAGCAGCACCCCCTCCTGCACAGTTCAAGTCCCCCTAGTGCCAGGAGAGGGTTTGCAGCTGAGAATCCCATGCAGAGGGAGGAGCCTCCCTGCAACCCAGACTTAGGCGCCTATCCAAAAGAGAGGGGCAGGTCTTAGCACACCTCTGAGCTTGGCACCTCCCATTGGCTAGTTTACGTGAGGTGTCGTCTAGCATGCTGGCTTTCATGAATACTGTTTTGGAGGCACCTGTCTCTCTGTATAGGGATCTAGGTGCCTAACTCAGGCTTTGTGAATCCAAGTGATTTTTTAAGTACCTAAAAGTTATACATGGTGATGTTGAGTAACACCATACCTAAGTTTCTTTGTGAATCATGACCTACTTACTTAGAGAGAGCGCGCGCCTCTTTTCACTCATTTCAGCTGGAATCCCCTAACTCTAGATGGGGATAGGTACCCACTTGGCAGGGTGCTCTCTGAGGGGACTCAGTTATGGAACTTGCTTCCCCCATTGGATCTGAAATAACCAGAACCTGATGTTGCAAACTTCATAGTTTCCCCCCACCCCCCAAGTGTTGGAAAAGAGAGAATTATGAGAGTGGTTAACAGAGAAAGGAGGAAGGCTGTTTCAACTTTTAATTTTCTTGTTTGTTGGGGACTATCTGAGATGGAATTGCTGCAATTTAAATTATATGGTAATATAGGCAGTCTATGATGATTAAGTGTTTTGTCAAGGGCGCTTAAAGCAAATGTATAGGCACTCTTTATTGTTTATAAATGTAAATAAATAAAAAAAGCTTTCTGGCAACTTTCCACATTTCAAATTACTTCTCAGTCAGACTCTACTTGCAATTTACTGTCACCATAAGAACAGCTTTAAAAAAAAATAAGATGCTGTGAGGAAATATTGACTGGAGTGTTAGAGAGAGAATATGCCATATTATACTTGTTAAAGATGACCTTCCACTGCTGACACCAACTTTTGCTTGAACTGTACAGCCACTAGTGCTTAGAATTAAAAAGGTATATTTGCTGCACATAAGTAATACTAATAAATAATTCAAAGAGTGAGCCCCAAATACATGGAAGAAGTTGAATTTTTGGATGATTTATACTGAAAAGCAGTTGAGTGGCAAACACATAAAGAAGTTATTGGGCTACTAACAAACCCTGAGGAGCACTATCCAATTAGAGGTAAATCTGCTTGGTAGCACAGTTTGCCCTCAAATGAGTGTTGGTAATTGGATTCTGCAAAGAAGTCAGGGAGGCCTTTGGCAACATAACCATTTAGCAAAGAGTTGAAGCAATAACTAATTTTAAAACATAAAAAAATGCAGAATGAGAATTTAAGTTTTATCAGAAGAATTAAAAATAGGTTGAGTAAAGAAATGCATCATACTGTACACATTTTGATAATAAAGCAGATCATAGTATATTATGAAGTTAAAAAAACATGGATCTAAAGAAAGATTTTTTAACCAATACTGCTTCCTAATAAAAAAATTAGAGTAATATTTTAAAGAATCTCTAACAGTTTGTAAATGATGTTATAACAGGGTGCAGACTCACCACAGCAGTGCCTCCTGCTGGTTGGTTTGGGAATTAGCTCTTTCAGCCGTGCACCATCGTCAGTGGTATCTCGCTCTATTACTTTCTCGGTCTCCATCGTCCTTACAGTTGGACCCATATCACTCCCAGACTGCAGCATCCGCTTCTGGACACTGTCCTCCAGCTGTGCCTGCTCCACTGGCTCTCCCCCACCCCCCTTCCAGAGGACCAGCAGTTTCTGGTTCTATTACTTCCCTCAGTGGCTTACTGCAGTCCTCAGTCTTGCCCCTTCCTCCAAGGGCAAACTGCAGTCCGACTTAGCCACTCTCATCACTGGCAAGTGGGGGGGAAAGAAAGGACCCTCTACCTGCAGCCACTTACTGCCCTCTTCTAACTCTCCTCTACTGCCTGTTTCCCATGGCCACTTCCCCCTACCCCCAGCACCTTCTCTGCCCCTTTGTGTCAGGGCCCCAGTCTGGCAGTCATCAGCCTAGAGCTCTCCCAGCCTCTCCTGACGCGTGCGTGCGTGCGTGCGTGCGTGCGTGCGTGCGTGCGTGCGTGCGTGCGTGCGTGCGTGCGTGCGTGCGTGCGTGCGTGCGTGCGTGCGTGCGTCTGTCTTGTTCAAAGAGCCAGTTCTTCTCTCTTTGCCTTCCAGGGAGAGACTCCATTTCTTGCTGCACTGCAGCCTTCTTATAGGGCCTAGCATGGCCCTGATAGGCTGCTTTCAAGCCTCTACTTGATTGGCTCCCAGTAAGCCCTTCTAGGATTGTCTGGGGCTCTGCACAGCCTCTCTGACTTGCTTTAACCCCTTCCATGCAAGAGTGGAGTAGCTGCCCCACTACAGGTATACATAAGGTCTTCAAAAGATGTAAATTAGTAAAGGCTGGATATGCAGAAACACCATTTTAAGGAGGTGGAGGTAAAGGTCCCCCAAAGTATGACTACAGAAACTATTTGTAATAGTGTATTCATTTCTGAACACCTTCTTCCTAAAAATGTGGACAAATAAGGTAGAATGTAAAGGAGCGCAATAAATAAAGGGTAGATAAAAGGGTAGAGGAATTGGTTGTTACAAGGAATTTAAAGAATAAAATTATCTATAGCTTTGTTGAGCAATAGCTGAGCCCCGGTCTACACTACAAACTTATGTCAGTATAAGTATGTCACTCGGGTAGGGGAAAATCTGCACCCGGAGCGACACAGTTATACTCACCAAACTCCTGGTGTAGACAGCACTATGTTGATGGGAAAGCTGTTCCCATCATCATAGGTACCACCTCAGGAAGGTGGAGTACCTAGGCCGACAGGAGAAGCTCTCCTGTTGGCGTAGGTAGCGTTTTCACTAAGCACTGCAGCTGCACCATTGCAGCACTGTAAGTGTAGACAAGGCCTAAATGTGATTTGAGAAAGATTATTGAGGCTGGTACCATGTGTAATTGAAATTACAGGATGAAATTAAGAAAAAGAAATTAGTAATAAGGGCTGGTAGATATATAAGTACTAGATATAAGGGCTAGATTGATATATAAGTACTCCTTGATAGCCCTTGAAGTGGATTCTCCACCTCTGCTTTTTGTAATCAGCTTTTGTGATCCTGAAGCAATCAAGTGCATACAAGAGCAAACACATAGCAGAGATCAGAAAATACTTGAGTGTCAATCATAACTAAACAACAAGGAAGTTCTAAGGTAGGATTAAAGACCGGTAGTGACTTGTCTTGAAGGACATTCATATAGGGAAGGCACACATTATATTGACCCTCTGCTGTCCTAATTGTTTAGGACAGTGGAGATAGGATGGAGAGATGGTTATAAAGGATTAAGAGGGTTGAGGATGTGGTTGATAAACATTTTGAGAAGTAGGGTAGAGTGAATCCATGATATGTACGTGCATATAGTTCTATAAATTAACATTTATGGGAACATGCAGGAATTAGTAGGTGAAATTCTGTGGTTTGTATTATGAATGATACCAGACTAAATTATAATAATAGTCCCTTCTGGCATTAAAAAAAATCTCAAAAGAACAATTTGCATGAAACCGTAAACCATTATATACACACAGTTCTATTTGGGGGTCTAACAAGGGTTTATCCAATAAAACAGGAACCATTCTTTTTCTTGTTGATCATTCTTCAGGTAATACAATCAGTTTCTGCTTGCTTTCTTTTATTGCAGCTGTATTCCTGGCTGAGAGTTTCAGCAATTTTTCTTTAGTAACTCTGAAATTCATTTCCTGATCCATTCATCTCCAGATGTTTTTCAAAAAGATATGCTCTAGTTCCAAAAGAAATTAGTTCAGAGAAGTTCTGTGGCCTGTGTTATACAGGAGGTCAAGCTGGATCATCACAATGGTCCCTTCTGGCTTTATAATCTACGACTCTATGAATGAATGTGCAGAATGGCTGTTCTATTTAGCACAGATTCCCTAGCTGCTTCATTCTTTGTTCCCAAACTAATTATTTTACCGTTTTCAGTAAAGTATTATCAGTGTACTTACTCAATGACTCAAATGGTGCCTTTCCCTTTTATTCTAGTTGTATTGCAAATTTATTTTTTACTCCGATTCTAATTTCAGTATTATCTACAGATTGGGAAATTTTTGTTTTCAGTATCTTGGCCAAATAATTTAGTTGTTTAAAAATTGTTGCTGAAATTTTAAGACTGAGCCTGGATTCATAACCCTTTTTCAACTTGTAAAACTTCCATTTGTAGCTGTCTTTTTGTTTCCTTTTATCTAGTGCACTGTTTTGCTTCCTATTCTCAGACTCTTTGTTGCCATTAATCTCTTGATATATGGAAGATGTCAAAAGCTTTCTGAAAATCTGTTTTATGTATTCTGCTTTTCTTTTATCATGACTGTAGGATCTATAAAGTAATCTAGCAAGTTAGTTAAGCATGACCTCCATCAACCTAAATTCTATCCTGACTCAGAATGTGCTTTCCCATTTATTTTTATTGGTGTCTTTTTGCCATAATTACTGTCATAGCAATTAATCAAAAAATAAATGGACAGCATTACAAAATCATCATATACATACAAAGCTGCTCAACAGTTAAGCATTGTAGACCAATCCCTGCTACAACAAAAGTCACAGAAAGACAAGATACACATCTAAAAAGTGAATATTCATTATCAATGAACAATAATTAATAATAAAATTGTTTTATCAAACACCGGTATAAATTGGGGATCATGGCATATTACAGTTAAAGCAAAAATATCTCAGAACATATTAAACAAAGAGAAAACACTGGAGCACATGTATTAAAATTTCAGAAATATAGAAATTTTATCACTTTAATAGTCACTGTGGAGAAAATCTTTAAAATAGTTTTAAGTCACTGAGACAAATCCATTCATTTATTGCCTACAAAAATGTTATATTGGGGATAAATCTAGCCTACTTCTCCAGCTTCCTGTATTTGAAAGGAAAAATGGCTACTTGCCAGTCCTCAAGAATATTGAACGGGGGAATTTCTCCTGTGTGTGTATTCTAAGGACATACAAAGTATGGGTCCAATCCTGGTGGATGCTGATTGCCCACTCTGAGATCCTAAGGATGCTTCAACACCTGTTGAAGCAGGAGTCAATCAGCAGGTTGCACCAGGAGACTCCAAAGGCTTCATTTTTTCATTGTAAGTATTTTGAACTTTTTTTTAAAGGAAGTTATACATTTCTAGTGTTATAACGTCCAAGTATTTCTAGCAAAAAGGTTTTATTCTGGCTAACTAGGGTTATGTGAGATAAGAATACTGCCCCCTCACATCTTGATGGTGTTAGAAAAGAAGGAGATGGAGGAAATAAATAAGATTAGTTCATTTTTCTTTACAAAAACTATGTATTGTGATGGAGTCGCTTAAAACAATTTGAACATATAGTAGTTCAGTCTTTTGCCATTAGCTAAAATTTTGTCCAGATTTTAAACTCCTGTTTTCAGGAGTGTACACCTCATCTGAAATATTTTATTGTGGGCTCATAAGCAGTTTCACTATTACAGTTAAGCATGTGTGTGAGGCTTTGTAGGGTCAGGTCTAAATCTGCCGTGTGGGTTGTCAGCTTAGAAGTGAAATAGTATGGAGATGAATGTTAATAAGTTAGTCTTCGATGTTGTTAACATTTACACATGTGCTTATCTTCATTACAATGAGTTTGTTACAGTTAACATGGCAATGGTCATAATTTTGAAACAGAAATTGCATTAAGTCATTGAGCACTATATTTCAGTAAAACTATATTTTTAATCACAAATTTGTTACAGTACTTTGAGGCGATAAAGGCCCCAGTCCTAAAAACACTTAAGTGTATTTAGCAAAGTTACAAAATGAGTAATTTAGGTTTATTAAGTTTTTGCAAGATCAGGAACAGATTCAGTCATACTTCACAAGTTTGTAAAGTTAGGAAAATTCACACAAAACTCTAGGGGCCAGTTCCTTAGCTGGTATAAGAAGGGACCTTTAGATCATCTAGTCTGATTTCCTCTATATCACAGACAAAGTATGTTTGCTTTTGGTTTTGATTTTATTTAAAATTTCATGGGAATTTCAGTGTTTGTTATAATTTTTTTTAAAGGATGAAAATCAGTGTAAAAAATGAACTTCTCAGGATTCTGGGTAAATATCAGGGTTTAAAGCATCAACTAAAGAAAAGTAACAATACTGGAAATAAAAGTAGTTTAATGCTGTGGTTTATTTCATCAGCTGTATATTACCCACATTCCATACATACATACTGTTATCTTCTACTACATTACCTTACTTTAACAGACAGCCTTGTATTTGCAATTAGACTAATTTATTATTAACAAACACATCTACCTAATGTAATGCATTGGATTTTCTTAACATAATCAGTATTTTCATGTACTTGAGGGATCCAAAAGTCAAATGAAAATTGGTAAAAACTGAATAATAAATATTGTAAAAACCCAGTTGGTGATTGCATAACCAATACCAGCCAGACCCCTCAGGGACTGCCATGGGGCCCCAGAGTTGATGGAGGGGCCTGCCGCACCAGAGCTGATCTGGGTGGTGTCCTTGCACCCCACAAAATTCCCCACAAAAACTGTATTTTCCATGCCCTTATGTCGTGACACACATACAGCATAATTACCTTGGGCCACCATATCAATAGACCATCTTTGGATCGTAACATTCCAGTTAAATGTAGTGTTTGCCCATAGCTTAGCTTGGAGTGTTCGATTAAGAGGGATAGGTACCCCTACCAATGGGACCCCCTGACCCAAATATGTGGGGGTATGAATACAAATCCAACACTGCCTTCGATTTACACCCTGTTTTATGGTGTGGGTTAAATTGAAAAAACTATTTTCCTCCCATCCTTGTACTGGACTTGGGAATAGGGAGAGGAACCCCCAGGCAAACCATACCAATGTTGGCATCCTCCTCTATACCATACAAAAAACAACACCACCAATGTAAGTCCAATAAACAGGAACACAAGAGGTCCTGGTGGGCTGTAAAGGTCCCAATAGCTGGAAGGCTCAGTCCATGGGTTGGTAGTGGCATTCATTCATGAAGTGGCTCGTCCGATGGCTTGTCAGGGTCAGGTGGGGGTCCCAGCACCAGCTTAACATAGCTATGATGAATCCAGGAACCTTTACCTGCAACTTCTAAAGCAGAATAAGTACATAACAGAACCTGGTATAGCTCCTCCCACCGGGGTTCCAGGTGGTCAGTGCAGGGGATCTTTTTTACCCAATCCCCTGGTTTAAAAGAATGAACCTATAACCCTAAAGGTGCGGTTTGAAACAATTGAGCGTCAGACTGGTTGCCAGTCAGCTCCTTTTGCAGTCTGGCAACATATCTGGCCAACGTTTCATGTCCATCCAAGAGGCTAGCATGTGCAAGAACATAAGTTCCCGGGACTAAAGCTGGTCTCCCAAACAACACCTCAAACGGGGACAGGCCTAGGGGCATGCGTGGGGTTTGTCTTATGTGCCATAAGACTATAGGCAAGGCATCTGGCCACTTAAGTCTGGTCTCTTTACAGAACTTCGCTACCATTGTCTTTATTGTTCGGTTCATGCATTCCACCTGAACTGCAGTCTGGGGATGGTACGGAGCATGTAATTGTCAGAAAATCCCCAGCACCAGTACAATTCCTCCAAAACCTTTGCAGTAAAGTGTGAGCCCCGATCTGAATCGATGACTTCAGGGACACCAAACCTGGGTACAATGTCTTTCATTAAAAACTTTACCACAGATCTTGCGTCTGCCTTTCTGGTTGGCATTGCTTCAGGCCATCCAGAAAGTTGAGCCACTATGACAAGGAGGTGGTGAAACCCTGAGCTTTTAGGCATTTCTGCATAGTCCATCTGCAAGCGTTGAAACGGGAAGTTTGCCCAGGGTCTCCCCCCCTTCAAGTTGGCATCGAGCCGAGTCTTAGCAGAGAAGGCCAGGCAAGTAGGGCAGGAGCCAAGAGCCCACTTCACCACTGGATAAACATGGCGCCACCCAAGATTTTAGTATAGCAGCCGCCGTGCCCTGGATATGAACGTGACCCAAGAAATGAAAATAATAAGCAGCTGGGAGTAGATAACGGCAGGGGAGAATAGGTTTGTTCCCAATTCCCCAAACCTTATCAGGGCCCTCAGATCCCTCCCAGCGTTTCCAGTCTCAAAGCTCCTCCAAGGATACATCAGCGTACAACAGCGTCCAGTCAGCAGGCGGGAAGGGCGTATCCAGGGGGAGGGAAGCCGAAACCAGGAGGGGCTGTAGAGCTGCAGCCTTTGTGGCTGAGTCAGCTAATGCATTGCTCTGGGATACAAAAATGTTAGGCTGCCTATGCGCATAACAGTGAACCACCGCCACTTGGCAAGGGGCCTGAATGACATCCAAAAGGGCAGAAATTAGAGGGCCATTAGCGATTTTTGTGCCTAATGAGGTTAAAAATCTTCATTGTTTCCAGAGCTGACCCGTAGCATGACAAACACCAAAAGCATACTCAGAGTCTGTGTAAATAGTAACAGTCCTTCCCGAAGACAACAAACAAGCCCTGGTAAGCGCGTATAACTCTGCACCCTTGGCGCTGAAGGAAGGTGGTAGGGCGGCAGCCTCGATAACGTCTGCCTGAGAGGTAACCGACTAGCCCAAGACCCAGTGGCCATCTAAATAGTATGAGGACCATCGGTGAAAAGGAGTAAATCGGGGTTGGTTAAAGAGGAGTCAGCTAAATCCAGGCGAGGCTTACCATCCTGCGCGTCGACATCCATACATACATGGTGAGGGGTACCGTCCTCTGGGAGAGGGGTAGCATCGTGGCTGGATTGAGGACGTTGCAGCGGCGTAAAGTAACGTTGTCAGCAGCCAACAGGATTAATTCATATTTATGAACCTGCTGTGGAGACAATGCCTGTGTAGAATGTTGTTTTAAGAGAACCTCAACCTCGTGAGGGACCCAGACAGTCAGAGGGTGCCCCAAAACAATAGGTCGTGACCGTTCAACCATGACGGCGGCAGCGACAATGAATCGCACACAGGAGACAGAGCCCCAAATGACAGGGTCCAGCTGCACTGAATAATAGGCTATGGGACGTGGGCGATCCCCCAGGTACCTCAAAAGGACACCGCTGGCCATCCCCTGGTGTTCGTGAGTGAAAAGAGAAAATGGTTTACCGTAATCCGGGAATCCCAAGGCGGGCGCAGAGATCAGAGCCTTCTTGGTGGATTCAAAAGCAGCTTCCATTTCCAGGGTCCAGGAGACAGGATCGGGGGTCGATGTTGTAATAGCCTGGGCTAGGGGTTTAACCAGTTCCTCAAAGGCCACTATCCAGGGTCGACAGAACCCCGCAGCCCCCAGGAAAGTCCGTAACTGCTTTTTTGTAACCAGGCATGGGCAATCCTGGATTGCCTGCACCCTATCAGGAGAGAGCAAATGCTCTCTGGGCCAAATCACAAAGCCTAAATAAATTACCTGATCTTTGCACAGCTGCAGTTTGGATGGGGATGCACGATGACCCTTATTGGCTAGGGCAGTAAGCAAAACAACAGAGTCAATTAAACATGCATTATAATCAGAGGCAGCAATTAACAAATCATCCACATATTGAACTAGGACAGACGAACTAGGCAAGACAATATCTTTTAAATCTTCGGTGAGAATCTGGGAAAAAATAGTGGGGGATCCTGAAAACCCTCGGGGAAGACACGTCCACTTTAGCTGCTGGCCCCAGGAGAACGCGAACAAATATTGAGAATCGGGGTGCAAAGGGATACTGAAAAATGCGCACACAAATCTATGACAGTAAAACAAGTGGCCAACTGAGGAATCAGTGTTAGAATTAGGTGCTCGGATCAGGGACAACCGGATGGAGGGCTATAACATAACCCTTTATAGCCCATAGATCCTGAACAAACTGATAGACTGGACGCCCATCCGGTCCCGGTTTAGGCTTCCTTACAGGAAGAATGGGAGTATTACAGGGCGAACTGCAGGGGACTAGAACCCCCTGAGTCAAATAGCTGTCAATAAGAAGTGAAATGCCTTCTTCTGCCTCCCTTGGCAAGGGGTATTGTTTTACGGAGAGAGGCTGTCCATCCCTTGTTTCCAGACTAACTGGAGTGGCTGATTTAAGAAGGCCTACATTGGTAGAAGTTGTGCTCCACAAACTGTGTAGAACACTAGACAATTCAGAGGGGACATCAGGAACGGGGTAACCAATGCCATAAGAGAAGCAATAGCCAAGTCTGGGTCCGACATGCGGAGCTCCTGGGGGGTGCAATATATGTGTGCCCTCTGTTTGTTCAGCACATCTCGCCCGAGGAGGTTCACGGGGCCCTCTGGCATTACAACAAATCTATGTGACAACTTTAAAGAGCCACGCTCAACAGGGACATGGTAGGATAGGGGAGCCAGGCACGGATTGCCCTCTATACCCTGCACCAAATTCTGGTATCGGAAAGAGAGCCCGGAACAAAAGTTAAAGTGGAGAGGGTGGCACTGGTATCTACTAAAAAAGGCACAAGCTGTTCCCCAACTTTTAGATAAATTTGCGACTGTAACCCCAAATCCCATTCCAACTCTCCCAAGGTTCCCAAAATCTCCGCATCTAGTCACTGGGGGTCAACAAGGTCCCGGGGAGAATTAGGGGGAAACCACTGAGGAGCAGCAGGGGCAAGGGAAGAGCCAGCCTCGAGCTGACTTTGCCCAGGGGGCTCTCTGGGAAGTAGGGGGCATTACTTTTTCCAGTGCCCTGGTTGCTTACAATAACTACAATTGCCGTTTTGTGGTCCACCCCAGCTTCAATCCCGTCCCGTCCCCCACCCTCGCCCTCTGCCTCTTGTATTACCACGACCCTGCCAATGCTGGATTCCCAGAGGGACCTGCAATGCAGCCCCCAACATACTTACCTCCTCTTCCTTTTGTTTACGTTTCTCTTTATCTTTCTCCTCATCCCTTCCATTAAACACAAAAGTGGCCAGGCGCACTACTTCGTGCAAGGGCTTTCCTGGCCAATCGGGAACATGCTTTGAAAAATATTTGTTTATATCTGACGTTGCTTGATCAACATAGAAGGAGACCATCATAGGACGGTTTTCTTCCGCTTCAGGGTTTATACCGCCCCCATACACGCAAACCTGTTTGGACAACTGAGCCAAAAAGGCAGAGGAGTGCTCATTAAGCTCCTGCTGGCATTTGCAAATTTTAGACTAATTAGCTGTTTTACTACCAGCTTTGCGTATATCCTCCAAAAGGCTGTTTCTACCAGCCTTTAAAAGGCCCATTTGGTCGGTCCAATTGGGATTCCAATCAGGATCAGTCAGGGGCCAAGGAGTCCGGGTATTATCCTCCCCTGCCCAGCGCCGATTGGCATCCAGAATGGAATATTTCTCGTCAAGGGTGAAAAGTGTGTCCAGGATTACATCTGTGTGTCCAACATCTCCCCATGTAGGATTGAACGCAGTAAATACAGACCGAATGGTTTGCAGAACCTTCTCTGGATCATCAGGCGGACGGGGCATCTGCTGTTGCCATATTACTAAATCGCCTGGGCAAAAGGGGCGGTGAACATGGGGGAAGACTATCTGTTCACCGTCGTCCGTACAATGGCTAACAAGGGGTTGTTGAACGAGGGGAGCTTGCGGAGCAACCAGCAGGTCAATAGTGGGCCTGTACGGGTTGGGGGGTGTCAAGCAAGGAGGTGACGGGCATAAGTCAGAAAGCCGAGGGTAAGCCAAAGGAGGGGCAGAAGCAGGCATAGCACAGAACGGGGCTGGAAACAAATAAGAAAAGGAGGAGGAAAGAGGACATCCTTTCGCACGCGCATAAGCTATCTCATACATACCAGTTATCTCATACATACCAATAATCCATCTGGGCTGGAGCTTTGTCCTCCAGCCTTTTCCTAAGTGCTGTTAATTTTTCCCCAGCAAAGGACCCATCCGGTGGCCATTTGAAAGGTGTTTGAGTTGTTAGTGCTGGCCACTCAACCTTGCACAAGATTACAGCTTTCTTTTTGCCTAACCCATGGGTACCAGAAATATTCCCCCAATTCTCGAGAATTTCAGCCAAAGGGGTCCCCTTACTTACACTCTGTCCAGAACCCATAATGGGCAACCAAAAAGGACACCAAATGTGCCACCTTATCGCTTAAGCGACGGCTCACACTTCGGCTCCTCGGAGTTCTCAAAGGTGAATTCACCCTGTGCCGGCTGGAGTTGCCCGAGAGGAGGAGTGCAGTCTCGCTCGTTGGGGTGAGCCTAGAGTCCCGGTGGAGTCACCAAGAACTGTTGCAAATTATACCTGATAGGTCACGTGCAGTTCGAGTCTAGGCTGAGGCACACAAAGTCCACAGCTGCAGAGTTCCCAAAAATATTAAGTTTATTACGCTCGAGCATGGTGCCCCCCTGCTAGTCAGAAGGGGACCCCAAATGCAGGTTAAACAAAAATTATATACCTTTTAGCAAAGCATGTTGCCCTCGTGCATCGGAAATCTTAGCCAATAGACAAAGCCTTCCCTTATCTACCATCTATCCCTGCTAGGTACATTCCCCGTGCTAAACTATTACTTCAGCTACACAGCATGGTCCTAAAGCAATGCATCAGTAACCGTTCTTATCAGGATGGGAAGCATACATCACAAGGCCAGGAGGCAGGGAGTTAGGAACAGAAAAAGAACAGAAACCGGGAGTCAAAACAGGCTGGAAACAAGGGGGAGGGTTTTCCCAGGAATGCAGTATCTAAGGAACACTCTTCCTGGTGCATGATGTGCTTGCTTTTAGACAATGGTGGGCCCCAAACCAAAATGGAGTCACATATACTAATTTTTCCTTAATAGTAACATTCTGACAACCATTTTGGTCATAAAATTTGATTTTCTTGACATAATTGCAGTACTACAATATATTTTTTCAAGAAGTAGATGAGTAAAGAAGGGGAGCTGGATAAGAGTTTTAACTATATTCTTCTTTATACAACCTTATTAACATCCATAGGGTGCATGTTATGGGTAAATATAAGATCACAGCAGATTCAAAATAAATACAACTGGTCTTGAAAAAACCACTTGCATTCCCACCAGTGGTGAATGGGAAGCTTTCCCTGTCGGTGGTAGAGAGGGGTATAAAGGGTCTCTGGAATATACCCTTCTCTCTTCCCCCCACTCTCACCCTCCCATAAATTTATGCACTGGGAGCCAAGATACTTGTTTTTGGTTTGGAATTCCCTTCTTTCTTTGGTGTGTGTTTTTGTAACTACTATATGGATGAGATATAATTCTAAAAGGATACAGTTTATTCTTAAGAATAATAATAAGCACATGTGCCCTATACTTTCTGATACTCTATATTACTGAGTTCTTCAGATGTTCTTACTAAGATAGGTTTCAGAGTAGCAGCCGTGTTAGTCTGTATTCGCAAAAAGAAAAGGAGTACTTGTGGCACCTTAGAGACTAACAAATTTATTAGAGCATAAGCTTTCATGAGCTACAGCTCACTTCATCGGATGCATTTGGTGGGTCACCAAATGCATCCGATGAAGTGAGCTGTAGCTCACGAAAGCTTATGCTCTAATAAATTTGTTAGTCTCTAAGGTGCCACAAGTACTCCTTTTCTTTTTACTAAGATAAACACTTCTGATAGTTTTCTAGCTCTAGCTGTGACTATACAATGTTAGAAACAAGCGTAATGATACTGATCACTTACTTCGCTCTTTTCATCTTCAGAATCTTTGAATTCATTACTCCTCACATCTGTGTTGTAGGTAAGTATTTTACAAATAGGGGGATCAAGGCAGAGAGAGTAATTTCTACCCTGCAATACAACTTCTACCACCAGTCCATGTCAGCTGACTCGGGCTCTGGCTGCAGGCAGGGTGGATTTGATTTAAATTACTAGTCAGGAAGACTCCATTTAATCATGGATTTCTACATAAAAGTGCATTCTTGTTGGTTGTTATAATGACCTTAATACGTATTCTTCACAACTCAGAGATAGATGTAGGTTTCATTTTTAGAAGATATACACTATAAATTTTTAAACAGTGATTTATTTTGAAAATGTTTCAGATTAGTTTTACAGCTATATCAGAAAACAGTGATTGTTTGGTTATTTCATTTCCCAAAGGAAATTGAAGCAGATATTTATGAAATCGTTGGAAGGTGAACTATGTCCAATTCAACAGGTTAATCATTAATACATGGAGGATTTTCTTGCCATGCTGTATTAGGTGGAGGACATCACCAGACAGACATTTATTTAACTAAAACAACAACATTAGGTATTCTGGATTTTTTTCTTCAACAGCAAACATATAATATTTTAACAAAACAAGCATATGTCCCTTGCTTCTCACATTTATCTCCAGACTTCTTCTCCTTGTCCAGATCTGTTCTGCCCCCAATAATCTTCTATTCATTGAACTTTTTGAAACTTGGCACTTTTAGAGAGAGGTAAGGAATTGACTCTGTACACAAATACGCATAGGGCCAATAGAGCTGAGGTCTGTTATTTCTTACCTCTATATATTATTTACTTATTTTAAAACATTTTTGCTCTTAACAAGCATGTTACCTCTGGAGACACAAATCCACAGTTTGAGAACTGCAAAACTAAGCATCTCTGATGGTATCTTTTAGACTAAGCACTGAGTCCCATTGGGTAGATAGAAAGATTAGCCTAAATAATCTATACAGAAGCCTGTGGAACCCCATAAAATTGGGTCCCTAATCCATGAAATATTGGAAATTTACAGAAATTTTCTTAAACATTACATGAATATATTGTCTCATATATAGAATTAGAATGTATAATCCCTATTGCATGATGAGATATCTTTGAGCTATAATGTATCTTAATTAAAACTATCTTTAGATAAGTTTTTTCCTCAAAAAGCATTTTATCAAAAAAATCCAATTTAAATAAAGATGATTTTTTAAATTTTTTTTTAAAAAATCACTGATTTTTATCCACACTGGCTGCAGGGCTATAAAATTGCAGTGTAGACAATCAGGCTCTAGCTGGAGCCCAGGCTCCCCCATTGTGGGGTTGCAGAGCCCGGGCTCAAGCTTAAGCCCCAACATCTACACCGCAATTTTATAACCCCAAAAACCTGAGTCAGCTGACATGGGCCAGCCGTGGGTGTTTTATTCCACTGTAGACATATCCCTAGTGACTACCCTGAGGCCAGAAAGAGAGTTTGTATCAGGAGCTGTGGCATGAGTTCCTGGAGCTCAGTCATTTGCTCAAACTATGAAATTGTGCTTTCCCCTCTCTCTCCAAGTTAATCACAAGAAATGCTACTTTTAGCATTGGGTTGACATTGCAAGGGAGAGAGAGAGAGAGTAAATTTTGAAAACGCATAGGGGGAGAAAGTGGGAATGGCAATGAATGAGAAAGAAGATTAGTTGAAGAGAGGAGAGATGGAATGGAAGAGAAGGGATGAGGAGAAGAAATCAAAGGAAATGGAAGGCTTCCCTGCTTATCCTTTCCTGTCTTCATACCCCACAAAATATTTTTGACCAAATCCATACTACCACCTCCAGAGTCCAGATCTCTGCAGTAAAGCACTTAAATTGAGGCAAAATATTGTCCTGAGTTTTTAAAGTGTTTCAACACAGTTTAAACTGGATGCTGTGAACATATATTAGGATGCTATGAACAGAACAAACAGGAATTAAAACTGAAGCCTCCTGTAGATAATTACAGTGCAGTGTCCCTTACCCCATCTCACTCATGTCCTCAGTTTTGACCTGGACAAACTGTGATTTCAAGGGAGAGAGAGAATTTAGTGTGTATTGCATATGTATAGTGTGTGTCCCCACTGAACAGCAACTGCCAATCATGCCAAACTGTGTTGAAATATGTGCAGCGCACAAACTTTCCACTGTGGATTAAGCTGACTCTACCAATCTCACTTTACTCAAGGCACTAAACTGGACACTCGCAAAACTAGTGCCTTGCAAATCTTTGAGATGCTTTACTTATTATAGATGAAATATGAACATTGTGTTTAGAAATAGGATCCAACTAATACCAAAGGTATTTATATGAGTCTGCTTGCATTAGTACAAAGATAACTTGGGTTTAGAAAAAAATCAGTTATATTCATTTTACTGTTCAGTCTAATTCATGATCAAAAATAAAATTTTGCCATGGTAAAATTTAAATCAAGTTCTATGGATAAAATCAAGCTGCTGTATAATGCATTATGTAGATAGTCTTAAACTAACTCTACATTCTGTGTGTGAAAGCCAGGCTCTGTTGAAGTCAATGGGGCCAGGATTTTACTCATTATACAATTATTTGTAAAAAATAGGAATTTGTAAGAAAAAGGAATGCAGGTTTGGACGTTGAAAAGTCTGATTTGTAACAGTCCCTGTAGTGTGTGTTGTTGTATATATAATATATCTGTTTCAAGTATAGAAATTACAAAACTGTCACTGGCTACTTCACTGATTTGACTTTTGACCAAAAGCATTAATAGCTGAATGAGTTAATAGCTGAAAAGGGCCAAAGTACTTATATGTTAGCTTTCAGTTAAGCTGTAAATTAAAAAAAAATCCCAAGTATTTAATTTTTCAATCAAATCATAGAATCATAGAATAATAGAAGATTAGGGTTGGAAGAAACCTCAGGAGGTCATCTACTCCAACCCCCTATTCAAAGCAGGACCAACCCCAACTAAATCCCAGCCAGGGCTTTGTCAAACCAGGCCTTAAAAACCTCTAAGGATGGAGATTTCACCTCGCTAAAGCATTCCAGTGATTAAGTTTTTCCTAATATCCAACCTAGACCTCCCCCATTGCAGCGTGAGACCATTGCTCCTTGTTCTGTCATGTGCCACCATTGAGAACAGCCAAGCTCCATCCTCTTTGGAACCCCCCTTCAGGTAGTTGAAGGCTGCTATCAAATCCACCCTCACTCTTCTCTTCTGCAGACTAAATAATTCCAAATCCCTCAGCCTCTCCTCATAAATCATGTGCCCCAGGCCCCTAATCATTTTCGTTGCCCTCAGCTGCACTCTCTTCAATTTGTCCACATCCTTACTGTAGTGGGGGCCCCAAAACTGGAGACAATACTCCAGATTTGGCCTACAAGTGCTGAATAGAGGGGAATAATCACTTCCCTCGATCTACTGGCAATGCTGCTACTAATGCAGCCCAATATGCCATTAGCCTTCTTGGCAACAAGGGCACACTGTTGACTCATATCCAGCTTCTCGTCCACTGTAATCCCCAGGCCCTTTTCTGCAGAACTGCTGTTTAGCCAGTCGGTCCCCAGCCTGTAGCAGTGCATGGGATGCTTCTGTCCTAAATTCAGAACTCTGCACTTGTCCTTGTTGAACCTCCTCAAATTTCTTTCTCATCAGCTATAGATTCTTAAGATTTAGAGAAGGGGATCTGAAAATAGACAATAGGCCCTCCAGAATATTAGTTTCAGAGTAGCAGCCGTGTTAGTCTATATTCGCAAAAAGAAAAGAAAAATCCATGCATTTGCATCCAATGAAGTGAGCTGTAGCCCACGAAAGCTTATGCTCAAATAAATTTGTTAGTCTCTAAGGTGCCACAAGTACTCCTTTTCTTTTTGCAGAATATTAGTGTGGACTAACTCTTGTCTGTAAGTATTAATGCTAGATCACTTTCACAAGCAGCCCTAAACTAAAAACATTATGATACAGAAATAAAAATAATTGTGCCCTCAAGTTTACTTGTGGAGCTCCTACTGATTTCAGTGGAAATTGTGCATGCATATTATATCCAGAAGTTGGTACAACAGAGTTGTTCTCTTAAACTGGGGAGATTAAAAATTCTCTTAAAAATTAAGAGATTTGAGAACATAGATGTATAGGAAATTTCTGATTTAAGATAAAATGTAAATTGTGCTGACTGTATATATGTTTTAGTTAAACAGAAACTCTGTGCACCAGGCCTTTCAAAAGACCCAAGTAAGGAAAATCTTTCCAATAAGCAAGACTTTTGGAATGTTTCTCTGTACAGGACAGATTATTACATAGATATTTTTGGTTGATTTGCAGACTAACTAATTTAGGAGCTGAAAGAACCTTTAAAAAGGCAGCCGAGTAGGTATATTGTTTTAAAAAAAAAATTTTTTTTGTGGGTCTTAGATCATATAAGTGTAGGACCAACATCTCTTGTTAGGGCCAGATTGTGAGAGAAGACGTTATGCACACTTCCCCTTTAGCTATTCCAATACATCTCACTTCTGATGTACAATACCCCAATCATTCCAAAAGCTAAGGCTTTGAGCAGTGTCTGCCAATACTTCCTACTTGGAGTAGAGATTTTGTGATGGAGAGATGTCTGTTTAGAATGAAGAGACTATCAGATGCATTTTCACTTGTAATCTGAAGTACAGCTTTGAACCAAGGTGAAAGTAAAAGATTAATGAATGAACCTACTGTTTCCTATCAAAATGTTCTGCGGTAACCGTCATGCTGTCTGGAGTGGCTCACAACTGAGTGCCTACCTCAGGGCAGACTGTCAGAAAACAGGACAGGCACCCCATACTGGTCGTGTGTTCTGTAATTAGATTTCACCAAGCCAGTAACAAATGTGAACTCCTGGATCATTTTATCAGTCTTACCATGGAGTCACAGACAGTCCCCTTGGACCAGTGATGGGCAACCTGTGGCCCATCAGGGTAATCCACTGGCGGGCCATGAGACAGTTTGTTTACATTGACCGTCCGCAGGCACAGCCGCGTCAGCAGCGCCCAGTGGCCGCAGTTTGCCATTCCCAGCCAATGGGAGCTGCAGGAAGCAGCAGCCAGCACATCCCTGTGGCCCGCACCCATTCTCACAGCTCGCATTGGCTGGGAACAGAGAACTGCGACCATTGGGAGCTGCGAGCAGCCGTGGCTGTGGACGGTCAATATAAACAAACTGTCTCGCAGCCCGCCGCCAGTGGTTTACCCTGATGGGCCAGATGAGCCGCAGGTTGCCCACCACTGCCATAGACTCTCCAGTCTACCTTGCTACCCAAACAAAGTGGACTTTGTGATAAAAGGTCATTTAAACCAAAAAAATCACATCACATCAGGTTGCTCCCTGTCCCAAGAGACCAGTCACTTGCCTCAGATCAATTGGCACTCTATATCTTACACCAAAGATAACACTGGTAGCAAATTCTATAGTAAACTAACTAAATGTTCATTAGATTAAAAAAGGAAATGAATTATTGAGAGGTTAATCAGGTAAAATATATGTAAAAGTGGGTCAGAGTTTGTACTTCAAACTCGTGGCAGTGATGTACTAAACTGCCACTTTCCCAAAAGTCTTTTCAGGGTACCCAGATTGTCTCTGGGGCTCTCCACTTTGCATCTGGTACAAAGAGTCCATTAAGAGTCCAAACAGTCCAGAGATTAAGTATCTTTCCCTGAATCCATTCTTATAGTTTCTTCTCACAAAAATATGCTGACAGGGTCACTACCCGCTTGGGCTTTTCCTTTGATGACTGAGAATGAGGAATGTATTTGGAGTCTTTGACCTCAGATCATCACCTTCAGTGACCACTTGCTTTGAAATTAGCACTTTTCTCTTAAAGTTCTTCATTTGCATTTCACAAGGCTTCTTTCTCATTTGGTTATTTATTTACACAATGTAAATGTTTGCTACTACATTTTAACAGGATACTGATAAGTGAAGACAATGTAAGTAATACCCATTAGTTTTCATGAAGTTTAAACACCAAATACACTCTTTTATACATTTAATAATCACTTTGATCTATACTAATACACAAGTGAATTGGCCTGGGGCTTCGGCATGAGCTGGCACCTGGTTTGTCAGCGTCACAGTAACATCATCTTCAGTGTTTGCTATCTATGAGTATTTTACTAGTAATCAGAACTTGAGAAATTTACATGGCACTGACTAGTTTGAAAACTAAGCCTATTAGGAAGAAAAATACCTCTGCCTGTACAACCCTTCCCTTCCTCCAGGCTTCTTCCTTACAGGAATAAAAGGTATGTGTTGTTTATTTGTACTGTATTTAAGTGCAATGTTATCAATTTTCTATTTAATTCTTTTTTTAAATGTAACTTACTATACCAATTAATTTAACTTATTTGATTAATTCCTTCTGTATTAAACTAATATATTTGCGGAATAGTTTTGAGCTGTGCATATAACACAAAAAGTATTAATTGAATAATTTATTCCACAAATGCTGTAAAATTAACTGAATATTCACTTTTCCTATTTTATTCCTATCTTTTTCTGAGTTGACGTCAGTGTCTGTTTCCTCTCTCTTTCTGTCCTTTCTCCCCCATATTGTGGTGTTCTACTACTGTATGTTTTCTGTCTTTTCTTCTCAAACTCCCTTCCCCTGCTCCCCCTGCCAAAATTCTCTCTAGTTTAGGGTATTTTTTTCTCTCTTCCCCCACCCAGTTTATCTAATCAGTTTCTCCTGTTGCTTCATGTACTGCATGCTTGGTAATAACAAGAGAGGACTCTTTATTTCTAAAATGAAACTGGCTCTTTATCAAGGGAACCATTTACAGAGATGCTGCAGCTAACATTCAAGCCGTGTGCAAACAGACTGATTTCCTTGTGCCTCCTCCAAGCTCTTCCCTCTTGCCACCTGAACTCTTTCCTCCAAATTCCATGCAGGTTGTTAAACGTTCACAGCCGTCACAGGACTTGGAATTTTACTAGATACCCAATAGCCAGGTGACTAAACCTACAGCCACAATGGTTATGAAAGATGGGGTGCAGGAGGTCCAAAGTTCAGGAACAAAGGCCAAGTAAGAAACCAACCCCTGCTCTCCTCTAGCTGCTATGAAAGAGAAGGCACTACATTTCCTATCAGTGTGCTATCCCTAGACACTGCTTGGGGAGCCATATTTTTTTATATTAGTTTCTGGCTAGGATGCATCTGATTATTTTGAAGCCATCCCACACTTCTCCCTTCCAGCACTCAGAAAGAGGAGGATTATTTTCTCTCTCTTCTCTCTTCCCATTCCAGAGCCTCCAAGTTGCTACTTTAACTTTCCCTCGTTTTCTTGTTATGATGATGTGTCTCCTCCATTGTACCCCTCCCTCAGTTTACTGGCTGCTGCAGAGAGATGGGGAAGGCACATTTCTGCTGCTCTACTCTTCTCCAGCCTTCATTTTTGGAGTTCCCCTTCCCAGTAAATAACTTTAGGACATGCATCTGTTGTTGCTCAGAATTTTCCAGACCCCATCTGAATGAAATTAAACAGTTGTGTGTGGTGTGGGGGGTTTTTGTTTTGTTTTTGGTTTGTTTGTTTTTTGGTTATTTTTCACTGCTACTCAAACAGATCTGAAAAATAGCAATGAAAATAGACTGCTTCATCTGATTCTTGTAGTCTTCAGATTTGGGTAAACATCATTGCATCCATTCATCCTCGGATCACATTTGGAAAGCTGTTTCCACAATTATAATGGCTAGAAACTTAATTTTTGATTAACTTAATGAAAGCTAGTTTTTACAGAAGGTAAAGGCATATGCCCAGGAAATATTCCTACTTACCTAGCAGCACAAGTGGAATTTTCAAGTCCTGTTAATAATAGTTCATTGCATCAGTTTCACAAACATATTCAAAAGAGCTCAAAGGTGGTGTCGAATGTTTTGTAATGGCAAGCTGTAAAACAAGGAATAGTAAGGTGAGTAAAATGTAAGATAATGTGCGATGAGTCCAAGTTAATGTTATAGCACATGTCAGTTAAAACCCTTTGGCTAAACAAAATGAGGGGCTTTGTGCTAAACATGTATCTGAAATCATATCCTTACTTCTATGGGGCAGTTTCATTATTGGGATTAATTCCAGATGTATCCAAAATCTACACTAAAGTACACATTTTATCCATACATCTAATGCCTTTCTAACTATTATTTTATGAATCAAAAGCAATTTATTTCTGGAAGCATTGGACTAGAAAATAATGTCTGACACTCACCAAATCATATATCTAGAAATATCAATTGAAGAATGCCATGGTGGCTTTTTTGTACTCCTATAATATTCAGTAATATTTTAAGTTGTACTAATCTATTCAAGTAGTGGGAGGTTGCCTTTGGGATAAAGAAGCACTTTTATTTATTTATTGATGGCTAGATTCATGTAAATTTAATTACTCTATATGTGTGTTAAGTTTTCAGATACTTGGCGAGTTACTAAATGGTGAAATGTATATTAATTCTTCCTGTTTATATCTTCCAGTTACAATTGCACTATTTGAAAAAATCATATTGGCTATCTCAGTTATTTAAGTACATATTCATAGGGATATATCACTCCCCTGTAGTTAGGCTTCTTTTTTCTAATATAGTTTTCATCATCAGTTTCAGCAGGGAGTCTTGCAGCAGAATATTTGGATATGAGGAGTATATCAAAGCTGTAGTTAGAATTACTTCTGTGTCTTGGAAGTGAGATTCTATCTATAATAATTAAATAGATAAATGTTTATAATTTAATAAAAAATAGAAAAAGATTAAGGTAATTTATTAAGAAAAATTGCTCAGCAACCTTTGGTAGAAACCTGAATCTCTGATATGCACCAATGTTCTCCGTAATAATGTACAGCATTTCAAATGAACAACTGCTGAGTGGCCCTCCTGGGAGCAACCTTTGGTAGCAGACAGATTAGAAAAATTGACAGCATTGTGCTTCCAGCGTTGAGTACAGTTCCCTGACAATGGAATATGTGGTTTGGTTATTCAGAATGACAGGTCTGTAAAAATTTACTGGGCCTTTCCTAAAGTTCCAAAAAACTTGAATATGAAAAACAGTTTTAGTTAATACATAAACTCCTCCACATTGTTTTGCAAGATTCTATTTAAGGAAACATAGGGATGGCAGAAGCAAAATTGTAATGGCTTTTCAACTTTGATATTAAGCGGCTTATGAACCATTTACTGTTGAGTTATAGTTTTGAGACATGGTATTTGATGTTAGTTCATTTGCATTCTGCAGTCTCATGTTCATTAAAAGCAAAATGATCTTGAATTTAACTGGATAGTTATTTTGTGGCTATGTAACAGCTGTGAAATATAGCCCCCTGATGATGGCATAATCGTGAGATGACTTTTTTAAAGTATTTGTCTTGGACCTTTCCTGTGAGCAGTGTGCACACTTGGTCCTGTATATAGCATATGCATCCTGCCTCAGCAGTTCATAATACAATACAGATGGGATTTTAAAAAGTGCTGGGCATTGATCTAATCTTTTGCTGCTGTTGAAGGTCAATAGTAAAACTTCCACTGGGAGCAGTGTCAGGCCAAAATCCACCGTACAATTCAGAGGTGCAAAATGTACCATCTGGCAGTACAAGATCATAACCAAGGATATATATGAAAGGTAATTTCTGAGATCCATTTTAGTCAGAATCCTTTTTTATTCTTTTACTGGGGCAATACCGGAATTTCATCTTCCAGGAAATCTCCCCATCTCTTCTAAATCTTAAGAGACAAATCTTCTTCTAATCGTCACATGGCTATAGCAAGACCATTATTTAAAGTAGATTGAAAAGAGGGTAGAGTAAAGTTCTCACCATGCCAGCTAAGGGGGAATGGGAGCCTGCTTACGGAGCCAGAGAGATGAGGAGCAGCGCCCTTGTGTGTTTAGCAGAGGAAGGGGAGCTGGTTTTCCTCCTTACTTTAACTCCTGAGAAAGATATTTTCTGATTAGATATATACTCCCAAACCCTCAGTCCAGCTCTGGGGATACAGCAACTGCTTTTCGGGAAGGCATTCCTGAATTCCAAACTTGTCTACCAGTTCCAACTATATTCTGTCTTCAACTGTTCTCCAATCCACTGAAATCATCTCTATAGTCACAGATGACAGACTTGTTTGTGATCAGGCTAAAATTATTTTGCCCAGAGAAGGATCTTTTGAGATGCTTATTGTTTCACTATTCCAAAATGGGCAAAGAGAGTCCAGCCTATAGTACACTTAAAATGGTTAAACCTATGCTAGGGTTGATAAAAAAATCAAATAATTTTTAAATCAAAATTGGATTTGATGTTTATTTTCAAAAACTAGACCTATTTAAAATTACATTTGAATATGACAATTTGTTTAAAGCCTGAACTTACTTATCTATGAAAATAATTTAAATTAAATACAAAGAATAACATTAAGTGGTACATTTATTGCCAAAATTTTAAAGAAAGTCTGGCTATGCACCTGCTACCACAGTTTGCTGAAATGCTAAACCAGCTTTTGACAGCAGTACTTTCTGCTGATGTAGAGAAGAGAATATTTTCTTCATTTGCTCTTTTTTTTCAGTTGAGTTTCTTAAGTTAGTTCAGTTCAATGACTTGTTTGTTCAAAGTTAAGAAGCCAGCTGAAAGTTGAAAAAGCAGGAAAGCTTGTTTTGCTTTTCCAATCTATGAATAAAATCTAGGTGTGACAGGGTGTAATCTACTAGTTATATAATCTTGAAGGATATGGTGACCAGAAACAATTAGTTCAGTTCACTAACTATAGTGAATACTTCTATGATGGGTTGTGTATATCCTACAAGGCAACAGACACCAAAGGGTTTAAAAAAGGGAGCAGTTATCTTCCAGTAGTAGTCTATGGGAAGGCTAACAACAGCCGGGATAAAAGGCTGCAGCCCAGCCAAATGGGCAGCTGCTGGAGTCCGAGCCACAGTGAAGGGACTCTATGGAGTCAGACTGGAGGAAGCTGCCCAGAGATACCAATTCTGCCAGAAGAGATCAGAGAAGATTGCCAGATAGGAAGTTCCTGCAAGGCCCTGAGGTGGGAATCAGCCCAGGGGAGCAGTAGGAGAGTTAAACGCCAACCAGGGTCCCTGGGCCTGAGTCCCCTTACCATCTGTGCACAGACGGGGTAGAGACTGCCAAGAACCCTGACCAGGGGTGGCAGCAATAACAGAATATAGGACTGTGTCTTTGTGTTCCTGCTTACCTTACTTTATTTCTGCTCTGAAGAAAGAAGGGAAGAAATCTATAAAGGGGGCTGTGCCGGAAAATGGATTAGGAGAGAGCTTGTGACAAAGATCCACTGAAGTGGCCCATAGAACTTTGGGTGGAGCCTGACTCCTTTCAGTCCCAAAAGAGGAGAGACAAGTAATCCAACCAGAGGACTGGAGTTACAGACAAAGACAGACAGACATATTGGTGACATCCCTGAACCAACTAATGGAAACTGAGGCAGAGATAGCTGCACTTCCGTGATAGACTGCTAGGGGTTACTACAGTGCTCAGGTCCCTCAGTCACAGCTTCCTTTGTTAATAAATCATACTTCCTTTGTTTAACATATTCATTTTAAATGTAAAGCATGTTTTGATCAACCTTTATATATCCAGCACATTGAAATTGGTAGTGTTTAATAAAATTTAAATTGTGTGTTTTGAATTTCCATCCAAATAGAAATAATATTCATCCAAATCACAAGTAAAAAATTAATAATCTAATATATAAGAAATGGATCATTCAACATTTTCCAACTTTATAAGAAATGTAGAAACTAAGATTCTGAATACATATATGTTAAGCTACATAATTGCTTAATGACAGGTTTCAGAGTAGCAGCCGTGTTAGTCTGTATTCACAAAAAGAAAAGGAGTACTTGTGGCACCTTAGAGACTAACAAATTATTAGAGCATAAGCTTTTGTGAGCTACAGCTCACTTCATCGGAAAGCTTATGCTCTAATAATTTGTTAGTCTCTAAGGTGCCACAAGTACTCCTTTTATAATTGCTTAAATAAATGTTTATAGTTACAGTATTCTGGCTAGTAAAAATCACCAAATTTAATGCAAAAGCTATATTTAGTTGCAAATCATCATACTATAATAATTACCAATGAAAATTAACCTTTCTTTAAGAAAACTAAAAAGTACAAATGCAAAACAATTAAAATCTGTGATTTAAATCAAGGTTTTCGGCTTGCTGATTTAAAACATGATTAAAATCAATCCACCCTGGCTTATCCATCACCAAATATAACTTCACTATATGAGTAATTTATTTTATCTCTATGACTATAAACCTAGAAGACTTGGTAGTGTCTAACTCTGCTGGATATATTTCTAAATTTTCTAGAATTAATGGTAGAAAAAGGACCCAATTTGCAACTAAAATTTTTCTCTAATGTGGTTTGTGGTTCTTTGGTTCATACAATTAGCGACATTGTGGTTGAGAAGAATGACCTAGGGATATCAAAGCATGAAAGTCTTATTTCAGACCCAGCTCTGCTAACATTTAAAATATATATTTACAAAACAGACTTTAATCATTCCTATTAGAACCATTGTTGAGTAGAATGCAAATCTGAAATAAAACGGGGGTTTCGTTTTTCAAAGAAGCTTTCCATACGCCCAGGGCATTTGGGTCACACTGACCCATTTCTGGAAATAAGACTCCTTTCCTCTCAAGTTGTTCATTTAAATAGATGATCGGTTTTAAGGAATTATTTGCAGAAACTTAAGCTAGCAGGGATCCATTGCTAATTTATACTAGTCATTTTCACTAAACTCTGTGTCCCAAAGGGTTTCCCAAAGTGACCAGGGTTTCCCAACTTGAGACCCTGTAAAGGGGGCTGATTTTTCAGAGGCTCTCTGAAAAATCAGGGCTCTTTAGCACACACTCAGTCACTAGTCACTTTTGAAAATCTTGGCTTTTCTACATAGTACAGATCTTTTCAAAACATGGGGATGGGGTTTTTTACGTTGTTTTTTTTCAAGTGGCAAATATATTTTTATGTATTAAACAATGAGTTATTAAGCTAGATTAAATGTTGTGTGCTAGATATGTAAATTGGCATGAGTATTCATCTACATGTTTGCAGGTTTGAGCTCTTAGACTCTAAGCTCCTCTAAAACATGATGCACTAAGTTAATAGTACTAGCGTTAAGTTGATGCTGTAACTCAAAAGCATCTTTTTTGCACTGAAGAAAGAGAGAGAGAAAAGAGAAGAAGAAGGGCTGCTATTCTTTTCTTGGATTCTAGCCATTATATATGACTGCTGTAGCGGGACACAGCCCTGTCCATGGCTTGCCCTCTGCCAGGCAGGAGCACATCCTGCTCCATGGGGGGGGAGGAGGGGCAGTCTATGCCCCCCCCCGACATCTGCCTTTCAAGCAGTCTCTCTCTTGTCTGTGTGGATTTCCTGTTATTCCAGTTACCTTGTTCCTGTCTGAACCACAAACAGCAGCAGAAGTCCTCGCTGATACGAGAGGCTTGCTTAAAGCTATATTACCAATTGTATGCATGTTTATGAATATGTAATCAATAGGTAAGGAATGAGTGAGATAGTATGAGTGTAACAAACCAATCACAAGGCTTGAACTGAAATATTACCGTGTAAGGATATGGTGTATCACGATGTATATGGGACTGTATATAAACCCACTGCAGTAGCGGCCAGTGAGAGATGTAACCTGCAACAGCAAGAACTCAGGACTGGACCAGAATAGTAGAGCCCTCCTGCAGACCGGAAGGGACTTCAGAAACTCTCGTTGCCTAGCGGTTCGATCTCTGGGAAGCTGGAACATGGCTAGTCTCAGTCATCTAAGATTGAAAGCAATACCCGCGAGTACAGCCTATCACCTGTATGAATGGAATGTATGTGAGAGTATAATAACACAAAGAAGGGAAGCAAGCAATACATCAACCATCAGGACTACTTTAGCTCAATCTTTGTTTGTGATTATTTCTTGGCCTGATTCCAGGGAACAGGGAACCACTGCCACCAAACAAGTTAATAGGTTATTCCACTATATTTCAACAAGAGGTGCCTGATATCTTTCAGGGTTTTTTCCATGCCCTTTGGCCAGCTGTCCATAGGTAGTCTTACCTTTACAACCAAAAGGAATTGTCCTGAGGCTATTACTTCCTTTTTCTGATTTTTGGGCTGCTGCATATTGTAAAAGTCTCAAAAAATGCAAACGGGAACTGGTGTTTTACAGGTCATCATTATCAGCTTTGAAGAACAAGGAAGGAGAATCAGTAACCGATTGAACAAAGATGGAGGCAATCTGCAGGGATTTCTATACCCAGCTGTTTGCATCCCGTATAATCGTCCCAATGCCATCACTTCAACAAACCAATGGACACATACTCCCGGTTCTCATCAGCGAAGTCCGTCATGCAGTCCATCAAATGAAAGAGGGGAGGGCTCCAGGATGGTCTGACAGCAGAAGTGCTTAAGGCGGGAGGTCAGGAACTTTGGAGAGCTCTAGCCCAAAGGTTCAGCCACTACCTGGAAATCCAGAAGATACCGTCCAGTTGGAAAGAGTCCAATACCATCTTGCTGCATAAGAAAGGCAATCAAGAAAATCTAAAGAACTATCACCCGATCTACCTGCTTTCACATATCTGTAAGTTGTTCACTAAAATAATACGAAATAGACTGTCGCCAAACCTGGTTGAAAAGCAACCTAGAGAGCAGGCCGGCTTTCAAAGGAATTACAGCACGATAGACCACATCTTCATTCTGAATGCTCTAGTAGTTGGTTTAAGGGAATACAAGTTCCCTTTGTGCATTGCCTTCATGGACTACGAGAAGGCGTTCGACAGCGTTGAGACTAATGCCGTTCTTGAAGCTCTTTCAGAACAGGGCATCAGCACGAAATGTATCACATTACTAAAGGAAGTGAAGTCTGGCTGCAGCATGGACATATCGCTGTTCGATACTCCCTTCCGAATCCCCATCGAGAAAGGTGTGAAACAAGGAGATACAATTTCACCAAAATTATTCACAGCCTGTCTTGAATTGGTTTTTTGACTTTTTGAAAGTTTTTTGAATTGGTTTTTTGAAAGGCGGGATTAATATCAACGGCAACCATCTCAGGGTCGCAGATGATATAGTGCTGATAGCCGAAAATACAGCACAGCTGGAGAGAATGCTTAAAGAACTGAACGTGAAAAGTAGTCAAGTCGGATTAAAAATGAACTGGTCGAAAACGAAATACATGAGATCAGATGTTCTGCCAAGAACCCAAATAACTCTTGGAGGAGAGCAGATCCAAGAGGTTGATAAATAGGTTTATTTGTGCCAGGAAGTCAACATGCACCATGATCAGAAAGGTGAACTGTCATGCAGAAAAAAAGCTGGATGGTGCACATTCAATGACATCAAAGACATCCTCCAAGAAAAGATCAGCAAAACAACTCATGCGAATCTTTTTAACTCGACCCTGCTTCCAGCAATGTTATATGGCAGCGAAACATGGTCACTGACAAAGATTGAAGAACATCGGCTGTCTGTCACATAGAGGGCAATGGAACGAACATTTTCGGGCATTTCGCTCCGCGATCACATCCCCAACGAAATAATTAGGCAGCAGTCTGGAGTGTGAGACATTGTTGTTGAAAGCAGGCTCAGCAAAATGCAGTGGGCGGGACATGTGGCCCAATGCAGTGACAACAGATGGACTGCAGCTATATCCAAGTGGTATCCGCGAGAACAAAAACGGCCATGCGGTCGGTCTCCAAAGAGGTGGGATGATTTCCTAACAAGGAGATATGGATAAGCATGGGGAAGGATGGCCAGAGCGAGAGAAGATTGGAAGACGTGTTGTGATTGGGTCAGTCTCAACTGATGAAGGACCGACAGTCTATGCAGTCTACGCATTTGAGCTGGAAAAGTAAAGAGCAGGAATGGATGTAACTACAATTGGAAGTGACACTATGTCCTTAGGGAACAGGCTCACTTGTCTTGTTAAATTCACATAGAACCCAATCTTGCAGTCCTTACTTAAGCAACCATTTTGATACAGCTGCACGGTCTTCTCAGTAGTTCTTCAGAGCCCTATCATGGAATCCCTGAACAAAATCCATTGTTTCATGTTCTCTGTGTATATAAAATACCCCTACTATATTTTCCACTGCCTGCATCCGATGAAGTGAGCTGTAGCTCACGAAAGCTTATGCTCAAATAAATTTGTTAGTCTCTAAGGTGCCACAAGTCCTCCTTTTCTTTTTGCAGATACAGACTAACATGGCTGCTATTCTGAAACCTATCCCCATCTTGTGAGCAATGGGCATGGGTTTACAAGAAAACTGGGTCCTACCACTTCTGCAAATGTGTATCGGTGCGATTTGTGGAATTGCTGCCAACTACGTGAGAGAAGGTGAGCAGGCTTATGCAAGGTTCCCATCCCTCTCTCTACTTTTGGGCTCTGTTGTAGTTATAGATGGGACCTTTCAATTATATCCTTATACAGAGGGATGTCATCATGAATTCTTGCTATTTTAATAAATATATAGGGGGCAAGAGGCTATATTGGACCACATGGCTAAAGTAACAACTTCAAACAGAGTATTTTAAAAACTGGTACTGGGTTTTCACTTCATAGCAGAGGACCTGGAAGATTGCAGTAGCTAGCAGAAATATCTACATGTGAAAACATGAGAGTTCTTTTAATGGAAGTAAGCCTTTGTCCTTACAGGAGAAAAGGAAGTGTATTAATGTTCTAAATAGTGGGTGTTTTACTTTCTGATTGAATCAATTATGTAGAATAAAAAAAGAAACACATTTTCAGAACAAAGAGCTCTTTGTAGGAAGCATATATGAAAAAACCCATGTGCTTGAAGTGTCCTCGTCTTCTAATTCAAGTCCATGTCCTGTTTGATTAGCTAAATTGAAGTGTGCCCTCCTTTAACAACACATCAGATTTGAGAGAACTGGCTACGTGAAACTGCTGCAGTTGTCTTTACTGTTGCTTTCAGCACAACATGCTAGATGGGCTGTGATGATATCAGCTAATTGTTTTACTCCGGTATATTGTGCCTTTCATTCTGAAGGATCCCAAAAAACTTTACAAACTCTGTAGAGCAGTCATATCCACTGTTATTCAGCTATAACTGGGGTAGAGATTAACAGCCAACCAATGAATGCTGCCCAACAGTAGATAAGGGGGAAATTTGGCCAAGAACACTAAGAAAAGTGTCTACTCTTAGAAATGCCTGGGATATTAGTATCCATATATAGCAGACAAAACTTCAGCTTTTAAGGTCTCCACCAAAAGGAGCACCCCATCCACATAGTGAACTATTCTCCATTTATCCATGCCGGATGAAAGCCTGACCAAACCTGTCTAGTTTGAATCTATTCACTGTAAAATCTAACACTCGTGCAATTTAAATCCTGGTCCCACACATGTCAGTGGCAAAACTCCCATTCACTTCAGTGGTGTCAGGATTTCATCCAAGGAAAAGTATTTAAATAATTTACATACTTTGGGGGTGGAAGGCGGGGATTTAAAAAAGGCTAAAACAAGACATCTGTAGGACTCAGATGGACCATAACGATTAACTAAGTAGAGACAGTTCAGCTGCTCATGGGGGGGAAATCTTCCTCAGATTCTCAGCCTGCTGTCTTAAGTGTCAACTTTTCATCCTTTCCAATGAGCCTCTTAAATTCTGGACCTGACTTGTGAGTGAAAATTAAAAAGGAGATTAAGAAAGCCAGACAAATGTATGCATTTTACTAAAACCCAGAGAGCCTTTTTGACAATATTTATTACAAATCTTGGGCCACTTCTTCTTGTTGGAAGGAGGGCCAGAGCTCCTCTAGTTTCCCTTGTATTCAAAACAGCCTAAAGTACTTGCAGAAAGGTCTTGAGCTGAGTTCTTTTAGTACTCAAAGAGAGTAGCATACAGATTTATCCTGTGGTTTAATAGCTCCCAAGTTACAGTATTATGCATATTACCGCATCTTAATTTAATTCTTTTTATTCCCCATCTCAGTCTATGGACTCCATAGTTTCTGATGCATCTGTCTCTGAAGATGATTTTTCTTGTGGTATTTATTTGCCTATGTCAAATTAGGAGGGGTGGGAAATTGCATTCCTCACTTTCTTTTTTCGGAAGGCTATAGTGATGTTTAAAATAGCATGACGTTCTTACTTCCATCAAGGAAATTCTCTTGCCAGTTTTTGTCCTTCCCCTTCCGTAAAAAGAAACTTCTGTTAAAACCCAAACATACCGGTTCATATTTTGCCACCCTTACTGAAGCCGAGTGTTAGTTATCTTACTCGGCAAGTAGTCCCATGGAATCATTACAGAGTAAGGTACAAAGAACCTCAGAGTTATGAACGCTTCGGGAATGGAGGTTGTTCGTAACTGAACAAAACATTATGGTTGCTCTTTTAAAAGTTTACAACTGAACATTGATTCAGCTTTGAAACTTTACTATGCAGTAATAAAATGATGCTTTTAACCATCTTCATTTAAATGAAACAAGCACAGAAACAGTTTTCTTACCTTCTCAAATCTTTGTTTAAACTTTCCCTTTATGTTTTTAGTAGTTTAACACAGCACTGTATCGTATTTGCCCCCATCCCTTTTTTTGTGTGTCTCTCTGCTGCTGCTGCCTGATTGAGTGCTTCCAGTTCCAAATGTGGTGTGTGGTTGACTGGTCAGTTCATAACTCTCGTGTATGGGTTCTACTTTATTACTCAGCATCGGTATGGGTGACAGAATGTATACCATAAAGAAAATTCAGTTTGGTCTCTAAGAGTTATATTTCTGGAAATCTGATTCTCTTTGCTTTATTTGATTAGCATAATTAAGAACACTGTTTCATACTTTGACAAGTAGATTAGATCTCTTTACTAGAGAATTTTCATTTAGGTGTGATTGAGACTAGACAATTAATCGGTAATATACCTTTACAGTAGAAATAACTGGTTATATAGACTGCTGCAGTTTAATTTTTAGCACTAACAAGCAGCTTTTGAATCTGAGGCCCAGAAAATACAAGAAAATCTGAAAAGACATCTATTAAACATGATTATTAACTTAGTTTTGCCAGTTAACTTGAAACCTAAAGTGAAATTTTAGTTAAGCGTAGATTTATGGTTATGAAGGATGGGCTAAAAGGTCGGGCAATTACTCAAATCTGGATTTAATTTCCAGCTCTGCCACAGACATCCTGTGTGACTTTGGGCAAGTCACTTAAACTACCCTGTCCAGGTCCATGTTTCAGAACTGTGCAGGGAACCCAAACACTGGGTCAGACATTGCTATTGTTAAGATCCTAAATTCATATAGTCACATCAGATCAAGCCAGTTAAATACTCTGCTATTGACTTGCTTGAATGCTGTATCCATGGGCCAACAGATAAACAGTCAATGAGCTATAGTTGATTTTACTTGGACACAAAAGCCCATTGTGAGTCAAGCTTGTTTTTCATTGGAAGATGTTAGAGTGAGCTGAAAGGGAAAAATATGTGACAGTGAACTCTTAGTGGCTCTCTCTTAACAACACTAAGGCTTTGTCTACACTACACAGCTTTTAGTAACATGCCTGTGTCGCCACAGCCATGCCACTAAAAGTTGTGCAGTGTAGCTACTGTTTGTCGGCTCTCCCGCTGACAAAAACTTCCACCTCCAAAGAACAGCATTTGCATTGTCAGCCGGAGGGTGCTCCTACTGACAACCTGCTGTTCACACTGGCACTTGTCATGGCAAAACTTTTGTCTTTCAGGGTTTTTTTTTTTAACACCTCTAAAAGACAAAAGTTTTTTTGTTCAGTTGCCAGTGTAGACAAAGCCTAACTCACAGCTTAACAATTGTGCAGCCATAATGTGTCTGGTTCTTAGGGGCCCTATTTAAAATGGGCAAGTCCTTCATGTTTAAAAAACTGCTTGTATTCAATAGATTAATCTTCATTCACGATGTGCCAATTTGTAATATGACATATTAAACAAATAACAGAATATATCATAATAGCTCCAAAAGTGCCTAAATATGTGATTCTCAGTGGATCTTTCTTTTCTCAAAAGTTCTGCTTTTGGCGGTAGCTGTGAAATATAATACAGCAGAATCTCACCAATTCTTGCTAATGACTGGCAGATCTAATGTGGATAACTGTATTTTACCAATTAGAAAGTAAGAGAAACATGACGACAAAACTTTAGGGATACTGCATCACAGAATGTACTTTGCTAATTTACCTTGACAAGTACAGTTTTGTTTTAAGTATTAATACTTCATAATACGTTGGTAAATACACTGGAGCGTAGTTGAGAAAAATAATGAAGCTTTACAGAACCTTAGTACAGCAGTCTGCTATTAAATCTTCTCTAAGAAGTGGGGTGAGTACATTGGGTGAGTTATCAGATTAGCAAAGTGAGTACTGGCAAAGTGGTTCTTTAGATGGAAAACATCGTATTTCAAAATTATTCTCTTTTGTCATATAATGTCAAAGAAAGGAACTATTCTGACTGGTTTAGGAATATTCTGAGGGAAGGTAAACAGTTGAAAATGATATATTATATCTGTTTAGAGAACTAAATTGCTAACTTTTGTCCAATGTTTAAAAAACAAAACATATAATTCAGAGGCACTACATACATGTTTATTTGAATGTCTTCTCATTGTCTTCCAGACTAAAAGACTTATTTGAAGTATAAGGTAAAAATCCCCTTTATAGAAATAGCTGTAATGTTTTTATGATTAGTTTTCTTTCTTAACATAGGCGCACACTTTAGACACTTGTTAGTGGGACAGATAAATAACTGCTGGTATATTTTAAAAAAACAAGCTAATAAAGCTCTTTCAATAAACCTAAATAAAAAGTTTTAAGCATCTTAATATTTGTCATAGTATTACTAAAAGGAGGAGCAAGAGCCTGTCCAGACTGGAAACAGCATATGCATTTGTTACTGTGCTTAAGTGTGTCAGCAGAGAAGTCTGACTAAATAAGGCAATGCCGGAGTTGAACTTATCAGCATTTGACAGGAATATAGCCCGCTAACAGCTGAAACTGTAGCCCATCTTTTCTGTGCTATCATCAGCTCTCTGCGTTGCACACAGATGTATGTTTATCATCTGCTGTGTTACTGACTGTGCTCAAAATTTATTCATCTGCATTTTTTTAACTTAATCCCAAAAGTTATGAATGATCTGTAGCTCCTAGAAAACTTCAGGGTCTGAATTCCCCAGGGAAAACTAGATTGAAAGACAGATCTAGTGTTCAGAAATGCAAATCTAATTTGAATGTTTCTTTTCCAACAAATGCACAGGTATTCTGCCAAAGATCGCTGGACATTTCAGAGCTCATTGAAGAAATGTCTTTCTTTTTTTAAATGTTTTAAAGAAAAAAGGGTGGGAGGATATTAAGTGTGATTAATATGAATTAACAGTGTGTATTTCAGTGCCGATGGGTGTCACCTGGCTAATACACTGTGCTGAAAAATTATCATGGATATGTTTTATGAATACTCCAAAAACAAGTCCTAGTTGGTCTGATAGCCTGACCTCACCATCAGAGTGTACTTTTATGTCCATTGACATCAGTGGCAAAATTGCCATTGATTTCTATAGGAACATAATCAGGCCCTTAACGGGTTGATTTTTAAAAAATAATATATGCATTAAAATACCCTTAATGTTATTTTCATATTGGATTTCATATTTAAATTACGCTTTTGGATCCCAATCATGTGTTGAGCTAAGTGCACAGGGTTAGGAATTTTAACTCAGTTTGAAAATGTTACCCAACAGCTACTAAATTGAGGACTAAACATCCTTGTCAGGTTATAAAACACCTATAGTGCCACACAACCTAAGGCCATGTCTCCTGAAATTCAAAGGTGACGTGTGTGTGTGTGTGTGTGTTTTCTTTATGCTGCTTAAAGGAGGCCTGAAAGGTTTTCTACTTAGGTTTTTTGTACCTTAAAAATATCAGGAGTGGCAAGTCTCTGGTAATCCTGGGTTATGCAGGGGGATCTCTTGGGAGAGCTCAGCCTGTTTATTGTGAGCTATAACATCCAATTGAAGGAACAGAGGTGACGAATCTTTAAGAAAATATGCCTTTATCCAAAGTGTTCATTAGTCTTTGAAGTTAAATATGCATTAGAAGAAACTAAAGTTTAGGACAGTGAATAGAAATCCCATCCCGATCTCACTTGTTCACCTTTCACTTTGTGTCTTTTTGTTTGATCTTTTTCTCTCTTGATTCATTCCACTTTTCTTCTCCTTTCTTTCCTGTATTTAATAATGGTGTATCTTTTCATTTGTTGTTTTTTCTTTTCACATTCTAGCTTCTCACATCTTTCTTTCCCTTCACTGGGTCTGATTCTGCACTGCCTTGCACCTTGTTTTATCATTTACATCTGTGCAAAGTAGGTGAAAAATGATGTTGATGAGCAGAGAGTTCTGGCTTGGTAGTGAGTTATACCTGCTTTCCATTGACTTTCATCAGGTGTAAATGGCTATGCAAAATAATGAAAATCAGGTCCACTGTGCTCTTTACCTCCTCCCCTATTTTATGTACTTCCTTCCCCCTCACAAAAAATTCCTCTTGCCCTTTCACTACCCCCACTTTTTTCTTCTGTAGCCCGTCAATATCTTCCTCCTCCTGCTCCCATATCCATGTACCCATTCATTCACCCATTCACTCACCCTTGTCCATAGGATTTGAAATAGTTGCCAGAGGACTAAGCTATTATGCAAAGACCCAGTGGTCTAACAACAGTGGTCAACATCCAAGTGAAAAGCTAAATTCTCTGTCAGCAGATGATTAGGAGCTTGGAGTCCTACCAGGATGATCCAGGTCACTATGTAAGAACCCCAGATCTTGTCAAAGTAGTTTAATGTATAATGTCTAAAATGGATAGGATGAAGCAGACAATGAGAGGCCTGAAATTCCATAATCCACATTCCTGAGGGAAAGGTCTTTACACCCAATAACTTAAGGTCATTCTAGACCTGAGAAAAGAGGACAAATTCATTTCAAAGTTGAAGTCCAGAATGACATTCTTCGCCTCTATTATCCCTTCCTAGGTCCATAAGAAAGTGTACTATCACCTAATGATCAGGCGCCTGTGTTTCTGTATTGGGGAGGGTTATTACCAATACAAGCCCTAGCAGGGAATTTTGCAGGGGGGGGAGATTTTCCTCCCTGTGCACCACCTGAGGAGTGCAAAGGGAACAGAAAGAAGCCAAAATCTGATCCAGAGCCAGTTTACATGATCCAAAGCCCAGACTCACTGATGGGGTGTTTTTCAGAGTAGCAGCTGTGTTAGTCTGTATTCGCAAAAAGAAAAGGAGGACTTGTGGCACCTTAGAGACTAACAAATTTATTTGAGCATAAGCTTTTGTGAGCGACAGCTCACTTCATCGCATTGTTTGCCTTTTCCTAAAGCTGCTAACTTTCATGGTGACATACATCTTTCATCAGACCCATTGCAAGACTCAGAATAAAACCTCTGCAGTTTCAGCTGAAAAATTTATTTATCTCAGTTCACTAACCTGGAAACAAAGGTGTCTGTACTTCAGGGACTTTGTCATTCAGTAGCTTAGTGTTGAGAATACACATAAAAAGAGTAACTTTCTGACCTCTGAATCCGGCTGGTAACTGAAGTCCATATCACTGAATGGGGAGCTCACCTGAGTCAGCTCACTATACAGATTCTGTAGAGGGCTCACAATACACAGTCATGGTTGTACAAATTATTGCAAAGTGCGCAATATCTCTCACCCATGGGAGAGGGTTTTGTGTTTGTTTTTTTTATCTAACTCCTTTCATAATAAAGGGATATAATAAAGCACCGTTACCGTAATGAATGGTAGTCCAGTGGCTGTGAAGGCATGTAGGCAGAGATGTTATCTATTCTGCAATACTTCAAATAGCCCTGAATATTAGAAATATTTTTAAGTGGGAATATCAGCCAGGACACCAAGTTTATCCCCTCCTAAGGATGTCAGATAATGTTTAATTTGCATATGGAAGACCATTAAAGAAAGGCAACAGAGACCTTTGTTTAACAGTTTTATAGATTTTAAGGCCAGAGGGACTGTTATGATCATCTGTCTGAGCTCCTGCATAACACAGACCATAGATACTCACCCAATATTTCCTGCATTGAGTCCATAACCACTGGTTGAGCTAGACTTTATCTTTTAGAAAGACATCCATTTTTTATTTAAAGACTTGAGCGATGAATAATCCACCACATCTTGCAAAGGATATGGAAAAATGCACAGGAAAAAGATAAAAGATTGACAAATGGAAATTATGATAGTGGATAACAGGTGAAATAAAGATATTGGTGGATACAGTGGTGATGAGAGAAAATCTGTGGCATCTCAAAAGGAGAGGAGGGTAGTAGAAAACACAGAGAAGAACAAGAGAGAGGGGTCAATTGTTTAATGTTAGGCCCCGAGCCTGCTTGCAGATCCACGTAGGTGGACTCTTTTATGTCCATACCGAACCAAAGGAACTCTGCACTGCCGCAAGGGTCTGCCCATGTGGCAACAATTGCAAGATCAGGGCCTTAGTGTACAGTCTTAATTTTAGAGGTCTTTCAGCTATCAGTTTAATTAATGCCCATTAATTAGATAAACCTTACAAATAGTCTTCCCTAAATCACCTCTTCCAGACTGAAAGGGTCGGGGAGATTCTCTGTGATAAAAATTGAATGGATTATACTAAAGCAGTTTTAAAAAGAAAAGCCCATATATAATGGAATTCTTATATAATTGTTTCCAAATATGTAGTCTTACATGAGAATTTCTTTGAAAAAATTAACCTCACATATCAGTTAACATATAGTCAGCATGCATCCGTATTACAGATTTGTTTTAAACTAAACTAATGCTTCCTTTCTACAATTAGGAATGACAAAACCCTTCTTCTTTTTTTTAAAGGATATTTACATGTTTCAGTATCTTGTCTGTTTGAATATAGAGCTCTTTAAATGGAAAAATCATGTGAGCATACAATCTGTTTTGTAATCATAGTGCATTGTATATCGAACCTAAAATCACAAACAATTTGCACTAGTGTCATGAGTATATCTTTTTTTTTTAATGTCCAGTCCACTGTCGTATATCAAGATGGTTGCAGATTAAAGGATAGTTTTACATTTTAAAATATCCTTTTATTGTAATTGTTGAATTATATTAACATTTTATCAAGGTTTCAGAGTAGCAGCCATGTTAGTCTGTATCCACAAAAAGAAAAGGAGGACTTGTGGCACCTTAGAGACTAACAATTTTATTTGAGTTCAAATAAATTGGTTAGTCTCTAAGGTGCCGCAAGTCCTCCTTTTCATTTTATCAAGGCTGGTTCTAACTGTATATAAAATATCAATAAGTGGAAAAACTAGGTACTGTTAGAAATTAGCAGTCTAATTTAAACATTTAGTATTTGAACTTTAAAGGTGGGTGATTCTGTTCATCAGATTTTTTACTATTGACAGATGTTTCATAAAGTAAGGAATTAATGAATGCAATTTGGCAGTGAGATTGGTTTTTATGAAAGTTCAGTGTATTATACTGAAACTATCCTGAAACATCAGTGCATTGGATTCTCAAACTTTTGTATGTATATTCTTAGTGAGTCAATCCTGCATAATAATCTCTTTCATCCTCACGGTGAACTAATTATTTAGTTATCATTTTCTATCTCACAGAAATCTCATGTTTCCCTGAGTTACTAAATTACAAGATTTTCATCATGTGTGTCAAGTTTTAGCTTGGAATACTTTTTTAGCAGATTTCCAATTAGGCAGCAGTCAAGATAGATATAGAGCTCCTATCTTTGGACACCAATGTATTTTAAGGACATAATCACTATAGTTTTATACTAAAATGTACTTAGAAAAAAATACTTAACCACCAATTTTTGTTTTATGAATGGATGTGTCTGACCTGATTTTTTTCTAAACTATTCTTTCTACCGTGCTCTCTTTGTAATAATCATTTTCTAATAAATAAAAGGAAGAATTTGGGCTGAACATTTCCTTTGACTATTAAAAAAATACATTTTGAACTTATTTTTAAATTTTTTTTAAAACCTTCATTTCCTCTGCTAAGAATAGAGAGGGTTAGAACTGGGCAGTTACAAGCAGAAGTATGAGCCCAGCCCAGCAAAAAAAAAAAATGGGCATCTACTAATCATAAGACATTTTTCTGCCAAGATTGAAGCACCTAATTTTGCTACAATCAAAGCTATATTTTCACGGGCTCATTAGACTACATACAGTACTTGTGAATTGTAAATGTTCCTTGCCACCTCTGACTTCAAGCTCTGCTTGATTAATGAATAGAGACATTAACATCATGTATAATTTATCTTTTGTACCATACTGTATATTAATATCTTAAAGTATATTATGTATTGGGCAGTTTATTCATCATCTATTGTATACCAACAAAGCACACACAAATTTTCTCTGTCATGGCTTATGTTAAATGCATTTTTTCTCAGTTGTGAATACTGCATCTCCGGCAATAAAAAGTACTGTATTTGTCATGTTCATGTTTGCTTTCATGTTCTTAAAATAATCAGATTTTAATGATTTTCCTTCTATCATCTATGAAAATAGATTGAGTATGTTAGGATTTTCTACTTTTGGTTTTCCAAAACTGCTATATCAATTCTGTTCTCTCCCTGCACAGTACTTAAATTATTGAATGAGATCCAACAGAGAAATATCACTTTCTATCATTTTATTTATTTCATCTATTCAAGATTCTGTGCAAGATCCAATCTTGTACAATGGGCATATGCACCTTTAAACATCTGGAACACCATTTTCTGACTTTGCCTGATATATAGTGTACTGATCCTGACTATTTTAGGCACACACATGCCAATTTGCTTTAGCACAGGTGATTAAACTCGAAAACTGAACTCTGTTAAACTGGAATATCCTGTTCTATATGCTGCACATTGTTAGTCTGCCATAGTAAATACAAAGGGACATTGTCTGAGAGTTTAGGCTTAACATTTAAATGTCGTAAGTTATTCCATTTACATATTTCATATGCAAAACAAAAGCCAAATTCTGTTCTTTTTTCACAGATATAAATCTGGAGGTACCTTACAAAGGACAATGGAATTATTCCAATTGTAAACAGTATAAATCAGAATATACTTTGATTTTCCTCCTTTTTATTCATTTGCAATTTTTTTTCTCTTTCTTGGTGTTTCGGGTAAGGAAAGTGTGGCAAGAAAAATTATTGCTGGTATTTATAGTAATGACCATCATCCTGCATATGTAAATTACTGGCCAGTGCCGCCTTGAAGTGGTTAGCACCATAAGGCCAGCCCTACAGGTTTTTTCCCATCAGTGGGTTATAAGGGAGGGTTGTCAGGCAATATGGGCAGTTACCTGAAATATTTGTGGGGAGAACTGTTCTGTATGAAGAATGTACTGCAGTAAGAAGCCCCACTCCTTTCCCTTCTCTCCTCCCTTCCCCACAGGAGAATAAGTAATGGCTTCCCCTCTACCCATGAAGGTCTAAGGAGAGGAATCTGTTTGTAATAAGAAAATAAATTGGTCTGGAGTGGAGGTTGTTCTGTGATGGGGATTGATTCAAGTGTTAGGTTTTGTTGCTGGTGGAGGGGATTTGATCTGGACATTTAGTTCATTGGAGATGGCAAAGAGAAATTGCTAGCTGATGGATGGATGTTGCTTCAAAGGAAAATTTGGATAAGGCGTTTTGATGCAGTGGCAGAGAATTGCAGGAGGGCACTATATGGGAAATATCTTGGAATAAACAGTGTGTCAGGACATGTATGAGATGAAAGAATGGAAATTGCTCAGGAATCCTAGGTCCCAATTCTGACCATATTAGCATGATTATAATTCTTATCTCTTCATTGAAAATTGCAGAGGGCAGAATTGAGGTCTGATATTTGAATGGTAGGAAGTATGTGACTACAGGATAGGAACTGAGGAAAAGTGATTTTCTTGTTAAGGCACAGAACTAAATTGGGATATCTGGGTCCAGCCCCATCTCTTCCACTTCGCACTTTGATATTTGCCAAATTATTTAGGCCAAAATTTTCAAACATGAGTGCCAAAAGTTAGGCCTTTAAATATGTGGCCTGATTTTTCAGAAGTGCTGAGCACCTATATCTCCCACTGAAGGCAGGATGAGTTTTCCCATTGACTTCAAAGTACCTTGGATTAGGCATTTAGAGAGTGATTGGAGATGAGCGCAATAGGCTTCTGAGCAATGCATGAATGTGATGGTGTCAGCATGCTGATGTACCTGAATAACACTTACAGAACAAAGAAAGACCAATTAGATTTAAAACAATTTAAGTTTAAGGTTTCCAAGATGTTACGGGTGGGGGGAGGGAAACTCGTATAAAAACAGTAAATGTTTAAGATACAAACTAACTTGCAAGAGTTTAGAGAAAATCAGTTTCCTGATCAGAACTTTTAAAAGTAATCAGGGTAATGTCAGACAATTACGGTTGTGAGGGCATATACATATCTGTCACTAGAAAAAAAAGGAATCTATATTCCTTTTGTTTTAAAGATTTTAAAATAACTTTGTGTACAACAAAAGCTGTGTGATATAAGCTGGAACTTCTTAAACATACAGTTTTCAATAGCAATAAACACATATATTAGACCAGCTGTTCTCAAACGGGATCGTGACCCTTCAGGGGTTCACGAGATTATTATGTGGGGGGTTGCAAGCTGTTAGCCTCCACCCCAAACCCTGCTTCACCTCTAGCATTTATAATGGCGTTAAATTAAAAACACTTTTTTATATATTTATAAGGAGGGTCTCACTCAGATACTTGCTGTGTGAAAGGGGTCAGCAGTACAAAAGTTTGAGAGCCACTGTATTAGAAACTTGAAAATGAATAAGTTGTATGTTGTTAATTAAACTAGCAGTGCTTTTTCTACCTGACCAGAGCAATTTTTTCTCTCTCTCAGGCCTGGCCTACACTAGGGCTATGGCTACACTGCCATGCCGCTAAAAGGCATGCAATGTAGCTGCTGTTTGTCGGCAGGAGAGAGTTTTCCTGACGAGAAAGAACTTCCACTCCCCACGAGCAACAGCAGCTTTGTCAGCAGAAGAGTGCTCCTGCCGACAAAGCGCTGTTCACACCAGCACTTTTCGTTGTTAAAACTTTTGTCATTCCGGGGGGTGTTTTTTTAACACCCCTGAACAACAGAAATTTTGCTGACGAAGTGCCAGTACAGGCAAAGCCTAGGAAATTAGGTCGATATAACTATGTCCCATGGAGGTGTGAAAAAATCACACCCCTGAGCGATGCAGTTAAACTGACTTATCCTCGGTGTAGACAGCATGGGAGAATTCTCCCATCCACCTAGCTGCCACCTCTCGAGGCGATGGATTACCTATGGCGATGGAAGAACCCCGGCCATTGGCGCGTGTAGAGTGTTCACTGCACCGCTGCAACTGCACTGCTGCAGCGTTTTAAGTGTGGAGGAGCCCTAATTCAGACTAGCTTTCCTGGGGGAAAGTTCAACTATTCAAATGTACAAGGGTGTGTGTTTAATGAAAATTATAATTTTTCTCTAAGTACTGGATCTGTTGCCATGAAATGGGTTCCATTGTGGATAAGATCAACATATGTCCTGTTAGTATTAGGAGTACCATGTTCATTTTTCATTAAATGTCTTCCTCAGGTGAAAGAGTATTAAACAAAGAAGTTAACACTTGAGGATTTTGAACTAAGTTGTTTACATGGGCAATTAGGAAAGGATGATGTGCCCTTCCCCCTTCATTGTTAAGTGGTAGATTGTTGCTATGGTGATCACTCTTTCCATCTCATCAGCCATAACCTGGTTTTCCACATCATCTGAATAGCTGCAAGCAAAGCATGATCTTTATTATATTTTTCTAAAATGGGTTAATATTGTTTTACTACTTAGTTATTGAATGGGACTTATAACACTGAGGTGAAGTGAATGTATACAAGATGGTCCTAATTCTGTTGTATATAAATCAGTATTTGTGTACTCATTAAAATAAATTTAATTTGAAATCCTTTAACTATTAAGTGGAAATTTTTTGAGATAGTTTATTCTTGTTTGGGTACAGGAATTGATTTGATTTGATCATCTGTTGTCTTTTAGAAGAATGTAAGATAAGAAACAGTAATATATAAGTGAAAAAGTTAGTCCCTTGATTAATTTATCAATTAAGTGATTTGTTGTTTGTTAGCTAATACAGTGAAAACAGGATTTTTATATTAGTAATAATAACACCCCACTTCAACAGTTTCATTCCCTTTTAATGCAACCATATTCTGTTAAGACAGCACAATTAAGAATATGATTAATATAATTATTTTTTTAAAAAAAATTCTCAAACTGCAATAATACTTATAGGGTTTAGGGTTGAAAAGTTCTGAAATTCCTGTTTAAACTATAGACCACTATCATTAGTCAGCATTTCTGTTTCCCTGTGCTGTAAATTACTCTTAAGCCATGTCTACATGACTGGGACTATACCAACATAACTGCAGCGCCATATCTATCCCAGTATAACCCCATAGTGTGGACACAACGTACAGCAAAGGAAGGGTTATTCGGGGAACCATTGAAAGTCTTGCCAGAACAGACAGGAGTGGAGGAACTTCATCGCTGCCCTAAATGCCAGAGGCATAATGGGAACATCATGATGATGACGTAGGAACACAAAGGCAGGTAGTTCAACAGAAGCATTCTTCTGTTGACCTAGCTGCGTCTACACTGAGGTATAGGTCAGCATAGCATCAGGGGTGTGGCTCTTTGAGACTTCTGCATGCCATAGCTATGTCAACCTAAATTTTAAGTGTGGACCAAGCCCTACTTTACCATTGTTGTTATATCATATTATACTAGAAGCATCCCAAAATGGGGACTGTGTAGTTTATCATGGGACGTACTTCTTCTAGGTATGTTGTACAGATTTCTACAGAAGGTGAAACTTTATATGGAGTTTATGTGATACACAGGGCCTTGCACAGACCACCTGCACATACTATAAGGTCACAATATTGCAACACAACCTATGTGATTACAGCCATAAAGCATGTGTATAACATCTTCATTTTATTGACGTGCGTTACACATACTACAAAATGCTAAAACCCATAGTGCACAAGGATGCAATAAAAACTGTTCAAAGCTATATTGCTAGATGACAAATTAATGGCTTTATCTATATCCTATTTTATGCAAGCGTCAATATATATGGGGGCAAGTTTTTTGAAAATTTTCTTTGAAGAGTTTCTTTTCGCATTTTTTCTGAAGAATATGGATACTCTTTATTTACACATCAGGAACAATATTAGAGCAAGATCATATCTGCCACAGAATAACTTTTGTCAACATGTAGTCCATTATCTGCTTTATGGACTGCAAGTCCACTGGAGAGTATTACAAAGCTGCAGGCCTCCTACAGCATTTAGATCATAATTCATGAACAAGGTCAGCTCCCAGACTACTGCACTGGGCAGCACAGCATGGGGAGGAGGTGACCAGCCCTCTGTGGAAAAATAAGTGATTCAGGACTATTTAGAAAAGCTGGATGAGCACAAGTCCATGGGGCCGGATGTGCTGCAGCTGAGGGTGCTAAAGGAGTTGGCGGATGTGATTGCAGAGCCATTGGCCATTCTCTTTGAAAACTCATGGCGATCGGGCGAGGTCCTGGATGACTGGAAAAAGGCTACTGTGTCATGCCCATCTTTTAAAAAAATGGAAGAAGGAGGATCTGAGGAACTACAGGCCAAATAGCCTCACCTCAGTCCCTGGAAAAATCATGGAGCAGATCCTCAAGGAATCCATTTTGAAGCACTTCGAGGAGAGGAAAGTGATCCGGAACAGTCAGAACAGTCACCAAGAGCAAGTCATGCCTGACTAACCTAATTGCCTTCTATGATGAGATAACTGGCTCTGTGCATGAGGGGAAAGCAGTGGACGTGTTATTCCTTGACTTTAGCAAAGCTTTTGATACAGTCTCCCATAGTATTTTTGCCAGCAAGTTAAAGTAGTATGGGCTGGATGAATTGACTATAAGGTGGATAGAAAACTGGCTAGATCGTCGGGCTCAACGGGTAATGATCAATGGCTCCATGTGTAGTTGGCAACTGCTATCAAGCGGAGTGCCCCAAGGGTCGGTCCTGGGGCCAATTTTGTTCAATATCTTCATTAATGATCTGGAAGATGGCATGGATTGCACCTTCAGCAAGTTTGCAGATGACACTAAACTGGGAGGAGTAGTAGATACACTGGAGGGTAGGGATAGGATACAGAGCACCCTAGACAAATTAGAGGATTGGGCCAAAAGAAATCTGATGAGGTTCAACAAGGACAAATACAGAGTCCTGCACTTAGGAAGGAAGAATCCCATGCATTGCTACAGATTAGGGACCGAGTGGCTAGGCAGCAGTTCTGTAGAAGAGGACCTAGGGGATACGGTGGATGAGAAGTTGGATATGAGTCAACAGTGTGCATTTGTTGCCAAGAAGGCCAATGGCATTTTGGGCTGTATAAGTAGGAGCATTGCCAGCAGATCGAGGGACGTGATCATTCCCCTCTATTCGGCATTGGTGAGGCCTCATCTGGAGTAGTGTATCCAGTTTTGGGCCCCACACTAGAAGAAGGATGTGGAAAAATTGGAAAGAGTCAGGCGGAGGGCAACAAAAATGATTAGGGGGCTGGAGCACATGATTTATGAGGAGAGGCTGAGGGAACTGGGATTATTTATCTCTCTGCAGAAGAGAAGAATGAGGAGGGAGTTAATAGCTGTTTTCAACTACCTGAATGGGGGTTCCAAAGAGGATGGATCAAGACTGTTCTCAGGGTATATCTACACTACAAAATTAGGTCGATTTTATAGAAATCGATTTTATACAGTCAATTGCGTATGTCCCCACTAAGCGCATTAAGTTGGCAGAGTGTGTCCTCAATACCGTGGCTAGCATCGACTTTCAGAGCGGTGCACTGTGGATAGCTATCCCACAGTTCCCGCAGTCTCCACTGTCCATTGGAATTCTGGATTAAGCTTCCAATGCCTGATGGGGCAAAAACATTGTCGAGGTTGGTTTTGGGTACATGTCGTCAGTCGCCCCTCCCTCCCTCCATGAAAGCAATGGCAGACAATCATTTTGCTCCTTATTTCCTAGGTTACCCGGCAGACACCATACAATGGCAAGCATGGAGCCCGCTCATCTCACCGCTGCTGTTGTGAGCATTGTAAACACCTCACACATTATCCTGGAGTTTGTGCAGGATTGAGCTAAGAGACATCAGCATGAAGATGAATGTGATGAGGACATGGACACAGATGTTCCTGAAAGCATGGGTTGTGGCAATTGGGACATCATGGTGGCAGTGGGACTGGTTGATACAGTGGAACACCAATTTTGGGCCCTGCAAAAAAAGCACAGACTGGTGGGACCGCTTAGAATTGCAGGTATGGGATGATTCACAGCGGCTGCAAAACTTTTGCATGCATAAGGCCACTTTCCTTGAACTTTGTGAGTTGCTTTCCCCTGCCCTGAAGCACAGGAATACCAAGATGAGAGCTGCCCTGACAGTTGAGAAGTGAGTGGCGACAGCCTTGTGGAAGCTTGCAACGCCTGACTGCTACAAGTCAGTCAGGAATCAATTTGGAGTGGGCAAGTCTACTGTGGGGACTGCTGTGATCCAAGTAGCCAATGCTACTTGGCTGTCTAGGGTAGTGACTGACGTTCTGCTATCAAGGGTAGTGACTCTGGGAAATGTGCAGGTCATACTGGATGACTTTGCTGCAATGGGGATCCCTAAGTGTGGTGGTGCGACAGATGGAACACATATCCCTATCTTGGCACCGGACCACCTTGACAACCAGTGTATAAACCGCAAGGGGTATTTCTCAATGGTGCTGCAAGCACTGGTGGATCACAAGGGACGTTTCACCGACATCAATGTGGGATGGCTAGGAAAGGTGCATGACACTCACATCTTTAGGAACTCAGGGCTATTCGAGCAGTTGCAAGAAGGGACTTACTTCCCAGACCAGAAAATTACCGTTAGGGATGTTGAAATGCCAATAGTTATCCTTGGGGACCCAGCCTACCCCTTGCTCCCATGACTCATGAAGCCATACACAGGCAGCCTGGACAATAGTAAGGAGCAGTTCAGCTATAGGCTGAGCAAGTGCAGAATGGTGGTAGAATGTGCCTTTGGACATATAAAAGCTCGCTGGCGCTGTTTGCTGACTAGGTCAGACCTCAGCGCAACCAACGTTCCCATTATTATTGCCGCTTGCTGTGTGCTCCATAATATCTGTGAGAGTAAGGGGGAGACGTTTATGGTGAGGTGGGAGGTTGAGGCAAATCACCTGGTGGCTGATTTTGAGCAGCCAGACACCAGGGCGATTAGAAGAGGACAGCTAGGCGCGCTGTGCATCAGAGAAGCTTTGAAAACCAGTTTCATGACTGGCCAGGCTACGGTGTGACAGCTGTGTGTGTTTCTCCTTGATGCAAACCCTCCCTCTTTGTTGATTTTAATTCCCTGTAAGCCAACCACCCTCCACCCTTTGAAATAAAGTAACTATTGTTTTGAAAACATGCATTCTTTCTTTATTAATTTTTAAAAAATTAGATAACGGACAAGGTAGCCTGGGAGGGGTGGGGTGCGGGAGGAGGGAAGGATAAGGCCACATTGCTTATTGTAGCCACACTACAAATCAAAACTGTTTGAATGACAGCCTTCTGTTGCTTGAGCCATCCTCTGGAATGGAGTTGTTGGGTGCCCGGAGCCTCCCCACTCTGCGTTCTTGGGTGTCTGAGTGAGGAGGATATGGAACTTGAGGAGGAGGGCAGGCGGTTATACAATGGATGCAGTGGAGGTCTGTGTTCTTGTTGGCTTCCCTGCAGCTCTAACAGATGCTTCATCATGTCTGTTTGCTCCCCATTAGGCTCACCATTACCTCCTGCCTCTGCTCTTCGTGCTCACTTAATGCTTTCCTGGCCTCTGCCACTGAATGCCTCCATGCATTAACTTGTGCCCTATCAGTGCGGGAGGACTGTGTGAACTCGGAAAACATGTCATCGCGAGTGCATTTTTTTTCACCTTCCAATCTGCGTTAACCTCAGACGGAGGCAGGGACGGAGATGATAGGGGGAGCATAGAAACATTTGCTGGGGGGAGATAAAAAGGGAGAGTAAAATTTAAGATGATACATTTCTGAGAACAAAAGGGAGACTCTTTCACAGTGAATCAAGCAATTCACAGGAGACAGCACACGTGGGGTACAAGGTTGCATTTTGCCTTTTATATTGAGCGCATGCCGGTATGGTGACACATCACGCAAGGCTGGGCAACAGAATTCGATTTTCGGGCTGCGATGGTAAGCCTTTTGGTACGCGGGGTTGGCTTCTTCTGCCTTCATAACATGTGGGAATGTTTTTAAACTGCAGCGCCATCCTTTCCCGTAACAAGCAATGCCAGTTGGGTTTCACATTTAAAAGGAGGCGTTGTGGTTTTCGGGTGGATGTGCAGCACACCTCTCCTCCCACCCCACCGCCCGACTATTCTCTGGGATGATCCCTTCACCCCTCCCCCCGCCACATAGCTATTCTCCAGAATGATCCCTTTTAGCCAAGCACAAAAAACCCAACATGAACGGGGTCCTTTTACTGTTCCTTTACAAAAATTCCCCTATTTCAGCCAGGTGACCTTGAATGATGTCACTCTCCTGAGGCTAACACAGAAAGATAAAGACCGAATGTTGCTTGAATGCGACCATAACCCAGGACCATTCGCTGCCATGCTTTGTGCTGCAATGATTCCAGACTACTTGCTACTGGCTTGGCATGGTAAAGTGTCCTACCGTGGAGGATGAAATAAGGCAGCCCTCCCCAGAAACCTTCTGCAAAGGCTTTCAGAGTACCTCCAGGAGAGCTTCATGGAGATGTCTCTGGAGGATTCCCGCTCCATCCCCAGACATGTTGACAGATTTTTCCAGTAGTTGTACTGGCCGTGAATGCATCCCAAGTCTTCAGGGCAAATTAAACATTAAACACTATTGCTTTTAAACCCTGTACTGTAGTTACAAATGTGCCTGCCTTCTCTGCCTTCAGGGTCGGGGATCCCTGGGAGGGATTTTTGTCTCCAGGGTGATGAAAAGGTCCTGGCTGCCGGGAAGAACGGATTCACCACTTGCCTGCTGCGCATTCTCCTCCTGCTCCTTCTCCTCTTCCTCATCCACAAAGTCCTCCTCCGTGTTGCGTGAGACTCCCCCCTTGCAGGTGTCCACTGACAGTGGTGGGGTAGTGGTAGGGTCCCCCCCTAGAATGCCATGCAGCTGATCATAGAAGCAGCATGTACGGGGCTCTGACCCTTGAGCAACCGTTTGCCTCCTTTGCCTTTTGGTAGGCTTGCCTGAGCTCCTTAACTGTCACGTGGCACTGCTGTGTGTCCCTGCTGAAGCCTCTCTCCACCATGCCCTGTGCGATTTTGGCATATATATTAGCATTTCTTCTTTTTGATCGGAGTTCAGCATGCACAGATTCTTCTCCGCAGACAGCAATCAGATCTAGTATCTCCTTTTCGGTCCATGCTGGAGCTCATTTGCAATTCTGGGGGGACTGCATGGTCACCTGTGCTGCTGAGCTCACCATGCTGACCAAACAGGAAATGAAATTCAAAATTTCCCAGGGTTTTTCCTGTATACCTCGCTAGTGCATCGGAGTTCAAAGTGCTGTCCAGAGCACTCACGGTGCAGCACTCTGGGATAGTTCCCAGAGGCCAATACCGTCAAATTGCATCTGCACTACCCCAAATTCCACCCAGCAAGGTCGATTTTAGTGCTACTCCACTCACTGGGGAGGAGTACAGAAGTCGATTTTAAGAGCCCTTTAGGTCGACAGAACAGGGTTGATTGTGTAGACACATTCATTTTAAAATCGACCTAACGTGGCTAAATTCAACCTAACCCCATAATGTAAACCAGGGCTCAGTGGTACCAGATGATAGAACAAGGAGTAATGGTCTCAAGTTGCAGTGGAGGAGGTTTAGCTCGGATAGTGGAAAAAACTTTTTCACTAGGAGGGTGGTGAAGCACTGGAATGTGTTACCTAGGGAGGTGGTAGAATCTCCTTCCATAGAGGTTTTTAAGGTCAGGCTTGACAAAGCCCTGACTGGGATGATTTAGTTGGGGATTGGTCCTTCTTTAAGCGGGGGTTGGACCTGATGACCTCCTGAGGTCCCTTCCAACCCTGATATTCTATGATTCAACATTTGGAAACATTCAAAATTATCTGCTGTGAAAATATTGATGGGGATCTTGACTATTGTCTAGCATACAAAACTTTTTCAACCCTGTATACATACAACATTGTGATGTCTCTAATATTATGCTGCCATAGGCACTCTTCCCATTACGTGTTTTTGACCCATATTTGCGATTTGACATTTTGCTAAATACTGTCAAAGATAATCTCTCAAGTAAACAATATTTCAGATGATATATTAAGACATTCATCTTTTAGCACAAATACAAATGTGTTTCAGATAGAGCTAATCTTAGGATTATTATTGGTGTTCTTTCAAGTAAAAAGGGGATTTCTGTGTACTGTGAGGTTAGAATAAGTCACTTTGAATTACTAAAATACTTAAATCTTTTGGGGCTAGCTAATGGCTGAATATCAAGGATCTAATCCCCTTATTCTGTGCAATGCTGAGTAAGTGGGCTTTACACAGGGGCAGTCCATGAAAATTGGGGAGATGGAATATTCCCCTGAGGCTGCAAAGCATATGAAGGAATTTTGTGACACAGTGTGTGGCATAGCTTCACAGCCACAAGAGCTGACAAAGGACTGTCAGAGTGTCTGTGAACTCTGCCACATCTCTGCTCAATGCCCATCATAAACAACCTGTATGGTGGACGATATTGAACCCCTGCAGAAACATGCACCGAAGCTCAGAAGGCACACAACCTTCCCGTGTAGCGTTTCTGTGACATGTTCACCTGCACAGCAGATACCTATTGTGTCCTACATGCCTGCAAGTGCCAGGTCAGGATCTGACCCTATCCATGTGTTTTTGAAGTGTGAATCTTCAAAGAATTCCAATTTCCAGATCCACAGACTGAAACCTGTGTTTGCAGTCTTGGAATCTGGGCTATGTTTTGCTGCTCTATAGCTACCGCGGTCTGGAATGGTGAAGGTCAGTCTGTCCCCTTTATTCTTGTTTTCCTGCTCTTTGGGTGATTTCCAGTATTTGCTATGCCTGCACAAGAGCCGGATAGGCAACTAGTTACTATTGCTCAGTAAGGAAATATTATCAAAAGTCTCAAGTTGTTTAATGCCAGTAGACAACAGTGTCAAAGAAAAAATCAGTGCAACAGTCTTTCTACAGAGCTTGAAAATAGTGTTCTGACTCAGCCCCATCATTACCTCTCTTCCCTTATCTGAAAAATGCTAACACCAGGATAGTTAACTCCTGGTCTTCTTCCCCACATATTCAATGGAGAGGTGAACACCTGGTCCAGCGACAAGATGAAATACTGGAGCAGGAAGTCCTATGAATCCTTAATATTCTAGAAAATGTAAAGGACACTGAATGTACTGCTCTGGAATTGTAGGAATATCCAGCTTTAGAAAGGCACACATGTTCCTTAACTGGGCCTTGCTGGCTTACTTGCCTTCAACGCCAGGTCTGGGATATTTTACTGTTCAGCCCTTTGGAAGGGATAAAATGTACTCCGTTGGTGTATGGATATAGTTGGGAACTTGAAGACCTGGGCTGGGGGAGGAAATCACTCAAGCAAAATGGCAGCCAGAGAAGAAAATAAGTTAAACAGTTAAGCTGCCCACATGTGACATAGTATTTGTATCTGGAGGGTTCTTATGTTTTGTAAAGACTTTCTAATTTATTTTTTTAACAATGCCCATTTCTGTTGACTCTGGAGACCATGTACAAATTTATCCATTACAAGATTGATAACAAAAAACTGTAAAAAGAAGATTCCCCATATAGGATCAGAGTATAAACATTACCTCTCTCCAGCTGCTCATGCAAAAGTTTATCTCGGCCACAAACACGTGCACACGCAAACGGGAGGACACTATCAAGTAATATCTCAGGTTTTTTTTAATGATCCTACACTGTGGTAAAGGGGAGGCAAATAGATTTTGTGACTTGGCTGATACAATTTTTCCTGACAGTTTTCAAATCTGGCTCAATTCCTCAGGAGTGTTAAAGCAGACAAGTTTGATACTAAAAGAAATACATTCAGAGCAATTTAATGTCTTTCATGTCTGTGGGTATTCTTTACTGCTTACATAAGAAAATACTGTAACTTTGAAATGCAGTTTTGTTTGTCATCCTATATATTAACCTGCTGCCAAGAAGCTTTACTACTACTTTGTTGGCCAATCATACAGAAAGAAACAGACTAACAAACCATTGGTGCCTGCTAGTAGAATGGCTACTCTCCCAAATTTAAATGTGCAGTTTCAAATATAGTTTTAATTTAGTAGTCGTAAGCTTATCTTGATGAAAACAAGTTCCCCTGCTCCTCTGGCTTCCAACTGGACCTGTGTACATCTCTGGCCCACCATCAGGAACAGTCATATTCACAGACTTTGCACTCCCTGAACATTACGACAGCCCTAGGCTGGAATCATTGCCAAAGCCAGACACCTTAAATGGAGAGGAGCATACACTGAACATTGTCAAGAAGGGCAAATTGGAGATCAACTTGCTGGAGTGAGGCCATGGACCTCATCATTTCTACAAAAGGCATAGGATGGGCTGGACAAATGAAGATGGAGGAAAGGTGCTTTCACTGGAGTCAGTAGGGCGAAGAGCAATAGCAGAGACAGTGAGAAATCTTTCTTTGCTCACCCCATATGGCCAGAATGGGGAACAGACCTATAATGGCTAAATGAGGTTGTGTCCTAGAGATGGTTCCATTCACAATTTGATTGTTCACAATTTCCATCAATTAAGGACTTTCCTCAATAGATTTGTGTTCTTACCTCCACACTGCCATCAGAGGTACTTGTAGTTCAAGACTGTGCTTCATGCAGAACACAAAATCCCCTCATTTGGATATGCAGTGGTCTTTAGGGCCTTCAAAGTTTTGACAATGTATCTGTGAAGAGTCTCAGTAAGTAAATCTACAGCTGGATGACTTCCTAGATGAGTCAACACTTTGAGACAAAGCATCTTAACCTGTTAAGAGTTCACCCTTTTTACACCTTGTTATTCATAGAAGAATGTTCAAATTCCCTCACAAGAATACTCTCCTCTTTGAGTTCTCTCGTGAGGTGGAAATACTCTCCACCTTTTTGGAAATACACAAAAAAGTTATCTTCTACCTAGAAATTGTGATCGAAAATCTCTACAACATTCACTGATGGAAGAACCTAGTAGTCACTTTGCATTTTGCTTGAAATTAGTTCCAGGAGCTATCTCCTGTGTAAGACCACATTATACCTTCCTCTATTTTGCAATTCACAAGTGAAAAGACTTAGACAACTTCTAGTTATATTCTTTCTTTCCTGCCTGGTATTGTTGAAATCAGGGGTTCTGGAACAATTTGATTAATGGGGTTGCTGAGAGTAATTGAACCAAACTGCAAACCCTGTATATAATGGAAACCACTTCAAGCCAGGTGATGCAGCATCACACACACACACACGCGCCCACACCCCTAGTTCCAGCACCTGTGGCTGAAATTATAAGAAAAGAGTTATTTTTCCCCACCCGTATTTTTAATTTTCTTTATTTTGGCTACACCACTCCATAGACCCTCCTAGTTTGGTTATACTTGTCTTATTTTCTATGCCATTTCATGTTGTAGACTAGCTGCTTTTGGATCTTAATTGCTGAAAGCATATAATATTTCCTATTAACCTGTTTGGCTCCTTGCCCCTTAAAACTTCTGTTCTCTGACATAAGCCTACCACTGTTAAGAGGCAATACCTTTGTTCTGGAAATTTGCTTAAACAACATGTATTTTGTTCAACTTGCACACATACTATGGAAATGTCATATAAGGAATCAGAGAGAAAAAGTGGTAGGCCTTTCATGGATATTTTCTGCTGTGATTAGTAGCATTGCTTGTCTGACCTGTAACCTTTCATCCTGGAAAGTACAGAAACCAAAATTGCAGCTAGGAAACATGATGCCTTTCTTGCAAAAGGTATTGTAACAACAGAGAGCAAGCAAGCAGGGGGATTGATCAAAACAGCATCTTTTGGTGAGTAGTACATGAATTAATATGCATCATTGGAGTAAAGAATGTGTAGAGAGTAGAATAGTCCTATTGCGGCTTATTACAATAAATTACAAACCCAGTCACTTAATATATAACTAGAATCATTCATTAGAGCTGAAATGACCAGAAATAGCTGTAGAGAGTAAAGAGATAGCATTAGCTCTGAACATTACCAAGTGATACAGACAAGTGTCCTTTGTAGAGTTATTGGGTAAATTTCATTCAAAGGCCATCAGGAGAAAGTGGGTGTAACTTCCACAGAAGTCTCCGGGATAAATTCTTAAATTGAGAATGACTGGCATGCCAATGTAAGGAGCGAAGTAGTGCAACATGTACTGTGTTAGCATTAAAAGGGTCAGATTATTCAAACCTGGGTGCTTAAAATTGAGCACCATATTCCATATTAAGGCACCCAATAATATTCCATATTGAGACACCCAAATAAGCAGTCTGATTTTCATACTTACTGAAAAGAAAGCTGTGGATCCTCACACTTCTGAAAATTAGACCACTTATTGAAGTGGCTAACTTCGGGTTCTTGACCTTTTAAAAGTTTGAGTTAGATGCATAAAGTGATGTATATAATTCACATGTGATGTGGCAGAAGAGGAAAAGAAATTATCAGGAGGATATTAGATAAAGATGGCCCTACCTAATTTAATTACCCTAACTGGCTCCAACAGGGTTAAATTCAGCCCTGGTGTACACAAGCACAGATCACCTTTCCTAACATGCTTTATTTCCTTGTAGGAGGAACTGAATTTGGTCCTTGCAAAATGCCAAATTACAATAAATTATACTCTTTTTGCACCACCAGTGAATGCCAAATAGGTGCCAGTTCTTCATTGCATATGCGGCGTTGTGGATCCCATTGAAGGTGTGCATATGAGGCTCACCCTGAGGTGGTGTTATTTTTTAATATCAATGTATCCTGTGCTGCCTCCTGCTCTCACATGAGGACATAAAGGGCAGGGCAACCCTTCCTCAGTTCCCTTTTACAGTCTGTGGCAGTCACACAGAACCTGACAAGCATCCAACACACTAGTTCTTAGCTCTTAGTTACAGACTGAACTTCAAAACCTTCCAAAGTCTCTAGAACTACTTCCGATCTCCTACATTCAACCACTGTTAACTAATCTGTCATCTCTGGACTGAACTCTTCTGGTCAGACCTCCCCTTACAGGGCTCTTTAGTATGGCAGACTTGAAACCTGGGAGCTTCAAGCCCTGACTATCCAGCAGTGGACTAATCCCCCTAAAGGCGGCACACAGTAGGTGTTACTTCTGGGGAAATTGCATATTCCAAGCAACTTGTTCTCTGCTAGAAGCATTCACATCACAAGGCTGAAATTGGTTCTTCTGAAACAGTCCATGAAGGTTGTGTCAGATCCCAAGGACACAAGTTTCAGGATCCTGTTAGTGGACAAGCCAGCGCCCTATCAAGCAGACAGGTGATGCCTAAGATTAGTGGAGAAGATGGTGCCAAGGGAAGATCCAACACTGATGTCTTCACTAGCACTGATGCCAAATACATTGCAAAAATAATAAAATGCAATGCAATCTGTAATAAATGAAACTCTCCTACTAATTTAGCAGTGATTGTATTACAGCATAGACAGGGACAGCTCCATTTTCCCATTGGGGCTGGTTTGCATCACTAGCAAAACAAAGCCCCCTTAAAGCTGGCTTAAACAAAACAAGCTTTCAAACTTCACACCTTCACAACTGATCTGAGGAAGACCTCCATGCCTCTCTCACTAACATAAGTTGGTCCAATAAAAGATATTACTTCACCCACCTTGTTTCTCTAATATCCTGTGACCATCAGGGCTACAACAACACTGCATACAACAATGTAGGTTCAATTTAGAACAACCAACTGAATTTGTCACAAATCCAATTTTTGCATTTGTTTCATGTTAGCTAGTTTTTGGTGTAGTTAACTTCACCTGCTTTGCGTCTGAAACATTCTGGCATTATACCCAAATGGCAGTTTGCTGTGTTCTTTCAGGGTAAATTAGATATTTGCAAATGAAAGCACCATCAAAGCCTATTATTTTTGCTTGTTTCCAGTGTTCAGTCTCATGATATTTAACATATCATAATATGAGCAGCTTGATTCATCTGTGCCTGGGTGTTTGCCATGTGCATTCTGTCACCCCTGCACCTGAGGACCTACCCCTACGGGAGAGCTTAGACCCTTTTGCTACCTTTGAGAGACTCAAACCTCAGCTGTTCAAATACTACTAGTATCTAACTTACCAAATTGACTTGCGCATTTCAAGCATTGCTCTCACTAGATGTATTGAGTAAGAGACGTTTGAACTAAAAAAACTGATATGGTAACTCTTAAGTACAGAAAAACTAATGGGGGGGGGGTTATTAACCTCTTTCTAGGCATTTTGTACCTGACTAAGGAACATGAATGAGTGCAGAAAAGGAAAGGTTAAATTAAGAGTAATTCAGAATCAATTTAGTGTGGAATTTAAGACAACTGAATAAGGGACATGAACTGCAAAAAGATGATTTCTTTAAAAAAAAATCTATTGAAGTCCATAAGATTTTAAACAGAGATACTGAAGAACTTATGAAAATATTTCAGCGGGACTAAGATCTCTATAGATTTTAGCCTTTTGAATAATATGAATTCATAATGTCAATGTGTCCATTATTTAAACAAATGTTAGCTACTCTTTCCTTTCCAGGGCTCTGAACATCCATATTAGTCCTATAAATTCTCTAATTATGTCTCACAATGGGTTGTTTTGTCTGCCTCTATTGTACGCTCTATTCTTTAACATCCACCCCAAAACTGTCTCAGCTCATGTGCTGTGTTGTTTTGCAGTGGGTCCTAACTATCAACATTTGCTATTAGGATTTCATTGCGTGCTATTTTTATTCTGAGCAACGACCAGTGCTGGAATATATTTACGTTCCATAGCTATGTGAAGAGAAAGGTGGCAAACGAGCATGATGCCTCCAAGTAATCCAACTGTAGTTTTTTCTTTAAAGTAAGCCTTTGTATATTGATATTTTTGCTTACATCATGTACATCTATGGAATTCAGACTATTCAATTATATCAGAAGTGTAATCAAATGAGACAGTGATGAGTATCAAAGTCTCCTGTTAAAAATCCACAACAGTATTTAACAGTATTTTTGAATACTGCATTTAGACATCTCATACTGCAAAACTAATAAAAATAGCAAAATATTTCTGATATATTTCAGGTGGATAAAAATCAATTATTTAAAAAAAAATAAAAATTAGTTTTTTTAAAATCCGATTATTTTGATTAAATTAAATACAGGTTTTTGGTTTTTTTTTAATAAACCAGTTACAATTTATTTATTTGAAATGGATATCCTATGTTAAGACCAAAGCTGCTTATAATCTATTAATCATTTAAATGAATTGCAAAAAAATAATAATTATGCAGTACTTATTTGCTATCAAGTTTAAGTCAAACCACTGAACTGGTGGAAATCACTGGCTAAGCACCTGGGATGGGAGCTTGTTGAAGTGCTAAACCAGATTTTGCCAGCAGTAGCCTCTTCTGCATGTGCAGAGAGAATATTTTCTTCATTTCACTTTATTCAGCTAGCTAAATCAAAGTTAAGAAAGCAATTTAGAGTTGAAAAAGCAGAAAAGCTTGTTTTCCTCTTCCAATCTGTGAATAAAAACTAGGTGTGAAGGGTGAGCTCTGCTAGTTCTAAAATCTTAAAGGACACAGTGACCAGAAACAATTCACTAATTATAGATAATGCTTCCTTTATTTAATAAATAAGTTAATTTTAAATGCAAAAAATAAACATTTTGATAAAAGAAAAAAGCTTGTATCCAGCATACTTATGTTTTATTTAATTAAAAATGCTGGTTTTGTGTATTTAGTTTAATTGCATTTCCATCCAAATAAAGCCTGACATAAATCACAAATAAAAAAATATAATAAATAAGAAATGCATCATACACCATATTCTTACATAGTAAAACATTTTTAAAAATCAGACTGTTATGCCATATAATTGCTTAAATAAAGATGTATAAGAATAAAGGAGCACCAAATTTAATAAAAGCTATATTTAGTTGCAAATCAACATGTTTTAATGGTTACCAGCCAATGAAAATCAACCTTAATAACTAAAGTACAAATGCAATTAAAATCAATTATTTAAATCAAAGTTTTCTTCTTAAATCATTATCAAAATTGGTGATTAAATCAATCCACCCTTGTGTATTTGCACATTACACAAATAATGCAGATTATTTTTCACACAATTGGCCTAAATTCTTGGCATCTGAAATGTGCTCTAACTGGTCAAGTTATTTGTGTAAAATTTAGTTTGTTCTAATAATCAGCCTCAGGTGAAGGGAGCACAAATATGCAACATGTACGCTATCCATTTGACTGTAACATCATATGAGAATAGTTCATTTCTCAGGCATGTGTAACACTGCAGACTTTTATGCCCTAAAAGTTAAATGGATTATTCTAGTGGACCAGATTCCACCATAGAGGAGATGGGAGGTATGGACCCTTCTTAGGTACTTTTCTTAAGTGATTTGTCTGAATGAATCCATCCATGGGCAGATCTAGTTGAAGGTTTTCTAACTAAAAACTGGAGGGGGGGGAATATCCCCTCCCCTCTGGAGTTGCCAACATTTTTTTTGTTTTACAATTGTTTTTTGAAATACAAAAACAGGTTCTCAAATGATAAATTTCAATGATCATTTTGATAACATTTTGAAAAAATATTGACCTTCCTCACTGATGCAAAGCTCTTACATATCAGACTCCATTAGTAATACTTTCTTTCATTTCCAGTTGCTTAGGAGAGTCTCTCTCATCTTGGCAGACAATGTTCGGTCATCAGTTATACACATCTTTGTCACCTCCTGTCTGGATTAAAGTTATTCGGTATAACTGGGCATGGAGCCATCAACCCTTTGGTAACTCCATATAGCAGAATATACATTTAAAAAATAAAAAAAAATCCTACCATAACAAAACACTGCTCTGCCTGCACATTTTTTCCCACTGGGGAGAGAACAAATCATGAATGATAGATGTTAATCACGTCACTTAATGCTCTATTGGAAGGTACTCAGATACTATGGTAATGAGGTTAGTATGACAACCTCTGTAGAATAGCTTAAGTGTGTTGTAACGTCAGAAAAAATATGCAAAATAAAATGTAAGTGATTCATTCCCTTAACATTTCATTTTGTCATTCATCATGACCCTCACACCCTGCAATTTGTGGATGTACTGTTGATTTCTACGGGAGTTTTGTTTACACAGAGCTTTGCAGTATTGGGCACTAAATGGGTAAAAGGAAAAAAGCAAATGTTAAAAAGGTTCTTCCATGAAAGAGGAAATTAGTGAGAGCAGGACCTACTGTTATTGACCACACAGAACTCTGAGCTCTAAACTTGGCATTTGCTTTTCCAAAGATTGTAATTAGAAAGAGGATAATAAACTTCAAGAAAGTGATGTTACTCATTATTTAGGAGAATCAAGAAACAGCTTGAAAGCAATTAGGAGGAGCCACATGATTGATAAAGAGCACAGGTTCATTAAGAACTGATTAAGTCAGACATACTAGATCAGAGGTGGCAAACTACGGCCCCCAAGCCACATCCAGCCCACGGGACCGTCCTGTCCGGCCCTTGAGCTCCTGGCTGGGGAGGCTAGCCCCTGCCCCCTACCCCGCAGCCTCAGCTCACCGTGCTGCCAGCACTCTGGGCAGCGGGGCTGCGAACTCCTGCTGGGCAGCAGAACCTCCATACAGGTTCGGAACCCCAATGTGGCTCTGAAGCCAAAAATGTTGCCAACCCCTGTGCTATCTGGTTACTAAGAATATTATAGTGTTTATTCAAAATTTTCTGATAGATGGAAAACAGAATAATTAATGATGTGCCTTATACTGGGGAGAAAGCTGATTACTAGAAAGGTTTGTTTTGAGATCAGTATCTTCAATAATGTGCTGGAGAAGTACAGTAAATTGTACATTGATCACATTTACAGATGACCCTCAACTAGCAGGTATTGTAAACATACTGGAGGATATTGTGGAGAAATAAAACAATGGAGAGTTTTAAATGGAATTTAAATTGAGATAAATATTATACAGTATGCTTTGGATCCCTAATAGTTGATGCATGGAAGACACATGGCACTAGATGTAAAGCACATTTAGGATTAATGCAGAATGCCAATTAATGTTGCTTAAGCTTTTCAGCCCACAGTACACCACGTTTAAGTCACTTTTCAGGTATAAAAAGATGGACATCTGTAGGATTGTACCAATGGGACTGATTTTGAAAAGCCTCTGATTTTGTGCCCACAGTTCTGTGGGTGTAACTGATGTCATTTAGATATTTAACTACCCTAGTGAATCAAAAAAGCAAGAATACATCTAATGACATTAGTTGCACCCACAGTTTAGAAAGCCGAGACTTCTTTCAAGCTGAAACCCTTTGATTTAAATCCAGATATAATTTATAATAAAAGCAAGTACAGTAAAACTGAACTGTTGACATTAAAAAGAGAATGAGGTTCAGTTGTTGTCCATGTCCACTGAAGCAACAGAGATTTACTTTATAAATTAGGAAAAACTTTCTAACTATAAGGATAGTTAAACACTGGAATAGGCCTCCAAGGGAGGTTGTGGAATCTCTATCATTGTGGGGTTTTAAGAACTGGTTAGACAAATACCTATCAAGAATTCTCAGGTCCTGCCTCAGTGCAGGGGGCTAGACTAGATGGCCTTTGAAGTTCCTTCCAGCCCTACATTTCTGTGATTTCCTTGACTTCCCTACTATGCAAACTGTAGATACTTAGGGGGCCTCCGGTCTAGGAAGAGTCACAGAGTATGTAATATAAGCTCATTTCTATAGATCTATATTTATTGTACAAGAGGACTGTAGTTCAACTGCCACTGGAATAGCTTAATTGATCCTTGTTAATGATTGTGTTTTAGGAAACATTTTGGCCTCAGATGTTTAAAAGGACAGCTTTCTGATAGACTAAAGAGCCCTGTACTAATAGGCAAAGGCATTAGCAAGATCCAGCATTTGGAAACCAGACTATATATAAGCCACAAATTTTTAACAGTGAAGATAATTAACAATTAGAACAATTTACCTAGGGATGTGGTAGATATTCCATCACTTCAAGTTTTTAAATCAAATGTGGGTGTCTTTCTAAAGAGTACACTCTAGCTGATCCAGAAATAACAGGCTTGATACAGGAATTGCCAAGTGAATGTCTATGAATGGCGTTACACAGAAGGTCAAAGTAGATGATCATAATGGTCACCTTGGTCTTAAAATTGAATCCACTAGTTTCTATGAACTTCCATACCAACAGTGGTAGTGTCTTTGATTCTTTTCAGAAGGTTTTTTTATTCATATCTATTGCCATATTAGACACAAAAATACCATAGTTACTCATTTATCTAGCTTGTTTATATATTTATACTATAATTACATTTTTGTAGTAAATAAGCACATTTTTTTTTATCATGGGCACTTCTAAACTCTTCGGTTAACTGTGGGGGGCGGGGGAGGAGGTTGACTTCAGGATATTGTCTTAATTTGGCTACATCGGGGTGGCCAACCTGAGCTTGAGAAGGAGCCAGAATTTACCAATGTACATTGCCAAAGAGCCACAGTAATTTGTCAACAGCCCCCCATTAGCTCTCCCAGTGCCTCCCCCTCCCTCCCCGCACCTCCCAATCAGCTGTTTTGTTGCATGCAGGAGGCTGGGGGGGAGCAAGGGCATGGCAAGCTCAGGAGTGGGCGTGGGAAGGGGTGGAGTCGGGGCAGAGCCTGCGGCAGAGCCAGGGGTTGAGCAGGGAGCACCCCCCAGCACACTGGAAAGTTGGTGCCTGTAGCTCCAGCCCCGGAGTCGCTGCATATTAACTTCTGAAGAGCCGCATGTGGCCACCCCGGACTACATAGTGATTACACTAGCTGAATATAATTCATTATTTTGCAAAGCACTTCAAGACATCTTAAATGTAAAAGGAGTTATATAAAAGAAAATTACATTGTGTACAATTATAATTGGTATAATCTGGATGACATCCCATGTTCTTGGAGTTGGATATTTTTCTAGTTCTAATAATTTTGGCTTGTAAAGCTGTTTGTGGTTGCTGAAATGTTGGGGGAAGTTTTATCAGGATCCTCTGACTGCATTAATGATTTTTTCTAGCTCTCTTTTCCATTATGGTACTTTTGTATCTATATGATCAGTTATGTCCTCTGTCAAAGCCAGTTACATTTTTTTAATTTTGCAAAATGAAGAACGTGGCAGTACTGTAAAAAGCCCTTTAGCATCTATTAGGAACAGTTTATTTTAGATCTCTAAACTTTGAAACACCAAGGCTTAAACTGTCATCTATTTATAAATTTGCATGATATTTTCATCAAAAGTAAATGTATGCAATCATTATACTGTATTTGCTTGTATTGCCATCTTTCTTGAAATGAATACAAATTTGCTCGTTTGAGTTCACTGGCAAGAAAACCTTGCAACTGATCAGCTTTGTCTTCACATGATGCCACCTTTTAAGGCTGGGCCATATTTCCTACTGACTGTACTTCATTAAAACCACCTTTATACAATTTCAGCTCAGCAGACTGAAGAAAAATCCCCCAAAGCATCAAACAAAGATATTTTCCATTCACTTCCAAACTAGACTGATTATAGCAGACCAATAATTGTCCCAATATTATTTTGTGTAGACTTCATGGGTCATGATAACTTGTATGAAGGTTTGCTCTTTTGCAGTTATTCACAATCAACAGGCATAATTTTCTGGCTATACTTCATCATTTCTTTTCCAGAGACAATAATACTTTGCTCTCGGGTGTATTAATGCAACTAATGAAATGGCATCTGTGCATATAAACCCTTTTCTGCTCTGTATAGAACTGCACATGCAAGAGCTAAAGCTGATGCTGCGGATCAGGCTGCTCAGGCTGCTCGCCAGGAAAGTGATATTGCAAGAGCAGTTGCCAGAGAACTTTCACCAAGTTTCTACCAACCAGGTAAAGTTTTGATTGGTTTTGTTTTGTTTTTGTTTGGGAGATATTTTCCTTTTTATATTGTTTAAAGAAAAGGGTTCTTTGTTAAATTAAAAAGTTCATCTCATTTTTAATTTAATCACTTACTCAGAAACCATAGTTGTGTGTAGGCAATGAAGAGCAAAAGGGTTTTGTTTTTATTGTATTATCATTTGGTAACAAATAGTGCTTCCTATAAAACCTTTCACTATTGAAGTGTCAGTGTCAAGATTTTATAGGAGTATGCTGTGTCTGAGCATCTCCCTTAAGTTTGAAGTTAGAGTAAGTCTTACTCTGTCTTTAGAGAACATAATACAACTGAATTTTCAGTGTTATTTCTATGCCATGTTCATTACAGGCCAAATCCTGAAATCATTACTGAATCTTGGACAGTCAATGACAGCTTTGCCTGGACTAAGAACTAAGTAAAAAACAGAGGGCTAGATTGTGCCTGACCCTTACGCAAATATGTTAGTCCCTGTACTCAAAGTATCGCAGAAATTGCTCCATCCCAATTTCCCAACTGTAGATCTGCCCATTCACAGCACATATTCGTTGGCCATTTGGTGGAGAGGGGATAACAAGAAGCATTGGGATGTTTACCATATATTAGGTGTCCTTCAACAGTTATTTAAAAAGTAATTGATGAAAATAAAAACAATTCAAAAACATGTAGACCAAAGGGAACTTCAATTCTTCTTCGAGTGCTCGTTCATGTCAATTCCATGTGCACAGTCATTGAAGATTTTTGCCTTAGCGGTATCCGTAGGGTCAGCTGTGGCACACACCGCCCTTGAGTGCTGCGCTCATGCATCAGTGTATCAGGCGCCACTGGCCTATGCCCTCTCAGTTCCTTCTTACCGCCGTGGTGGTTAATTGAACGCCTTTGCTTGTATAGCAAGGGCTAGCAGTTTCATCTCTTCTGACACCGAGCCTTAGGGCTGTGTAAATAGTTACTCATAGTAGTTAGCGGTAAGTAGTTGTTAAGTGTATTTAGAAGTCAGAATCCCATTGGGGACTTCAGCCCAGACTGGGCATGCCCCGGTCTCTGGGGTTTAAGCCCTGCACGGACTGTAACAGGCCTATGTCTGTGAGTGCTCCCCATGGCAGCTGCCTCAAGTGCTTGAGGAAATCACATGTGAATCACAAGTGTTGTATTTGTAAAAACTTTCGACTCAGGACTCAGAAAGAACATGCTATTTGTTTGTGGGTTCTCCTCCGACTGGGTTCTGAGCCATCCCAGCCAGACTCGATCCCTGGTACCTCAGCCTTGGTGCGCAGCACACCCCCAGCACCACTCCCCATCACCGGTGCCCAAAAAGAAAACTAAGAAGCACGGCTCTCTAGCACCAGGCAAGAAAGGCCATGGGGCAAAAGACTCCGTTTGGGCAGCCTGGCCACTCTGGAGCCATGTGGACGTGCCTCCCCAGTCAGGGCCCTTAGCTCCTTAAAGGATCCACCACCGACTCCCAGCAGTAAGTAGGGAACCCAAACTTGTGGCAACATTGACACCTTCCCAAGCTCCCCCCAGTGCCAAGAGAGCAGAGGCCTATGCCCAGGCTGTCGGCACCGCGTGTGCCACAGGACGCAGCAAAGGCTTCCTACGAGGGCAAGCCAATCTCCAAGATCCCCCAGAGGACAATGGAGGGCCGCTGATCCCCTGAGCCAAGGTAGCGCTCTCCGTCTCTGTGCCACAGATCTCCAGCGTCGCAGCCCAGATCCTCTGGGGCTTGCCCTTGGTCACCGGCACTGCGTTCACGGTCCCCACTATCTTGACACGGATCACCTAGGGGTAGGCACCAGTCACCATACTACAGGCACCGTTCGCCCTGCTGCCAGTATCCTCCCAGTGCAGATCTCTGTTGTCTGCCCTATGGGAGCACTGCGATACCAGTCCCCCCGGCACTGGCGAGACTCCACCGGCACAACTGGGCACCAGAGGCCACTCCACCTTGGCAGCACAGCCAGTGGCCAGGGCAGTGGCCCTGTTGGAGTGCTTGGGGCATTCCGATGATGCCGATGCCCGCTTCGCACTGCTTCTCTGCCACCACCTCAGAGCAACCGTTGACAGCACCAGGATCGGTGCATGAAATGCACTCGGAAGTTGGGGTAGAGGAGACAGTACCCACCCCAAAACCCCATGGGGGATAATGTCCCGTGGCCTCCCAAGCTGTACAATCATCGTCTTTGTCTCTGGACAATGTGGTCCTGGGACCTTCAAGGGCCAGCCTGCTGGATGATTTTAAGGAACACCAGTCCCTGCTTCGACGGGTGGCCGAGAACTTGGGCCTAGAGATGGAGGAGATGGCTGAGCAAGCAGATACCTTGTTCAGTGTGCTCTTGGCCTCTACCCCTGCCCATGTGACACTACCAGTGCATGACAGAGTACTGAAAATTGCCTTCTGGCAAACCCCATCGTCCATCCCTCCCACCTCCAAAAGGGCCAAAAAGAAGTACTTAATCCTGGACCAAGGATTTGAGTACCTATATACGCACCCATCTCCTGGCTCACTGGTCGTCTCTGCAGCCAACAAAAAGGACAAGCAGGGGCACACCAGTCCAGTTCCCAGAAATAAAGAGGCCAAAAGACTGGACCTTTTCAGGAGTAAAATGTATTCAACAGCCAGCCTGCAATTCCAGGTGGTGAACCACTGGGCCTCTTGGGCAGGTACAGTTTTAACTTATGGGACTCCTGGCTTCAGACCACTGGCCTGTCCCAAGAAATGCAGGCCTCAATCCAGGACCTCCGATTCGATGGGAAAGGTCTCTTTGCGGAGTAAATAGATGCGAGGCTGCATGTGTTAAAGCAGTGGTCTCCAAACGGGGGTGTGCAAGATGATCCCAGGGGGTGCGCGGCAGCAGGAGCACCACCGGACGGCACTCCAACATTTTTTTTCTTTGGTAGCAGCTCTGCACGTCCATAGCTGGTGTTCCCCTCTGGTGGCGCTCTACGACAGGTTTTCCGGTCCTGTTCCGTCGGCGGCACGTCTGCGGCGGGTCTTCCGGTCTTTTTCCGTCAGCAGCGCGTCTGCAGCAGGTCTTCCGGTCTTTGCCCTGGGGGTACACAAGCCAAAAAGTTTGGAGACCACTGTGTTAAAGGACATTTGAGCCACCCTTCACTCGCTGGACATGCATATGCCGCAGTCTGCAAGGAAGCAGTTCCAGCCACCCCCACCACCAAGGCCTTGGCAGTCTTATCAGGGGTCTGCTAGGAGAAGGGATAGAGACGTGAACTTGAGTTGTTGCCAGCCTTCCTTCTCCCACTCACCCGCGCAGCCCAGCCCGGCAAAGCACCCTGGGGGCCAGAAGTGCTCATTTTAAAGGTGTGCTTGAGAGCAACGCCCCAGTCAGCTCCCCGGATCCACCTTGTTCTTTCCTCAAACATCTTTGTCCCTACCATTCAGCCTGGTTGCAGGTCACCTCAGACCGCTGAGTGCTGGACATAGTATTTCGGGGCTATACCCTGCAATTCTTGGCTGCACCTCCCTTCTACCTCCCACCCCCATCCCTCTTCAGGGACCCTTCTCACAAGGAATTCCTCGTTCAGTAGGTCAGAAACTTCCTGCGCTTTGGGGGGTGGGGTGGAGGAGGACGTCCCTCGGGACATGAAAGAAAAGGGTTTCTATTCCCAGTACTTTCTAATCCCAAAAGCAAAAGGGGGCCTCAGACCCATTCCGGACCTGCATCACCTCAACAAGTCTCTCAGGAAGTTGAAGTTTCACGTGGTCTCCCTAGCCTCCATCATCCCCTCCCTGGATCTGAGAAACTGGTACACCGCCCTCGACTTGAAGGATGCTTATTTCCATATTCCAAGGTCACAGATGTTTCCTCTGTTTCGTAGTGGACAGATGCCATTTTCAATTCATGGCACGGCCCTTAGGCCTCTCATCGGCCCAAAGGGTGTTCACAAAATGTATGGCACCAGTGGCTGCTTACCTGAGGTGGCAAGGAGTCCAGGTTTTCCCATATCTCGACGACTGGCTTATCAAGGGCAGATCTCTGGAACAAGTGCAGAGGAGCCTTGATCTGGTGCGTTCCACCTGCTGCAACCTTAGCCTGTTAATAAACAAGAAAAAATCCACCTGAAGGCCAATGCAACGAATACAGTTCATTGGGGCAGTTCCTTCCAGTAGCGCATTTTCAAGTCATGTCAGACCTGATCTCCAGTGTGAAGAACCCGCTCACCACTGCTCACATCTGCTGCAGTTGTTGGGCCACATGGCCGCACACAAACTTGGCAGCACTGCACATGACCGCATGGCTACTGCATGGCTGAATGCGGACGAATGGGAATACTCGGCCTGGGTTCAACGGGTCTTGTTGGGTAGCGGAACACCCCTCCACCAGCGTGACTTGCTTGGCCAAGTGGAAAAGATTCATGGGCTATGCCTTGGAATGGCATGTCCAGGCCTCGCTGCAGGAGATCCTAGTCTATCTGCAGCATCTCAAACTCCAAGGTTTGTCCCTGACATTGATCGAGGTCCGCTATCTCAGCTTTCCACTTTCTGTTCCAAGTCAGGTCGATCTTTGCTCACAACATGATGGGCCGGTTTTTGAAAGGCCTGGAACATCTCTACCCACATGTCCGGGATCCTGTCCTTCCCTGGGACCTGAATCTCGTGCTGTCGAGGCTCATAGGGCCTCCCTTCGAGCCTTTGGCTTCCTCCTCTCTCCTAGAAGGTTTCATTCCTGGTTGCAATAATGTCAGCCCACCTGGTGTCTGAGATCAGGGTAGTTCAGAACCACCCTATATGGTCTTCTACAAAGATAAGATCCAGGTGCGACCACACCCAGCGTTTCTGCCTAAAATAGTTTCCCAGTTTCATACAACACAGGACAGGACATATACTTACTCATCTGCTTTCCAAAGCCTCATATGTCAGATGAGGAACACAGGCTGCACTCCCTGAACGTCAGAAGTAGGCCTTCTACATAGCTAGAACGAAGCCGTTCCGTAAGTCAACGCAGTTGTTTGTGGCAGACAGAATGAAAAGTCGCCCAATGTCTACTCAAAGGATTTCATCCTGGATCACAGCCTGCATCTGCTGTGAGCTGGCAAAAGTTCCTCCACCAGCAATCATGATGGCACACTCGAGTAGGGCACAAGTGTTGTCAGCAGCCTTGCTGGCCCAGGTACCAATCCAAGAGATCTGTAGGACCACTAGCTGGTCGTCTGTCCACACGTTCACGTCTCATTATGCACTTACCCAGCAAACTCAAGACGACACTGGCTTTGACAGAGCAGTGCTGCAAGCTGCCTGACGATGAACTCTGAGCTCACTTCCATGGACACTGCTTGTGAGTCACCTAGAATGGAATCAACATGAGCAAGCACTTGAAGGAGAAAAACCACTTACATACCTTTTCTTAATTGTTCTTTAAGATGTGTTGCTCATGTCCATTTCATTACCCGCCCCCCTGCCCTCTATTGGAGTTACCGGCAAGAAGGAACTGAGAGGGCGTAGGGCCAGCAGCGCCAGATATACTGACACATGAGCTAGGGATGTAAAAGTTTAACCGGGTAACCGATAAGCATTAAGTTTTTCTGTTAACCATTAAATTCTTCCGGGGTCCTGGCTGCCAACCCCGTGCACCTGGTTGTCTGCTGCTGCCTGTGCCATGCATCCTGGTGCACCAGAGGTCCTGGCAGCCAGGACCTTGGGAGCGGGTCGGCAGCCAGGATCCCGGGTGTGGGGCCAGCAGCGGAGCTCCGCGTAAAACGTTGAGGTGCTGCAGCACCTCCGCTGCCCCACATTCCTAGTTCCCCGGTTAAACGTTTAACCGTGTAACCGATAGAATTTTAATCAGATACACGGTTATTGTTTTTACACATTATTTATATCCCTAGCATGAGTGCGGCACTCAAGGGGGCACCACAGCCATCCTACGGATACCGCTAAGGCAAAAATCTCTGACGACCACACACATGGGTGCAAGCACACCTAGAATGGAATGAACATGAGCAGCACATCGTGAAGAACAACAGATACGAAAAAATGGGTAACAGTTTTTTATCTAGTGTTAATATGTATTTTCAGAATATTATCTGGTCTCTTACCTGTCCAATAAGAACATTACAGCCATACTCGGTCAGATCAGTGGTCCATCTAGCCTAGTATCCTGTCTCTGACAGTGGCCGGTGCCAGATGATTCAGAGGGAATGTACAGAACAAAGCAATTTCATGTGATCCACCCACTGTCTTCCAATCCCAGTTTCTGGCAGTTCATAGATTCTAAGGTCAGAAGGGACCATTATGATCATCTAGTCTGATCTCCTGCACAACGCAGGCCACAGAATCTCACCCACCCACTCCTGCAAAAAACCTCTCACCTATGTCTGAGCTATTGAAGTACTCAAATCGTGGTTTAAAGACTTCAGTTGGAGGTTTAGGGACACTTGGAGCATAGGGGTCAAGTCCCTGCCCATCTTGGCTAAAAGTCATTGATGTACCTATTCTCCATGAACTTATTCTTTGTGAATCCAGTCATACATTTGGCCTTCACAACGTCCCCCTGACACAGGTTCCGTAGATTGACTGTGTGTTGTGTGAAGTACTTCCTTTTGTTTGTTTTAAACCTGCTGCCTGTTAATTTCATCTGGTGACCCCTAGTTCTTGTGTTATGTGAAGTGGTAAATAATACTTCCCCATTTACTTTCTCCTTACTGTTAATGATTTTATAGACCTCTATCATATTCCCCTTTAGTCAAGAGTTACAGGTCTTTGATTATCTTTCTAGGGCAGAGGTCCCAAAAATTTTAACCTCATGCCCCACCTTACTCCTGTCCGCCCCTCCTCTCCCCCTCGCTCCGCTCCTGGCAGAGCCGGGAGCAGGGCCTCGGCTCCAGAAGGCTGGGACACAGACAGGGGTAAAGAGGCTGACACCTCCACACACCCCCGAATATTCCTCCGTGCCCCACAGTTTGGGGACCTCTGTTCTAAGGCTTGTCTTCACTCGCAGGTTAACACAAATTATAGCTCAATTTTCCTACTAACTTTTCCCGCTATCAAGACAAAAAACCCTCCTCCCTCATTTATGGGATATGGTTGAAATCACATGAGTTAGCTAACATGGTTCAGGGAGTAAGGCAGACCTCAAGTGAGCTTCCCACTCAAAGTATCTGTAGTGTGTTGTAACCCTGCAGATGAAGGCCACGAGTTCTTCAGTGCCTTCCCACAATCTCCCAGCACCCTCACCCTGTGACCTTTTCTTACCATCAGCCTATTCCCTCTTTCCTTACCAAAAGTCACCAACCACTGGAAATAAGGCAGTTTAGCATCCTGGCTCCATAGTTGTATGTGCCTTCCTGCAACTACACTCATTTCCAGACCATAAGCTCAGAACAATTTCTGGGATATACGTGCTGAGACAATACATGGGAAACCACACATTTCATGATCTTCTGAAATTTTATTTTAAAATGAGTTTATTTTTTTGTCTCAGCATGCTTTATTCTCAGTCTTGGAACTTAACTTTATTTTTTTGCAGCCTGAGCCAAAGCAAAGAAATTCATTATTACATCTCAAACTACAGTACATCCTCATGATTATAATGAGCAGTTTTGTTTTGACAAAACCTTTCTAGTTTACGTTTATATATAATATAAATACAAGATGCTCTATCCCTATTTCTACTCTACTTGTGTGTGTATTTTCCTAAGATCGGTATATGGTCACATCCTGGAAGTGCTCCCAATGATTTCAAATGTTGCAGTAAAGGCGTGTATCTAGGACAGTGGTCTCCAACCTTTTTACGTCTAAGATCACTTTTTGAATTTAAGGGCAACCCAGGATCTACCCCACCCCTTCTCCGAAGCCTTGCCCCGCTCATTCCATCCCCCCCCCCGTCGCTTACTCTTCCCCACCCTCACTCACTTTCACTGGGCTGTGATGGGGTTGGGGTTCGGGAGGGGGTGCAGCTCTGGGATGGGGCCAAGGGGTTCGCAGTGTGGGAGGAGGCTCTGGGCTGAGCCTGGGGCAGGGGGTTGGGGTGCAGGGAGGGGCAGGGTGCTGGCTGTGGGAGGGGGGGTCAGGGCTTTGGCAGGGGCTTGGGGTGCAGGAGGGGGTATGGGGTGCTGTCTCTGGGAGGAGGGTCAGGGCTGGGGCAGGGGGTTTGGGGTGCTGGCTCAGGAGGAGGGTCAGGACTGGGGTAGGGGCTTGGTGCAGGAGGGGGTCAGGGTGCAAGCTCTGGGAGGGTGTTTGGGTACAGGAGGAGGCTGCAGCGCCACCTGGGAGCTGCCCGTGGTAAGTGCCACCCAGCGGGAGGCCGCATCCCAACCCCTAGCCCTGAGCCCCCTCCTGGAGCCAGCACCCCATACCCTGCCCCCCAACGCCCTGCCCCAGCCCTGATCCCACTCCCAGAGCCAGCACCCAGCACTCCCTCCTGTACCACAACATCCCTGCCTACCCTGGCCCCACACCACTCCCAGAAAGGGCCAACATGCCTCTGCAGCCCCTGAGAGGGGATGTGGGGCACATGGATCTGCACACTTGCCCCTCTCTGCAGGCACGGCCCCAAAGCTCCCATTGGCCACAGTTCCCCGTTCCTAGCCAATGGGAGCTGTAGGGACAGTGCTTGCAGGCAGGAGCAGCAGCCCCGCAGGGGCGTGCAGGCCACTTCTGGAAGTGGCGTGGGGCTGCAGCAGGCAGGGAGCTGGCCTTAGCAGCAGCCCCACTACACCACCGGAGATTGCAATTGATTAGGAGAGTCCCCAGGATCAACCAGTCGATCACGATCAGTGGATTGGTGATCACTGATCTAGGAGAATCACTGATTTAAACACAGTACAGTCTTTCACATGAACAATTTAGGTAAGCAGTTTTGTCTCTTTAAAGTACAAAGTGACATTAGTTTAACTGTTATGTAACTATTTATTAGCTTACAGATTTCAAAATCAATGAAAGGTCAAATAATGATTTAAATTTGATTTTCTAAGTTTCTTTTATAATTGTTAATTTTGGATTATATATTGGTATATGTAAAGCAAACAAGTGTAGAAAAGCGTATGGACAGAGAAAAAGTAATCTAAATTTTGAACACAATCACACATCATGGGTTCAGAATAAAGTCAGAGAACCAAATCTCTTGAAAGGACTGCATTTCTTTGAATATATATACATGCTTTAAATTTTTAGTAGGCTTTAATTTGCTCAAGCTGTTTGGCCACATCCAATAATCATAACAGTAATATTTTTGAATAGACCCAGTTAATACCTCTCCATGAGTGAGTAAGGTAAGAACTTGGAAACAGGGACCTTGTCAAAATTAAATAGGTTAGAGGAGGATAATAGGGAGTATGGAAGCCTACAGAAAGAGTGGTGCTAGAAGCTCCCAAAATTGGGAGACAGAAGGGGCCCTAATAGCCAAACAGTAAATGCTAAAGTGTGTCAATGTGGCCCCCGGACAAGGATTCTATCAGCCTGAGATCATAGAATCATAGAATATGAGGGTTGGAAGGGACCTCAGGAGTTCATCTAGTCCAACCCCCTGCTCAAAGCAGGACCAATCCCCAACTAAATCATCCCAGCCTGGGCTTTGTCAAGCCTGACCTTAAAATCTTCTAAGGAAGGAGATTTCACCACCTCCCTAGGTAATGCATTCCAGTGTTTCACCACCCTCCTAGTGAAAAAGTTTTTCCTAATATCTAACCTAAACCTCCCCCACTGCAACTTGAGACCATTACTCCTCGTTCTGTTCCTTTTCATTGCATACCTGGAGATCAAAAGTAATGTTATTTAACATGGCTTAATTCTGATGTAAAGGGGGTGTAAGAGGATCCATTTCTCATCAAGAAGAATTTCCATTTTACAACTGTTTTGTTCCAATTGTGTGGGGAAAATCTTGACCCCCTACTCCACAGGTGTAGAGACCCTCTGCAAAAGAACTCTTTCACCTTACTGTACAAGAGAAGGAAGGACAGTATTGAGTCTGCAGGGGGTGCATGCCCCTTGTACATCATGGCACTCAGTTCTTCATGGGATCTCAACTATACATATCCTTCTGTCAAACCTCCTACAAAGGTGTGTTTGCCAGAATGTGGTGGCTACTTCAGTCATTCGGATGAAGTGCAACAGTAGAGCTGTTTACTGCCCATCTACGATCAGGGTGAAAGGATTCCTCCCCTGGTCCTTGTGACATTCGTGATGCAAGGCAATGTCATTCATGCTCAATTCTGCGGGCAGGATTATGGCCAGCAAGAGAACAGAAGAGGAAAGTTCATCGGCAGGTAGATCACATTAGAAAGTTTTTAGAAAGTTTTTGCTGAATCAGTCTCTTATGTGGGAACATTTACAACCTGTGTAGTTAGAGATAGAAAGAGCAGGTTTTATGAATCTTGATGTTAAGTTTCCTAATCCATTATAAACATTTCCAGACATGTGAGATGTCTATTTTAATTTTTGTTCCTTTTTTTAAAAAGCTTTGTTTTAAGAGACTGAAATATTCAAGACTTTGACCAAATTTTAAGTATCCCACATCAGCCACAATAGAGCATAGGATTTGCAGAGGGTATTGTATTGAATTGTGCACCTGTGAATCTCCTCAAAGGTGCATGAATTTTAACATATCCAGTTTCAGGTTGAACGTTCTGAATGTTTTGCTCAAATAGATCACTTCTGTCTGGTATCATCCAGTTCTGAACCTCACAGTACGCAGCAGTGTTACGTTTAAATATTTCAGTATAACATAGCTAGGACTGACAGAGCACTATTTCTTATTATCATGTGTCATTAACAATAATAAACAAGGCACGCCCATAATAATATTTATATATCCCTCTCCAAGAGCCATTATTTAAAATAATACTAGGTTTATGCCTGTTTAAAAGAAAACAAACTCAACATTGTTGTCTCCGTTATAGCAATTTCTCAAGCCTATTCGGTTGCCAGCATCTCCATAGAGTCCTGTTAGGTATTACTGAAAGATACTGAAGCATGAGATAGTCTCAATCTCCATGACTCTAGTTAAGACACAGCCTTTCATTGCATTGAATTGTCTTGGGGAAAAAAAGATACTGTGGGAAAATGTAATTTTACCCTCTTCTTGGCTAGAACTGTATGTGTGGTAAGCAAGCAATCTGTCAGCAAGGTATGCATGACTGCACATGGGATATCAACAATTTTCTTTAAGAAAGAGAAACAGAGTGAAGGCTAAAGTCTCCCGTCTGAAATGTTTCTCCTTAAACAAGTGATCATTGTGTCTTTTCTCTTTTAGCCAGATCCTATCTGATACTCCTGAGGCCTAAGCTCAGTGAAATCTCTGTGAGTCTTTGGATCAGGCTCTTAAATTTTTGGTCCTCAAACTCTTGCCTCCTACTCAGTATATACCGGGGACAATGTGGGTTGCAATTTACAATTATGAAATGAAACAATTTTAGCTTGTCCCCTAGCATGATGCCTCTTACATTCCAACTGAACATTAGATGTACCTATTTTCACATTTAAATATTGCACTCATTTTACACAGACACCAGCAGGTGTCAAAATGTACTAGTTGTTATACTGTAGTTTAGAGGGAGAATGAAAAGGGAGTAAAGCAGTAAAACAAGCTAGCATATTGTAAAAGTGAGATCTCAGTCTGAATCGTGAATACTGAAATACCATTAAAGTCCTGACATTTACCTTTTCTGTAATTAGTTACCTTAGTATTTGCATATTGGAAATACAGTACCACAAGTGTGACTGCAAAGATAAATAATGTGATGTGGTGAACAAGAAGGTACAGGGAGCCCTGCCTCTTAGCCTGCTCATGCTAGGACCCTGCATAATCTGATTTCTAGCACTGCAGACAGCAAAGGGGTATGGCTACGGGTCTAGGGGGTGGTGGTTCTGTGAGGGTTAGAAATTTACTTTTTGGAAAATGAAAACTGAGAGTCTCACATAATCACATGATTTAGGGAGAAACAATGCATCTTTTAATGGAAAGGGGGCATGAATTCTGTTATACTGTAGTCGGAGATGACTGTGTGATTGTGAGTCTGATTCTGATCTTAAACTAGTGAGAACCAGGAGTTATTATTGAAGTCAGGGAGTTGTTACTGAAGTTACACTTATAGAAAACTGATGAAACTGAGATCAGCATCTGGCATAATAAGTCTAAAACAGTGAGTATTTTGCCCATAAAACCACTCATATCTGAACAATTTTGTGGCACAGCAGAATCTTGAGGGAACAACACTTTATCTTCTTTATTTTGAATTTCAAGCTGATATTTCTCGCTGAAGTTCTAAAGGCATAAGGAGTGCTCTGAGCTACAACCTATGAATTAGATCAGTGTGCTGGATCTGTTGTTGCTTCAGATTATCAGCGGTTTCCCTTTCGGGAAGTGGATTGCCATCTGTCTTTAAGGAAGCTGTTTTGATGCCAAGGGGGAAAAAAGGCTACTATTACAATCTTGTTAAACATCCTATCTCCAACCTTCCTATAGTCCATGAGGGGAGTATCCCTTATCTTCTGGGAACAGTAAACCTCAGTGGGGGTGGGGAGGGATTGTTTTGATGCTACTCGATTTGAATGCTTCCCCAGGTTAGAATTTTAAAAACCAGAATTTATCAGGCTTTCCCCATGAGCAATTCCACCCAGCCATCAGCACTAGAAGCACAACGATGCAGTGAGAGATGGGCTGAGAGACGAGAGCACCCCACATCAGTGAAAGATATCATTTCTCTCCCACCCCCACACTGCATATTTTGTTCTTGTTTAAAATTTCTTACACACAGTTGATTGTAGTTTTGGCCTAAGGTTGGTCAGTCTATATACCTGGAGTATTACTAAGGTTGCAATAATTGCTGTTGGGTGTGTTAGGTAGATGGATGGACCTGACATGCCCAAGGCTTGGTTTGTGTATTTACAGATCTCAACTCCCAGCATACAGCTCTAGATCTCATTGTGCTGGAGATTTTTATTTTCTTCGGTGCTTCTGGTTCATATTCATATTTCCTCTAACTTGGTCAGACTGCTATGGAGCCTACATGGCCTGGTAGAGATTGTGAGGGCCAAACAGCTGCTCTTGTTTTGTATAGAACTACTCCATTTAATTTACTCAATAGTCTCTGCTTTGAGTAGTAAATATTAATCCCCAGTAGCAATCCAAAAGTCCAGGTTTCGTTCAGTGCATGTTAACTAAACAACTCCTCTCCCCTACCCCTGCCCCCAAGTCCAAATATATGCAGGGGGAAACTTGTTACTTGGCTTATAATTATATATTTTCTACATGCATTCAGATGCAATAAGGCAAATTCTTCTCCCTCCTTTGTGGTGACTTCCGGCCAACAGGCAGTGGAGCCAGGACAGCTATGCAAATCCATTAGCTCAACATCATGATGGAATGGGGGGAACATATAAAAATCTCTGGTAGAGTTTGTGACAATTTGGGGGATCTGTCTATACAAATTATGAATTCTGGTCCATATTATGAAGTTGTTCCTATGAAACGCCTGAATGACAGGTTGGCTGATGAGGCTGGAAAAAGCTACTTTCTCCAACTTGTCTGCAGGGAGGAAGAAGTGGAACAAGTGGAAAATCCTCCAACCGGACAAAGGGACAGATGTAACAAAGCAAGAGTTTTTAAAAGGACTCTTAAGGGGAAGGCTTTGGAGAGAGACATGGGAAGTTTGGGCAGGAGATGTGAAGAGATAGGCATGCTTTCAAAAGCAGGAGGACTAGATTTCGCTGCACAACCAACCAAGCTCAGAGAACACAAGCTGAAATAAGGAGAGAGGCTCCATGGGTCAGAAGTCAAGACATGAGCTTCAACAGAAGGATCCTGGACACCTCAGAGAATGTTCTAGAATGATGAGGAAACTAAGTCAGGGAAATGTGTGTAAGGGTTATTATTTTTGTATTGAGTTGCATGTATTTCTCATGAGATTAAGTCAAGAGCATGGGGGTCTCAGCTCACGGGAGAGGGTGCTAGACAAAGAATTTGCACTTCGAGTGTGCCTACCCGAAGCCAGGGCAGTGCCTGGATTTTGTTCACACTCCAGAGGCTTAAAGATCAGTGTGTGAATCCCCTCACAGCAGTCTGGAGTACCCAAGTTCAAGTAGGTCTTTGATAGAGTTATGCACATGTTAAGGGGGGGAGGGGGGAATTTCTCTAGGTTAACAGAACCATGAGCAGTTAACAGCTTGGCTTTTTCAAGAACAAGACATACCAGACCAATTCTATTGAAATTTTCAAATATAACTTCACAAGTACTACTGTAAAATCATTGTCAGAGAAAAACATCTACTTCCACACCATGCTTTGCTAAAACAAAACATTAGTTACTGCATTCCCTTGCCTACTAATTTTGTAAATCTCTTTTTTAAAAATAGCATTCAAATTGGTGTAGACATGAGCATTGGCACGTGGACAGAAAACTCTGTCTCATTTTACCATTACCCTTTTTTTGTGTCCTCAGAGAGCTCAGGGAGGAGGCATCTAAGAGATGACATAGGAAGTAGTGGTAGATCCATGTCCCTTAATTAAATGTAGAAGAGGCACACAATATATTTAAATCAGCCGGTGATGGTGAAATGAGGTGATGCAAGAGCAAGTGATGACAGAGAAAAACAAAGTAGTTAGTTGAAGTTACAAATATGAACTGGAAATAATTATTGGGGGACAGAAATCAGTGTTGCCACTCTCATATGAGTAACTGCTCACGAGTGCAAGTAAGGGATTCACAATTCGACTCTAACTAATCTGTATCTGAGACAAAGCCAAGCTGACACATAGGGCTGAAATCATCAACCTAAATGTTTAAAATGAAAGGAAGAAACTTGACCACCAGTAATAATATCAAAGAAACATAGGAGTGATAGGAGTCCGCATATTAGATATAAGACGTGATGGTACGCCCATTGAAGTCAGTTGCCAAACTCTCCTGGTAGCAGAATCAGACCCATGCACTTGAAATGTGATATGGCAGCAAAATAGCTAATGCTATTTTAAGCTGTATACGCAAAGGCAGCACGTCATGGAGAAGGAAGGTATTAGTCCCTTCTCCACGTGACTGGTGACACTGCACCTGGAATACTAAGGTTATTTGGGGGCACCTCAATACTAGAAAGATGTGGACAAGCTGGAAGGTATTCAAAGAAATGTTATAAAAATCAGTGTGTCATTCTACTGTGACAACTGACTAAAAACAGCTGTTTATGCCACATATCTGCATATACTCAATCGTATCTGCTTATTTTAGTGACAAATACATATTTAATTATTTTCACTAATATCAGTCCTGCAGAATCAGCACATCATGGAGAGCATGCATTAGATTTTCTGTTTGATACAAAACCATTTTTAGAACAGAATACCATTAGGCTGCTTTAGTTAATATTGGTTAAAACTTTTTGATGTATTTATTCAGATTTTACAAAATATGATCAAGGGTTACTCTTCAGAGCAATTGTAAAATGAATAAATGACCAGAGGTTCTAATAACTACACTGTGCTCCCAAGAAGCCCAATGAAATTAAATATTTTGAAAAGGATTGCTATTATATTTGCAAAGCCTAAAACTTTATTTATCTTGCCATGATTCTCTATGGGGAAGCAGCTCAGTGGCTAAGTAAGCCTTTAAAAGTCAGTGGCACTCATGTAGATTACAGCATATGTAAGTTATTCAGTCTGGAAAAATTAAGCCTGTCCTGCCCCAACAGCCATATCTCATTGGAATATGATCTTGTCAAATATAAACTAAGTACAGTCAGTCCTGGTTAGTAAAGGGATACTTAGGAAAACGAAGTGCCTTCAGGAAGCAGTGTTGGTGATTCAATAAGTTCCATTCTTTCCTCTGAGACAATGAACTCAAGTCCCAGCGTGGTGTTGTAGAGAAATGTACTATTCACAGTGCCATCATTCATATCAGATCCAAATCCAAGTACAGTATTTCCAGATGGGGCTTCATAGATGTGTAGGGGCCTACCATTGAAGGATTAGGCCCTAATTTATAATGCAGATACTCACATGAGTTCAAAATGTGCTGTTACACAAACATTCCTCCTCCTCTCCTCTAGACATCTGCTAGGATATTCATAGAGGGTATGTCTGCTTTCCAATTATAAACCTGTGGCTGGCCCATGCCAGCTGACTTGGGCTAAGGGGCTGTTTAATTGCAGTGTAGACTGGAGCCCGGGCTCTAGGAACCTGAAACCAGGAGGGGGTCCCCAAGGTCAGGCTCCATCCCGAGCCTGAATGTCTACACTGCAGTAAGCACCCCCTTAGCCTAAGCCCTGTGAGCCTGAGTCAGCTGACACGGTCCAGCTGCAGGTGTCTAATGGCAGTGTAGACGTACCCAAAAAGAACACGGAAGGGGCACAAACACTATTGTCACTTAAGTTGATAGCCATTTGAGAGATTCACTATTCTACTATTTACACTATCAGATCAAGTCCCTTAATACAGATTGTTCATCTTGTAAATTTGTATTGGGAAATTTTTTGAAAATGTTGCTTTTAAGGTTTATTTTGAATAATGAGAAATTAGTGTCTTTTTTTTACTAATTTGAAAACAGCTATGGATATTACATGCAAAAATCCTCCCTAAATACTGTACTCAATTAAGTGAATGATAGTGCTTAAGGTAGCTTTGCAGGAATTAATGGGAGGATTTAATATCGCATTGAACGATTGAGAAATGCTACCTTTCAAAGTTTTCTCTGTTAGATAAACTTGTTTACCATGCTGTTTGAGTTGTAAGTTCATGATGTTATACACAACCTGGACCATTTTGCAAGTTCGCCTACATTTTTGACACTCTTATACTTTCTCTAGCAAGTCAGGTAATGTTTGGATGGAGTTTTAGTCTTTGTAATACGTTCTTATGGTTTGTGAGTTAAGGATCACGTTATGTTATGCTAACAAAGTCACTTCCGTTTTATAATGCATTTATCTCTGAAAAGCAGGAGGTTTAGAAATGCAACAGCCAATCTCCAAGCTATGTCAATAGTTTATCCCCAGCATGTCAACAGCAGAGCAGAATAAATGAAAGACTTGGGAACTGACCTTTGCCAGGGCCTGTACATGGCCTGTAACTAAGTGACTAAGCCCTTTTAGAGTTTGGCTAGAAGCAGGTCAAATTGTGTGTTTGATTGTAGGCTTGGAAGAGGCCCTATCTTGTTCATGAGTGTAACAGGAGAGTTAAGCACCAGTAGAGGTTTTGAAAGAATGAGGTATTGTAGCAAAATTACTTGGAAGTTGTTTGTAGTGCACTATGATATTGGTCTCTGAAAAGAAATAAAGCAAGCATTTCAGAGGGCAAACTTAGATGTACAATATTTTGTAAGCCTAATGAATACATGGGTTTTTGCACATGGGGTACACAGTAAACTGAAGGCCTGCAGCAGTTGAAAATTAAAGTAGCCTCTCTTACTTTATGAGGGAGGGAGAGGTGAATTTGAGACTGCTTTAGAGCCAAATGGGGATTTTGGTATGCCACCTTTTAAAGTTTGTCCTCAGACATATTTGTGCATCATGACATTTACATCACAGCATGATGACATGGCATTGTTGGATTATAGCATAATCTGCCGTGGCACAACATCATATTATGTCATACTGACCTCAAAAGATATTTTGGCTCACCTCTGAAGTTGCACGCAAATAGGCTGCCCTGTCCAGTCACAACAATTCCACATACAAAAATCAGATCTAGAGGATACCCTAAAGAATGTTCAAAGGCAAGAGCAGAGCTATTGGCAGGCACTGGCATCACTATTGCCTCCGATGTGGAAGGAGGAGGAAGAGTAATGATAAAAGAAGCAGCACAATTACCCAGAGACTTTGAATCCCAAATCTAGGGGGAAAGTAGTTTCAGGTTTAAGAAGTTGTGTTCTGTGGGGGGAGCGGGGACGGTTGGTGGAAAACCTGAAAAGGTTGGGAAGGATCCCAGATAATTTCTGAAATTTAGGTATGCTCTGGGCATTTTTATATTATACAAAATTTGCCATATCCTTTCTTTTCTTTGGCCTTGGGTGCAATACAAATTTAGATCCATCTACATAGACTTGCGTCAACCTAGTTGTGCATGTGTCTACACCAAAATTTGTATCCCTCCGATGTAAGCACCACATTATAGTGATGCACCTCCCCAAGTAACACAAAGCCATGATTGACCTACTTAGGTCCACTCAGTGCGAGTGTACACACGATTACTTACATTGATCCAAAAAGTCCTGCGGCAGCCATCCCACATTACCCCTGTCCTTACAACAGTGGCCACTCCAGTCACAATTTTGAACTCCACTGCCCAGCGGTCACAAAAAACAGCCACTCCAACACTTCCCCCCCCCATTTTAAAATCACACACATTTTTGAAATGCCTTTTCCTGATTGCCCACCTGGGTAAGCACACCTACCTGCTCACCTTTGTTATGTACCTAAAACCATGCCAACTCCATACACACTGAGCACTATTAGATGTGCTTCTGCCTGGAGCAGGCAAGAAGTCTTTGATCTACTTGGACTGTGGGGAGAAGCTATGCAGCAGCCATAGAAATATCAATATCAACCTGCAGATTGCACAGGGGATGCTGCAATAGTGGCACGATAGGCATGAGCAGCCGTGTTGTGTGAAAACAAAGGAACTTCACCAGGGATACCAAAAGATGAGGGGGGGCCAACAAGAAATCTGGTGCTGCCCCACAGACCTGTTGCTTTTACAACAAACTGCGTGCCATACTTGGCAGTGACCACACCAGCACCCTGCATTCAACGTGGACACTTTGCAGGAGCCCGAGGCAGAGACCTTTCCTGGGAAAGGCAAGGAGGAGGGCAACACGGCAGGAAACCCAAATCCTACTGTGAGCCAGGAGCTGTTTGAAACTCCACTGGAGTCAAGCCAGTCCCAACACGCAAGCACAAATGACACCACTGATGAAGGAGAAGGGAGCTCGGGTAAGTGTGCATATGTATTATTCCTTATTAGTTTTTTGCTTTACATTGCCCGAAATCTCATCTCCTTCCCTCCCTTTTTCTCCTCCCTCTCCACCATTCTTCCCCATTTAAAAATGGTGCCCATTCCATCTGCAAGTTTAGCAAACCGTCATTGACTTTTGATTGCTTACTTTACCTGTATAATATTAAAAAATAAAATGTTAGGGAATAAATTCAAAAAGATTAGTATGGAAGTCCAGTTACACAATCCATATCAGATCAGTGTCCTTTCGTCGGGTAGACAAATAGAGAGAGACTCAGCATCTGCTTTTCAATTCTTTGGCTTGTTGGGCTAGGCAGAGGGGGCCTTGCAGAGTACTTTGCTTATATGGATAGAAATGTTCCTTTTATCCTCTTGAGAGATCTTGACAAAATTTTCATGGAGATACTCTGCAGTCCTCTCCTGAAGATTCTAGGGACGACAGCCTTGTTTCTTCCACCACAATTGGGGACTTTCCTACGGGACTATTCTGCCATGAGTTCAGCAGTCACTATTGTACTAAACAAGCTAGTAGCATATGAGCCTGGGCAGCTTCAGGACACCAGTAAGAGCTGCATTCTCTATTCCTTTGTCACTCTTGGGAGTGAGATATCAGCCAAAATCACTACTGCTTATGAAAATATTGTCAGTATTCATTGTCCTTTCCCTAAACCTAGGGCAGGGCCATCAGTATTTAAAGCTTCAGGAACAGAACACCTTCCCACCCTCCCCACTAAGCTAGGACGTGCTCACCAGCGTTTGAGCTGCAGAGCAGTGCTGTAACGAGGTGCTCCAAAGTTAAAGTGACAGTTAGCATTTCTCATTAAAGGTGGGTATGAGAGTAATTGAAGGGAGTTTTGAGACTTCTCTTTCACTTTCTCTTGTGACTGTAAATCTAATGATGCGGCTGTCTATTTCAATGAACAACTTCTGGCGTGGTGGCCTTGAGAGGTGCCCTCTGCATGTTGTTTGAATGTCTGACCCTGATCAGGAGAAGAAAGAAGAGGACTAGAGAGGATATGTTCTCCGAGATCCTCCAATCCTGTACAGCCTCATGCCATGAACTCAGATCTTGGAGGGGACATATAGCCATGACCATGGACAAGGACCAAGAATGGAGAGAGTGGTTGCTGCAGGAGAGAGAAAAGGGCCCAGAGGCACATCAGGAAGTGCACGGAGGTATAATGGGTTTGCTCAGGCAATAAACTCAGATGCTGCAAAGCATTACTGACCTACATCCCCAGAGATCCAGGATTCAGCAGCCTTTCCAATCATTGGAGAACTCCGTGATTGGTGCTCCTAGGCCGTCCTGTTGACAGCCATCTCTACCTAGCTGCGGTCTGTCCCCTTCTTTGACTCCGCCCCATACACAAGAGAGATCCTATTTCATAAAAGCATCAAACAACATTACCGTGACTGACGGGCAAAGGTTCTTTTAAGGCCTCCCTCACCCACACAGCTCCACAGTTGTGTCTTCTAATAGCCTTGAGTTTTGGCTGTTGAAATTCAGCAGACAGCCTGACCACCTCACCCCTTCACTGTGGCAGTAGCTTTTCTCCCTTCACCTCACAGATATTCTGTAGTACACAATGTGCAGCTATAACCAGGGGCATGTTTGCCTTATTAAGTACTGAGTAAACAGCACTGGCATCTCTTCAGTATATCAAAAGTACATTCATCTTCATTCTGTACCTGCTGAGCCAGTAGTTGAAACTTTCTTTGGTGCTGGGTAAGTGACCACTGTAAACCTTCTTGAGCCATGGGAGCAAGAGGTAGGCTGGGCCCCTCAGAATAGCTATTACTATTTCAGTATCATCAATGGCAATCCGGCGGCCGGGAAAGAATGTCCCTACTTTCAGCTTTTTGAAAAGTCCTGTGTTCTTAAAGAGGAGAACATCATGCACCTTCCCCTGACCAGCCCACATTGATATTAATGAAGCACCCATAGTGATACACTAGCAGTTGCATAACCAGGGAAAAGTTGATGTATTCAGTGGCAAAGTGGACTGGCGCCAGAATAGTGATACGGGTGCATCTACCAACCCACCGCAATTCAGGAACCACAGTGTTGTAAATCCATCCATATGTCCTTTACATTACCCAGGGTCACAGTCCTGTGTAGCAGGAAACGCTTAATGGCCTTACGCACAAGGATGACAACAGCCCTCATTGTGGATTTTCCAACTCTAAGCTGATTGCCCAGTCCAGCGTTGCAAGCTTCGCATGGTTGCCACTTGCTTCTCACTGACAATACAGCTGTCATTTTGGTGTTCCTACTGGAGGTCTGGGTGAACTTAACACACAGATCCAGAAATGTGATATTTTACAGCCAAAAGTTCTGCAGCCACTACTCATCATCCCAAATGTACCTTATGCTTCAATTCTACCAATCGGTGCTCATTTCTTGAGACCAGAAGCAGAAATCCACTGTGTGGAGCTGCTTCTTGAACACCAGCAACAGCCTGGCATTTTTTCCCATTGTGTCTGTCAGCATCCAGTTTCTGCACTTGAACATCTACACGTCTTCCTCTTTACAATCCCAGTTATAATAGTATTTGCTCAGGTTCTTCTAATACAGGAGAATTGTGCATGCTGTATTAGCAATGTTCATGAGAATTGTCCTGAGCTGTTCAGAGTCCATGCCTCTGCCAAAGAGACGGCAGAGACTGAAAAGCGGCATGGAGGACTGTGGGAGTTTTGCAACTAGCATGAAAGTTGTGAGCTGTGGAAAACGTTATGGAATGGAGAAAGTGGCATGGTAGGAATTTGACCCCAGCTCCCAGGAATCCCTGGGTGAATCACTGGTATTTCACAAAGCACTGCAAAAATGTCCCACAAGGCATTGTGTCAGATGGCAGCACAGGACGAGCTCGGATACCTACCGGGGGTGCACCACATTTTACATGGATGCAAGCACTTGTGATGAGTACATGCAGCGCCAAAGCACGCACCCAGGTGTGCATGGACCCAAGCAATACACAAAGGTCATTGGCTGTATACCAAGGTAACTTGCATTGACCAAACTTTGTAGCATAACATGGCTTTTTGTCTTGTAATTTGCCTATCTGGGCAAACCTATTGACCCTGAGACATCTCAATGCTAGAGCTAGCAAGTAGGAAAAATATATTATTGCCAGGCAGGCCAGGACAATTTTAAAATCCCATCCAGAGAAGTAAAGTTTAATGACTTCCTGGGCACACTGCTGACTTGCACTTAAAAATCCTGGGTATACTGACTAACCAGCCAGAGTCTGAAAATGCAAATCAGCTTCTGACCTCAGGTTCCTTGTAAACAGCACTGAATGCTGTGTCATCAACTATCCCTTTCCTTTCAAATCCCAGCTGAAATTGTATTCTAAGCCTTTGCCTAGACCATGCATTTCTCCCTCCTTCTGCTATTATTCATTTTTAAACTACATAATTGTATGAACCATGTTCTCAGGGTCAGTTATTATGAAAGATGCTGTACAAGTGAAGTTGTACTGTTTCTATAACCCTTGATTTGACTCTGTTACTCAAAACTTGCTCAGAGCTTGTGCAAACTTAGTCTGACTGTTTATATCATATGAACAAGATGGAACATGCTACTGAGTATGTTGTGTTATTTTGTCTAATTTTTTTGTACAATTGAGTTCACCGAAAGGTGCTAGATCGACAGTGTTCCCCACCAAAATGCCTCAGATATGACCAGGAATGGGAAACCATCTTTAGGAGTGAGAAGAATACTTGAGTGCTGGATCCTGCAAGGTGTTTATTACTTGAAGGAGATCAGCACCTTGAGGGATTGAGTCATTAGTCTCCAGTTCCATTCAGTCCTTGGTCCCTGTACAGATACTGCCAGCAAATCTCACCAAACATAAATAAATCCACAACCATAGGAAGTGGTAATGTGGACAAAACTGTCCACTGACCCCAGCAACTCATTTTACATATACCTCCAAACAGCCATCCATTGACATGTGCTGCCTAGCAATGAAAAAGCTCTTTTTTCATGTAATTTAACCTTTAGAAATATTAAAATGAAACAGAGGCACCGAAGACTTTAATTATAGCTCTTCCTTCCGCCACATACTCACATCCATAATGAAGTAATAATAAAAAATCCTGTCTTTCTAAAGTTTACTGAATACAGTTATTTTCACCCTAGTGCTGACTCACTGAAATAGTTAGTTTAAGAGACTGATGAGGGATTATTTTTATTTCCTTCCCCCACAGTTATCATCCTGGCTTCTGAGAACTGCTTACCTATAAAGGTTCTACCCTGCAAGTCTCTAACGTGAGAAAGTCTTGCTGAAGTCTGTGAGCATTTTCCATGTTGGGGACCTGCAGGATAAGGACCTTCTAATAATACAATTTTGAGTTCATGTTGAAGTCAGACTTAAGTCATACATATTCAGTAGCGTATAACATAGTTCTCACTGACAGCACAGATATTGTTGGCAACTGTAGTGTTACAGAAAAACATTGATCCCCTCACAGGATGACAAAGTCACAGGATTTTCACTAATTTATTCCTCAGATGGTGAACAGCAATCAATAGTTGTAATACACTGTTCAAAAAAGATCATTCAGTTGTTTAAACAACTAGAGCTTCAGCTTTCGCTACAACCAGTGTGCTCTTGCTTTGTTCCAGGTTACAACACAGTAAAGACCTGTGTATTTACCTAATAATTATTTCGTATTTCTGTCTTCCAGATCAGAATGAACATAGTAATTACTTTTTAATGCACTAAATGTAACTCTCAACTAATCCACAGTGGTATGACGACGTATCAATGTATCTATGTGTTGATTCTGAGGGCCAAGTTGGAGAATGGGCTTGTAATTATTCAGACATTGGACTGGGATTCAGGAGATGCGAGTTCAATTCCTGTTCTGCCCAAGACATTCTTTGTGACCTTGGGCTATCACTTAGCCCATGATACAACAAAGCTCTTAAGCACATGCACAGTTCCACTGACAACTGACTATTGAGTTCAGTGGGACTATTCAGTTCAGCGTGTGCTTAAGTGCTTTGCTAAACTGGGGCCACGATCTCTTTGTGCCTCAGTTCCTCATCTGTAAAATGGGGATTTGATATTTCCTTTTGCTGCCCTTTTTCTGTCTTATCTAATAGGATTGTAAGCTCTTCAGTCTCTCTCTTACTATGGATACGTCCACTGCTTAGCACAGTGGGGCACCAATCTTGGTTGTGCACTTAAAACATGGATGTAATACAAAGATTAGCAATAAATTCTTCACTTAGGTACTGCACTCACTTCAGTGAGCAGTGGATCTGATAATGTCATCATTACACCTCTGGCAGTTTGGGGAGAGGATTGGAATCAAATTCTGGGAGCATTGCGTAGACATCTCAGGGAAGAATTTAGCCTTAATACAATATAACTGCACTTATTATCGTTAAAGCCAACAGAAATATCATTCATTACCTCGGAATTAAATCTACTGGGTCCAAAAGCAACTATCATTATTATTAGTAAATCAGTTATATAGAAATAAAATAGGTTAGGGGATGTTACATAATTATGCACTGCAGTTTAGAAGATAGGAATAGGTGTATGCTTGATAATTACCACTGAAATACTCTGCAATCGAATTATGTACTGTCATCGTGTACTGTACTTTGAATGACATTAGATTCTGTATAGAGAGTTGCCATCTTTTCTTTGTCTACAAAACCCTTTTAATATAAAATTGCATCATTTTAATTTTTCCACGCTGGGTTTCTTCAGGTTTTAAAGTGGTGCCTTTTTTCTAGAAAATTATTTGTAAAGTGCTTCTCTTTGAACAAGACCTTTAAATATTTTTTAAATTTAATATAAGTCTATATAGAAGGAAAGACTGAACAATGTTTACTGTATATACAGGTATATTTTGTTTGCCATGCTTTAGATTCCCTTCTCTACTGAAGAGCAAACACAGTTCAAAACTAGTCTCTAAAGTAAACTGTACATGGATCTTTATATTTTAATCACCATATTCCAATTATTATTATCCAGTTAGTCTCTTAGGTAATGCCAGGTGACTCTCAAACCAGCATTTCTGCATACAGTATGTAATGATAATACTATTTTGTAGTTTTGTAGACCTCCCACCCAAACCACTTACAAAATATTAAGGATTGTGGCTGGGCCTGCATAGGAATGCAAGTAGAGAAGAAGGACACAAGGAGCCTGTCTTGTGCAGGGAGCCAGCCACATTAGGAGTAGAGGGTTCGTTAGCACTGTCGGTATGGCTATCTTCCAGAGGGGAGCTAAAAGGGGTGGGCTGAGAGCAGAGCCCCAGACCCGCTTCCTTCAACACCACTAAGTGGAGTTGGTCTAATAGAGGAGGATGCACGTTTCACCCTTCAAAAAGTGTGTAGAGCTTCTTCTACAGCATGTTCTTACCTACAGGCCTAATAGGCATCTGACTTAGTCATCTGGGCTCCAAACGCTATATGACCCAGCTCAACTGTCACTGTTTGGTCTGGGGCTCTCAACATTTTGCATACTGGGATACCCACCTCTCCATTTAATCATATAGAAAAACCCTCTTTTCTGGAAACCTGTTCATATTCACCAGACTGAGAACCCATGATCCCTAGCCCTAATGAGTTAAGCTTCAGGCAGTAACTCCTAAGAAGGAGCACATTCATAGACGTATTTAAGGGTGCCCAGTTGGAAAGATTTTACTGGTGCTAACAGGATTTCCCATTTTAAAACAGGGAATAGTTCCAGAACAAGGGAGATGTTTTCAAGCAGGTGAGTCAGTTGCACCCACTAAATTATTTCTTTTGACAAGCAGACAAACTGAGGCAAAGAAAAGTTGTGACTTACCCAAGGTCACACAGGAATAGAAGTAAAAATCCCAAGAGATCAGGATGTAGTGTATTCAATTTTAAGAGCAACTGAAAGTGTACTATTACACTAGTGGAATAAGTAATTTAAAAATAATATAATATTGTCAGGCCATTTTCATTATTAAAGCATCAAACTGTTACTTGGTTTATGTGTTAGCATGCACAGCTGGATCAGAAAATGAACTGGTTCACAATGAAGACACTGTATCACAATAAACACTCCTTTTTTCCAAGTGAGAGAGACAGGCAGAGACTTGATTAGGCCAGGATTTTTCTGTCATCCAAAATGAGTCATTTATACTAATTACCTTTCTTGAAGAGAGGAACTGCCTTTATAGCTGGCAAAAAAAAAATAGGATTAATTTTTCATTATACCTCTGAAGATATAGAAATAAATATAAAAATACAATACATGCTTATTAAATTACACTAATGAGATTGGGAGAGTCACTGCAAGATGCTGAATTTTGGATATTTAGTGATAAGGGTTCAGATCCTGCCTGTGAAGCACAAAAGCCCTGAACTGAGGAGACATGCTGCTCCTAGGAAACAGCAGGAGGAATCATGCTTCAGGGAAACTAAATTCATCCCTATCCACCCTAATGCACAAAGGCAGGCTACATATCTGTATGGGGTGCACCCTGCCCTCCCGCTCCAGCTTTAGCCCCTCTTCCAGGCTGATGAGGAGGCAGGAGCAGGGCCGTGGCCTTGGCCATCTCCTCTCTGCATCCATAGGGTTCTCTGTATCCCAAGGGAATAGGGATGGAGAAGTCCCTGTGCTCCCTGGAGTTCAGAGACTACAATTTTGCCAGTCCCTCCTTTTTAAGCCCCTTTCACTCTCCCCTTTTACTTCAAAGCTGTGTAAAAGACGAAGCAGAATGTTGATCTTAGTGAACAAAGGCAATAAAGAAACCAAGCTCCAGCAATAGAGAGTGTACTTTATTAGTTTTTCAATTACATATTAGCTTTAACTAGCTGTGAATAATGCATCATAGAATATTGCTAAATGTAATACTGCCAACTCTTGTGATTTTTGTGATAGTTGGTGTTTCCTTAAAGTCAGCTTCTGGAATCAAGTGATTATGTGACAATCTCTGCTCTTTTTTTTGTTTGTTTTTTAAAGTATATTTCTAGACTTTGTGGTTGTGAAGAAAAGCTTGCAAATGTGACTGGAGTATGTCCTAAGGGCTAACAAGAAGACAAAGAAAACAATTAGCTTTTTTAAAAAAATCTCATTACTATTAAAACATTGTCATGATTTTTGAACCCCTGAAGATGACACTGTAAATGTAATGAAGTATATTTTGTACAAATAATGACAAACTAATAATAAGACCTTACTACAGATCAGTATTAAAACTTTAAGAGGAAGAGAGACCATCAACTTGTATTTGTGTGTTAGGAAGTCCTTACTTCACTGAGTTTCTGTTGCACAGGGACACAGCCTTTTCATGGCAAACTAATTCCCAGATTCCAGCAGCAACAAGTTACAATATTCTTTACCAGATGTTATTATTGTAAAGGATTAGAAAGCACCACTAAACTCAGATAAGGGGGGGAGAGGATGCAAGGTGAGCTAGGTGAAATTTCTGAATAAGAGCCAAGGTCTACTCTGCAATGAAGACATACCCAAAGACAGAGACAATGCAATCCCTCACACAAATACCCACTCATAAATTCAAACCTGAAAACTTATAAAAGATTCAAGCTCAGTCTTTCACAGGCTATTAAGGCATAAGGAGAGAGATTGCCTCCTAAGTATTTAACAACCAAAATAACAATCAGGTATCATCATGATGAGGACCATGTATGATAGACAGACAAAAATCAGCTATTAGAGAAGAAATGGCAGGTGTGTGCATGAGACAAATAAAAAGTTAGCCATTTGCAGGTGAGATTCAGAAAGGTATTTAGGCACTTAATTCCCATTGATTTCAATGGTCTCATTTGGAGACAATCTACTGTATTTTCTACATCCCTTTGCAAGGTTGAAGGCAAAGTGATGGAACCAATAGTGAATCATTGCCAAGCAGAGAGGAAAAGGTGCCGCAACTTTAATTAGCAAATGTATTATAATATAAAGTCCAAAACTGAGTGAGTTTTTATTTTCCGTCTTTATTTCAGCTTCCGCCCAGCTCCATACCCACAGCGTGGCAGTTTTGCCACCAGGCCCTATTCTTGTTTTAACGAGATAAGATTTTGTTATACTATTTTTCAGGCCCTGATTATATCAAACAAAGATTTCAAGAAAGCATGGAGGTAAAAGAAAACCCTGAAGAAAAGGTTCAAGAAAAAACACCTTCCCCCAAAGAGTCTCCTCATTTTTATCGAAAAGGCACCACACCCCCTGGGACACCTGAAGCGAGCCCAAAGCACAGTTCTCCTCTTCTATCTGAGCCCTCCCCTACCAAACAACTGAAAAGGCAAAACTCCAGCTCAAAGGCAAGACTCACTCAAGAAAAAAAGAGTTTAGCTAGTGAAACTGTAACAGCTGTGGTCAACAAGCCTCTGTATTCAAAAGTACCCGCAAAGGAGGAGATAGCAGTGAAACATCAGCCAAAGTTTTCAGCCCACCACAATCCCATCAGCACAGAGAATGGGGAGCTGCATGGTCATTACCATGGCTACTACGTAAAAATAAATCCAACGCTGCTTCCACATGAGCTCAGGGAGGAGGATGAAGATGTCAACCCATCACCTTCAGCACTCACACGGATACCAACTCCACAGAAGCCAAGTCCTGCCAGATCTGTGACTAATCCAGATGCCAAAGAAAGCAAATCTGATACAAAAGTAAAGAAACCTGAACTTGCTGCACCAAAGAATCCCACTAATAATGAGTCCCATTCTTCAGCAGAAGAAGAAGTGGAAATCCATTCGGTAAGTACTATTGGCAGCCCCTTCCCCTTCAGTGCTCCTCTGCCTGCTGCATCTCAACTTTGCAGTCTAAGTCTGGGCAAAACTCACTGACTTCCATAGCAGTTTCATCTCTGTATGGACTGCTGGATAACACCCAATGAGTAAAACTGGAGTAAAGAACTGAGGTTCTTTACCTCACTGTTGCCTTTCTTAAAAATATGGAAGGGACAGATAGTAGCCAGAATACCGACAGTGGCAGTTCTTAGAATAAATTCTTGTGTATTGATGTAACAGCAAGATCCTTACACACATAAATGTTTTGGTGTTTTTTCATGTGTTCACCTCAAACCAATATGTTTTGCTTATTGGATATTTTGGCAGTGATGGTTACACTGCTAGATTGATCCCAGAATCTAACAATTTCTAAATGTTTACCCAAAAAATTATGCAGGATCTTCCAAAAATCCAATTTTATGAGTGTAACAAACATTTTTTCCCCATTAATCGTTAAAGTGCCAGTGGTATTTACTGAAGACTGTCATTGAAAGGGTTATAACTTCCATGTAGCTTTGCTGTAAACCTGCATATAAACATTATCAGCACAGGGATTATTATTTGCTTGCCCTGAGAAAGGTAATTTCCAAATTCAGATGGCTGCTGCTGAATAGTTAACAATTAATTACTGCGCAACCATTAAAAAAATTATATATAGTATCACATCAGGCACATGTGTGTGTTTATCATTTCAGCTTCAGAATCAGCATAACATATCAACTTCATCACCCATGTAACTCCCTAGAGCTAAGGGTTACCCTTTAGATTGATATGAATGTTTGGGGCTAAAATGTTAGTGTATCAAACAGGTCTTAAATACCAATGATGCAATAAGACTTTAATAAAGTCCTTATTACAGATTCTCATTAAATATCAGCTACAAAGGTGATATTTCAGCCTCTTAGGGTATGTCTACACTGCAAAGAAAAACCTGCAGCTAGCCCATGCCAGCCAACTCGGGCTTATGGGGCTCATGCTGTGGGGCTGTTTCTTTGTTGTGTAGACTTCTGAGCTCAGGCTGGAGCCTGGACTCTGGACTCTGGGACCCTTCCACTCCATGGAGTTCCAGAGCCTGGGCTCTAGCCCGAGCCCAGAGATCTGCACAGCAATGAAACAGTCCCGCAGCCCAAGTCCCATGAATTAGTCGGCTAGTACAGGCCAGCCACAGGTGACTAGTTGCTGTGCAGATATACTTTTAGTTATCATCATGTTCCTATTACGCCTCTAGCGTTTAGGGCACTGACGAAGCTACTCCACTCATGTCTATTTCTGGCAAGTCTTTCAATGGTTCCCCAGCTGTCCCTCAGGTTTTTCAGCTCGGTAAATACAGTAAATACTAAAATTTCATATATAAATATATTAAAAACCTAATCCAAAGTCCGTGAGGGATCTTAAAGTCCACTAAACGATCTAATTAAACTCCCAAAACAAGTACTTTAAAGTTTTATAATGCTCAGTTCTAATACTGCTATGGAAAATTTAATTTTCTTCTTTATTTTTTAACAGAAATTCTAGTTGGATTAATTTGATAAAATTGAAAGTGAAGACTGAAATTGTGGTTTTAGACCATTGTGCCTAGATATTCCATTACTAGATGTGAAAGGTACAATTGTCAATAATAATGCCAGAAAAGAAAAAGCATTCAATAAACATTTGTTTTGTATTATAATTTGTATTATATTATTTGTATTGTAATAATGCCAAAAAAGAAAAAGCCAGATGATTAGGGCTGTCGATTAATCGCAGTTAACTCATGCAATTAACTCAAAAATAAATTAATCGTGATTAATCGCACTGTTAAACAATTGAATACAATTGAAATGTATTAAATATTTTTGCATGTTTTTCTACATTTTCAAATATATCTATTTCAGTTATGACACAGAATACAAAGTGTACAGTGCTCACTTTATATTATCTTACATTGCAAATATTTGTTCTGTAAAAATGATAAAAGAAATAGTATTTTTCAATTCACCTCGTGCAAGTACCGTAGTGCAATCTCTTTATCATGAAAGTGCAACTTACAAATGTAGGGTTTTTTTACATAAAACTGCACTCAAAAAGAAAACAATGTAAAACTTTAGAGCCTACAAGTCACTCAGTCCTTCTAGTTCAGCCAATTGCTAAGAGAAACAAGTTTGTTTACATTTAAAGGAGATAATGCTGCACACTTCTTAATTATAGTGTCACCTGATGTTCGTATGGCATTGTTGTAGCTGGCATCGTAGGATATTTACATGCCATATGAACTAAAGATTCATATGCCTCTTCATGCTTCAGCCATCGTTCCAGAGGACATGCTTCCATGCTGATGACGCTCGTTAAAAAAATATGTTAATTAAATTTGTGATTGATCTCCTTGGGGGAGAATTGTATGTCTCCTGCTCTGTTTTACCCATATTCTGCCATATATTTCATGTTATAGCCGTCTCAGATGATGACCCAGCACATGTTCGTTTTAAGACACTTTCACTGCAAATCTGACAAAATGCAAAGAAGATACCAATGTGAAATTTCTAAAGATAGCAACAGCACTCGAACCAAGATTTAAGAATCTGAAGTTCCTTCCAAAATCTGAGAGGGATGAAGTGTGGAGCATGCTTTCTGGAGTCTTAAAAGAGCAATACTCTGATGCGGAAACTACAGAACCTGAACCCCCCTAAAAAGGAAATCAACCTTCTGCTGGTGGCATCTGACTCAGATGATGAAAATGAACATGCGTCAGTCTGCACTACTTTGGATCGTTAATGAGCAGAACCCATCATCAGCATGGACGCATGATCTTTGGAATGGTGGTTGAAGCATCAAGGGACATATGAATCTTAGCGCATCTGGCATGTAAATATCTTGCGACGCCAGCTACAATAGTGCCATGCAAACGCCTGTTCTCACTGACAGGTGACATTGTAAACAAGAAGCAAGCATCATTATCTTATGCAAATGTAAATAAACTTGTTTGTCTGAGCAATTGGCTGAAGAAGAAGTAGGACTGATTGGACTTATAGGCTCTAAAGTGCTACATTGTTTTATTTTTGAATGCAGGGGTTTTTTGTACATAATTCTACACTTGTAAGTTCAACTTTCATGATAAAGAGATTGCACTACAGTACTTGTATTAGATGAATTGAAAAATACTATTTATTTTGTTTTTTACCATGAAAATATTTGTAATAAAAAATAAATATAAAATGAGCATTGTACACTTTGTATCCTGTGTTGTAACTGAAATCAATATATTTAAAAATGTAGAAAACATCCAGAAATATTTAAATAAGTGGTATTCTATTATTGTTTAACAGCGCAATTAATTGCACGATTAAATGCGATAAACTTTTTTAATCGCACGATTAACCGCAATTAATTTTTTTATTGCTTGACAGCCCTACACATATGTTCATATTATATCATGATAAAATAGTTTCCATTCCAACGGAATGTCAGGAGGATTTTAAACAGCAGCTACTAAAGTTAGACTTTTTAAAATCGGCAGACACAGATAACTGGCATCCAAGTTTTAAAAGAGCTGGCCAAGGAGCTCTCTGGTCTATTAATATTGATTTTCAGTAAGGCTTGGAACACTGGGGAAGTTCCAGAGGCCTGGAAGAAGGCTAACGTTGTGCCAGTATTTTGAAAGGGTGAACAGAATGACCTGGATAATTATATGCCCATCATCTTAATATCAATCTGAGGCAAAATAATGGTATGGCTGATATAGTACTCGATTAATAAAGAATTAAAAGAAGGTAATATAATAAATGCCAATCAACATAGGTGGATGGAAAACAGATCCTGTCAAACTAACTAGATATATTTTTTTATGAGATTACAGATGTGATTGATAAAGGTCATAGTGATAATGTAATTAATATACTTAGAGTTCTGTAAGGCGTTTGACTTGGTATTGCACAACACTTTGACTAAAAGTATAATGATAGGAAATCAACATGGCCCACATTAAATGGATTAAAACCTGGTTAATTTATTGGTCTCAAAAATGTAATGATGAACAAGGAATCATCAAGTGGATGTGATTCTTGGCCCTATACTTATTTAATGTCATCAATGACGTGACAGAAAACATAAAATCATAAAGTTTGGAGGATTGGTAGATAATGAAGAGGACAAGTAATTGATAAATTAATCTGGGTTGCTGGGTAAGCTAGACTGAAGCAAACAATGTGTGTGTCAATGCAGCCAAACGTTAAGTCCTACATTGGGGGGAAAAGGTAGTCCGTACTTACCAGATGAGGGACTCTGTCCTGGGAAGCGGCAACTCTGAAAGAGATTTGTCCGTCAGAGTGGATAATCAGCTGAACATGTGCTCCCAGAGCAATGCTGTGACCAAGAGGCAAATGCAATCCTTGAATATATAAATAGGGTACTGATGCAACCGCCACTGGAATGCTATGTCTAGTTCTGGTGCCCACGCTCTAAGAAGGATGTTAAAAAATTGGAGAGGGCTCAGAGAAGAGCCATGAGAAAACATGCATTATAGAGAGAGACTCAAGGAGCTAAATCTACTTAGCTTAACAAAGAGAAGGCTAAGGGGTGACTTGATTAAGTACCTTCACAGGGAACAGAAATACAGGGTTCTTCAGTTTAGCAGACAAAAGTATAACATGATCAATGGCTGAAATTTGAAACTAGACAAATTCAAACTAGAAATAAGGCAAAAAAAAATTAACAGTGATGGCAATTAACTATTGGAACAACATTACTGTGGGATGTAATGGATTCTCCATCACTGGAAATTTTTAATCAAGATTAGAGTTTTTTCTGAAGGATATGATCTAGTTCAAACAGGAATTAATTCAGAGAAGTCCTATGGCATGTGTTGTGTAGGAGGTCAGGCTACAGTATCACAATGTTTCCTTCTGGCCTTTTAATCTATTTTGCAGCTGATATTGGCCTTTGACCCTGGGAGCCTGACATGTGGATGGGTCAGACGTACACTACCATGAAGTTGTCAGGCCTGGGAAGGGGAAAGGGGGTCCAAAGGTGAAGGGACAGAATCTCAGCCTGAAATTTGAGTTTTCTGTTCAGCCCTGATATAAGCAAGTGAAGTTGCACCTGCTTAGGCAGCATCTATCAGGCCAAATTTTTCTCATCTTTTCCACCATTCCTTCCAAACCAAATCATTATTGGGACCTGAGGGAGATCCTAACTTTACTGACTAGCTGGAGCCTCTCTATATCAGAAATGTATTCCTCCACCTTCTCTGACAATCAGAGCAGGGCACAGACACAAACACACCACTAACCAATGATCAGGAAGACTATGTCTTCACTACACGCCACTGGCAGTGGCATGCAGTGTACATGTAGCTACATGCTGCAATGAAAAGCATACACACTGCGGGTTCTAAGTACATGTCAGCAAAAGGTGAGGAAAGGCTCCAGCAGCAGGGACCCTAAACTGCTGTTTTTATCAGTGTCGAGAGAGAAGCATGACTTGAGCAAGTACTCACATACATACCCACACCCTTCAGGCATGTCTTTACTAACCTAAGCTATGCCTCGCAGTCTATTGCTATTTATACCTGTGTTGTGGGGGCTCCATATGTACCTACACGACACACTACTGAAAAAAGCATGCAGTGTAGCTATGCCCAAAAGGTGGAGAAGGTAAAAAGAGAATATCACACAGCAGACATTTATTTATTGATGTGATAGCCTGGGATCTGTCCCTCTGCCTCTATTGGGGTACTTTAATTGCATTAGTCTTGATAACATCGGTGTGGTGAGTGTATGAGAGAAAGGAAATTACGGTGTGGGAGTTCATTCCCAATGTGAAGGCACTTTGCTATATGTCTTTAAAACTATATTTTCTACAAGTGTGTGTGTATGTGTTGCTGACTTTTCCAAGATATGTGGTGATGTGTGTCAGAGACAGGGTAAATTCTCTACCTATTTGCATTTTTAAAACTTTAACAGGAGTAAAGCAACAAGAGGTACTCCAACAGTCTACCAGAACAACGGTGTGTGTTGGTACAGAATTGTTATTAATGCTGCTTGTACATTTTTCTCCAAAATTTTCACCATCCCCATTTCAACCTCAGAAATGATTTCCCTCAATCCCTCTGCTCTGAGTCTTTCCTGAACAGAGATTGTCAGCAAATCACAGTTACCCATCCACTGAACTAAACCTGAAAAATCATTGGAGATGAATCAGATGAGATTTGAATTGTGATCAAAAAGATGAGCAGATGGTATTTTATCCTATGCACCCATGTTCTTCTGCCAAATTGTTTGCATATTGGCTTAAATAAGGTAGTATTGGAAGAAGGGGCACGGCTCTATTATACCGTAAAAGACTATTTTGAGAGTAGCTGGTATTGAACCACATTACATAGTCCCATTTTACCTAAATCTAAGGGCATCACAATGTGCAGAATATCAAGTGGTATGGGGTATAGTCTCCTCTTAATGTGCACTTGACATCCATCAATCATACAATCTAATGTCCCTGTTGAAAATACAGAGCTCTGGCACTGATCCTGTAAACTCCTATGCCTAGAATTCCCAGCAAAGTCAATGGCCATTCCTAATGCAAATGGATTGCAGGACTAGTCTTTATATCTCTTAGTTATTTCCCTGAAAAGTCGTTCCATCTTCTACCTCAAAATTAATTACATAGGGTTCTCTTATCTAAGGGAAAAGATGTTATGTTTCCTGCTGCCGAAAAGATGAAAGGACAGTTTGATGCAGGACTAAAATTTTGCTGTTGCAGCTTCTTTATTGCACCTGTTCAAGTCAATCCTGCACAGCACAGACTAATTTTGCCTTTTGCTATTTTAAGCTTCTGCAGGGTATTAAGGACTTATCTTTGGTCCTTCACCTTAAAGCATTTAACACTCATAGCATGTGTCTAAAAACTGGGGTCATGCTGGGCATAGAACAAAACTCTAAGACTGAACATTTTTGGAATATCAGAAAACTCCACTTTCACAATTCTTGTTATCAAAAGAGAAAACAAAATATATTCACCATTGTGAATGGAGTGAGTCCCTGTTTGTGTCAACTCAGCATGGGTTGGTGCCCCAACATCATCATCTCTTCATTCTGTACTCAATATTAGTAAACCTAATTCTTAACCTCCGCTTCCTCATCAGCTGCTTCTTTCTAGGAAGGATGCCTTGTCTCATATCCTACCCCTCTCCTCCTTTAGAGGTTCTCTACCTTTTATTCTCCATAGTAGGAGCTAATGAGACCCACTTCATCTGGGTGATAGATGCAACAATAGAATAGGCCTCCATCTCCAGGCAGAGTTCTGGAACCTGATATCTTATCCTGTTGCTGTTAGAACTACAGCCCCAACTTGCTATTCAGCCAAAAACTGTCTGTCTTGGAGCTCTCATTCCACGTAGAATGCAGTTCAGGATGTATGATAGGTAATGAATGAAATCCTGGCTCCTCTGAAATTAGTGACAAAGCTCCCATTCACTTAAGAAGGCCAGGGTTTCACCTAGTCCACGTAAACCAATATTATCATTTATGGCTAGAATTTTCAAAGGAGTTGGCACCCAGCTCCAGCTGAATTTCAGTCCTTTGAAAATCCAGGCCCATATTACTGAAGCATCTACAAGCTCCAGCATGCTAGAGACCCAATGAACATGTAGTAAGAGCCAGTCTGAAACCCAAAGAGCTTATAGCCCAAGTAGACAAAGGGAATAGAGGTATTGTTCACATTTTACAGATGGGGAATTGAAACACAGAGAGACTGAGTGATGTGGCCAAAGTCACACAGGAAGTCTGCAGTAGAGCCAGGAAGTGAACCCACCTCTCCTGAGTCCAAGTCAGTGCCTTAACCATAACCATAACCATCCTTCCTCGCTGGAGGAATATATCTTAACAGTGAAGTGTATTGTATGGTTCTCTGTCCTTCTGCAAACAGAAAAGTGGCTTCAGTAGGAAGGGTCTCGTAAGTGTATGAACCTTGGCCTTTTTGAATTTGCAAGTCATACTAGTTTCAAACAGGTTTGTTGTATGGGATCCCCGTATGGCTGTGGTGCACTAAACCATGCAGATGTAAGCATCCAGAGTAGTTATAATAGCAGCCTCTCCAATGATAATCTAAAGGCCAGTTTGTGGCAGGAGGGATGAGTCCCCATCTCTGTGAAGTGGAATGAAAGTGAATCTGATGGTCTATTTCAAAAACATCCAGGGGACCCATTGTTTCCTGTGGGGAATTTTCTGTAGACAATTAGTCGTTTTTAACACACACTCTGCTACAGAAGGATATATCTTCACTTCAGAGTTAACTTAGATGATTGGCACCCATGTAAACCTAGCCTGGGTGTGAGCAGCCACACTGCAAAGTCCTACCTGAGTTACCAGCTGCTGCACTCACCCATGCATGGCACTAGGACTTCTGGGGGTATCTCCTATGGTTCCTTATGCTGCAGTAAGCTGGGCCACTCTGATTCTTTGCCAGCAAATGGTCTGATAATGATTTAGTGATTTAGCCCTGTTGGTACTCCTTGTGGGGACCTGAATTGTGGGAAGGCACTGGAGACTATCAGCACTTCAGTGGTTTAGCCTGCATACTCACTGCAAAGTGGCCAGGTTACCGACCTGAGCGTCAGGCTTTATCATACAGCCTCAGATGGTCAAAGATTTGTGTATGTGGACGGGGGCTAGAAGTGGGGGTTAGGGGCAACACCGAGGTAGGGGTTAACTGCCATGAAGACATACCCCACCAGACACTTGTGAAAATTCAGCAAAGGCTCCAGGGTGTGATCCTCTAGCTCAGTGATTCTCAATCTTTCCATACCGTACCCCGTTCAGCAGTCTGATTATCTTGCGTAGCTCAAGTTTCACCTCAGTTAAAAACTGTTTGTTTACAAAATCAGACATAAAAATACAGAAGTGTTACAGTATACTATTACTGAACAAGTGCTTACTTTCTCATTTTTATCATATAATTACAAAATAAATAGCCTGGAATATCAATATTGTACTTACATTTCAGTGTATAGTAAATAGAGCAGAATAAACAAATCATTTGTCTGTATGAAATTTTAGTTTGTACTGACTTCGCTAATGTTTTTTATGTAGCCTGTTGTAAAACTAGGCAAATACCTAGATGAGTTGATTACCACCTGGAAGACCTCTGAGTACCCCCACAGATACAGATACCTCGGGTTGAGAACTGCTGCTCTAACAATTTGTTGTCATGCAGAGCAGTGTACTTATGCAGGTTGCATTTAACTGGCAAAACTACATAAATGGGGGCATCTCCCAGAGACCAGATTTAGCCCTGTTGGTACTTCTTAATGGAAAGACTGCTAGTTAATGGGATCATAACAGGGCAGTAATTCTGCTTAAGTGGGAAGGCTCCAGCTCATTTAAGGTACATCTGCACTGCAGTTGAATGTGTAACACAGGTAACCAGACCCACACTAGCTTTTGATAGTCATGAAGACACAGCAGCATGCACCCCAGCACAGAACAGCAGCACAAGTATGTATCTAGGGTCCCCAGTGGACTTATACAGGGGCTCCTAGCCCAGGCTGAAGCCCATGCCACCATATCTGTACTGTAGTGGTTAAACCATGGGAATGCTTATATAAGCTGCAATTTCACCTTAAATTGCAGTGTAGACGTACTTAGTGACATGATTTTTAGACGTTGCTAGTGATAGTGTGCACCAACTTGAGACCTCTTAAAGCAGTGGTGGGCAACTTGTGGCCCATCAGGGTAATCTGCCTGCAGGCCGTGAGACAGTTTGTTTACATTGACCATCTCCAGGTATGGCCGCCTGCAGCTCCCGGTGGCCACGGTTCGCCGTTCCTGGCCAATGGGAGCTGCGGGCGGCCGTGCCTGCAGACGGTGAATGTAAACAAACTGTCTCACGGCCTGCAGGCAGATTACCCTGATGGGCTGCGTGCGGCCTGAGGACCACAGATTGCCCACCACTGCCTTAAAAGGTCTAATTTTCAGAAAGTTCTAAGTAGCCACCCCCTCAAACTTAGGTCATTAAGAAGTGCCGTAAGTTGGGCACCCAAAAACTGAGGCACTCAAAATCATTAGTCACTTCTGAAAATCTTGCTTCCGGATATTAATTTTAAAGTTTCAATCTTATGCTAGTTTTGTCTCTTTTCTCCTGGTCTTATTTGTTTGTTAGCTGTGATTTGTGCAGAAAGTCCTTCACCTGTTCCTGGCCATGAGCTCACTTCTCAAATGCCAGCTATGCAAGCTGGGCAATCACACCAGGTATCTCACATCTGTCAGTGCCATTGTGCAGATAGGCCCAGTACAGCTTGTGCGCCTCCTCCCATCTCCAAGGGCCTCTCCATTCGTTTGACAGTCTCTTTGCATCTCAGCAAGCAGTAGCACTATCGATATGGGAGTGTCTCCGTATTGACAACTTCAAGAGATCAAAAATCATGAGACACAAAAAGATTATATTGCATTTTTTTAGGTCAATCGCTTGATTTTTGAATTTCCCATCCCCAGGGTGTCTGCATGTGACAATTAGTGTTGCCTACTCTCTCACATGTATTGGATAAGGTGATTTTGGCCCCTGCTGCAGGAGCTCTCACCCCCACAACTGCCCCTCTCCTGCCCAGTAATTAATCCTGTCCTCCAGTCCCCTATCAGTTCCTTCCCCACCCAACCCCCCACCCCATCGACCCCCCACTGCCTTCAGTTCTCTCCCCACTCAACCCCCCTTAGTTCAGCCCCCCTACCCCATCGACCCCCACCGGTCTCAATTCACCCTCCTAGCATTCACACCATCTGCTCCAAACCCATCATCAGTATAGCCCACCCACCCCATCAGCTCCCAGCCCCCTCACTTCAGCCCTGCCCTGCAGCCCCCACACCATAATTCAGCTCTCTCAGCCTCACCTATGCTCTTCTTCGGGTTCTTCACCCTCCCCAGGCCTAAGAGGCCTGCAGTGGGGTCACCTCTCCCTGTTCCCAGGCTGGCAAGGAAGCAGGCGCCCAGGATTGACAGCCGGAGCGCTGCCACCTGGGGCTGAAAAAAAAAAAAGCCTGAGCTTTGAGAGTTCTATCATGAGTAAGGTTTAATTTTACTTAGAAATCATGTCTGTCACAATAAATTCTCGACAGTTGCCAAGCCTGGTGTCTGTTAATTGTTAACTTCATTTCTCCAAGACTAAAGTCCCCTGCAGCTACCATCTGTAGTGGATTCTATTGTGAGCCCAGTGTACTATGTGTACTATGAGCCTAGTCCTTGAAAACACTTATTACCAGGCCTACTGCTCATCACTGTACACACTGTTTTCATTGTCTTGAATGAAACTATTCACAGTAGTAAGCTCGGGGCCTAGTAGTAAGTGTTTGCCTGTAATCATCTCAAAACCACTTTTAATACTATTTGATGTGATATTAGCACAAATACTGTTCATTTAAGACAGGTTTTGCCATTACGGAATTCTACAAACAGTTCTGAACCTGTATCATTCCAGGGATTGTATGGCTGATGTCAATCATAGCCATTAAATGTAGCGGAATTTTACAATAGATGACGTTTGCAGTAAGTCAATAAATTCTTGTTTAATATTTAATTAAATCTGGTTATCCCTCTTGTGATCTTAAAAGTGATAGTCCCATCAACAGGTCCAACAATCTTGCCCTGCTCAGGTCTTGCCTTTTTGTGTGGATCATTTGTGTTTTCCATAGGAATGAATTTTATAAGGGGTGTGGTTTTCTTTGTTTTTTTACTAGCAGTGGAGTATGCATTTTTTTAAAGTTAATTACATGTAAGTCTGAGTAAATATGTCAAAAATTTTAAAAGGAGAACCCAAAAACAGCGGCATCTCATCTGTTAAATGTATTTTCCAAACTATTCATAAGTGAGAATCTGTACAAATTATATCTTTCTGGGCACTGTTAAAAAAGCAGCAGTATACATCAATCAGAATCTTTGGTCATCTATTTCATGTAAAAATGAAGAAATTATGCAAAGATTAAGAGTCAGCTCTTTAATAAAATTTAGATTTCGCTTGGGAGGCAGGGGTTGTTTTGACTTTTACATTTCTTTATGAAATTGACCGCCTCCATTTATAAAGTAAGGGAATTTTGCCATCAATGTCTACAGGAGCAGGAACAGGTCTGTAATTCTGCAACTGTTAAAATTACAGTTTAAATATTTATAAAAGATTTCTGGGGGATCTCTATCATCTCTTTTTTATTAGCCAAACTACCTGCGGAGGGAAGGGAAAGAGGAAATTCCAGTGAGAGTACTGCTAGTGCCAGGGTGTATTATTTTACATAACAGTTATATTTTCTACTTGAAAAGAGGTTGGAGTCTATGAAGAGGCCTGAAGTAGGGAAGAGGTGCTGTACTGTAATCTTTTTTTACTACAACTGAAGTTCAAGTTTTGTTTTAAAAAACTTGCAAAGTTTTTGTCTTGCACTATTTTGTTTTCTTTGGACAATCACAGTTCCCAGAAAAACAACTTAATCCCGACTTGATTAAACCAGTATGATACCACATTTAATTTCACCTGCATTTACAGCATCCATTGCATTTCTCACACATAATATTTAGCACAGCTGAATGCCAGAAATAATGAGTTTAAATGTTTTGTTTATCAGGAGTAGAGTCTGTACCTTTAGGGGTGATTAATCTTTCAGAGGCAGGTTTTAAAAGCTCAAGACAAGGTCATGATATATATTTCCTGTTGTGTCATTTAGAACATGCATTATGTTCAGGCTTGCATGACTTTTTCCATTTTTAAAAAAATGTAATCGAAACCCATTTTATTGTATTTTCAGGGTCCTAACTCAGTCATGATTGCCCTGGTAATGCTGTTGAATATTGGTTTAGCCATTCTTTTTGTCCATTTTCTAACTTGACTGGAATTAGAGAAGGTAAGAAAGGTCTTGTTTTTATAGAAGATCACCATATCCAAATCAGTTTGATTCCCCAGTTCAAATTATAAAGATTTACAAACTTTTAATGTTCCCTACTTTAATTTTAGCTATGCCTGAATGTGATTCAACATAGTTACTTAATGATATAATTGTTTTGACCCTTCAGTGAAGTCATGACAACTAGTGGTGTTAGCCCACAATTCTCTGCAGTTGTCTCATCAGCCTTTTAAATGGCACCAGTCGTACTCAGACACAGGGAAGGAGGCTTGGAATTAGGATGGGACACAAGAGAGATGACACTTGGAAAATTCAGCCAGGGGCCTGATCAGTTTCTCTGCTGATGATTTGTGGCTTTGGGGTCCTCTGGAAGCTGAAGCAAGCAGCCATGTTGGAAAACAACAACAAAAATCTGCTGAAGCAGCCCAACCAGTGAAGTGCATTGGCTACTCCATCTGTTCCAGCAGTGTGTGACTAAACTGGAAATGTACGGAGCTGCACTTTTTGTTGATGGAAGCTAACAGCTGCCTTATTATTTTACCGTCTGATGTTTTTAGTAGGGAGATCGGAAAATGACTGCCAGAGGAATGTGGTCAGAGGATTCAGTTGCTGTGGAAGTGATTCCAGCATTCACTCCTATCTCATTAGAAGAAATAGTTAGCAGCATCACTCACCAGTCTTATTCCATTACCTGCTGCTTTTAACATCTCCTGCAATGGTCGGGGAGATTGAATTTCATTTGCTAGTGCATGATTCTGTTTTCGCTGTTGTTTAAACCTGATGTATAGCCATAATATAGTATGTAGAGCAACCTGGAGAAATGTACTAGTTGCATCTAGCAGCAGAGAAGCTAAACTCTGTTATACATACAGTATATATATTTTTTTATCTGAAGGTACAATTCTTGAAACTTGTTTTCATAAATTATTAAGGTTTAGCAGGTAATATACAGTAATGGCAAAGTTTTAAGCTGTCCTTTATAGCTTCCAAAAAATGCTCAAATGCTTGTGTCAATAGCAAGCCAATTTATAATACCATGAGAGTCTTCAGGGAGTACCAGTACATTAGAAAAAGGAGGCAGAATATCTTGAGAAATAGGATTGAAGTTTTGTGTGGTTTTTCTCCAACACCAGTGTTGTGGTAATCAGTTATTTGAATGATTATTTTTTAATATTGGGATTTTTGCCAGCAGTTAAAGTCAAGTCTTATCCAAGTGGACATTAATGCCAATGAAAGCTAAGCTAGTTACTACATACAAAATTACTATTAATTTTAAAATACTAGCTTTGTGTTGAATACATTCAGGTAGAGCGTTTAGATCCACTGAAATGATTGTTTAATCAATTTGATGCCTTTAATGTCTTTAAAGTCCATAGATAATTTTACCTCAACAAAACAAAACAAAAAAAGAAAGAGCCACAGAAATTTTGATTTGGAACATTTGTCTTAAGTTGTTTTATAGTCCTATGTTATGCTGATGTGATCAGTGTTTTTTCATGTGCCATTACACTGTAATTACTGTACCCTGTATTACTCAAAAGCATGCTTCTTTACTTACAGAAGTTTATGTGGTGTGATCATTTTAAATTAAAATATTTACTTTCAAATCAAAAATAGAAAAGGGCTTGGAATATGGTTTATTTTATCTCTATTAGAAAAGATTTCATAATTTTTAGTTTTTGAACATGTTTGTAAACTTTGTAATTGTTTGCATGGTTTAATGGAGAAGTTTCTTAAAAACGACATTAGGTATCTTTTGTTGCAGCACATAAAGTAACATAGGTATGGAATGAATATTGTGTAGCCTGATACAGCTCAGTGCAGAACAGTAACACTGTGTTTTATGCAGAAGTATGTTGAGAATCCTGTGGTTTGACCAGTGTCGAAGAAAGCAGAAAGAGAGCAAATGAAAATAACTGGTATATTTATTTATTTTTAAAAATAAGTAAAATCATGTTTTACTTTTAAATTTAAGAAAGTAATTTTTAAATGAGAACACATTTTAAAGTTACTGTAAGCCTTGCTGTAAGGGATAAATACTCCTGCCCACCCCATGTCTCCTTACAAAGAGGACTAATTTTGTAACTGACATTTAATTCTTATTCAATGTTTGTTTAAAATACTTTATGCTCTGAAAATAATGGGGTAAAAATCAGCTTCTGAAAATGTTTATAAATTTAAGCATGTTAGTACAATTTATAAATATGTATGATTTATAAGCTTTTCTAAAACAAAGCTCAAAAATTGTTGGTATTTTTCTAAAATGTGCACAGCTGTATTTTACATGAAAGGCTATTTATAATTGGTTGTTATACTGTATACTACATTTCAGACAGCACATGAAGCCTGCCAATGTACTTAATAATGTCACTTTGTCTATTTAAAGTTTCTTGCTGTGAAAAAAGTGAACTCTTTATGTAGGAGTTTCTCTATTTATAAAAGTCTTGAACCCAAAATGTATAATGTACAGTTTCCACAACTGTATTTGCTCTAATAAAACATTGGTTATTAAGAGTTGCAGGTGGGTTTTTCTGTTCATGCGAACAGTATACTGCAGATATTTTTCCTGGAAAAATGTCTTCTATCATCTGCCAAGAGAATGGGCAGAAGCCTGACTCCTTGGAAGTCCATAGGAATTTAGCCTTTGTTTTCAGTAGAGTCAAGATTTTACCCAAGGAATGTATCACTTCAAAGTGAAAGAAAGTTAAAACTGGTGGATAGCTTCCTGATATAGGTGCTCTTCCTTTCTCTTCACAAATAGGATTTTTATGTATTTTTACACAGACTAAACACAGCATATAAAACTCCATTAAAACCAGCAGGGTTGTCTAATGAGTAGGTCACTACAGAGTTTTACTCCCTCTTAGTTGTTACCAATTGGTGCTGAGTTTTCAGGAGCTTCCCTTTAACAGAAATATATATTTTAGGAGCAGTTGCTCCTGTCTATGTTTTGAATTAACTCTACCTTTATAAAGCTGCAACAATGTCTCTTGTCTACACAATAAACCCTTCTCTAAAAAGTTTAACAATGAAAAAATAAGTTTCTGGATATAATGAACAGAGATACATATTGTCAAACATTTTTGAAATGGATAGATCTCTGAACCACCTTTTATTCCCCCACCACTTTTTGACCACACAATACTCTTCATATCTTCAAAACTGATTAAAGTGACATGAAGTATTTCTACAGTACTGTGAATGTGTCGATGTAATAATTCATATGTAAATCCCCCCAGTAACAAGTGAAGGATTTAGGCAGCAGCAGAGGAGAACGTGTTTGCTTGATCACATTTAAACTACAGTAGCTTTCCCTGCCTAATTCTCAAAATTCAAGACACCCTTTGAATCTGGAGATGAAGAGGAACTTTTTCTACAACTATGGGAACAGAATGACATTGTTACAGTGACATCTTTTCCAGCTATGAGCACTTTATTTGTGTAATTACATTGTATGAATTTATCTAATTACACAATATATTCAAGCATAAGCTTGTGAGCTACAACTGACTTCATCGGATGCATTCACTGTAGCTCACAAAAACTTATGCTCTAATAAATTTGTTAGTCTCTAAGGTGCCACAAGTCCTCCTTTTCTTTTTGCGGATACACACTAACACGGCTGCTACTCTGAAACCGGACAATATATTCAATGTCCACAATACAGAGATACTATCATATGGACAGTTTTGAGTCACCAAAGACTGTCAAAGTCTTAGTTATCATGTCTTCCTAGCACATACAGTTCTTTATTCATTCTCTGCTCCTTTGTCTATCTTCCCGTCAGATAAAAAGAAACTAAAGAGACTCCCACTCTAGTGGTGGGACATTGAAAGAAAAAGTGGATTCAATGTGAACACTGGCCTGTGGGCTTACACTATCAAAACCATGCTCTCAAATACATAGCATAAGCCATTTCCATAACAAGCCTAGAAATATTTATTTACACAAACATTGACATGTATATAATGATACTATGAAGTAGCTAAGAACTATAGTAAAGTAGGCTATACAATAAGTTATTCTGATAAGAGTAACAAGCCTGCAGGTATTCACTCTGCTGTAGAGTCATTAACATTCTTCGTTACTGTATATTAATAAGATATGGTTATGAAGGATATAAAAATGATTCAGTAGCTCACTGAGTCAGAGAAGATGGCACAGTACATTGTCCTCTTATCGAAGGTCAGCCACTAAACAAGGAGAAAATGAAAGAAGATTAACTAAGCCTTTAAGAAATAACATTTTCCAATCCTCTGGTTTAATATTCACAGAAACAGTGAAGAGGTTGAAGAACAGAGAGTGTTAAACAAAATAAGGGATTGGTGTGCTAACCTACTGTAGTTGAGACATCTGCAGCATCCCTCTCAAATTCTGCAATGCACAAATCCTGGTGTTTTTCTGTGCAGAAAACTTGCAAGTGGTATCTGCAAACAATACAGACATATTAGCACTTTATGGGTTCCTCTCAAGGAAGTGAATGGAAAGCAGGTCTATTCTCCCTAATACTAGGCTTTTAATGGGGACAGCCCAAGGAACAAATGGGATTGAGGGAGGAATAAAAAACTTTACTTCTGTCTGCCTTAAGGGCTTTATACTGCTGCCCATAGTACCTAAGCATCTTCAATGTAAAAATCAACAACCTAGTCCCTGGGGAAGTTCATAGAGTCTCTGCCACTTTTCCCTTTTTGGGGTAAAAGCTCTATGTGAAGGAGTTTTTTGGTTCTGACCATTTAGATTTCATTGATTTACTTTTTGTTTAGGTTCATGTGTTTCAGGCTAATGGGGGGAGGGTTGGGTGCAGCAGAAATTACTGTTGTGTTATTCTGATGGTGGAAAGGGCTTTTTGAAGAGGAAGATGTTCCCTAAAGAGGCTAGTCTCCTATGAAAGCTTGCTCCATGCTTGTTCATTTTTCTTTCCTTATGACTAATCTCTACTCTCTCAAATTGAGCTGAGAGCCCAATAATTCTCTTCTCTGCACCCTCCCCCCCCATCATTCTCCAAGAAGTCAAATCCGTCTCATGTTAGGTATGCTATTTAGCCATGCTGGGCCAAATTCACTGATGACATGACAAATGGAACTTCAGTTACTGCACTGGAAATGTATGTGTTTGTGTCAGTGGCCCAGTCTCCCATTTGGCTCATTTTCACACTCTAAGGCTGTTGCTCTGTATGACTGTATCCTAATTTTCAAACCTATACTTAATTCATTCAGTCTCCCGGTAAGGGGACGTGGCCCTCTGAGGGGTGGTGGGGCACCAAACCACCTCGCTACACACACTCTGCTGGGTTGGCCAGTCTATGGCCCAGACCTTCAGACAGGGACTGTGCAAAATAGTTCTAGGTAAGCCTAAGCCCTGGGTCAGGGCAGGGCAGCAAACAAACAGTCAGAAGCTCAGGCCCGCAGGCAGGGACTGACCAAATAGTTCAATAGCAAACCCCAGGCTCCTGGCTTTGAGCGACCAGGGAGAGGGGGAGACTGCCACCCGCTAGGTGGGCGTGGGGGGGGGACACAGGCCCACCCATTCCACTGCGTCCCAGCCTGGGGCCCTAGCAGCAGCAGAAGACCCACTGCTGTGTCAGTGGAGATCCTGGCCGCAACACGCAGACATTGGCTCTGGCAGTGCTGCAGCCAGACTAGGGTCAGCTGCCCCCAGGCTACTTCCATACTCCCCCTCGTAGGGTACCTGGGTCAGGGTGATGTCCTCAAAGGGTTCCAGCACCATGGGTTTCTCTGGGTAGCTGGCAAGGAGTAGGCTTGACAGCTCCTCAGTGCACCGGTCGGCATTGGCCAGTCCAGCCAGTCCTTGGGTCGACCGTGGATTGCCGGGGTCACCCAGGCTGGAGCCAGGCCACAGGCATCTAGCCTCTCTGGCAGCTGCAGACCAAGTGAGCTCTGGGGTTGGGCTTTTATACTCCCTGTCCTGCACCTTGACCTCTGGGGGACGGGTGCAGGATCCACTGGCTCCGCCCACTTTGGTGTCTGGGGAGGTTCCTCCCTCTGCAAGGTGGTGGGGCACCATACTGCGTCGCTACACTCCCATATAAGATTAGTAATTTGAATAGCTACTGTAGTCTTTCCTTTGTGATAGTATACATGACTGAAACCTCTGTGTACAGAGGCTGCAAAAGGCAGATAACTATTCCCAGTGAAACCCTGTCACCTTTATGAAAAATCTGATATTTGAATTGTGAGGTCCACTACAAATGTCCTTGATGAGATCATGAGGAAGAATGGACAGATTGCTGCAGCTGACTCCCAACAGGGAAGACTAAAGAGTCCTCTGGGGAATCTTGGTTTACGTTGGTCTGTGTGCTGTGATCATTATTTTTTGGACTTGAGAAATGAACACATGAGCTCCTGGGAAAAAAGTACCCTGTACTGCACATTCATTCTTGCTCATTAGAGTGGGCTTCCACAACCCTATCCTTCCTCCATCCCTTGCACCCGATTTACCAGACTACACTAGGAAAGGTAGAGAACCATATAGTGTTTACATGTTACACTTGTAGCTTGTGAGTTTAATATAAATTAAAGAGGAGCAACAAATAGAGGAAAAACAATTTACTGTTTTCAAGCTGCCTTTAGGAGACTGGCCTCTGGTTTTGTTGTAATTTAAATCAAAGTTGGGGAAGGGGCAATGGTGCTCTTTTTATGCAGAAGATAATTAAAGCTGAATTCCAGATTTATAAAATACACTGCATGGTATTTCCATGACCTGGTCTCCCCTCTGATACAAACCAGTGAATTCAGGAGAAGATATGTCCCCTTTTCTAATCATAGAATATCAGTGTTGGAAGGGACCTCAGGAGGTCATCTAGTCCAACCCCCTGCTCAAAGCAGGACCAATCCACAACTAAATCATGTGCAAGCTGTATTAGTTTCACTGAAAAACACCATGTAAAGGATATATAAAACTGCAAAAATATAACTCACTTTCACTGAGATTTCCTTTATCAACCTCTTCATGTCTCCCTCACACAGATAAATTAGATAGGGGCCTAAGCCACGAAAGGAAGATTGGGAACAAGGTTTTCAAAACTAGGTGCCTCAGTCCTCAATTAGGCCCCTAAGTAGCCTGATTTCCACACTGAACATGTAACAGGTCCCACTGAAGCAATTTTGAAAATCAGAATCCTAACTTCAAGCACCTGTTCTTGAAAATTTTTGCCCTGAATTTGAAACACTCCGAAGTTTGCAGTGTTTAGCACTGGGTGCAGGGAGAGGGGTTAGTTTCAGCCATAACAGCAATAGGGTCCAAGTGCAAAGTTTTGATCCAGAGTTAGATTTAGATTCTAATTCAAAACATACACAGAACTAACCCCTCTGAGGATCTGGAGTCTTGAGACCATACACAGCAAACTATTTTTATTAAATACAGTTCAGTAATCAAATTTGTTTGCAATAATCCTGGGATAATTACACCACTGTGCTCTGTAGTTGGGGCCCTTTATTTAACTTTGCTGCTATGGTATATTTGGAGGCATTTTCCATAGGATTAGAATACCTCTGAAAGTATCTGGTATTTTATTTACTATACCTAGCTCTTATAGAACATTTTATCCCAGGGCTCTCAGAGCACTTTACAAAGGGAGATCAGGATCATTATCTCCCTTTTACAGATTCTAAAACATGGAGGTGAAGTGACTTTTCCAAGGTCACACCAAAGGCAGAGTCCCAATCCAGATCTCTATCCACTAGGAAAAGATGCTTATATAGTCACATTTAGCTGAGAAATTGTGTACCACACAACAGCCTGCATAAATAGTGGTCAGTGCCTTCTATTTTACTTGTGACCACAGTAACTGATTCTGCTTAGACCAATGTTTGTGAAGCCTTGACAATGCAGGGTCTACTGCTGTAGGAAGAGCAACATGAGATGAGTAGCAATACCATTTCACAGGGGCTAGACTTCAGCGATTTAAGTCCTGTAAAAAGCAACGCAATTGGTTTGATTTACATTTACAGTAGATAGTTTCAGTACTTTGCTATCATACTGAAGGGACAAATTCACAACACCATTTCCACAGGCCTCCTCCACATGCCCCCAGTTGTCTGTGAGCTCAAATATGTGGTTATACATCTGAAGGGAGCAAAGCAGTTGGCTCACCACTAGGTCCTTCTTATGGCCATGCATGAAGTAGCAGCTCTCCTCCCGACGATGGCTCTGGGCCTGTGGTGGTCTATTTCTTCCTGTGACTTGGCTCTCCGGCCAGGTCACTTTAAAGTCTGTCCCCTTCCAGAGTCGGCCTTGAACAAAATACAAGGATGCAAATAAACTGAGTTCACCGGACACAGAGAATGATTCAAAGTGCATCAGCAGCTGGCTCCCCCTTTCCTCAGGGAGGGACTGTCGGGCACCGGAGGAGCTCCTATCTTCATCCAGCCCCTCTCTTCAGGAGATGATCACTGAAGGTCTATTCTTTTCTGTAGGCTGCCATCAACTGAGCTGGGGCTCTCCCTCTTATGCTCATCCCTCCAATCCTGACATTTCTCAGAGGTACAATGGGGTGGAGCCACCTGAGCCAACATTAGATAATTAACCCCCTGTTGTCTAGTGGAGAGAGTTGTATACCCCATCACGCACCCTCCCCATTGAGATGGCAGCCAGAGAACTGGGCCAACAGACTGTTCCCTCCACACACTCTTCCTAGGGGTGGCAGGGGAAAAAAATCACCATATGTTGAATCTGGGAGGTGTAGAGCTGGAGAGACTGGGGGTTCATTTTTTTCATGTCATTTAACCACCTCAAGGGGACATGATCAGTGACAAGGTTGAATGGATTTTTCTAAGAGGTGATATCAGAGAGAGTCCACAGCCCATTTCACAGCCAACCCTTCCTTTTCCAACACGGACTATGCCCACCCCCCACCCAGGACCCGTTCGCGGCTCAGGAAGAGTGCTAGATGGCTCTGCCCCTAGTCCCACTTCTGAGGCCTTGGTTTGCAAAAATGACATCTTTTGAGAAGTCAGACATGAACAGGACAGGTTCTTTGCATAGGGGGGGCTTTCAATGTCTGAAATGCCTTTTTGTAGGCATCAGACCAGTGAACTTTCTTAGGGCTGGCCTTAACTAGGCTCTTGGGGAGTATGGGGGGCACTATCCCCAAAAACGCTGGCATGAATCCACAGCATTAAACTACAAGCCCAAGAAACCTTTTGACCTGTTTCTTCTTGGTTGGGGTAGGTCATATTTTGAGGGGATGGGCTTGGTTCACGAGGGACTGGACCTGGCCTTTCCTGGTCTCTTCTCTTCCAGCCTTACACTTTGTAAGGTTTGCAGCTAGCCCAGTGTCTCATAGGGACCAAACTATGGCAACGACTTCTGCTAGGTGTTCCTCTAAACTTTGGCTGTAGATGACTATATGTAAATCTGCTGCTAGATATGAGCCATGTGGTTGAAGACTAGATCTATGAGCTGTTGGAACATTGCTGGATTACCACAGAGTCAAAGTCATAGTCCTACAATGATACAGGCCAAAGGACAGGAAAAGGCTGTTTTCTCTGGTGATTCCAGTGTGAGTGGGATCTGCCAATATCCCTTGATTAGAGCTAACACTGTGATATACTGGGCTGCACCCAGACAGTCTAATAATTCATCCACTTGGGGCAGGGGTAAGCACTTAATTTGGAGAGATCTTTTAGAAAAATCAACACTATGCAAAACCGGATAATGCCATCCAGTTTTGGGGACAAATATAATTGGACTTTGCCAGCCACTGCAGGATTCTACCTCATACTGAGAAAGAGGGACGATCAGTGAGTTATCTCAAGTGCCTATACACAAATGCAAGGAGCCTGGGAAACAAGCAGGGAGAACTGGAAGTTCTGGCACAGTCAAAGAATTATGATGTGATTGGAATAACAGAGACTTGGTGGGATAACTCACATGACTGGAGTACTGTCATGGATGGATATAAACTGTTCAGGAAGGACAGGCAGGGCAGAAAAGGTGGGGGAGTTGCATTGTATGTAAGGGAGCAGTTTGACTGCTCAGAGCTCCGGTATGAAACTGCAGAAAAACCTGAGAGTCTCTGGATTAAGTTTAGAAGTGTGAGCAACAAGGGTGATGTCGTGGCGGAAGTCTGCTATAGACCACCGGACCAGAGGGATGAGGTGGATGAGGCTTTCTTCCGGCAACTCACGGAAGTTACTAGATCGCAGGCCCTGGTTCTCATGGGAGACTTCAATCACCCTGATATCTGCTGGGAGAGCAATACAGTGGGGCACAGACAATCCAAGAAGTTTTTGGAAAGTGTAGGGGACAATTTCCTGGTGCAAGTGCTGGAGGAACCAACTAGGGGCAGAGCTCTTCTTGACCTGCTGCTCACAAACTGAGAAGAATTAGTAGGGGAAGCAAAAGTGGATGGGAACCTGGGAGGCAATGACCATGAGATGGCGAGTTCAGGATCCTGACACACGGAAGAAAGGAGAGCAGCAGAATACGAACCCTGGACGTCAGAAAGCAGACTTTGACTCCTTCAGGGAACTGATGGGCAGGATCCCCTGGGAGAATAAGATGAGGGGGAAAGGAGTCCAGGAGAGTTGGCTGTATTTTAAAGAATCCGTATTCAGGTTACAGGGACAAACCATCCCGATGTGCAGAAAGAATAGCAAATATGGCAGGCAACCAGCTTGGCTTAACAGTGAAATCCTTGCTGATCTTAAACACAAAAAAAAGAAGCTTACAAGAAGTGGAAGATTGGACAAATGATCACGGAAGAGTATAAAGATATTGCTCGGGCATGCAGGAGTGAAATCAGGAAGGCCAAATCACACCTGGAGTTGCAGCTAGCAAGAGATGTTAAGAGTAACAAGAAGGGTTTCTTCAGGTATGTTAGCAACAAGAAGAAAGTCAAGGGAAGTGTGGGCCCCTTACTGAATGAGGGAGACAACATAGTGACAGAGGATGTGGAAAAAGCTAATGTACTCAATGCTTTTTTTGCCTCTGTCTTCACGAACAAGGTCAGCTCCCAGACTACTGCACTGGGCAGCACAGCATGGGGAGGAGGTGACCAGCCCTCTGTGGAGAAAGAAGTGGTTTGGTACTATTTAGAAAAGCTGAACGAGCACAAGTCCATGGGGCCAGATGTGCTGCATCCGAGAGTGCTAAAGGAGTTGTCAGATGTGATTGCAGAGCCCTTGGCCATTATCTTTGAAAACTCATAGCGATCAGGGGAAGTCCCGGACGACTGGAAAAAGGCTAATGTTGTGCCCATCTTTGAAAAAGGGAAGAAAGAGGATCCTGGGAACTACAGGCCAGTCAGCCTCACCTCAGACCCTGGAAAAATCATAGATCAGGTCCTCAAGGAATCAATTCTGAAGCACTTAGAGGAGAGGAAAGTGATCAGGAACAGTCAGCATGGATTCACCAAGGGCAGGTCATGTCTGACCAACCTGATTGCCTTCTATGATGAGATAACTGGCTCTGTGGATATAGGGAAAGCGGTGGACATGATATATCTTGATTTTAGCAAAGCTTTTTATACAAAGCTTTAGCAAAGCTTAGAGCAGTGCCTCAAGGAATCAATTCTGAAGCACTTAGAGGAGAAGAAAGTGATCAGGAACAGTCAGCATGGATTCTCCAAGGGCAAGTCATGCCTGACTAATCTAATTGTCTTTTACGATGAGATAACTGGCTCTGTGGATGAGGGGAAAGCAGTGGATGTGTTGTTCCTTGACTTTAGCAAAGCTTCTGACACGGACTCCAAGAGTATTCTTGCTAGCAAGTTAAAGCAGTATGGGCTGGATGAATGGACTATAAGGTGGATAGAAAGTTGGCTAGATTGTCAGGCTCAACAGGTAGTGAGCTCAATGTCTAGTTGGCAGCTGGTATCAAGTGGAGTGCCCCCAGGGTCAGTCCTCGGGCCGGTTTTGTTCAATATCTTCATAAATGATCTGGAGGATGGTGTGGATTGCACCCTCAGCAAGTTTGCAGATGACACTAAACTGGGAGGAGAGATAGATACGCTGGAGGGTAGGGATAGGATTCAGAGGGACCTAGATAAATTAGAGGATTGGAAGAAAAGAAATCTGATGAGGTTCAACAAGGACAAGTGCAGAGTCCTGCACTTCAGATGGAAGAATCCCATGCACCTCTACAGACTAGGGACCGAATGGCTCGGCAGCAGTTCTGCAGAAAAGGACCTAGGGGTTACAGTGGACGAGAAGCTGGATATGAGTCAACAGTGTGCTCTTGTTGCCAAGAAGGCCAATGGCATTTTGGGCTGTATAAGTAGGGGCATTGCCAGCAGATCAAGGGATGTGATCGTTCCCCTATATTTGACATTGGTGAGGCCTCATCTGGAGTACTGTGTCCAGTTTTGGGCCCCACACTACAAGAAGGATGTGGAAAAATTGGAAAGAGTCCAGCAGAGGGCAAGAAAAATGATGAGGGGACTGGAACACACGACTTATGAGGAGAGGCTGAGGGAACTGGGATTGTTTAGTCTGCGGAAGAGAAGAATGAGGGGGGATTTGATAGCTGCTTTCAACTACCTGAAAGGGGGTTCCAAAGAGGATGGATCTAGACTGTTCTCAGTGGTAGCAGATGACAGAACAAGGAGTTATGGTCTCAAGTTGCAGTGGGGGAGGTTTAGGTTGGATATTAGGAAAAACTTTTTCACTAGGAGGGTGGTGAAACACTGGAATGTGTTACCTAGGGAGGTGGTGGAATCTCCTTCCTTAGAAGTTTTTAAGGTCAGGCTTGACAAAGCCCTGGCTGGGATGATTTAGTTGGGGATTGGCCCTGCTTTGAGCAGGGGGTTGGACTAGATGACCTCCTGAGGTCCCTTCCAACCCTGATATTCTATGATTCTATGACTCTTCAGTGATCCCTTATTCCAACATGACCTGGATTCTTTTGCTTCACAGCATCCCACATTTTCGATGAGAGCAGCCAGGGGTTTTCCCCAACAAGTTGCCCCAGCTCTTTGGGTATGGTGTTGCATGAGAGGTGTCCATCTGGACTGGGAGACAAATATTGTTGGGAAGGCTTTCACTAGGCTTCTCACCTGGGCCCTCTGCTCCAGATGGCAGTTTCCCCCAATCTGTATACGATCTGGGTCCAGAGAAGGGAATACTTGGAGCCCCAACTTGGCTCAAGGAGATAAGGAGTAAAACATAAGCTCTCACACTCCTTCCATGGCGTCAGTTTAATATGGTAAATCTGAGCAACTTCCTCTCGGAAAGCTGCCTGATCTCATAGTTAACTGGCCCAACTTAGGGGACTACTTCGAATGGCTATGTTACAAATAGCTTGGACTCTGTAGAAGTACCACTTAATCACCTGGCTTAAATATGCACATATATGCTCCTTTGTTATAGGCTTGCTCCTGGGCCTGTTGGCCACTGAAGAGGTATCCTTTGGTGCAGGTCCTTATGGTTTTGAGCCCCTCACAGAGCTTTGGTACATATTATACAACTGTCTCTGGCCTCAGAATATTTTTCTTCCCACTTCTCACAGACCATGTCAAGAATCCCTGGGGTTGTCTCCCATATAAAAGTTCAAAAAGAAATAGTCCACTAGATATGGGGTTCTCAAATGCGGTCAGGACGCCTGAGGTTATTACATGGGGGGGGGTCACGAGCAGTCAGCCTCCACCCCTAACCCCGCTTTGCCTCCAGCATTTATAATAGTGTTAAATATATTAAGTAGTGTTTATAATTTATAAGGGGGGGTCACACTCAGAGGCTTGCTATGTGGGTCACCAGAAAAAAGTTTGAGAGTCACTGCACTAAATGATTGGGGAACCTCTCAAAAAGCAAATAAAAGGAAAGGGATGAGCTGATATCAGTGACAGGGTTCCTTAGCATTTATCCTTTTCAGGATCTGGTTGAATGATTGAACTAGACCATCCATTTACGAATGACGGACAGATGTATGTAGAGTTGTCATTTTTAGCAAATCACACATCTCCTTCAACAGTCAAGATGTGAAGTTGGTGCCTTGAGCCATGATCTCCTGAGGTACCCAGACTCTGGCAAAGACTTTTAGCAGTTCTTTGCATTGGTGGGAACACAGTGGAATTGCCTCGGGATATCAGGTGGTGTAATCAACTATAAAAAAAAGTGCAGCTGGGTATAAAAACATTAAAGGGTCCAACAAGTTTCATCCCTGTCCTTTCAAATGGGATGTCTACTACAGAAAGTGGGAAATCTGCAGCCTGTCAGGGTAATCCCCTAGTGGGCCGCCAGACCATTTGTTTACATTTGCACAGCCGCCCACAGCTGGGAGCTGTGGGAAGCAGATTATCCTGATGGGCCGCGTGCAGCCCGCAGGTTCCCCACCACTGGACTGGAGGGAATTATTTCACCCCTTTACGTCCTATGAGTTTGCATTTGGAACAGGAGCTGCAGAAGTCTTTAACTTTTGATTAATCTGAGGCCAAGAAAAATCAATCCAGAATCTGGGTCAGGGTCTTCTCACCGGAGAGTTGGCCCGCAGAGGGGATAGCATGAGCCAATCACATGTTCTCACACCTCTGAGGCCAGTGAACAAGGAGTGCCAACCAGACAGACCCATTAGTTGGTCTTTCTCCAGTCACTCCATGTGAAGCTCAAATCGGGAGTACTGCTCTGCTCACTCTGGGATTCCCACAAGGTAGCCATTCATAGGCTCAAGATTTCATCCTCCCTCTGATCCTTGCTGAAGTTGGTGCCTCTAGTTAGGATGCCCTCTCCTCTGGGGGAAAAGGGGGGCAAACAGTTTCATTGTTAGGTGGTCCTTCTGGTAGAGGTTCCTCTCAGCCAGACCCCCGTCCTTCTCCATGGTCCAGCTCCTCACCTACACTGTGTGTCCAATGTCCCAGGGTTTTGAGACTCCCTTCTCCCAGGATCTCCTCATTTAACCCCTCTGGGCCTGTCCGAAGTCTTCTCAGTACCTCTGAGAAATGCTCCCAATCCCACCCCAAGATAATGAAGTAGGTTAGTTCTGAGGCCAGCCCATTTACAAGGGAATTCCTATATCCCCAACAGTCAATTGCATGCATGCACTGGGATAGGATTTAACATCTCCATGAATATACTGTAGAAAGAGAGTCCCAAGTCTAGAAGCACATTCAATATAGAGGCACTCGTAATACCAGTGACTTGCGCACCCACATGAAAAACAAACCCCCACTGCTGTCCAAGTAGGCCCTGAACCCGTGCCTGATGTTCGAGGTAGCCCTTCCTTATGTGACTCATCTGCTTCCAACCCCACCTTCCTGTGGAGGAGACTCCAGGGACCATTATCCAGGCTGGGACCTAAGATGCCAGGGTTTCCCACCAGAGGCCAATCTAGGATCCTGCAATCTGCTGGGTCTTTTAGAGGCTGACATTTCCAAAACTATGCCATAAGACCACCAATTCCCCTGAATAGGTTCTCCCTTAAGTCAAGGGGCCCCCTTGGCCTCAAGCAATCACTCATGTGATGCAGCCAAAGCCATTTCAGTAGCCAGACAGGAGTTTGAGTAGATACAGCCGTATATTCTACTTAGGTGTATGAGTGCCCTGCACACCAGAGCTGGAGAATTTTGCCTAGCAGTAGGGCAGTGCTCATGCCTTGTGGCCATAGCCCCTCCCCTGGCTATATAAGAGAAATCTTCAGTAAGCTTAAACACAAAAAGAAAGCTTACAGGAAGTGGAAACTTGGACAGATGATTAGGGAGGAGTATAAAAAAACTGCTCGAACATGCAGGGATGTAATCAGGAAGGCCAAAGCACAATTGGAGTTGCAGCTAACAAGGGATGTGAAGGGTAATAAGAAGGGTTACTATGAGTATGTTAGCAACAAGAAGGTGGTCTGGGAAAGTGTGGGACCCTTATTGTATGGGGGAAGCAACCTAGTGTCAGATGATGTGGAAAAAGCTGAAGTATTCAATGCTTTTTTTGCCTTGGTCTTCAAAGACAAGGTCAGCCCCCCCGGCAGCACAGTATGGGGAGGAGGTGAGCAACCCTCAGTGGTGAAAGAACAAGTTAAAGACTATTTAGAAAAGCTGGACATGCACAAGTCCATAGGGCCAGATGAAATGCATCTGAGGATGCTGAGAGAGTTGGCTGTTGTGATTGCAGAACCATTGGCCATTATCTTTGAAAACTCGTGGTGATCAGAGGAGGTCCCGGATGATTGAAAAAAGGCAAATATAGTGCCCATCTCTAAAAAAAGGGAAGAAGGAGAATTTGGGGAACTACAGACCAGTCAGCCTCACCTCAGTCCCTGGAAAAATCATGGAGCAGGTCATCAAGGAATCCATTTTGAAGCACTTGGAGGAGAGGAAGATGATCAGGAACAGTCAACATGGATTCACCAAGGGCAGGTCATGACTGACCAACCTGATTGCCTTCTACGATGAGATAACTGGCTCTGTGGATATGGGGAAAGTGGTGGATGTGATATATCTTGATTTTAGCAAAGCTTTTTATACAAAGCTTTAGCAAAGCTTCTCCCACAGTATTCTTGCCAGCAAGTTAAAGAAGTATGATTTGGATGAATGGACTATAAGGCGGATAGAAAGCTGGCTAGATTGTCGGGTTCAACGGGTAGTGATCAACGGCTCAATGTCTAGTTGGCAGCTGGTATCATGCAGAGTGCCCCAGGGATCAGTCCTGGGGCCAATTTTGTTCAACATCTTCATTAATGATCTGGATGATGGGATGGATTGCACCCTCAGCAAGCTCACCGATGACACTAAGCTGGTGGGAGAGGTAGATACGCTGGAGGGTAGGGATAGGGTCCAGAGTGACCTAGACAAATTGGAGGATTGGGCCAAAAGAAATCTGATGAGGTTCAATGAGGACAAATGCAAAGTCCTGCACTTAGGAAGGAAGAATCCCATGCACCGCTACAGGCTGGGGACCGACTGGCTAAGCAGCAGTTCTGCAGAAAAGGACCTGGGGATTACAGTGGAAGAGAAGCTGGATATGAGTCAACAGTTTGCCCTTGTTGCCAAGAAGGCTAATGGTATATTGGGCTGCATTTAGAATCATAGAATATCAGGGTTGGAAGGGACCTCAGGAGGTCATCTAGTCCATCCCCCTGCTCAAAGCAGGACCAATCCCCAATTGGTAGAAGCATTGCCAGCAGATCAAGGGAAGTGATTATTCCCCTCTATTTGGCACTCGTGAGGCCACAGCTGGAATACTGCATCCAGTTTTGGGCCTCCCACTACAGAAAGGATGTGGACAAATTGGAGAGAGTCCAGGGGAGGGCAACAAAAATGATTAGGGGACTGAGACATATGATTTATGAGGAGAGGCTGAGGGAACAGGATTTATTTAGTCTGCGGAAGAGAAGAGTAAAGGAGGATTTGATAGCAGCCTCCAACTACCTGAAGGGGGGTTCCAAAGAGGATGGAGCTAGGCTGTTCTCAATGGTGGCAGATGACAAAACAAGAAGCAATGGACTCAAGTTGCAGTGGGGTAGGTCTAGTATTGATATTAGGAAAAGCTATTTCACTAGGAGGGTGGTGAAGCACCGGAATGGGTTACCTAGGGAGATGCTGGAATCTCCATCCTTAGAGGTTTTTAAGGCCCGACTTGACAAAGCCCTGGCTAGGATGATTTAGTTGGGGTTGGTCCTGCTTTGAGCAGGGGCTGGACTAGATGAGCTCCTGAGGTCTCTTCCAATCCTAATCTTCTATGAGTCTATGATTCTATAAGGCAGTGCAATCCTGACCCGCCTCAGTTCCTTCTTACAGCCCTTGGCTGGAGTCAAGCCCTTGACTCCGTGTGGTTTTAACCTCAACCTCTCCCTATTTTAGTGTTTTTTCTAGTTGCATATAGTTAGTAGTACCCTTAGTGTTAGTTACATCAGTGTTAGTTGTATTTAGTTAAATATTCCCCTGCCCCTTCCAGCTTTACCAGTCCAGGAAAGGGAGCCTTAGCACAGTTAACAGCCCCTTCTTCATCCCAGGATGATGCAGCAGTGCCTGGCTCTTCCTCTGCTCTAAAGCCAGAGGATTTTAAGGCCTACCAGGACCTTTTATGGTACATGGCTGCTTCCCTGGGCGTTCAAGTGTAATTCATGCAGGAGAAAACCCATACATTAGTGGATATCCTTCAGCCATCTGCTCCTGGGAGAGTAGCCCTCCCTATCAGCGATGCACTCCTAGAGCCTGAAAAGGCCCTCTGGAGCATGCCAGCTTTGGTATTGTCTACTGCAAAGCACACAGAGAAATGCTACTTTGTCCCAATGCAGGAATTTGAGGGTTTGTACTTCTATCTGGCCCCAAACTCCCCAGTCATAGCCACAGCGAATGATAGGGCCCAGAGGACATGTTTAAGTCCACTTCTTAGGGCAAGGACTCCGAAAGGATGGATTTAATGGGCAGGAAGATTTATACCCTCCTCATCCCTGCAAATGCGGATTGAAAACCAGCAGGCATCGTTGTCTAAGTATGACGTTGTAAATTGGACGGCCATGTCTAAGTTCGCACACAAGCTGCCTGAAACCTCCAGAGAGGAATTTCAGGCATTTGTCAACGAAGGCTGTTTAGTGGCCAAGACATTGTTGCAGTCTGTGCTGCAGACACTTCTGCCAAAGTATGGCCTCTGCAATGACCATGAGAAGGTGTGATGAAATGGGAATGTTCTTAAGGTTTTCTCCAAATACTGTGTGGGTGCCTCAGTTTCCCCCATGCCTTTCTTAAGTATCTAGGTAGTGGGATAGGGGTGTGTGATTGTTGCAGAGCCCTAGAGGGTCAGTGTGATGCTGTCTACACAGAAAATCACCAACACCCTGTCTCCTGGCAACTGATGGCTTGCCAACTGAAGGTGTTAGAGAACAAAGAGATCAGGTGGCCTCCTGGCCCGGGAAAGAGACAAAGGAGAGGAGGGGCTGGAGAGTTTCAGTTTTTGAGCTGGCTGGGGAAATGGAGGGAAGCCCAGATGGGCTCTGGCCTCCCTGCTCCAATGGGGAAACGGAGGGAGCCCCAGGGCTGGGGTTTAAGCTCCCTGCCCCCCAGATGGACCTGACCGAGGGGTCCTGTTGTCTGTACCTACAAGCTCTGATTTGGACTCTGTTCCTGTCATCTAATAAACCTTCTGTTCTACTGGCTGGCTGAGAGTCACAGTGTATCACAGGAAGTGGGGGGCTGGACCCTGTCTCCCTCAAACTTTGTGACAGAAGGGCGTCCTGGCTGCAGAATTCAGGCATTGCCCGAGATGTGCTACAGGCCATAGAGCAGTGGTTCTCAAACTTTTTTTTTCGCAGATCACTTGAAAATTACAGAGGGTCTTGGCAGACAACTTAATGATCTTTCCAAATGTTGTTTGTACCGTTAGCTAACTATTGCAAAACACTTTGGATAAAAGCGCTATATAAAAAAAAGTAATAATAAAAATGTTTTTTGTTCTACAAATAAAAACACACAACTCATATTTTAAGATCAGTAGTCTTACATTTCTAATGTGATGGATGTGCCCTCTCTCTCCCCCGCCGCAGCAGCCACCCAGCTGGGGCTGGGAAGGAGCGGCGTCTCTCCCCCTCTACAGCAGCCACAGAGCTGAGGTTCGGAAGAAGGGCCGTCTCTCCTCAGCAGCTGCAGCCCTGGAGCTGGGGAAAGTCACATCTTTCTATGGCCACCGCAGCCCTACACATCCCAAATTCCCTCCTCCCTCTTTTCTCACCCCACTGCCCCCTCCCACTACCCCTTAATTCCCCCCAAGGCCATCACCTCACCTTACATGTGTGTCTGCTCCAGGGTCCAGGCACCTAATTAGTGGAGCCGCGCCTGCATGACTCCACTAAGTCGGTGGGTGGCCCTTCATTCTCTCGTGTGCGGCCGCCCAGGCGTGCACCTTAGAGGGAACTATCCGCGGACCACCTGACTGGAGCTCCCGGACCACTGGTGGTCCACAGGCCACAGTTTGAGAACCTTTGCCATAGAGGATTTTCCCTTTGACAGCAGGGGGTTGTTTTCAGACAAGACCCTGCACTCTTTTAAGGACTCTTGGGCCACCCAATATTCCTTGGGGGTGTATACACTAGCAATGTAGAGGCACCACTTTGGTGGCCACCAGCAGCAAAATACTGTCCACAATGCACCTTTGGGAATCCTTTTCCTCCCTCGAGACAGTAGGATTACCCCAGAAAGGGGCACAGATCCCTGAGGAGGCAGTTGGGTCTGAGGTTCAGCCAGTCATCATACCCATTGCCATCACCCCTCAAGTGTCCATTTTGACTTCTTGGTCCAGAGCATTAGTCCCGTCGTCACTTCCTTTACCTGACCTCTGTTCAGGGACTGGTTGGCTTGCTTGTGCAATGTTTGGCGCTCTGTTACAACTGACAGCTGGATTCTAAGCACCATCAGGTTGGGCTGTGCTATCCAATTCCTCTCCGCTCCTCTTCCCACCATCCCTCCCCAGGATCCCTCTCACAAGATACTGCTTCTTGAGCAAGTCTACTCTTTATTGGCCTTGGGAACAGAGGAGGAAGTTCTTCCAGAACACCGGGGTCAGGGCTTCTATTCCCAGTGCTTCCTGGTTCCCAAATCCAAGAGAGGAGTAATACTTATTCGCAACTTCTGCAACCTCAACAAATATATCAGATACATGAGGTTCCATATGGTCACCCTATCAACTAGCCTTGCCATGTTGTCTCAGAATGACTGCTCTGGATCTTCAGGACGCTTAATTCCATGAGGACATTCTCCCAAAGCACAAAAGATTTTTCCTGTTCATTGTGGCAAACTGCCATTTTCAGTACATGGTCCTTCCCTTCAATCTGTCTTTTGCCCCCAGGTTTTTACCAAATGCATGATCATGCTGATGGCATACTTCAGGAGCAGGGGAATCCACGTCTTCCCATTTCTGGGCAAATGGCTACTTAGAGGCAGGTCCTTGGAAAAAGTCCTTTCTCATGTACTCATTACACTGCATTTACTCAACTCTGGATCTCATCCTAAACTCTGGAAAGTCAATGCTGGTCCCCACCCAGAAAAATTGAGTTCACTGTGGTCTTAATAGACTCTACAAATTCAAGATGTTTTCTGCTTACTGACCATTTCCAAACAATTTTCTGCCTTTGTCTCAGTCTGCAGTTTCAACCTTCCTCCATTGATCCTGGATTCCTTGCAGTGGTGGATGGTTCAGGGGAACGTATGTCAAGGCATTCCCTTTGCCCAGTCCTTAACCAGGACTGTTGTCATTGACATCTTACTGATACGTTGGGGAGTGCATCTGGGGTTGCTGAAGGTTCAGGGCCTGTGGTCAGAGCAGGCATCTCCATTGCATATCAATGGCCCGGAGCTTGGGCCCATCTATAATGCCTGTCTCACTTTTGTAGATTGCATCAAGGGTTCACATACTTACCAACAATACCACTGTGATGTATTATGTGAACAGGCAAGGGTGCTCTGCCAAGAGGTGATTAGGTTGTGGCAGTTCTAAATTAACAAGAGTATCACTTCTATAAGCTGATCACTTGCCTGGGACCCAGAATCATCTCACGGACCATCTCAGCAATAATTTTTTCTCTGAAGTCCAGTGCTCTGAGAGTCATCTTTGCAGTGTGGGGCATCAATCTGTTCTCTACAAGGGACAAGAGGAAATGCCATTTGTTCTGCTCTCAAGGGGGTCTCCCTGACCAACGCTTTCCACCTCAGCTTGCAGTCAACTCTCCTGTACACTTTTCCTCTGACCTCTATCGTTGCACAGGTCATCCTCATGCTGAAAACGGATTGGGACAACCTCATTCTCATTGCCCTGGCATGGCCAAGGCACTGCTGGTTTTCCAACTTTCTTGCACTGTCAGTTCAGACCCCATATCCCTTCCCCCATTATGACTTGCTCATACAGAATCATGGTCGCACTTTACATCCTGCACTCAGCTCCCTGCATCTTATGGCATGGCTGCTCTATGGTTGAATTAGGAGGAAGAGCAATGTTTGGCAACTGTTCAACAGGTCCTACTCAGTAGTAGAAAACCCTCTACCAGGATGGCCTATTCGGCAAAGTGGAAGCCTTTTTCAACGTGGTCATTGGCCCACGGAGTTCAGCCAACACTGGCTAGTATCCAAGATATCTTCAGTTGTCCGGTCTTATGCTTAGTTCATTGAGGATGCATCTAGTGGCGATCACGACCTTTTAACCACCCATTCATGGAAGATCAATGTTTTCCAGTGGTATGGTGGCGAGATTCTTGAAAGGAATCCTTTGTCTTATTTTCTTATGTCTTCCATCTGCCAGTGTGGGAACCAATTCCCTTGTGGGACCTTAACACAGTCTTAGCAGCTCTTATGGGACCTCCATTCAAGTCTTTGATGTCCTGGCCCTTTCCTCTCCTATGTCAAAAAGCTTCATTTCACAACAGCTGCAAGGAGAGTGAGACAGTTGCAAGCTTTGATTGCAAGTGCTGCCCCTCTACGGGCACTGCTAGGCAAAATTCTCCAGCTCCAGTGCCCTGGGCACACACACAGCTAAGTGGAATACACCTCTGCATCACATCTCAAAGACCCACAGTTACAGAATTGATTAGGTTCTAAGGCTGGTGTTTGACCGCCCACTCTCTACCCCCAGCTGGGAGTATATGGCAAAATGCTCCACCACAATGAGCTCAGCCACCTTGACAAATGTCCAACTTTAACCACTGCTAGCACAGGTCTCTTAAATTTCTTGGCCACCATGTGGGGCCTGGCCCCATTAGAGGCATTTCCAGTAGGGATAAGGAGGTTTTAGTACCATTATACAAGGCACTGGTGAGACCTCACCTAGAATACTGTGTGCAGTTCTGGTCTCCCATGTTTAAAAAGGATGAATTCAAACTGGAGCAGGTACAGAGAAGGGCTGCTAGGATGATCAGAGGAATGGAAAACTTGTCTTATGAAAGGAGACTTAAGGAGCTTGGCTTGTTTGGCCTAACTAAAAGAAGGTTGAGGGGAGATATGATTGCTCTCTATAAATATATCAGAGGGATAAATAGAGGAGAGGGAGAGGAATTATTTCAGCTTAGCACCAATGTGGACACAAGAACAAATGGGTATAAACTGGCCACCAGGAAGTTTAGACTTGAAATTAGATGAAGGTTTCTAACCATCAGAGGAGTGAAGTTTTGGAATAGCCTTCCAAGCGAAGCAGTGGGGGCAAAAGATCTATCTGGTTTTAAGATTCTACTCGATAAGTTTATGGAGGAGATGGTATGATGGGATAATGTGATTTTGGTAAGTAATTGATCTTTAAATATTCAGGGTAAATAGGACTAATCCCCTGAGATGGGATATTAGATGGATGGGATCTGAGTTACCCAGGAATGAATTTTCTATAGTATCTGGCTGGTGAATCTTGCCCATATGCTCAGAGTTTAGCTGATCGCCATATTTGGGGTCGGGAAGGAATTTCCCTCCAGGGCAGATTGGAGAGGCCCTGGAGGTTTTTCGCCTTCCTCTGTAGCATGGGGCACGGGTCACTTGAGGGAGGCTTCTCTGCTCCTTGAAGTCTTTAAACCACGATTTGAGGACTTCAATAGCTCAGACATAGGTGAGGTTTTTCATAGGAGTGGGTGGGTGAGATTCTGTGGCCTGCGCTGTGCAGGAGGTCGGACTAGATGATCAGAATGGTCCCTTCTGACCTTAGTATCTATGAATCTATGAATTTATGAGCCAACAAGGTGGCCCACTGGTAAGGTGGCCACTGGATTGCCATAGTCACTTACTTAAAGATTACCAGGAAAGCCTCTGGGTCGCCTTCAGGGCCCATCTTTGTGAATTTCACTGGCATGGCACTGGGCCCAGGCCTACAGCTCCCGGAGGGGAACCCCAGGGAGTCCCTGGGGCTGCACTGGGGCCATTACCTGTTGGACCAGCATTTGTTGCTGTTCCTGCTGTTGTTCCCTGAAGTCCGAGACCATGTGTTGATGCTGGGCAGCCATTTGAGATTTTGAGATTTGATCAGCCATTTGAGAAGACCCTCTAGGTCCATATTGCCACCGTCCTATCAACCCACATCCCTAGGTCTAGGGTGTTTGACCACTAGGTCAGTAATTCCTACCCCCTCCTCTTCCGACATAGGAAGGATGACCATAGTCTCTGCCAGTTATAAAATGGTTGTCTAGCCACTAGCACATCTTGTGACCATCTGTGGAATAGCAGCTCACTTTCCTGTCGAAAATCACTCCAGGCTTACAGAGCTCTGCCTCTTCCTGTGACTTGGCCCTCCAGCCAGGTGATTTTAAAGTCTCTCCCTTTCTGGGGTAATCAACAAACAAAAAACAAGGAGAATTAACATAAATAAACTGAGTTCACAGGTGATAGAGGAGAATGGTTCCCTCAAGGTGAGTCAGCATTTGGCCCTCCCTGTCTTCAGACAGGGGCCATAGGGCAGAGGTTGGCTGGGGGAACTTCTACCTTCAGTCAGGCCTCTCCAGGAGTAAAGTGCTACTCTCCCTTCTGGTCATCCATCAACTGAGCTGGGACTCTATCTCCAATCCTGACATTTCTCCCAGATGTGACAGGGCAGAGCCACCTAAACCCACATTAGCTCATTAACCCAAAGGTCTAGTGTGGTGTTTGTATACCCCATCACAAGGGACATTGTTAGCAGGGGGAGAAGAGAAGTATTTGGAGGGAGAAAGAACAAAGGGAGAGGAACGAAGGAGATTTGGAGTGAGAAAGAAAAAAGTGAGAGATGTGGGGAAGGGAGAAGGGTGATTTGAGGAGCTAAAAATATGGAGGAGGGAGGAGAATCTGGGATATGGAAGGGTAAGTAAGAGACTGGGGAAATGCGGGAGAGGAGAAGCATTTGAGGAGGAGGAGGAGGAGGTAAGATACCAGAGTGATGCGTGCCTGTATATAAATACAAATAGATTGGAAAGACTGTAGGATTGGAAGGGAAAAGAGAAGAGAGACTTAGGACCTAGGAAAGAAAGAAAGTTTGATTTGAGGGCAAGACAGAAGTCGGGGAGAAAACGTTTGTTTGACAGAGAAATGAGATTGGGGGAACTGAGGGGGGCATGTTGAGGGAAAACACGAAACACAACTGTTTGAGATTAAGAGGATTTGGGTGAAAAGAAGAATGACAACTGAAGAGGGAATAAAGTGTAGAGAACAGAATGATGAGAAGTGGGTCCTGAAGACACTGCTTCGAGGAGCCCCGCAGGAACACAGCCAGGGAGCTCAGAGATGGCCAGGAAAACAGGAGGAGACCAAATCAAGATGAGCAGCACCAAAGTAAGTGCTGGGGCCTCACAGGGAAGGCGGGGGATAGAATGACCTTGTGTCCGTCTCCTGCAATTTGTGTGCCAAGAGCCAGTAAGTGAAATAAATATGATTTTAAATGATGCTAAACCACTTCAGCAGGATAAATGACTGAAAAGCTTAATACATGTGTTTCATTTTTAAATGTACATGAAAACATCCAGCTCTGGAGCTTAGCAGAGGATGAACATACACTGAACAGGGGAGCGTCTTTAGAGCCAGCTCATTGTTCTGCAAGTTTGTCTTAAACCTACCAATCTCCCAGGGCAAAATGTAATAGAACTGGGACTATTTGGGGATTATTAACTAGCCTACACATACAGTGTAATCGCACTCAAATGTTTGAATTTGTGACTTGCACACATAGATGCTGATCTCTGATCTCCTGTCCTATGGTGAATTCCAACCCCTTTGAAGTCAATGGGAAACATTCCATTAGCTTCTGTACGGTCTGAGGTCACTCCTAATTATTCAAAAACAAAAAAATCCACTTTGCTGTACTTGGAGCTGAAGTCTTAATAAACCAGCTATTGCTATGACATGCCATTGTTCTGCTAACCAGAGTGACACACACACCAGGGTGCACATAAGCTGTCTTTTTGTCCTGTATTTGTACAGTGCCTAGCACAATGGGATCCTGGCCCAGAGCTGGGGCTCCTACATGCTATGGTAAAACATATAAGATTTCTGACCACATGCTGAATCTGCTATTCGAGACTAGAATATTTCTAAACATAATTCCAACTGGAAGGGATCACCATGTATTGGAACTTTATAGTGTGCCGCTCAAAACAAAACCTCTTAATGATTGCTAGATAAAGGAGAAAGAATATCTAGGGCTGTAACTCCAGCTAGAAGAACAGAGGTTGTTACTACAGCAAAGTGGAGTCTGGCTTAACTAAAAACATTTGTGCCCTTCCAAAACTACATGTACTTTACAGCTGTTGATTAACATTAGTGTTCTTATGCTGAAAATATTAGAGCCCATAGACCAACTCCTGGTAGTTTTGCATTTGTCCATGTTGTTTTCCTCTTATTTGGGTGAAGGAGAGCAGATAAGTGTAATTCACATGTCAAGCTGCAGGATCAATGGTAAAGAGGGGAAATACAGCTTCATGGTGCACCCCAGATCACCATGGTGCCACTGCCAACCCTCCTGCACATACACATATACCTATACAAAAGTGGGGGAGTAGGCAAGGAACTACTTTTCATGCAGGACAGTCCCCTTATAAAACTGTAAGAGATGCTGGAAATTGCTGTGGAAATTAATGCTGAGGCATTTTTTCCAAGGAACTTGTATGGGGCAGAAGAGGCGGGAGGAAGAGATGAAGAATATCCTTCACAGTCTTGCCCCTGACTGGCATTCATCTTCCAGCCCACCTCCACAAAGTTCTGTCTCGGAATCCATAATGGCATGGGGATGATGCCATGGAGGTAACAAAGCTCCTTTTTCCATGCAGCAGTGTGAGATCTGTGTGCATAGGATCCCCCACCAGGGACAAAACTGGGGAGAGCCACTCTGGGCCCATTATATTACTAAGTTTTTACAGTTAGTAAGCTAGGCGTTGCTTACTTTTCTGTGTTCGGTTAGCATGTTGTTAAAAGCTACCCCATGAATTGAGTGCCACTGAAAACAGTCAATAATGCAAACACAGTGGTAATAGCTTATATTGACTGATTGCATAAAACAGCTCTGAGGAAAAAAGATTTTAACCAACAGGGTTTTCCCTGCTATTAATAAGTTGTGATAAAACACATGAGAAGAAGAAAATAAAAATCAACCAGATAAGCATGCAGCTCCCTAAATAAAAGAACTTAAAACACAAAACTACAGATTTCCTCCTTTGTGAACAACTCCTGAGATTGGAAAAATGTTCTTTGTATTTATGGCTATTCCTCTTTGTGAACTAAATGTTACATACACATCGTTGTGAGTCACACAGATTATGTAACACGTGAAAAAGCATTTTAGCATCTGCTTGCTACAAAAAGTATTGCTAACAGAGTCTCTTTTTTTCTATTTCTCCTTTTCTAATATCCTAGTTATTTCTACTATTTACTCGGGTGAAGATGACTCATAGCTGGAGAGCAGACTGTAATGTTTGAAAGGAATCTAATGGCCAGATCTGTTGGCAATCAGACATTGTCATCTTCCAGCTATGACAAAAGAGGATTTATAAACCATCTTTTCCAGATCATATTTTAAAAATATGAAGTGTCATATTGCTGAAAGTTCTATTTCATTTTTTAGATCTATTTAATGTTGATAAATGCAAAATGATGCACATTGGAAAGCATAATCCCAACTATACTTATAAAATGATGGGGTCTAAATTAGCTGTTACCACTCAAGAAAGAGATCTTGGGGTCATTATGGATAGTTCTCTGAAAACATCCACTCAATGTATAGCAGCAGTCAAAAAAGCAAACAGAATGCTGGGAATAATTAAGAAAGGGATAGATAATAGGACAGAAAATATCATGTTGCCTCTATATAAATCCATGGTACGCCCACATCTTGAATACTGTGTGCAGATGTGGTCACCCCATCTCAAAAAAGATATACTGGAATTGGAAAAGGTTCAGAAAAGGGCAACAAAAATGATTAGGTTGTGTAGGCTTCCATATGAGGAGAGATTAATAAGACTGGGACTTTTCAGCTTGGAAAAGAGATGGCTAAGGGGAGATATGACTTAGGTCTATAAAACCATGACTAGTATAGAGAAAGTAGATAAGGAAGTGTTGTTTACTACTTCTCATAACACAAGAACTAGGGGTCACCCAGTGAAATGAATAGGCAGCAGGTTTAAAACAATTAAAGGGAAGTATTTCTTCACACAGTGCACAGTCAACCTGTGGAACTCCTTGCCGGAGGATGTTGTGAAGGCCAAGACCATAACAGGGTTCAAAAAAGAACAAGATAAATTAATGTAGGATAGGTCCATCAATGGCTGTTAGCCAGGATGGGCAGGAATGGTGTCCCTAACCTCTATTTGCCAGAAGCTGGGAATGAGCAACAGGGGATGGATCACTTGATGATTACTTGTTCTGTTCATTCCTGCTGGGGCACCTGGCACTGGCCACTGTCGGAAGACAGGATACAGGGCTAGATGGACCTTTGGTCTGACCCAGTAGGGCCATTCTTATGTTCTTATTTCGGAGCACCAGTCCAGGCTCTATATAGTTGCACAAATATTAAAATAAACAAGAGGAAATATCCACGTGTGCATGCACGTGTGGGTGTGGGTGTATATATGTGTGTGTGGCAAATTGCCGGTACTACTTTGATGGGTCTCGCGCTTTCTCTTCTTGGGGAGGGTTCAGGGCACTTGACCTCCATGTACTGCCACTCATGGAACCTCTGGGTTCACAATGCCTTCATTACTCCGGATCTGGTCAGGATCTCTGCCTTCAGCTGGGGGTGATCTGCTGCAGTCTCCACAGCCATATCATAGTAGCCCTTCTGGGCCTCCCCACACAGGAATGGGGTGAGGATACCAGACCCCTGATCTTGGGGCCAGGCCTCCCACAGGGCTGCTCTTTCAAAAGCCAGGAGATATGCCTCCACGTCATCCTCCCGTGTCATTTTCTGTAGGCAGTGGCTGGCCCATATGGTCCGGGTCCCATCTCGGTTCAGCTCCATAAGGGCCTTCATCTGGTTCATCAGCTCTTGCAGCAGGGCTCGGTCCTGGGCAGCCTGACTCATCAACAGACTATTAGTCTCCCGCTGCATCCGAGTCGCCTCCTGTTGTGCGGTTGCTTGGACCTTGGTAGCCTCCTGCTGGGATGCAGTGCTTGTATTAGGGCCTTGACCACATTGTCCATCTTAGGGACGGGAGGGTTTTGGCTAACCCTGGTTTAAGTCCTCAGCGCGTAGATCCCACTTCTCACACCACGTGTGACAAATTGCCAGCACTATTTTGATGAGGCTTGCGCTTTCTCTTCTTGGGGAGGGTTCAGGGCACCATTTCTTGCCCCTGAACTGGGGTATTAACTGCCCCACTAGTGTCCTAGAGGAGGGGAGTAGAGAGGGAGGGACCCGGGCCCGCCCTCTACTCCGGGTCCCAGTCCAGGGGCCCTAGGGATAGCAGTAAACCGCTTGAACTAGTGGTTCTTTCCTCTGGGCTACTTCCCTTTCCTGTCCTTCAGCTTGTGGGGCTTCCTGCCCTCCCTCTGCACAAACCAGGTGTCCCTTTACCTAGGGTCTTGGTCTTCTTAGCCCACCACAGCACTTCTCCAAACTCTCCTCTGCTTCCCTCCAAACCGCTCTCTGCTCCAACACCAATCCACTCTGCTTCAACTCCTCCAAACTGCTCTCTACTTCAACACCAATCCACTCTGCTTCAACTCCTTCCCTTGTCTGATTGAAGCAGGGGGATTTTATCAGGTGACTGGCTTCAGGTGCTCTAATTGGCGTTAGGTGCTTTAATTAATCTATAGCAAACTTTCTTCCCTCTACAGGGAATAAGGCTCTCTTCTAATACTCTCCTGCTGCCATCTGGCCATGCTGTATCACAATATATAAAAACGTGGCCACAAGCAGTATTCTTTCTAAGCATGTCATGCCATCAGATAACAACTTCCCACATGGGACCATTCATCTCTCAACCCATCTCCTCCTGAAAGGCTGAGAGAAGAGATGAGCCTTGCAATAGGCACAAAGGATAAGCAACCCTAGAACCAAGGGGAAGGAATGAGTTGCAGAGTCAAGAAATCCTTCCAGAAAATAGCCTTCGACCAGTCCCCTCAGATTTATCTGAGCTGAGCTTCAATCAATTAGTCCTCAACCAAGGCCTAGTCTCAGACTCAGGGTAAGTCACTCATCTGCACTAACTAGGTTAAGTGATTAGAGACGGAGCCAGGTGTAATAGCATACTTAATAGGTATACATAATCCTGCCTCGCATAGGGGGGATGGACTAGATGACCTCTTGAGGTGCCTTCCCATCCTACATTACTGTGATTTTATACTACAGGCATCATGATCCATACAGGCAAGGTGACCAGATAAAACCCATGTGGTACATTGCATGAGAATGACTTTGAGGCAGACAAATAAATTGCCCAGTACTACTTTTTTGGGCCTCTCAAACAGCAAGAGAACTTAAAATCAATTCTACTTATCCCTGCTAGGATCTTACAAACTAACAGCATTGAAGGCTACTAAGGGATCGCAGAGGATGAGCATGTGCACTTCTTCATCCGTTAGCAGGAGATCAGGCACTCACATAATACAGTGATGATAGATGGATAGGTAGGTAGATTAATAAGATAGATACATAAGCATAATATACAGACAACCACCACTGGTTATGTATCAGTCATGTTTGCCTTACAGCTATTTGCTTCTCATTGGTCTTGGAGCAGCTTTAATAATTATGCAAACTGAAAATCTGGAGTGATCTATATAAATGAAAATGGACTGGCTGTGGTTTCCATATTATGGATTGTAATTGCATGTACAAATACATGAACAAAAACACTTTGTAATAATTAGGGAAAATAGCCTTCAGTGCCCCTCATAAGCAGTACCTGATTGATTCACTCAGTTATAAAAAGGAGTTCAGCCCTATCTCTTCATCCCAAATGACAGCCATAGTTACTGAAAGAAAAGCAAATGTAGAATAAATGTATTTTAAGCCATAGAAAGTCACATTGTTTGAATTTATTTTTAATAGCAAGCAATCAAAGATTTTAGGTTTCATATATGGAACCAAAGAAATTCAAATACTGTTTGTACATGAAGTAATATTCTAAACATTGAAGATATACTTTCAACTCAAAAACAGGCTAGAGAAGTTATATATGGGTAACCTTCTGAAAAACATTATAGCTTGTATATCATATATACAGCTATCTTCTCTACAGAACATGATAGAGAACAGTCGATTGAGATCCTGAACTGATGGACCAATCTTTGATTGCTTGCTATTAAAAATAAATTCAAACAATGTGACTTTCTATGGCTTAAAATACATTTATTCTACATTTGCTTTTCTTTCAGTAACTATGGCTGTCATTTGGGATGAAGAGATTGGGCTGAACTCCTTTTTATAACTGAGTGAATCTGAAATAAAGCAACAGACAATGCACCTGTGTACTTCTCTGCATCCTACTAACTTAAAGCATAAATTAGGAGTGAGAGCATCCACCAGTTATGCAATGGTTTCTAAGTTATAACTAATTCCAAAATTTACTGGCAGTCAAAGCAAAAATTATACAACTGGGGTGAGTAGCCGCTGAAACTTGGCCTGAGTAAGAATCCTTGCTGCTACACTTTGTGAGTGTTGCAGAACTTCAAATGTCTTTTTCTGCAACACTGCTTCAAAATCTTCAGTTTATGTAGCCACAGCCTCCTACTGTACACAGAAAGAAGCCACAGCATGTACGTGATGTCTGGAATAGATTTCATAACCTTTACCTCAAAAGCACAAATCTCTAACCCTCTGCCTAGTGAGCTAGAAGAGCAACTCCCATTAGGTTAGCCAGTAACAAACATGGAGGTCTGCTGCATTCTAAAGTCACTCCAGACAGCAGGTTTGAAACATTAATGTGTTTCCCATACTGCCCTCTGCATTGGTGTACACTAGACAAGACACATTCCCAATCCATCGCAGCTGTGTGTGCTTTCACTCTCCTTAAAAGCTAGGTGACTACAGCATACCACTAATATTTTGCATACTATACCAGGAGCCAGTTGTTGTGTCTAGGCACCTAAAAGATATTTTCAATATTCCAAATATGCTTCTATCAAAGCTCTGTTGACACGTTGTGTTACATTAATGGGAAAGTAAAAAACACATCAAGGATATCATCAAAGAGTTACCACCTGCAAGACAAAAACAGAATCAAGCTGTAGTTCGGTCCTTAGTTTGCACACATGGCAGCAGAACAAGGCTGGAGGCCAAATTCTGACATTGTACCTATCAACTATCCCTGCGTTAGGAGGGAATGTCCTGAGGAACTGACTAGCCAGTGACATTTGGAAAATGAATGAATTGTGCTTGCCAGGTGCTTGGGAAGAGTATTTGTTATGAAGTACTTGGCGTGGAATATGCTTTCATGCTGTGTTATTATTTCCTGTTCTTCTAGTCCTCCTTCTTGTGCAAAGGGACAAACTCAAGTCTGACCCCAAGTACATTAAGTAGTCAATCTAGGTTGCATATGTGTGTACGTGTACATGTTCTTTCCTGTGCCATTTTGGATTGAACAAATGCTTTACTACGGTAGGATCCCGTATAGTATATGATCCATAATTTCATAACAGTCATGGAGACATGGAGTTTGTTCAGATAACCAGAAGCTCATATAAGTGGGAGTCAATGCCAGGGGAGACAAGAAACAGGAAATCACTTGCAGTTTTAAGGTAAATGGGTTTAGATAAATTTGCATTCTACTGTCTATATCCCCATGTGAAGCATCTTGATATGATGACCTGACTGTGACCAATGTTTGTATCATCCCACCCCATTCCACCACCATTCTATGAACTAACTAGTTCCTAAGAAGCATAATAAATACCTACTTATTACATAACGTTTTGACATTTTTGAGAAATGGAATAGCTTGGACTTAATTGATGTAGTGATGTCGCTTCCATGCAACAGTTCAAATAGACGATTTTTTTTATTGTATAAATGATTTCTGGGATACTAACTAAGCAGCTTCTAGTCTCCAAATGGGGATTTACATCAAATAAAGATGGTTCTGAACTCCCCTCCCCTTTTGCATCCCTGGGGACTGAGATTATTCAGAACCATCCCAGATCTATATTTCATGGCTCACCAATTATTACAGTAGGTCAATCAAAAATCTCTGATCTTAACATCCCAAACTGGAGATACTTGAAATACAAGATCAGTTTTAGGCACGTTACTCTGGAATAGTCATATAAACTGAAATCCTCAGTAGTCCATGTACTTTAAAAACACAGTGTTTACTGAAAAGGGGGTTTCCTTATGGAGTAACCATCTACAGTGCATCATCCTCGTGATGTATACATAGCATAGAACCCATTTTTATATTCTTTTCTTGTATTGGGCAAATCACCTTTTTATTGATCAGAATAATTACTCTTATTCAACAGCATATATAAATCATAGAAAATACAGTTATTGTCAAAGTACATCATTTATATTGTCAGACAGTAACTGTTATTAGTGAATACATGACAAGGGAAAAGGTTTAACTCTGGCAAAATTTTGTAGGGTGAGTTTGGACAAGCAACGAATATGAGCTCAGAATCACTAACTGTCTGTTTCCCTAGAAAATGGATATAATACTTACTTGCCTCATGGGGGTTTTATGAAATTTAATAAACAATATAAGCGAATTAGTTCACTTAATTCAGTCACATTTGGATTTTAGGTCCTCAGAATAGAGAAATATAGAATATAATATTATTATTGTACATTTTCAAGCAATTCTACAACTATTCTTCCTTTTTGCAGCTGAAGGATAAAGTTTATTTAGTACTTCAGATGTACTGGCACTGCTCAAAAGAAAAGCAGTAGAAGGAATAGGTAGGAAATATTCAAACCATTCAGTCTGAGAGACTTCAAAGGACTTCATTTCCATCCTGCTCATTAGTGATTTGAAAGATACAAATGATACCCCCAGCCTTTCCTTCATCTCTCTCTCCAGTAAATCTCTCTGATATTTTCTGAAACTTACAGGTTGTTTAAGGACACTGAAATGCTAGGCATTATTTCTCCTTGACTTCACAGGCACTATTCTTGTCATTATCATATGACTCCAAATTGAATACCCATCCATTTGAAAAAGTTCACATGGACCAAACTTTAGGTGGCTTAGACCATCCCATTGATAAACTTACAGGCTTCAACAGAAAGAGCAGGAAACTTCAATTTCTAATAAAAAAAAATCTCAGAATGGTTGGAGCATAAACAAACACTTGCAAATTGATAAAGATAATTATTTATTACATTAATTCAATCACAGTATTAAGGATATAATTAATGCCCCATCAACAGTGTCACAAAGATGAATGAATAAATAAGTAATACTGGTTGATTTGCCCCTTAATGGGAGATGGCCCCAAAGCCACCTGTGACAAGCTTAACTCACCTACCCAGATGAGGAGGATGAAGGTTGTGTGACTGGTTGGTTAAGTGCAGGATGGATAACAGATTTTTAAAAATATTAAAAATTGGATTTAAATTAAATACAGATTTTCTTTTTAAAAATAAAACTAATTAAATTTGAAATTGACAACCTACATTAAGCCCTAAACTTTCCACAATTTATTAAAATCATTTAAATTAAGCAATACATGTCTGATGCTCAGTATTAAAGAAAGTCAAACCATTGAACTGGTGGAAGTCATTGATTAGGCACCTGGAACTAGAGTTTGTTGAAAGTGCTGAACCAGCTCTTGACAGCAGTAGCCTCTTCTGCAGTGTAGAGAGAATATTTTCTTCATTTCAGTTTATTCAACTTGTTCAGTTAAATGATTATTTCATTTGAAGTTAAGAAACCAATTGAAAGCTGGAAAAGTAGGAAAGCTTATTTCTTTCTTCCAATCTATGAACAAAACCTATGTTTGAAATGTGGCCTTCCATACTGGCTTATGCAAGGCTGGTGCTGAGACCTTTTCCTTCTATGTGTAGGAGGTACACAAACACCCATGTGTGGCCACTGAGACAGCAGCCCTCCTCCCACCATCATGAAACCTCTATGCAGTATTTAAAGGTTTGGGGATAGATTCACAAAGGAATCTATTGCAACACCTAAACACTCAGCACCTGGAAATGTCACTGGGATCCACAAAACCTAAGTTAGGCACCTAGGTTCCCTATAGACAATAATTGTGGAGCCTCAGAATGGGATTCACAAAAACCAGCACATGAGGTGACTCCTATCCTAAGTTAGACAGTGGGAAATGCCAAGCCCCTCTCTTGGGGATAGGTATTGGCAACAAAAGGGAAACCCCTCCCTCTGCTCAGGATTCTCAGCTGCGAAAGGATCTCTTGGGATTCAGCCATTTTAGCATAAAGGTTGACCACCTCCTCATAATTTTTAGCCCAGTGGTTAGAGTTCTCCCCTGGGATGTTGGAGACCATGGGTTCAAGTCCCCCATCCACCTGACAAATTGCACTATTGGATATTTTAAATTGGGAGGCGGAGAGGGATCCCTAAATTTCTCCTGTTCCACTTTGGATTAAATAATGAAAGAATCAGAGAGAGCGCGACAGATACACACACCTGCTGGTTAGAGCACTCACCTGGTAGGTGGGAGACCCAGGATCCAGTCCCTGCTCCAATATCCACAGTGGAACAGCTTCTAACAGGAGACACCGTGGGAGCTCCACACCAGAATATTTCATAGACAGTGGTTAGGGCACTCACCTGAGAGGTGGCACATCCCAGTTTAAATATCTTCTCTCCATCAGGCAGATGGGGGACCTGAATTGGGGGGCTCCCACATCTCAGCTGAGTACATTAAGCACTGGACTAAAAGTTATGAAGGAGGTCCTCCGTTCCCCAGTTGTTTTGGGTAAGCTCATCTATAGTGGCCCAGTCCAGTAGGTGAGATCTGGACAGGCTTACTGGCTAAGGTCCCACAGATGAGGTGGGCAGAGGAATACCCAATTTTCCCAGGTCATGAATTGCTCTGGGGCTTAGGCACACAGACCCCTGGCATGGGACTGCAGTGCATATGCTCAGAGGTAGAAACATAAGTGCTTAGGGAACTTTCACTGAAAAAATATAGGCATGAAGCAAATTTAGGTGTCTACAGGGTTTGTGAATCCCTGTGTGGCCCAGTTCTGAGATTTAAGTGCCTAAAGTGGATATTCAGCACCTAAGTCCTTTTGTGGATCTAGCCCTTTGTGCCTAGATGATTTTTCCCCATTGTGAGTAAATCATAGGATGAATTTGCATCACCCTACAGATAGCTGTACATACAATCAGTGTAATCTCTGTAATTTCAAATGAATCAGTGAAACAAAGAGGAGTTACATATACAAACTGCACATAGCGAGCATTAGAAATGCAAATATGCCATCACAAGAAGAGTAAAATAGACTAACAAAGAGGCATAATAACGCAGAACATACAAGACGAATTGCAATAGAACACATAATTCTAACAACAAAGCTAAGAAGTTTTATGTCACCTACTTGGCCAACATAAAACTGACAAACAAAAGCAACAATTATATAGCATCAAAATATTGGCTTATAATTGTAGTAATCACTGCACCTGCACAAACACCAAGATTAGAAAAAAATATTCCCCCAAAAGGCAGCTTGTTGCAGGGTTCTACTCCTTGCTTGGGTGCCCTCTTGTGGCTGTGTCTGGCCAGGGTTGGATTTAGGTTTTTGTTGTTAGTGACAAAACGGAAAATAAAATGTTTGAAGTAACATGTTTCGGATACTTTAGATGTGGATTTATTTTTCACTAACCTCCTAGAATGTTCTGGACCTTTGTAGAATCTTGTGGAACCTTCCAACATTCTGAGAACTACATTTTCCTCGAACTTCCTAAAATGTTGTCAGCCATGCCATCATGGCAGTATAAGAGACAGTTAAGAACAAACTGAAGTGAGAGCCCAGCTATGATATTGTGAGCCTTGTTTTGTTGTGTAACTGTGAAAGTGTACTTGCCTTTTAAGACTTGAAGAGTGTAAGTAGCGACGAATAAATAACATATTTAATGTCACTGAACATAACGCTAATTTCCTTGGTTTGGTAGAGCTTGCTGGGCAATACAACGATGACATGCGAGAGCACCTACATCAAGTAGTTTGTAAAGAAGCTATGGACCATTACTGCAGCAAAACAATTCAAAATGAATTGATTGACCATATATCAAGGTAAGTGCTTGATAACATATTGAGGCTGCTTGGCAAAGTGAAGTACTATGCCGTAATAATTGACTGCATTCCCATCAGTCACAGTGACAGTATGTCGTTTACAGTAAGATTTGTTGACGAAGAGGATGGCAGTATCCAGGTAAAGGAACACTTTATCGGTTTCCAACCTGTGAATGACTCTACTGGAAAGGCCAAATAGAACTATGTATGAACGTTTTGAATGAGAATAAAATAAAGCTTCAGCACTGCCACAACCAAGGCTACAACAATGGCGTGAACATGAAGGGAAGAAACAGTGGCATCCAGGCAAGAATCCTTGTGCTGAATCCAAGAGCTTTCCTCATGCCTTGTGGCTGCAATTCCCTCAACCTGGTTGTTGAAGACACAGCATCATCTTCTTTAGATTCAGTATCTCTCTTCGGAGTACAACAAAGGATATATACATCCTGTTTTCAGCATCAACTATCAAGTGGAACATCTGGACAATGTTACAAATCTGACCATAAAGCCACTAAGTGACACTCACTGGGCGAGTCGCACTGACAGCGTAAGGCCAGTGAGGTACCAAGTGACTGAGGATTACGATGCCCTGATGGAACTGGTGCAATCGAGTAAAGTCAAGGCTTTAATCCAACACGAGGCTCAAAGCCTGGCAAACCAGATCACTGATTTCAAATTTCTGGTTTCAACTGTAGTTTGGCACTATACCCTGTGCCAAGTAAATGTTGTAAGCAAGGCATTACAAACTAAGTCGATGGACATTGCGACTGCTACTACTTGATTTCCTTGTGGCCTACAGAGACAACAGATTTGAAGATGCCATCACTGCTGCCAAAGAAATGGCAGAAAACTTAGGAGTTGAGCCTGTCCTCAAGGAAACTTGTATTCATCAGAAGAAGAAACAGTTTGGTTCTGAGGGCAGAGATGAGGTGATGGGAATGAGGTGATGGGAGAAAAAATTCAAGAGGGAGTGGTTTTGCTCGCTCATTGACACTATTTGTGCATCCATCGAAGAAGAGTTTGGACAAATGAAGCACCATGAAAAGACCTGAGGTTTTTTGTATGACCTTAATAAGCTACCAGCGGACAGGAAAACATTCTTGAACAATTGTACAGACCTTCACCAGATGCTGACACATGGGGAATGGTTCGGGCATCAATGATAAAGACCTCTATGTCAAATTGGACAACATCCATCACATTTTACCACACAGGAACACTCTCCACTCCAAGTTCTCCAATTTATTCCTGATGCAGAGCTGAAGGACACTTATCCTAATATGTGGATAGCTTGGAGGATTCTGATCAAGCTGCCAATCACAGTCGTGAGCAGTGAGCACAGCTTTTCAGAGTTCAGGCTCATTAAAACATATCTTTGATCAACAATAGCCAATGAGGGACTGACATCACTTTCTATTTTATCGTTTGAAAATGCAATTGGCCAGTCTTCGGATCTCTCTGACGCTGTGCTTCAGTTCATGAGGGCAAAGGCGAGAGAAGTGACATTTTGAATTAAAGGCCTAGAGTTAACATTCTAAGGCTGTCACCTACTGTAACACTATTTAATACCAGTCCACCCAATGTTGGTACACAGTTCAATTTCTTGATGTTAGTACATTTCAGTTATTCTTAAAATTAAAAAGTTTCTATAAGCTTAGAGGAAATGAATTTTTATTTGCTTACATTTGATGTGGCCTGAATAAATACAGATTTTCAGATCTTCGCATGCAAATTTATCATCCTATATGACCGAGATAAATCATGCATGCAAATCATGCATCAAAGTCGTGAAATGGGCTACAAATGCAATGAAAAATAAGTTATTCAAAAGTTTAACAAAGACGGGGGCAAAGACGCTCCTCATCTGGGGTGCCATTTGTTCTGTGGCCAGCCCTGTGTCTGGGAGTTAGTTCTACTCCCTCTGATGCCACCTTCCTTCACTCACTTGTACTGCGGCCCTTCTTAAGCTCTAAAAGTCACAGTGCTTCCTCTGTGTGGCCTGGTCCTTCAGCCAGATCTCTATACAATTTTTCTGGGGTAATAAAGTGTCATTGGAGCAGCTGTCTGAGTGCCATTCCAGGCAGTCTTCTCATTCCAGACTGTACCACTTTCTCCGTGGCTGGTCTGCCAGGTCACCCAGGTCTGCCTGCTGCTCCAGATTCCAGTCCAGACTTCCACACTGCAGTCCCCTTCTGCTCTCACTTCCTGCTTCACACAACCCCCTACTTATTACTGCACAGATGGGCTCCATTTTCAATTAGTCCTCATCACTCAAGACTAAATCTCGTCCCAGGTGCAGCCTACAAAGTTAGTTAGCCCTGTTCTGAGTCACCTTAACCCCTTCATGGGTGGTGTGGGGAGAATACCCTATCACATAGCTCAACAAGAGAATGAAAAACAAACCAAGGTTTTCATCATAGAAAATATCTTCACACCCCAATGATTACAAGCATAATTAATACAGCAGTCGAGAGACATCCACATCGAGTGAATCGCCTAAGCGATTCACTGACATACACACTGCAAGAAATGGTTAAACTAGGAATGGTCCGAGGAAAAGGAGCTGGAATAGAAAGTGGAGGAATTAAATACTAGTGTTCCCATGTTATCTGGCGCATATTTTCCTCCAACTTTTTGAGTGTCCTTGCATTTTTTTTAATATCGTCTTAGACCCCTGTTCAGACAGGTACTTAAGTCTGACTTCAGTAGATCTACTCACATGCTTAAAGTTATATACATACTTAAGTACGTTGCTGAATCTCAGCCTTATTAATTCTCCATTGTATATTTTCAGATATTGTGCAACAACTTGTTTCATTTTGTTTAGAGCTGTCTGCCAGCAGCTTAGACAGCTGAAACGTTCCCTTGCTCTTTGTCCCTTTGCTCTTGTATTATGTCAGAGGGTAAACTGGCAAGCCCAATTTACCTTTCCCTCCATTCATTATTTGGATACCTCTGACACATTCGCCTCTGACTCCTCTGCTCTCTATGCAAAACTGTCTTAGTCCTTTCAGTCTCTTCATGGGATTTTCCATGCCTCTAAACATTTCCATTCTCTAACTCCTTCTACTTCTCCAATATCCATTTTTTGAGATGGGGGCTCCACTTCTGAACTCCATTTCTTTATATAATACCTTTGTAATATTTTCACTATTCTTCTTCTTCATCTCATTCCTTATGCATTCTATTGTTTTCTTTACTTTTTTGACCACTGTTGAACATTGCATAGGAGCACTTCTAATTTTTTCTCCCATTGTGCATTACCTCACACTTTCAATATTGAAGTTCACCTCACATTGGGCTACCCATTTACTTAGCTTTGTTAGGGTCCTCTGTGAGTTCCCCAGACTTTAGTCTTGAGTAACCATATAATTGTACTATCTGCAAGTTTTGTCACCTTGCTGGTTCAACCCTTTATCATAGATTCATAGATTCATAGATACTAAGGTCAGAAGGGACCATTCTGATCATCTAGTCCGACCTCCTGCACAGCGCAGGCCACAGAATCTCACCCACCCACTCCTACGAAAAACCTCACCTATGTCTGAGCTATTGAAGTCCTTAAATCATGGTTTAAAGACTTCAAGGAGCAGAGAAGCCTCCCTCAAGTGACCCGTGCCCCATGCTACAGAGGAAGGCGAAAAACCTCCAGGGCCTCTCCAATCTGCCCTGGAGAAAAATTCCCTCCCGACCCCAAATATGGTGATCAGCTAAACCCTGAGCATATGGGCAAGATTCACCAGCCAGATACTACAGAAAATTCTTTCCTGGGTAACTCAGATCCCATCCATCTAATATCCCATCTCAGGGGATTAGTCCTATTTACCCTGAATATTTAAAGATCAATTACTTACCAAAATTCCATTATCCCATCATACCATCTCCTCCATCATATCACTAGTGAATCTATTAATCAACACAGGTCCAAGCATAAAACATTGGGGCACCAAATTCTTAACCTTTTGTCATGATGAAAACTGATAATTTATTCCTAATCTTTGTTTGGCTCTTAGCCAGTTTCTGATGTGTGAAGATTGTGAGAACTTTGTCAAAGGCTTTTTGAAAGTGAAAATAAATTATGCTTTCTCATTCTTACTCATCTGTTTATAAACAACCCCAATATAGATGAATGATTTGCAGAACCTAAGTAAAGTAAAATGCATAGGGACCTAAGTGGAGACTTCCCCCAACAGCATATACTTTTAGATGATGTTCCAGTTAAAACTTTGCAGCTGGTTACATTTGATAATATGGTTCTAGAATGTAGAAGTACAGCCATTGGTCTACTTGTTCCTGTTCCTCCAACGGAAACCAACAAAGGATTCTATGGAGTTTCTATTACCAGGGGAAAATTGCAGCAATTGGTATTGTTATGTATGGGGGACATCAAGTGAGCTTGTTCTGAAAGGGGGGGGGGAAACATTGCTCATTACTCGGGATCCAGAAACATTTGGTTCACGTAACTGAGCTCAGAAAAGTTAGTTGGAATTGGGAGTTGCAGCAAAGTCAAGGAGGGTTGTAGGTGTGTGTTGGAAAAAAAGTTATTGACTGAGTGAGACCCTCACTGATGCATAGTCCTCTATAGCTGCATACCTAGAGCTCTATATTTTTCATTGTCCATGCACAATCAGTATTGCTCTCAGCCTGCAGCTTTAGCCATCATATAATAATTCTTGGCACTTCTCTAGCACCAATCCCCTCAACTTGCTTTACAACTTGTAATTCATTAAGCTTCACATCACTCTTGCAAAGTACAATGTTATCTCCCTTTCTAAGCTGTATCTCAGTTTCACAAAAGTGGTCATATGACTTTCATAAAGTTCATTGGCAAAGCTGGGAACAGAACTGAGAACTATTAATCATTGGCTCCTGGCCCAGTGCTTTAAACACTATATTCCCTCCCAATTGGGAATAGCTAAAAGTCAACCTTGTGGTTTTTAAGATACACTTCACTTCTGCTCAGACTGTCTCATAACCTCACTGTCCAATGATGCTGGGGAAAAGATAGGAAGCAATAGATGTGGTTTAACTAGGCTGCAACTTTATTCACTTAAAATATCTGGGTGTGCTCAGCAGGTCATCATCCTTTCTTTAATCATTTTCACATAATCCCCAAACTGGTCTCAGCGATCCTGTCTCTGGGACTTCACAACTTTCCCCTCATAGTAGGACAGTTAAGGGTGCCATAAAAGGAGGGCAATTGGCTCCCTGCTGTACTAGACTGAGGCTCTCCTTGTCCCCCCAACTCAGCGCCTTTAAGGAGTGGTTTCCTCTAAATCCTTTTCCAATCCATTTTATCCAAATACCTTTCCCTAACAAGTACCTGCATTGGACATCTACCACAGGTTTTATGTAATCTGTTTTGACATTATAATCTAACCACCCTATCTACCTCACTGGGCCACAAAGCTCCTGTGGGGAAGGGGAAAAAACCTACCACTGCCAACTGTGAGGGGAAAATTATTTTTCAGTCCCAACGACAAAGGGGTCACTAGCATGATGCCCAGTATGAATCATGAAGGAACTTTTTCAGATTTCATGGGTGTGAAGGTGAGAGGGCTGCTTGGGGACTCCACAGGGTATAAATTCCACTCCAACCAACCTGAACCATCCACTTGCAGCAACTACCCAATCCCTCTGCGCAAACTTCCTTTTCCTCTACCACCAGTTGCACAGGAAGCCCTTAAAGGGCAAACGCCCCTTTTCTTCTGGCCAGCTGGACAAAGGTGCAGCACATACTGTTGTGTTGAAAACCTCTGAGTTAACAAAAACACACCACTGACTTTTGATCCCTGTCTCGTTAGTATACGGGAACCATGAGCTTTTGAACTGTGTTCCATGGACATGCATACTCATTTCAACACAGCCAGTGCTCTCCTATTTTCCATAGTATTTTAAAACTGTGCCTGGCATCAAAATTCTTACTATTTATAGTTTTGCATGCAACATAATATTTACTTCAACCTCCAATATGGATACTTACTGTAAATGTCAGGGGATTATTTACTATGGTAAACTAATTAGTTATGTAAATGATTCTCTTTTCAGGGCAAGGGGACTGTTAATGCTTGTTGGATTACTTGAGCATTATGATCCTTTGAAGTTCTTTAACATTTTTGAGTATTTACTTTCAGACTGTACAGCTTTGAGGCAAATGATATAGCTAATATCCCACAGCAAAGACTTACAGAGAATCACTTTGTTTAACCCAGGTATTAACAATACTTTGTCTCAAATGAATGCATCAATTTTGCTGAATTATAATGAAATTCCAGTTAAAGAATGTAAGATGGGAGCACTTGATGAATTTATTTTGACCAGGGTTATTATAGTAACTAATATATTAATAATGATGGGACACTTAAAATAAAGTTTGACCGGCTGTTACCAACCACCATTAAAACATATGCCAATTTTTATCCTTGAGTTGCCATAAAGGGAATTTTTAAAAAGTGGGAGGGTGAACACCAAGGAGTATAAATTTCCCCTCATTTTGTGTTTAATTCCCACTGATAATAAGAACTATGTTTTGAAATATAGTTACCTAAATTTCACTTGCAAAATATGCATTTATGTGCACACAGGTAACTGTGGAAAATGGATAACTGCCAGCATGAAAGCATCCTTTTGCTTGTGTAATGAATCAGTGGCCACACACACACACACACACACGCAGACATCCTATTGAGTAAGAAAAAAGAGCACAGAGCTTCCAAAACACAGAATCTATTTTAGGTGCAGTGAAATCTGGATCTCTCTCATCTTCAGGTCACCAGCAAATAGGAAAGGTATTGCTCACACAGGCTTGAGCAGATCTAACATTCTATGTACTAGAGGACCATGGCGCACGTACAGTTAGCCAGCAGCTGGCACATGCAACAGGTGCAAATTGAGGTTTTACATATGGTAATATGGGGCTAGATTCTGCCACTCTTACTCCTATGGAGACCCATTCTTAGTAGTCATATAAGCTAAGCAGTAACAAAGTCTTAGTTCTCTGGCATGGAACAGTCTTGATACTTTTATTTGGTACTGTACAAATCACTCTGTTGGCGCTTAGCAAGCAAATAATATTTAGTTACTTGTGGACAAAGGTTAGGCGTCTGTTTGAAAATACTTCTATGCTCCTTTTTCCTTTCAGATCTAATATTTATTTTTCCCCCATTATCACATGCACATTGCACTGATCTGTAAGTTCTCTCCCTCCTGCCTTCAAAATTAAAAAGCTATCCTGGGCCAACCTTGAAATACAAATTCTCAAGACAAGAAACAACATATTTTATCAAATTGTAAAAAGAAGAAAAAAGGCAAATTATAGAACAGCAACAAGGCAAAAACAACCAAGCGAAGGTGGGCCAAAATCTGCTCTTGGTTACACAGGTGAAAATCCAGAGTAACTCAACTGACTTAAATGGTCTTACTCACAATTTACACTAGTGTAATTGAGAACAAAATCTGGTCAGTAAGCAGGTCTTTGAGCTAGGATACCCTCCAAATTCTCCCGGATATGTTTTCAAAGATATCGAGAGTCAGCATGGCCAAAGGGCCCCAGATTGGGACTGAACAGACTTGGTTTCTATACCCACTTCTACCACTGGCCTGATGTGTGACCTTGGTCACCCCAACTCTCTGTTCTTCTCCCACCCATCCATTTAGACTGTAAACTCTTTGGGGCATGTATAACATTAGGGGCTTCACCTAGGTCAGTAAGGGGTTCAGTCAATGGCTGCCTTGTAACCCTGGATGTCTCGTGGCTGTACAGCTTTGGTTCAAAGGTCTGACTCCAGCAGGCCACAAGCTTCACCCTGGCTTTGCCCAACTTGGTTACTCCTTGAAGACTGACCTTAGTACCCTGCCAGCCCCAAATTCACCCTAAAATCATCCTGCTGCAAGGACTAGATCCTCTCACTGGACCTTCACAAAAAGAGTGTTAGTGTCACTGCCTCTAGACACTCAGTGTAACATGTCAACCTGTCAGCTTCCTAGAAGGACACACTTTGTTGAACTTACTGAGCACTGATGATTTATAATGAAAGCAAAACAAGTGTATTAGCAAAAGAGCATGGCTTAGGGGATACAAGGTAAAAAAGATAAAGATAGAGATGGTTTCAAGCAAATAAAAGTGAAAATATGCATCTAAAAGTCTAAAACTTAATCTAGCAAGGCCCAGTCTTTGTTCATGATCGTTTCTCTCAGCCACAGTCTCCTTTCTAGCCTTTACTGGCCAGCACCCATCACAGAGACCAAAACACTTGGTTTCTTTGTCTCCTTACGATGAAGGGTCACTTAAGGGTTCACTCCTGCTCTTTCTATAGTTCAATGAACTTTTGAAATATATTCATCTGGAGAGTTCCCCCAGATAGCGTTCATTAGTTGATGCTGAGTAAAGGAGCCATGAGATCTAGAGGATAAGGCTCCATTCTGGCTCCTCCCCCACTGGTGGTTGCTACTATGCAAATTAACTCTTCCTGCTGAAACATCTGATACAAATGAATTGCCCACTGAATTTGGCCACACATGGTCTGAGGTGTCTGTCTCTTTCCTTTGTCTGGAGAAACTCCTTTAATCAACCCCCCCTGACATGCCTAGTTTAAACACCTTTTAGTCATTGACTTTAAAAGCATAATATCAGCGAGTATCCATAATTTCACATAAAACATTGTTATGTATATTTTACAATGAAATTGTTGACCGGTATGTTATTAGTTTTTAAATGATATCTTACAAGACATATTTTTTACAAAAGAAATCATAGCATAAGTGTGTAGGGTATAAATATAGGGGTGTCTAGGGTCACAGCAGGGTCTGACTGATTCTGTGTCTGAACAGCACCCACACAATGCAGTTCTGATCTCAGCTGGGGCCTCTAGGTACTACTGCAAAACAAACAAGACTCAGAATCCTGGTATAGTTGAAGATTTCAGCCAGGAAACTAACTCTCCACATCTCTGAAGGACCAATGTAGAGTATATTTTCTCTTTTGTAAAGGACTAAAGGGAAGAAAGAATTACTCATCTGTTGGGGATCAGCCATCAAGGTGGTACATTTTCTTAACATGACTAGAAAAGAGAACTAAATTTAAGCTAAGAACTAATGTACGTCAAGCAAACCAGACTGGCAGTTCCTGGCTAAGAAAAGAATCCAGTAGCAATGTCAGAAAACTCTTCTGAAATCTGCAATGCTACAAAGCTATGCCAGGGAAAGAAAGCAACGCTTAAGTTTAGAAAACACATCTCAGGAAGCTTTCTCCAAGTAGCATTGTGGGAACAACCTCTAGTAATCTGCAAGGGAGAGAAATTAAGGAAACAGATATTATGATAAAACAATGACAGAGGAGCAGTTTGGAGTTTGTAAACTTGGCAAACATGCTTTGCTGTTTTCAAACCCTTTCATAAACTGTTTCTTTTAGCATGAATACAGTAGTAAATATCTGAATTCCTTGGTATTAAAGAAATCTCACACTTGTTTACTGAGAGGGGTCTCACCTGTTGGCTGTGGTAATAAACCTGCTGCCTCAGTTTCCCTTGTTAGTATATTAATTAGAGCTGGTCGAAAATTTTCTGACAGAACATTTTTCCCATCAGAATATCTTGATTCATCAAAATCAAGTGTTCTGCAGGAACTTTCAACTGAAATCAAGTTCCCTGCCAACTGGCATGCCTATTTGTCTCCTTCCTTAGCAGCCCTCCTGACAGGCTGCCGCAGAGCCAGGACACACAGGGTTTCCAGACTCCTGGGAAGCAGATTTCATTTCAGAAGCACTAAAATTATCCTGCTGTTTATTTAGCCCTTCAGCTAAACTCAAACTCCACCCATTGTAGCCAAGCATAAATCAAGGCCAAGTCTTCCTCAGTCTTGCCTTGGGTGCAGGCAAGTTGCTGGGAGTCTGCATTCAGCTCCCATTTTGGGCATGGAGAGGAGATTCCACCTTGTGCCCCTAAAAGTTGAACAGATGTCCACTTTGGGCTTTACAGCCTCATTGCCCTTTTACTGTCATAATCTTATTCCAAGCCTCTCTCCCACTCTGGGCTCCTAACACAAAATCTTAACAGTCAACAAAGTTACACTACTAGTAAATGCTAAAAGCGTCTTTCCCCAGGTCCATAAGCCCACTAACTGTCTCTAGATCTGTGGAAAGAAAAGGAGTACTTGTGGCACCTTAGAGACTAAGAAATTTATTAGAGCATAAGCTTTCGTGAGCTACAGCTCGAAAGCTTATGCTCTAATAAATTTGTTAGTCCCTAAGATGCCACAAGTACTCCTTTTCTTTTTGCGAATATAGTCTAACACGGCTGCTACTCTGAAACCTGTCATAGATCTGTGGAGTTATTTATCCTGTTTCAAGTGACTGACTGATTCCTGCAGGGAACTACTTATATAGCCTACTCCACCCTTATCAGCATGCTGTGCTGCAGAGACCCAGGAACTGCATCTCCTAGCCTGGACCATAACTAGGGCCCTACCAAATTCACAGCCTTGAAAAATGCATCATGGACTTGAAATCTGGTCTCCACCATGAAATCTGGTCTTTTGTGTACTTTTGCCCTATACTATACTGATTTCACAGGGGTCAGTGACACTAGCATTTCTCAAACTGGGGGTCCCAACCCAAAAGAGGGTTGTGGTGGGATTGCAAGGTTATTGTAGGGGGGTTGTGCTATTGCCCCCTTATTTCTGTGCTGTCTTCAGAGCTGGGTGTCTGGAAAGCAGCGGCTACTGGCAGGTGCCCAGCTCTGAAGGCAGCACCACCAGCAGAAGCAAGGGTGGCAATGGGCAGCTGGAGAGTGGTGGCTGCTGGCTGAGGCACCAAGGGTCCAGTTCTGAAGGCATCAGCACAGAAGTAAGAGTGGGAATGCCATACCATGCCATCCTTACTTGTGCTGCTGCTGGTGATGGCGGTGTCTTCAGAGCTGGGCTCTCGGCCAGCAGCTGCCGGTCTCCGGCTGCCCAGCTCTGAAAGCAGCACTGCCACCAGAAGCAGCACAGAAGTAAAAATGGCAATACCACAACCCCCCAACAATAATTTTGCAATGCCCCCCACTACCCCGTTTTGGGTCAGGACCCCTACAGTTACAATACCATGAAATTTCAGATTTAAATATCTGAAATAATGAAAATTATTATTTTTAAAATCCTATAACTGTGAAATTGACCAAAATGGACCATGAATTTGGTAGGGCCCTAGCCATAACCAAGAAACAAGCAGGCTAGATGTGGAGTTTGTAAAAGGGCCTTATACTACCTTATTATTATTGTAATAGCAATTCAACATAAATATGTATTATGTGTGCCTGAATTGTTGCACAAGGAAATTGTTAATTGCTCAGAGCATATTTTATTTTGTTGTTTGATTTGTCCATTTTTAGGACAATTTGATATGCGAAGTATCTTAATATGATTAACAGTAGAATAAACAGAGCAACTGAGACTTCACAAGTCTCTGTACAGTTATCTGAATTGACAACTGAAGGCAAAAAAGTCACATTCGCTTGTATTTAATGGGAGTGATTATTCAAGACTTTTAGAAGTAATAATGCAGGGAATCAGAAGAGATTTTATTTTCACAAGTTATGCTTAGATAAGTGATTTTATAAAAATAGTAGCTTTTTACTCAACTGATATACTCACTATGTATATTCAGTCATTTCTGCTTTCTTTAGCAACAGTGAGTTTTTACTATTTTTACTCATCTTAGAGCCAATACAGCTGTGGTAGAAAAAGAAAAAGACAGACAGACACACATAGATTCTACTCTGTTGCATCAAACAGAAATGTTATCTATAATTGAAAGTTATCTATGAATCAGCTTGACTTTCAGATCCCAGGGTGAGATTGCAAGACTCAAGGTTATAAACACAGGGATTTGGGTTGTTTTGTTTAAATTAAATAAAAACATTGTATGGCTCCTGAATTTTATTTATTTTAGAGACAAGAAATGCGGAACTGGGCAATGCCATTTTTATAGAATAAATCACACTTTTAAGTAGAATCTGTAGGCAATGAGGATCTCTCCTAAAGAGGGAAAATGGAAACATGATACAAAGAATACAAGCACTGAGCTCCAACCAATGGGCATTGTAAGTAGTCAGTACCTACCACTTGAGATCAGACCCCTAATTGGAATAATTGTTTGGCTCAGAGTTTTAGATCCACTCTTCATGATTTTGTCAGTCATTAATTGGTGGTTCTTCCTAAAACCAAAAAGTGCATCAGTGCACAGTAAGATTCTGGCCACTTCTTCAGGCCTTTTTGATAATATGCAGCTTCAGAGTCTCTGTTGGGATTGTCCTTTGAAAAGTTAACTCTCTCTCTGAAGAACTGAACAAAGGTATTTTTAAATGTTATTAATCCTTAATAAGTACTCGTACAAAATAACATTCAAATGCTCAATAAAATATTTAAAACATTTGTATCTGATTCAAAATGAAAAATAGGACAAAAACAGATAAAGGTCCAGGCCTTGCATCCAGGATCAGTTCTAACTGAAATCTGACCAACTGTGGTCAATAAAGATCCTATGACACTGTTCACAAGATTACGTGCGTTAATTCCACTGTTTTAGCCAAATTCTTTTGTGGGTAATATTAATTATATTCCCACTGCAGTTTCACGTCAATATGGTATTCTTTACTTCCTGGCATAAACTGTTCTGTAGGCTGCTGAAAGCTTACGAACTGTTGATGCATTTCATTCTAAAGGTGGGTGTACTTAAATGGTATGAAGAAAGGATAGACAGAAAATGAGAAATTTCAACAATGGATTGCCCATGATGAATTGTTCTTCATATTTCCAACTGATAGATATGGAATTCACATAATCCTGTAGCTTTCTTTATAATTGACTTGTATCAAAATACATGGCCCCAAATGTTCTGGGGGCCAAGGTGCATAAATAGTTAAACAAAAAGAAAGTGGAATCAAAACCTCAGTATTGTAAATCTGGTGCTCTGATGCTCAAAATAGCACCAGAGAAACTGATCTAATACCAGCATTGCTAACTGGCCTCAGGAAAGTAACTTCTAGTGTGCTCTCTGTTGGCAGACTTATGTTCTGTATTTACACTGAATCTTTTTTCCTAAATCTCTCTTTGGTAGTACTATTTGTTTAAATAATAGGGCATTAATATACCTCTCTCTGATAACTTACAGCAGTCCCTCTCCCCAAATAAGGTAGCTCATGTGGATCATTCATTTTTACATTCCATTCTGAGCTGCATGTCTTTAGCTAGAAATTTAACATGAAACCTGTTCAAAGATATCTCTTATTAAACAGCCTGTTTTAAGAGACTACCCAAAAATGGCCCAAGAGTTTCATCCACTTTTATTAGAAGACCACATCTATTAAGCAACCCATTTTTCAGAGAACCCACAGTGGTCACTGAGAGAAATTTTAATCATATAATGAAACTGGAAACCAGAGTGGGTTGCTTTTTAAAAACACTACTGTATTGTAACACTGATCAGACATGTAGCTCCTCTTCATGGTACAGCGCCAGATGCTCAGTTGGCGTAAATCAGTGTGACTCTACTGACTTCCTTGGAGCTAGTCAGATTTACACCAGCTGAGGATCTGGCTGTAGTGTTATTTGAACGCATCATTTGAGAGAGATGCTCCAAATATAGTGTTCTCCCGAGGACGGACATAGAAGCAAATTCAGTTTAATTATACTAGGAAAAAGCATTCTGGTGTCAAGATGATTTATAGCTATACAATGTCAATTTTCTACAGAGATATTTAGATATTTACAGTTCTTTGATAAGAGTGACCTTATCAAAGAACTGTGATTAAGATTTATGCTGGCCAGTTCAAGCAGCAGAAGTTCAATTTTGTAATTGCTTTTAAAATCCAAAAAGTGTTTCTCCTACTTCCTTCTTTCTGGTTTCCAAATCATGACTGAAGGTGTGCTCAATATGAAAGAGATCAAGTACCAGTGATGCTCAGTTGACGGCCTTCCAGAAAGTAATGAGATAGAAGTACATTTCAGTAGGTGGTCAAGCTAATTCCAAGCGTAGGACCATCATGATAGTAATACAATGTGCATCTTCTAGCACATTTGGACCTGGGAACCCAAGAAACTGCCTAGGTGGAGAGTAGGTATAATTGGGACAACAGTGACTGAACTTTTTTTCCAGTTCGTACCCTCACTGCATATCCTTTATCTATATGTGTTGTAGCTTTCCAATTTAGAGTGTAAGCTCTGCAGAGTAGAACCCTTGTCGTCCTATTTAGGGTACTTAGGGCACCTATCACTGTAATACCTGAGCAAAAAAATACAGTGATTATGGTTTGCATAGAATGGACCACAGTGAACTCTGCCTGTTGCCTCTTATCTGAGTATTTTTAAACTTTGTATTAATAGCAGCCATCCCAATCCTATTCATTATTTGTGAAATTCACACAGCAGCATATGGGGCTTGGAATGGCTGCAACTCAGTGTGATCACTGGGCTTGTTCTGCGCACAAGTGGGAGGCTGGAGAGGATGTGCTCACATCACAGTAAGTGTGTCCAGCTCTTACAGAAAAGTGTGACAGGTCTCTGCCTCAATGGGCTTCTAATTAGGAATATACACAGGGAGCCTTGCAATATTTCATGTTTTTCCTCAAAGCCCCAGCTCCTGCAGTCCCATGATTATGTTAAGAATGAAAGAGTCTCTAACCCTTATGGTTACAGAGAAATGCTTGAACACATGACATATCAAGGCTCAAAAGAATAGGCAACAAATAAGAACTCAACTGTTGGTAATTTTTTTGTAAATCATAATTTTTGGGAAAGGACTCATGATTTTTGAATGCTTGGGAATGGCAATTTTATCTTCCAAATCTAGACTCAGACCAGTAGTGTGTACATCTGAGAGAAAACCATGGGCAGTCCATTAAAAAGCACATATCATGCAATTTTTTTAAAATGGTAACATTTCTCCAGCACAGCTCTCATATAGACAATGGGGATTGCAACCCAGAGCTAAATTTGATTATCAGTTGGCAAAATGCTGAAGCTCTTACTCACTTTTTAGTCAGTTCTTTACTTAGACAAAACTCCCACTGGTCTGAGTTTTTAGTTCTGAAGCATAATTCCCACTGACATCAGTAGAAGTTTTCCAAGTAAAGTCTGAAAAAGGGCTTCAAGTTTTGGCCCGATAGTCAAATATTGTTTCAAGATTGTCAAAAATTCAGAGCAAAGTTTAGTTTCTCTTTTAACATACAAAAAGATACTCAAATTCCATTCTTTAAAAAAAAAATTTCCAAACATTAAATACAGATTTACTTCAATCTGGAAATGGCCAAAGTTAACCAATCTTTGTTCCTAACTTTCTTCCAGATCCAAAAACTTATCCCATTTATGTTACTAGAAACACGGACAAACAAAATAAAATTACACTTGAGTCATATGATTTGAATAACTCCTGGGAAATTGAAGATACAATTGACTTAAAGTTGACTAGCGTCCCATGAGATAAAAAACTGGAGTTATGTTACCCAATAAGAGTAACACCTACATAATCAGAACGAGCCTGCCTTCCTGAGTAGAGTCTGACTCTGGCAATGGGACTGATTCAAACACTCAGTCTGTTGCTTTCTCTGGAGGAAATCTCAAGTGGGAGGTGAGAAAATTGGGTAGTATTTTATAGAGAATAAAGGCCCAATCTGCTCTGCCCCTGAAACATTCCCAGCCCAAGTCTTCATTTTTAAAACTCCTGGGGCTTGACATAGGGATGCTGCATCACACCCTCTCCCACAGTTCATGAGCAGATAGCATTACACAGCATGCCAGTATAGCAGGGCATAATATCTCTGCATGCCCAGACTCTCTAAAGATTTATGGCTCTTTTTTTAATTTTCAAGCACCATACAGTATCTTTGCTCTCTTTAAGTAGCTAGCAAAAAAGTAATTTATTAAAGGGGCACACCTTAGACTAACTGAATCAAAACTGGGCCTTCCCTATAAATCATATCTTTAAAGTTTAATCCTGGAAAAACTATTAGCCATGTTGCTGCCCAAGTAATGAAAAAACAATATCCCATTGCTTATCTACCCAGACCATATCTAGGTATTGACTTATTTGCTATAGCCAGTGCACATATGAAAGTCACGTGGCTCCTTGGATCTGTCTGCCTACTCTCTTCTTTTTTGTGCATTGGTAAAGTATCAAAACTTACAAGAATCTTACTATACAAGAGCAGATTTTTGTCAATGTTGATACTCTGTCCGCTCACAAAAACAGAAGAGGCAAGTAGAACAGAAGGCCAGAGTGAGGCAGGCCTGCAAAGCAATAGTGCTATTCTTCTGGTTAATTATTAACTTAAATATGTATTCTCATATTGGGAATTCTGAACAGGTGGGGTTGGGAGCAGGGATATGACAATCCTCCCTATCTTTATGGAGATATGATAAAGGGACTTTGAAATTTTTCATTTGTAACATGAGATCACACTATGAAAGAGGCTGAAAACCACTGCAGAAGAGGTTAAATGTTAGACCTTCCAGCCTTGAAAGCTGCTCCTCTATTTCTCAGCACTTTACAGATATCAAGCAGGAGCTCACAACTGCATAGAAAATGCTGTGGCTTTTTATTAGGTACTTGAAGTCATTGTTTGTTCAAATGAAGCGATAAGAGCTGTTAGAGGTCATTAATGTAGCTCAAACTAGGGTACAACTGGGAAGAAGGTGACTGAGGAAATGGGTGTAGATTTATATTCACCTTTAGGAATTTATGCCATGCTCACCACCATATTACCTGAGCGCCCTAAACATCTCATGATCCACATCCAGCTGAATCCGCAAAACATCCTTATGTCTCTTTACACTCACTATTTCAACTGAGCTTATGAAAATATCATCGTGTGTGAAACTGCAGTTCACTATGTACTTGGGGCTTGATCCAGCTCCTATTAAAGTCAGCAGAAATCCTTCCATTAGTTACTATGAGAGTTGAATTGAATGAAATATATTCTTTGAAAATTGAGCCCTAAATTTATGCATCCTGCAAGTTTCCTCAGGCCAGGTTCTACATGGCCCAAAAGACTACAGTTAAGTAATGAACCAAAAGGATTCCCCACCCCGTTAACTGAACTAGTAGGAACTCATACTTTGTCTCAGCTGGTAGATATTCCTTACACCCAAGATATGCTACAGTCTAGAGGACGTTAGTTTTGGCTAGTTATCGAAGAGAATAGGTGGAAAGTCTGATGAAGCTTCTGGGAGAGAGAGACAAATGTTCCCGGTGAGAAAAAAAAACAAACACAAAATCGATATGGCTGACAATTGAACTCCGAAGTAGCATCTAGAGGCACCAACAGAGATGGGTCCCACTGTGCTAGCCACTGTACAAACACATTGTGAGAGACAGTCTTCCCACACCAAAGAGCTTACAGTTTAAATAGACAAGACAGACAAAGGTTAGGATCCCCTCCTAACAAAGGCACAGGGAAGAGAAGAGAAGTGACTTGCCCAAGTTCACACAGCAGGTCAGTGGAAGAATCGCTTCAAGTCTCTTAAGTCCCAGCTCAATGCCCTCTCTACTCCTATTCCTTCTTCTTTGCATGGGCTTTGATTCTTGTTTCCAGGTAGAACACAAGACTCCTAGAGACATCTCTCGTGTAGCAATTCCTACACTACCTCGTGTTCACTCGGTAGGAGACCTTATATCTAGCCTGTTCATTTGCAACCTGCATACAAGCCACAACACAGATCATCAAACAACAAATATATTAAAGTTGTTACTGGGCGGGGGAGGGAAAGAGAAAAGAGATTAAAATTAAGAGTGTAGTTTGGCTGATCTGAGACCGAGCCAAGTTGCTCTTTGTAGCACATGGGAAATATAAGGTGAAATGTAAGATGCAAAGAACAATTTTAAATCAATGCTATGAGAAATACAATTAATTCCAGTTGACACAGCATAAATTAGTGTCCTTTCCTGATCTGTGAAGGCAACAAAACCCAACCCCTAATTGCTATGTGCTGTTGCTGCTACAAGAAATACCATGTGTTTTTAAAAAAAAATAATTGATAGTTTTGTCATTCACGTAACATAAATTGTTCAATTAAGTTGTCTCTTGGCCTCCCAGTTGAGCTGTGATATGCTTGACTTCCTCCCCTCTCACAGTGGGGCTTACCCTTATGTTTGTTTCACTATCAGCTACCTCAGCATATTTCTATTGCCTGGAAATAAGATGTGCTTTCCAGTTTGCTTATTCCAGGGGAATTTGATTCCTTCATATGACTTACAGGATTGGAAATTGAGGAAATGAATATAAATTAGGATTCTAACAAACATGTCTGTATCTGAAAAAAGGAAGCCACTGCCCTTTATGCTTCAAGTTTAGGAGAAAATAGTTTCCTGAAGGTCTAAATCTGTACATTCAAGAAAAGCAGGCTTGATTTAACCAAAGAACTCAACTCAGTGCTTTCAAAACTTTAGCCACGACAATCAGCATTTCACTCATCTTTGAGTGTTAAAACTGTTGTCCATGGAGAACTCTCCAACCCAGGAGTTATAATTTTGCAAAATTGTGTCTTTTACACATATATAACTGCAGTGTGATTGCTAACCTGCCCTGCACAGCAAGCATGACAAGCAAGATGAGAATGCAGCATGACATGCCAGGACCAAGGCTGCTATTCTGCTCCTTGAACTGGTAGAGAGCCCTGTTATATGAACAAGTCCATTACATTCCATCCACCCCCACGCACAAGTCAACCAGAGTTAATTCTGAGCTCCCAAACAAGCAGTTCTTTCAGCTTTCAGACAGATGAGCGTCTGTTAACAATAAGGGTTCAAATCAACTCAGTCACCCATATTTGGTGCTCCTTAATTTGCATGAATATGACACCATGATCACGAGCCTCATTGCATGAATGGTACATTCAGTCTCCAGAGTCTTTATTTCAAAAGGCAGTTTTCCACTCCGTACGGTAAAAAGGCCCAATCCTATAAGGTGCTGAGCACACAGAATTTTATGACAAAGAAGACAATGAATGATATGATCATGTAATGAGACAATTTTATTTATAATATGTGAAACAGGATTAAACAGAGGACTGGAGGTAAAATCGTCAGCTGATTTAAATCAATATAGCTCCATTAAAGTCAATGGAGTGATGTTGACATACATCAGCTGAGGATCCAATCTTCAACTGGTGTAAGTCAGAATAGCTCCAGTGAAGTCCAGCGACTGACAAAGCTGTCCAGCAGAGCCTTGACCGAAATTTACTGCCACTCAGCAAAGAGGGAGTTTTGGGTACTCAGCACGTCACTACCCAATGCTGTGTGTTACTTGGGCCAGTCTATTTCCAAAGTGCTAGTGTGCTCTGGAGCATGGAAATAATAATACAACAGATACAAGGTGGGTGAGATAACTTTTATTGGACCAACTTTTGCTGGTGAAAGAGACAAGCTTTTGAGCCACACAGAGCTCTTCCTCAAGTCTGGGAAATCCCAGGTGTCACAATTAAATGCCAAGTGGAAGAGATAACTATTTATGCTAATCTGTTCCACTTTTCATTTAGCTGGGCTCAGACTACTTTTCCCCAATCTGAAGAAAGTTCTATGTAAGCTTAAAGGTGTCTCTATCACCAACAGAAGTTGGCCCAATAAAAGATATTACTTCACCCACCTCTCTAATATCCTGGGACCAACACAGCTACAACTACACTGCATAATACAAGAGATGGCAGATGAGGAAAATTCACAACAAGTGGTGTTATATAGCTTTTTTCATTTCGAGTACTCAGTCGTGGCTCTGCCACAAGCCTAGAGTAAGAAATAGCTTGTTCTTCTGCCTCAGAGGGAGACTGATTCTTGGAGCCACAATTTCCCTCCCAGTTTTCCTGCTGCTCTAAGAAGGGAAAAAACTGTACTAGGTCTGTACCTGGAACAGTTCACATCAGCCAGTGTGCCAGTACAGTTATGCTGTAACTGAGGGAGAGAGGAGCAAAGGCTCTGTCCTTTCCTTGCCCCTTTCCATCCACCCAGCCTATGGGAGAAGTTTAGTAATATATGAAGTCTACTCTCCCTCCTGCACTGAAGCAGCAGAAGTAACCAGTGCAAAGATCTTGCCTTAAACAATACTCAGTGAGGTAGATGTTAAGATCACCATTTTACAGACACAAATACTGAGGAAGAGAGAGGTTAAGCAACTTCCTCAAGGCTCCAAAAAAGTCAGAGTCAGAGCAGATACTTGAATTGAAGTGTTCTTGGCTCCCAGTCCTCAGACCATGCGAAATACAAGTTAGGAATAGGAGATGATGATCTACAAATTCATTCAGATTCAAATTTTGCCCTTCAAAGTCAGCTTTATCTTAACTTTCCTCAATCCTCCCAAAATGCATACAGCACAAAAACACTAAAGATGGGATAGAAACATGAGAATCAGAGTCACTGCATAAAATGATGGTAACAGTTTAGAAACAGATGTCTATGGCTCATTAAGTTAACATCATTCTGTCATAGTGACATTTATAGGATGTTAGCATGGTAGCTCATACTGCTTTACATATTTTTTCTTAGCATCTGTATAATTGATACTGTTTTACCATAATGCTTATAATTCAAACTAAATGATTGTGGAGAAACGTCGTAAATCAGAATGATCCAAAATGGGACCTAGATTTAGTATGGCTAGTACTATATGTTAACTAAATGCCAAAGATTTTATAAAAAGAAAATTATTGTAGAAAAATGGCTACTAGTCACAAAGGTAAAAAGATAATATAGTACCCTCTACAATAGCCATCATAGCCGAATTAGTGAAGGATTAACTCGTTTTGCTTAACTTCTGACCCATTTTAATACCATCAGTTCAAAAGTTTGACTCAAACTTTAATGTTGGTAAATGGTAACATGTAATCATGACTTAAATTTACTGATATTTGCATATGTATCTCTATCCCCATACACACAGTATTTTTTCCTTGTACTTCTTTCTTCAAGGATATAAAGATGAGGTGGTCTCTGTTATTAATTGTTTCTCTCTACCTATATTTATTAAGATACAGCCGCTGGAATCCTGATTACAAGGAAATGTGATGTGTCTACTGTGACAGTCTGTCTGTGTCTGTAATCTGCTGGGCAGGCAAGATGTTAGAAATTACAACAGTATTACCATGTGTGAGAGACTGAATACAAAAACTGCTTCATTTATAAAAGGTTAAAAGTCTTTTTAACAAGAATTACAAAAATATAGAAAATTCCATTACCTACTTAAGCAGTGCCAGATCAGGACTCTACTTGATACTAGATCTAGGCCTCTGGCTCTTCCTCCCTCACCTCCAGTAAAGAGTTCTGAAAAATTTCCACTGGCTGCTAACCGAGCCCTTTTTGTAGGAGAGGTTTTTAAATAGATCTGGTGAAAAATTCTGTCTAAACTGTATATTGATAGAAAATTAAAACTAAAGTTTTTCAAGAAGTGTCCACTTTCCACAGAAAATTGACTTTTCAGTGAAAAGCCAAAACACTTGAAAACCAAAGAATTCTTGATTTGCAATCAGAAACCAAAAATTTCAGCCAAAAATTTTTTTTTATTTGGAAATGCCTCTGTGGTGGCTCATGGGAGAATTGTAATTTGGGTGCCGTACGTCCCCATTCTCCTCTCTGGGCCAGATTCCCCAATCAGATTCCGCCTTCTGGGAACCACAGAAAAGGATTTCTATGATGCAGCATGGGGGATCAACAAGAGGCGGTTGTGACCTATCATGGGAGATGTGTTCTGGCCAGGGAGCACAGCCGATAGCGAAAAATGGGGCATGAGGAACCCAAGCTAGAGCTCCCATGAGGCACGTTGGCAGCCTTTCCAAATTAAGGTTAATTTTTAGGCATAAGTTATGTTTTCTTTTTTGGGGGGGTTGCCAAAAATTCTAAGTTTTCCATAGAAAATGTCAACAACAAAGAAAAAACATCCATTTTCCCACCATCTCTAGTTTCTACCCATAATCATTTGCCAGAGTTGAGAGACTCCTTTTTGCTACAGCTGTTCCAGTCATTCCCATGTGATAAACACAGAATAAGGCATTATTCCCTTTCATCAAAATAAAATTCTTAAAGATCACTGTTTTGTAATTCCCTCAAAAGTTTCACATCCAAACGACATGACCGCTCACTTACTAAATTACATTTCCAGTGAAACTTTAAAATAAGGTCAAGGGTCATTTCTCCACTCCAGAAATAAATATTCTAAACCCTGAGCATGTCTTCAAGATCACCTAAGCCACATTAGCAGCCACAACTACATTAAAAAAATACAAAAATCATACATAATTTAGATTAGTCTGTCTCATGTGCATTTAGTCTCCAGTTTATCAACTTATCCCCAAACCACTCCTTATTGTTGTTCCAATCTTTTCATAATTGCAAGATTTTCAAAACTTCAAGATTTTCAGTCTCAAGCATCAACCCATCCCCTGAAGCAGAAGTAATACCTGTATGATGCAGGATTCCTCACATCATCCAGACTAAAAAATATATGCTGGACAACAAAGAAAACAAGAGAAAATAAGCTATATAAATCTATACACTCTCACTGATTTTTAAATATTATATATAAATAGCAGCTTAATTTTCAAAGGTGTTGGAGTATCTTTATGTCCCATTGATTTCAACAAAATTTGTGGGTGCTCAGCTCTTCTGAAAATCAATTTAAATAGCTTTGTGAGGGATTTTTGACGAAGGTTGGAAGTATGTTCCTGGAGGTATAAAAGCGTCTGTTTTGCTACTGCTTTGGCTGGCTGAATTAATTCATTGTTTGTGTATGACTCTCTTGCTGCTGGGTAGTCAGTTTGATTGCAAGTCTAATTAAACTTCTTGAAACTAGATTTTTTGGTACGGGCATCTTATTTTTATCTCTATCCAAATAAATATATTGAGATACTCAATATAGATTTAAGAGCCTAATTGGGCACCATGTCATAACATTTTGGCCTGAATTCCTAGCCTGTTTTATTCACAGTTGCTTATGTATTTGAACAAAGATAGCTGTAGCAACAGTTCAGCTACCCACAAATAATTCCCCTTCCAGAGCACCAGCAACGTGCAACTCAGAGTTCAAGTTCCAGATTCAAATGTACATCTCTAGCACTGCTATCCATATACTGCTCCCAGTTGCTGTTTAGACCCCGTCATCTACAAACTACACCTCTGCCTCCATACAACATATTTTTGTCTTTGGTGCAAGGCCAAGTGATCCTGGATGTTGCCTTCCTTTCCTTGTACAGTTGATCTTCAATACAAAAAGAAAAGCCATTTGAAGCAAGGGATTTTCCTTCTTCCACAAGGACTCATTATCTATGAGCTCTTGGTTATTAAGACCATCTTCTATTATGATCTTTTTGTATAACCTCTCCTTTGTAGTGTCACCTTCATATATTTATTGCCACTTCTGTTACAGCAACGTAGCTCTAGGTCTAAACCATAAGCAGTTAAACATGAGATCTCACAGGTACATTCAGTTTCCCCATCCCACTGAAAGCCTCTTTATAAAAAAGTTCTTTTATTGACTGTCCCCATTAATAAATATTTTTTCTAAGCCGCATTAGGAGTGGCCACTTTGGGGCTAAGCCTTTTCCTTTTTTGCCCTAATCTCCCCAATCTTATACACACATTTTCCAATAAGAGAATGTTTAGGCTAATAAAAACTGAGCCTCACATTGCTGTCAAAATATTTCACTGTCAGAGGATTTCTGAGATCATACTGGCCCTCTAGGAACACTGTAGATTTCCTGGCTGCTTTGCAGCAACCACCTCATCATTCATAGTAAAGATTTACTGTTGCTGTTTGCAATCTAAACTGAAAGCCTGATCATTTCTGTAGACATATAAAACTTGGCTATATTGTCATTTTTTATTCTGCAGCATAACTAAGACCATTTCCTGCAACCCCTCCCCACTGTCAGTTCTAAGTTCCGAATAGTTACAGTGCAAGAAGCTCTTCCTACACACCCCAAAGATTGTGTAATCACAGTTATCACTGGAGGACTGTTCTACAGACTCATTCCTCTAATCTTTGACATGGATCTCAGGACTGCTCAAAACAAGTCAGAACAAAGGCATTGAAACTGAGGGCAGAATCTAATGTAAAGGTCATTAATTCATAAGGAGGAAATACATTTACTATTGGCTTGGTTTGACACATTATTGGCTTCTTGTGAAGCACATCATCAGGGAAGACAAAAATATAATGTTATAATGAAAATCAAAGACAAAGCAAAGGTAGAGATGGAACTCACATATGGAGAATGGAAAGATAGGTCAATAGTATCTTCATTTCCAATTGCTTGATACGTGCCACAATTAAAAAGATATAGTAAAGCCACAAAATACAGGAGTTTACTTTTTATTTTAGCCTCCTTTTTAAGTACTAGGATCACTGAATTTACTGTGTGTCTTTTAACAGTAACTCCTGTGCAGTTCTTTGGCTTTATCGAGGATTTAGTTATTACTTTAAAAAAAAACACACATTCAACAAAAGAAGAAAAAAAAAGTTATTGTTTTCAGCCTTGAATTATGTGTTTTAAATACATGAGCAGTGTCAGAGAATTTTTCCAGCACACATTTCCTTTCCAGTGCAGGAATATTAACAGACCTTCATGATCCATGTTGCCTTCCACATGCTCACTTGAAACAACAGAACTCTAAGTGCCTCTGGGCTTTCGACATCACATTGCAAGGACTATCAGTTTGCATTAGTCACAACAAACTTCCTAAGAATATGTGGCTTTCAGGGTCCTTTACTTGAGAACAGTTGCTGGGCTAAGAGATAACTGTTTCCCCTCTCATCTCTATTTGCTGCCAGCAAATGAAATGACGAATGATGGCCAGAACCAGATTCAGTAGGTTTTTTAGTAAACTTGACTTTATGTATCTTCTAGAGCTTTCCCGATGTAGCTCCAACCCCCAATTCCTGGAATAATTATTTAATTCTGAAATACAGGAATTAACGGGTCATTGTGAAAAGAGAAATTTGATAAATATTACTCCAATCTAGACAAATTTTGTTTTATTTGTACATTTTTTTAAAAAACAGCTTTTTACTGATGAGGAATAAAACTGTAATTACAAATAGAACAAGAATAGCCTGTTGTTTATATATAAATACAGTGACAAAGTATACCAGCTACATATTTTAAAAAATCACAATCAAAGTCTCTTTTTTCTAAAATCTTTTACCAGAAAATATATGCATCTTCTCTTTCAGTACTCTTTTTAAAAAAACTTCAAATAAATATATTAATAAAATTAAGCCAGAACTGACAATTTAGAATGTTTTCTGTATCCAAGGGACATTTTTGAGGCTACCTCCATAGTACATTTTAATATAGTGGGAGTTCTCACCCAGGATTGTGTTTGTACTTTAAGTATGTAATCTATTATTTTCATGAATATAAATCCCTTCATCCAGGCTCACGAAGGGTATGTCCACACTAATGTCTAGTCATGGTTTAACAGGTGTCAGTTAACACATTAACTAATATAACTGTCAATTCCTGTGTAGAGCAGATAAACATGATTAGGAACAAATGATGGTAAATATAAAGTAGGGTTAACCATGGCTAGGAACAAATGTGTTTCATCTCTATACTAGAATTTACTGTTATGTTATTTAAGTGCTAAAACGCCAATAAAAATTCAAATGTAGATATACCCAAAATGTGTGATTCTGACTTACAAGACTTACGAGAGACAGATGCGCACACACACGATATGGGATTTGTTTCTTTACCATGTAACAGGCCAAATCTTATACAGAGAAGGGAAAATGATGTAACCTCTTCTGAGCCACAGGAGATTCATCTGATTATCCCATGACTGCAACACCTCTGTCAACCCCAAGAGCATATATATTTATTTGCACTCCAAAAGAAAATGTTTTAAAATCAGCGTACGGAATACTCTCAAAAGATTCAAAAGTGCATTTTGCTGTGAATTCAAAGGGACCATGGACAGCTAATTGTATGACAACAGGGGAAGTGCATAACATAATGGCAAGGTACCCACAAAAGCACAGTGCAGGATGGAGAACTGAGGCACTTAATCAAGCTGGCATTATTCTAAGCCCCTCCTTTCCTGTCCCCCCTATAGACAATGAGATTAGTGGCAACAGCACTATGTAGTATCTAGAGCTGCTAAAACATCTATGATATCATCCAAAAGCACACAGTGACGCCAGTTCCATGTATGATGATGCTGACTCAGTTGTCATTAGCTTGGGGACAATTAGTCATGTTATTTGTGCTATGGTCTGATGGAAGCATGTTTTATCAGGAGGCTGCTTCCTATCTGCACTACCATTTCTAGCCAACTACAACTCTACATGTAGTTATACATGCGCCAGACATGCATTGCTCAAGCAAAGGGGCTGCAAGGACATGAGTATGCCTGTTAGCCACCTCTCGCCAGTGTGGTCTCCCAAGCATGATAGCCACATGATTAATGTGTTTTTACTCCCCTCTGTGCCACACAGTGGAGATAAGAACAAGGGCCTAAATTAATCTGATGCATTTTGCCGTTTGCTATTTCTGTCATTTCACATTGTGTTTGTTGTATTCCTTTTGTTTCTATATGTAATGCAAGTAAATTATATGAAGTAGGGCACTGCATTAACACCTCTAATGAAATGACAGCACCTTTTATTCTGATCTAGCAGGATGCATAACTATGGAAGATTTAGTTGGATCCCCAAAGAAAGGTCATTCAAGCCTCCCTATTCTTCAAGAACAGCTACAGAGAGGGTCATTAAAATGAGGTTTTTTATGTTATTTATAAAAATGGGAGATGGTGCGCAACACAACTGTAAGAAACACAGATAATGTGCTGAGACCACAGCCCATCATGCTGACCAGTATTGTTTCATTTTTATCTTGTACTGTCCTGTCAATCTATCCGTCATCTCCTGTCATACTTAGACTGTAAGCTCTTTGGGAAAGGGACAGTCTTGTTCTGTATTTGTATAGCGCCTAGCACAATGGGGTCCTCGTCCATGACTGGAGCTCCTAGACTCTATTATTTGAATTTCCACAATAATGAGCTTTCACAGTATGTCATGAAATCTCATGTTACTCATCTTATTTTATGTAAAAATAGCTTCTACATATATGTAAATACGGTCAATGGATTTCTCTGGAGGAAAAACCACAAAACAAACAGTCACCCAACTATCTAAGGAAAAAATAGCAACGCGAAGAGTCTCACAACCTGACCACAGAGAAAAGGCATACTAGTCAGTTCACCCCAAAAGAGCTCCATGGCACTGCAGAAGTCTTCACGGCAGAGATGGCACTTGTGTTCCTTTGAGAAGTCAAGCCTTTGAAAAAGCAATATTGGCTAATGCAGTGGTAGTAGTATCTTACTGATGAGCAGTGTGGTGTCAAGAGAAACTCTGTTACGAACAGTGACTATGTACAGAAATGAGGCAACAAAACTTCCTGCTATTTTGTGCAGCTGCAGCCTGCTTCTGCCCTATCCTGGGCTGCTTTGTTTCTGCCCCAACAACAAGTGTGTCCCAAGAAACCAAAGGTGGCATCTCTACTCTTCCTGGAGGACATACTCTAGCACAGAGGTGACCATCATGGCAGAGAGGACATGACTCCTGCAAGTTTGACTCTCCAGATCTTCCATCAGCTCAGAGGTGTTAGATGGCTCCAGGAACAAGCCTATATTCTGAACAACATCCGTTTCCAATAGGTTCAGAAAGCTCCTCTGTGGATGATAACTTCTGTTAAGAGAGTATGGATATTAAAAAGAAAAGATGGGTGAGGTGATATCTGAGGAAGATATCCGTGTAGCTTGAAAACCTCTCTCTCTCACCAGCAGAAGTTGGGCCAATAAAAGATATTATCTCATCCCCTTGTCTCTCTGAAAAATCAAGGGCAATCAGTGATTTTTAATCCCCTTCTAGGAAATCAAACAATTCATGAGCAATCCTCCTAAAAATATGAATATGGTTCTTTTCCAACATCTCTCTCAGAAATATTACCAACAATTCTCTCCTAAAAATCGGGGAACACACACACACACACACAAACAAGACCTTCTCAGGTCAAGCTGCAGCAATTGATTGGCAAAATCCGTGGGCCAGATAGATTCATTTCAGATTTTTATACAGCAAATTATTCATGCCTTTCTCACTGAGCTCTCAAACATATTCCTCCATTCTCCATCCATAAACCAGCTCCAAATTTATCCTCTGGAAGGTAGGTCTAACCTGCTGCTCTTGAAAATGGGTAAAAGCTCACCTGCTACACTCTCAGACCTCTTTATTTAATCAAGATCCCATGTTTCTACAATCAGGCTCATCTTCAGTTCTTGCCAAGAGTTTATACTGAGAAGACGCACTAAACTTGATTAAATTACAACTAGAAACCAAAATTTTCACTGACCTAAGCAATGAGCTTGAATTAGTTAACACAAAGTGTCATGAACACAGGTGGATGGGGAAAAATCATGGAAGTAATGCTCCTGTAGAGATCAGACTCTTAAAATTGACTTAGTTTAGACTAGATGTTTTCCTCTCAGTGCAGGTGCATAGTTCTGAGAGTTCCTCTACAAATGCACATGCATCAAGAGGCCAGTGACTCATTATGGGACCTTGGACAAGTCACTTAACCTAAAGTTATCTATCAGGTTAATAATTTAAATCCAGTTATTTTCATATTTTGATTCTTTGCTATAATTACACAGGGGCTTCTGATATTTTTCTTGCAGTTTCAGCAATTATTTTGTGTAACTATGTGGACAGTGTTTTCTGATGTATCCATTACTTTGATGTAACTGTATTTTACATAGCATATGAAGTGATGAGATCTCTCTCTTAGGTCCTATCCCCCATTACCTTATAATCTTAGTTATTTATCATCACCATACCTTTGTGAGTAAGTGCTATTCCCATTTTACTGACATATGGAAAGACTAAATGACTTGCCCATCACACAGGAAGTTTGTGGTGGAGCAAGGATTAGAAACAAGATCTTCCAAGTCCTAGGCAAATGCTCTGACCACTGGACCATCTTCTTTCTCTGAGAGGGTACAAGAATGGAATTATCATCCTTCAAAAACAGCCTAACTTGATTATAGGTACACCAGTGCAAACCTCCAGTATAAACACGCTCCACTGACAGAAAGCAGGGTTTACTTGCATGTGACTTACTCTAGTTTCAAACATCACATACTCTTGCTAATGTAATATTTGGATTCCTTAAGAATGTTTGCAAATGCAACAAAGTGAAAGGTTACACAGGTGATCTGTGCCTCAGACTGTAACTACCTCTGCCAGAGACATGAGCATGCCAGGTTTCTCCACATTGTGGCAACATTTGTATGGTTTCTTATTAAACTAACGTACCACTGACCTGGTTTAAAATAAACTGAACTGAGTGTGGGTGAACATGGCTGGGGTGTCTATGTGAGCATGCGTGTTCGTGTGTAGATGAACATCCAGTATTGCCAACTTTCATGATTTTAAGGTATTGATTTCACAAGCCAGGTAAAAACATGACAAAAGGCTGCCAATTCTCAATTTTTCCCTTATTCAGAATGGCCACCATCTCTTATTACTGTCCACAGGGCTAAAGCCAGCAAGAGGGCTGGTGGGGGGAATAGTGGCTATCTGCATGTGAAAGGGAGGCTGCCATTAATAAAGTTGGTGGCCACCTCCCACTGTTTTCAGTTGAGATTGAAGCCATGCCCACAGACAAAATGGCTGCCACTCTAGGACTCAGGGGGCTGGACAGTTCCCAAGGCCTGTGAGGAGCGGCAGAGATACTGGGAAAGGTGGATGGGAAGGATGAGGGGGAGCAGGAGGCAGATTTAGGGGTTGCAGTGGAGGAGAGTGGAGCAGGGGTTCAGCAGCAGCTGGGAGGCAGAGGAGGAGGAAGTGCTACTCGGTCTCAGGCAGAGAAGGGTAGAGGGAGTCAGGGAAGTGCTGCTTCTTGCAGAAGGCTAAACCAATCCCATATTTTAACTGCAACATTGTCACTGACAAATGATAATATTTCTATGCAAAAAAAAAAGGTACATCAGTCACTACAGGGTCATTTTTGTAGTATTACAAATATTTTCAACACCTAATTTTTTAAAAAATATATTTAATGAATGGAGATTATATAACTGTACTCCCCAAGGATGCTGGTTACTAGTTAGCTTATACTTATTTGTGAAGAGGTCATCTCTTTTATTGCAGTGCTATATAAACATATGAAATTTACTCATATGTAATGACAAACATTTCTTTTTGCTGTTGCTTACAATGTATAATACTCATTTTTGTCTGTGACCCTATCCTGATATATTCCTCTGCACCCTGTTAAGCTAAATTCAGAAAGCAGGAGTTAGTGTAAAGTCCTTTAATAGATATATCTGTAATTTATCAACCCTAAAAATTGGTATCAGTTCAATGTGAGAGTCTGAATCACGACACGTTAATTAGGGCAGAGGTTCTCAAACTATTTACTATACAAACCTTCTTTAATCAAAGGAAATGAACTAGGAGGGGAGAGAGTCAAGACAGTAATAGACAAGAGATGGCAGTTCCCCTATCTTAGGGGTGAGGAAAGGGTAAGTGTAGTTTCCCTATTAGCACTCAGAGAGAGGCATGCATTTGTGTACATTAAAGGTTGGCTTTTCAACCTTAAATTATTACAAACACCTTGGCAGCAGAGTCAAAAGACAGATTTAAAAAAACATCAAGATACATTTTTCAGTCTCATGATTCTGGGGCCACTCTTGATTTTTGAACTCTTGAGGAGCAGTACTGAATAATACCGTGGTGGAAAATTGAGAGAGAAAGGTAGGGGGTTGCCAAGGTCATCAGTGTAACACCACTAAGGAAAGTGTTGACTCCGGCTGACTTAGGCACCAGAGGGAACAACACAGTGGCCAATAATATCAAGTTACAAGTGTCTAGTTAAGCACACCGTACTCTCTACAGCTATGATTCATTTGCCGGGGGGAGAGGGGGTGCATTGTTACCTCACTGCAGCTCCACATGACAACCCCTGCCCTTGAGATATCCTTTCCCTGGAATCAATAATCACTCATATCAGCTCCCTCAGGCTTCTCCTAGGCTGCTTTGTAATGATCCACTCTTACTGTAGTAATAAATTTTGATGCCTTAATTCTTTTCCCTCTCTGTAAAGTCTGTGCTGGCTTTAATTACACTCATGTGACCTGACCCTGCAAGGTGCCGAGAGCCCACTAAACTCATGGAATTTATTGGCTTCAGAGGTAGTAGGACATTCAACCCCTCCCAGAATTGGCCCCTCCTTTCACAAGTCTGATAAAGTAAAAGTAAGCTTGCTTACCAGGCAGATGTCTAGAATTTCCCCTGCTTTATTTTATGTCAAAAGTAGTCTGTCTACAAAGAAGGATAAGTCTGTCTCTCTTCCTATGTTTGGAAGCTCTGGCTCTCACAATTCAATTAAAACATACAGTGTGATATTCCATGCTGATCAATGGTGTGTAAGGAATTCAGGCCCAAGAGTCAATTATTTCAGAGGGAGTTTGGTGCACAGGGAATGCAGGATTGGGACTATTATCTCTTCATGTTTAACTAACTGTCTATTTTAAATCTTTAATGAATTTCACTAGAGGAGTTGACCAAGTTTTCTAGGTGCAGCATAAACTAAGTTAAAAGTAGTTTACAAAGAGTCTTCCAGCCTTTGTCAAAATAAATGTTCTTTCTCCAGTTCACTCTGTATGTGTTTTATATTATCCTGATTGCTATCATTTTCCAAGGAGAAAAAATGACTTTCAGCATTATCGATATCATATTCATTTGGAGAAATTTAGGCACCAATTCAGCAGTCCATCCCTCTACAGCAAAACTCTCAGCTTTAAACACGTTCTTAAAGATAACCCGGTGCCTCACTGCTTTACTGACTACAGATGGACTTAAACATTTACAGAACTGCTTTGCTGAACTGGGACCTGAATTAATAGAATGAGCTTTAAATGGTTATGCCTTATCCTACATTAGAAGGTTTTAAATCCTCTCATCTTGAATTTTGCATCTCTTTTCTAAGGTTTTAAAGGCACCATATAGATTCAGCTAGACCAACATTGACTGTTTCAAAAAAATAAATTAAATTAAATTAAATTAAATTAAATCTAGGACTGAAGTGTGCAATTCTGAAATAGGAACCAAGTTCTTCAAACTTTAGCACTCAATGAAAAAGCTAGCTAGTGGCACAGTAATACTGAACATGCTCATGAAAAAAGTCATGGTTCCAGGGGTTTTGTTAAAGCATCCAGTATTCATTCAATAGTATTTCCCAGATATATATTTGGGATTATTCTCCGGGTATCTCAGGTATATTTGCTTCATTTCATCTGCTGCAGGATGAGTTTAATCTTCCAGGACAGCTTTTTATTGTAATTATCTGCAGGCCTGACACTTTGTTCACTCACATTTTCATAGCCCTGAGTTAAATAATCTTTCACAGCTGGATTTAGTTCTCCTGATTCACAGAAGAACCCTACTATAAATTAATCAGCAAACTTTATAATTAAAAGCTTGGTGTAAGCTTACTCAATATCCATCTATATTCAGATGCAATTATGGTCCTCATGCTATCACCATGCACGGTTCCTTGTAGAAGGTCTAGGAAATACTGTGGGAGGAAGTTTGAAGAGTGAAAATCAATGAGCTTGTCACACGGGAGGCCAGAATTAGGCCTATGGAATGTGAAACTGTTTCAGTGATTTATACAGCAGATACTCCAAAATTCATATGAATCTCCAGGCACCTACCAGGAGGAGAAACATATGAATGAGGACCCAGACCTCAGCATTATTCATTGCTCCCTCTATCTTTCTCAGTCCCCACTCCCTTCTGGAAGTTCTGCTCCATGCTACCATGTGATCCCATCACCAAAAAAAACATGGGGGACTACAGAGGTACAGGTGCAGTTACTGCTGTTCTAACCAGTAGTAACTCATAGGCAGATTTCCAGGCAGAAATCTGCTCAGCCTCCTATGAGCCGCATCCAACAACTGCTGTCCACCTCCACCCCAGCTGTACCCTCTAAGACCAATAGAGCTCCTACCAGAAGGGACTTTTGCAGCATGTAAGCAAAGGAAGATGAGAGCAGGGACACTGCTCTCCCTCTTTTGTGGGTTTGGCTGGGATTTCTGCTACAGTTTGGTCTCCTCTCCACCACGGAGCATATGGTAGCTTGTGGTCCTACCTTTCCAAGCACTTACTATGTAAAGCTCTATTACAAGCCTGTAAAACCGGATTGCCTTGTTGAATTATCTTCTGTAGTAACCTCAATCATTGATACATTGGGGAAATTAAGGAGTTGGGGAAAACCACAACTATCTTGAAAGTGGGCAAAGCAAGATAAACACACTAGTGGCATACATTTAGCAAAGGATGGGGGGGGTGGGAAGAGAAGGGCAAGTATATTCCCCATCTTAGAAGTTAAACATTTGGGGACAGATTTCAAGAACACAGCTCCCAGTTGTGTAAGTAAGTTGCCAGATTTTCAGAAGAGCTCAGAATGTTGGGTGCTGAGCTTTTAGGAAAATTTGGCCCGTGTGGTCTGACCCAGTGTACATGGGGTTCTCTCCACTGACTTCATTGGCTTTGAGTCAGACCATTAGGTTTTCATGGATCAAGAATGCTCTATCATCCCCTATTTCTCCCCAAAACAAGAGCTGCTGCATAGAAGACAGGCAAGGTGAGTGAAGTAGTATCTTTTATGGGACCAACTTCTGGTGGTGAAAGAGACAAGCTTTTGTGCTTACACAAAGCTCTTCTTCCCATACTTGTGAGAACAGATGTTCGCATGGCACTGTTGTAGCCGGCATCGCAAGATATTTACATGCCAAATGCGTTAAAGATTCATATCTCCCTCATGCTTCAAATCAGCATTTCAAGGGACACGCATCCATGCTGATGACGGGTTCTGTTCAATAATGATCCAAAACGGTATGGATAAACACATGTTCATTTTCATCATCTGAGTCAGATGCCACCAGCAGAAGATTGATTTTCTTTTTTGGTGGTTCGGGTTCTGTAGTTTCTGCATCAAACTGTTGCTCTTTTAAGATTTCTGAAAGCATGCTCCACACCTCATCCCTCTCAGATTTTGGAAGGCACTTCAGATTCTTAAACCATGGATCAAGTCCTTTAACTATTTTTAGAAATCTCACATTGGTATCATCTTTTTGTTTGGTCAAATCTGCAGTGAAAGTGTTCTTAAAATGAATAAAATGTGCTGGATCATCATCTGAAACTGTTATACCACGAAATATATGGCAGAATGCGGTAAAAGAGAGCAGGAGACATACAATTCTCCCCCAAGGAGTTCAGTCACAAATTTAATTACCACATTTTTTTAATGAGTATCATCGGCATGGAAACATGTCCTCTGGATTGGTGGCCGAAGCATGAAGGGGCATATAAATGTTTAGCATATCTGGCATGTGCCGCACACTGCATCTAGCATTACCTTCCCTTCTGTCTAGTTTGACTCTCTACCTTCTTCTAAACATCACCTGAAAACATCTTCCCTTCCTTGCCTTTGCCTTTTGATTCTCTTTATTAGAAGGAAAGCTCCAGTGTTTCTACTTCAGAATTAACTTGTATCAAGCAGGTTCAGTAACGTATGGGGCATCCTTACAACAGAGAAACTTACTGGCCAGAAGTATATTTCTTGCTATGTGGGCGCTGTTGATTATTTTCACCAAGGCTTGCATATGCCTCCAGGCCAGAAAGTCTGTATCCTTCAGTCCTAACTTAGAATTTGTGGTGTTTTTAGAACTGTTGTGTGAATAGTTCTTATACCCAAATTACGTTGTATTTTTATATTTGAATCTCATAGTTGTTGCTGTGCACTGATGGGGGGAGGGATAGCTCAGTGGTTTGAGCATTGGCCTGCTAAACCCAGGGTTGTGAGTTTTAATCCTTGAGGGGCCCATTTAGGGATCTGGGGCAAAAATTGGGGATTGGTCCTGCTTTGAGCAGGGGGTTGGACTAGATGACCTCCTGAGGTCCCTTCCAACCCTGGTATTCTATGATTCTATGCAAATAGCTTCAAATGTCAGCTCAAAAGTGCCATGCGAATGCCTGTTCTCACTTTCAGCTGACGTAAACAAGAAGCGGGCAACATTATCACCTGCAAATGTGTTTGTCTGAGTGACTGGCTGAACAAGAAGCAGGACTGAGTAGACTTGTAGGCTAAAGTTTTACATTGTTTTATTTTTGAATGCAGTTATTTTTGTACATAATTCTACATTTGTAAGTTCAACATTCATGACAAAGATTGCATTACAGTACTTGTATTAGGTGAATTGAAAAATAGTCTCTTGTTTTTTCACAGTGCAAATATTTATAATTAAAAATAAACAGAAAGTGAGCAGTGTATACAGTCTTCTGTATTGTAATAGAAATCAATAGATTTTAAAATGTAGAAAACATTCAAAAATATTTAAATGGTATTCTATTATTGTTTAATCGTGCAATTAATCGTGATTTTTTTTTTAAAAATCGCTTGACAGCCAAAATATGGGCTACTCCTGGGGGGAATTCTGTGCCAAAAAAAATTAAAACTTCTGTGCACAATATTTTAAAATTCTGCATATTTTATTTGTCAAAACAACACAATATAATCATACCAGTTTCAATTATTTTTGGTCATGTATTTCAAAATACCTGTCAGCAAGTATGTCTGTTACAATAGAGACAACAAAAAAGATTCCGGAAATGTTTTTTGACAAATAGATTCCTTACTAGGCATTGTAGAGATGCGAAGACTCACCGGTGTGGTACCTCCTGCTGGTCGACTAGAATTAGCTCTTTCCAGCTTACGGAGTGCCCTTTGCAAGCTGGCATCTCACCTGCCGCTGGCCCCGTGTCCCTCCTGGACCCCAGTGCCCTTTTACCTCAGGGTTCTGCCCCAGCAGGACCCCATGCTCTGAGTCTCCCCTCCCAGGGGAACCCCCAACCCTCTAAACTCACCTTGCCTCAGTGGCTACTGTCAGTCATCATCTAGCCCCTGCTCACTGGGGCAGACTGCAGTGTAATGGCCACTCATCATTGCCAAGGGCTGCTTTTAACCCCTTCAGGGCTGGAGCGGGGTGACCACCCCGCTATAGGCATATTAATTCAGAACTCTGAATAATAATTCATTTAAACTACAATACAGAAGCGTATTTCCTGCAACTCTCAGAAGCAGTGCAAAGGCTTGGGGGAGTCAGGGGTAATGGAGGAGCTGAGGGAAAGGAAAGTAAATTGCTGGGAAGGAGCCTGGGTGTTAAGTTGGAGGGTTGTTGGATATGGGTAGAAAAATATGGAACAGGTTTTTTTGGGGGGCAGGAAGGGATGTTTAAGGAGCTTCCCCCATGCAGATGCTGGCTGATCCCTAGACTCTCCCATTCAGTCAGGCACATCTGCCCCTGTCCCCATGTGTTCCTGCACCCCAGTCTGTCCTTGCACCCCCTGCCCACGTGTCTCTCCACCCCCACTCAGACACCTAAGGTGACCTTTCTCTGCCAGTGAATTAGATATAGCACCACATGACCAGCCCTTCCTGCCCCCAGCCTAAGGTTGCCAATTTTGGTTAGATGTATTCCTGGAGATTTCATCACATGACATAATCTTTAATTCTTGGAGACTCTAAACCAATCCTGGAGGGTAGGCAACCTACGCGCAGCCCCAGTAAGGAATTTGCTGTGCTAGAACCTCTCATTTTAAGAAAAAATAAATAATGGCCCCAGCACTTCTTGAGGTCTCCTCCTATAGCTAGCTATTTCCTCCCCCACTGCTGTCATCCTCTTTGGTCTCTCCCCCCATAGCGGTTTCCTCCCCAGCCCTATAGCTGGCCCTCTGTCTCCGTTGATGCTCCTACTTGTACCGTTTCTGTTGCCAACCCCAAAGTTTAGAACTTCTTGAGAAAAAATATACTTTTGGAATTCTCTTTTAAAGCAAAAAGGAATAAATTATGTTTTCACTCTCTGGTGTGAGAACTTGCCTGGGCAGCTCCTCTCCCAAGATGTGTGAGAATGCAACCTTAAATATATCCAGTGTACACATAAAAAATGCAGGCCATGGTGCTCCTGAGCCCTCCTCAGCTGCCAGCAGACTCCTGCAGCCCTCCCACCCATTACCTAAGCCTCCTAGTGTTGCCAATTTTGGTTGGACATATTCCTGAAGGTTTCATCAGATGACATAATCTTTAACTCCTGCAGACTCCAGGACAGTCCTGGAGGCTGGCAACCTTAGGTCCCCTACACTCCACTGCCCTGGCAGACTCCAGCAATAGCATCCCCCACCCTGATCACCAGCTTCCCAAAGGGGCTTTCCCTAGGCTTAAGGCCACTTCTGCTAAGTAGGGTAGGAAGTGGGGGCTTCTCTGCTGTGCTGAACCCAGGCCCCCCACTGAGTGCACACAGGGACACCCCTTGTATTGCAGGCATCTGCTAGGGCAGTCTGCAGCACACATTGCCTGTATCAGCCAAAGGGGCATTCCTCTCATTTATAAAGCTTAAGCAAAAAATTCTTGAGCTGCCTCTTCTCTCTTGTCCCCCACCAATCTCCCCCCCCAACCCCCCCCAAAAAATAACCTACACAAAAATCATGACTCGTGGATAATACTGCTCTTGCTGCAAACGCTGCTGCACTGTGGGAAACAGAAAGAAACTGATGCACTGTCTCAAAGCCATCGGGGATAGGCCTGAGCTGAGCCTGTAACAGGCTGCAGCCTTCTACCTCCCTGGGAGGGGACATAGTGGCCACTAGAGGCAAGGGATTGCAACTGCAGTCTGAAGCCCTCATTCAAACAGCTGATTAGTGGAGGGAAGCAAGACTACTCTGCCCAAATAGCCTCAGACTACACAGGCTGCAGCTGTCCCACCTCAGCTGGCCCAAAATGGCAGGGGGCGGGCAGAGAGAGAGAGCAGTAGTACCCACTCATCAAAAAGAAGCCCCATTGTGCAGGATACTGTACAAACGTGGATTCAGGCCCCAAAGAGCTTCTTATTTTTGTTCCGAAACTGTGGCACAGGGACTCAGATATTCATGCTTTCAGACCCGTTGTCATGAACTGCTAAGCACCTTGCATGAATGCTGAGTGTCTTTAACTGACTTCAGTGTGAGTTGTGGGTACTCAACACTTTCTAGGATTGGGCCCTCCATGTTTTGGCTATGTCATACACAACTTGAAACTTTTTAAATGGCATTTAAAACAACTGAAAGCCTAATTGTTGCATATTATATCCAGAGAAAGGGCATTCATTGTTCAGAGGGTCAGACACCTGAGTGTTCTGACTTAGTTGGACCATAAGCATTTTTCATTTCTCTTTTCACATTCTCAAAGGACTAGATTCTGACACCTTCACTCTCTAAATAATATGAAACTACCACCTTATTCTGTGAGCAGTCCCAGTCAGGGAAGCCAACCCTAAACCTTTGAACAACTCATCAGCATTGAAGCATATCTCCCACCAGTCCTGGGTTTTGCGAGACTGTCTCGCTTTAACCCCCACAGACTTGTCCTGGTTGAAGTAGAATACTTCCTACATTCAATGATGTTTGCAGCTGTACGCTCATTACACAGAGTTCATACCATTGCCAACTGTAGTGCAGTAGTCGGAGTGCAGTAGCTTCAGCTGCTCCTGAGCATACCCAGACCCCTCAGGCATAGTCAGTGGCTTCAGGGGAGCTCAGGGATGGGGAGTGGCAGTTCATGGAGGTGGACTGGGCTGGAAGGTGGGGGTGGAGCATGGCGCAGACTCAGTAGGTGAGGCATCGGGACCAGCTGCTGCAGTGGGGATAGCTTCACAGGGATTGGTGGTGACCAATTGCATCCCACTGTAGCCATTTGAAACGTTGGGAGGTATGTTATGTCTAGAGTCCACCTCCAGGAGCTATGGCTCAAACTCAAGATGCTTTCAATACTTCTAGCTAGTGAAACTAAAATGGACAAAATTTGCCTGAACAACTTCAAACAGCCAAATACAAAGGGAAGACCTGATCCTGCAGTCCTTGCTCAGGCAAAAATATTCACTAAAATCAAGTGCACTTCAGGCTCAGGTGCTTCCACAATACTAGTGTAATTACTCCTTTCTATTGAATTAGTTACTCTAATAGAATCACATATTTTAGGAGTGGGTGTTTTACCTGATGTTTTCCTTTGATACATATATGGTGCTACTCCGATATATATTTTGCATGAAGGGCTAGATTGGGCTTGTGGCAAAGTCACAGAGTAAGGGCAGCAGGTAACTCCACCGTCTCAAAAGATGACCTGGGACCAGAATACAGCCTATGAACTGGTGAGGTATATTTAACTCAGCCAGACCCTGCCCATGTGAGGTAGGCATAAGGAGAGGCCACTGGATAAGGAATGGGCCAAAAAAGTAAATAGGAAAGCCATTTGCTTGATTACTCACTAGGGATTCCTCTTAACAATACAAAACAGAACTGGCTCAAGCGCCCCCCTAATCTGGGAATATTAAACACCACTTCTGTGCACCTATAAGAGGCAATATTTTCCCTCTTGCAAGCACTGAGTCTGTGGATAGCAAAGAACACTTAAAAAGAGAAAAGGAACTCAGCATTAATTTGGGAAAACACCAAAACCATTAGTCAAAAGAATATGGCCATGAGTACTTTGGGCAGAGTCCTCTGGGTCAGTTTCTCACCTCGTGGTGTGAAAGTCAGACAACTAAAAGTTCCTTTAACACAGAACTCCCTTCTCCCTCCACTGCATCCCACTCACAGTTGCTGTCCTTGGTCAGCAAAGACCCAGTGTTCAGAGGTGAGTTTATCTCCCACTCTGCAGGGGCAGAGGAGTCCAGCAATACCTCAGCTGCTGTAGCCGCCACCACCACTGCTACTGCCCCTCTGCTGCTGCCAGCCACTATCCCTGCACTCCACTACCATTGTCTTTCTCCTGAGACATCATGTTCTGAGGCTCTACCACTTACATCAGCTGTCAGTGATTTCAGCAGGTGGGTAGGAACCTCACTTCTAGTGCAGGCTGTGCAGTCTTTCACTGCAGCAGTGTCCCACAGCAGGTCTAAGGCTCAGCACCTGGTTATATGTGATTTCAGCTCTAGTGATCACTGAACAAAACAAGGACTCTCAATTGAGTCTAATCAGCTCTGTCTTTAAAACAGTGGAGAGGGAGGGTCAAGTCAAATGGTATCTAGGACTCCTTAGGCAGAGCTCACTACCCCTTCCCTCCACTAGGATTTGGCATACTTGTCCCCTGCTTAGATGGTGAGGTTCAATTTAGGTGACTCCCTCAATCATGGCAGACTAAGTACAGTTCTGCTGCCCTTACAACAAGGAAAATATTTCATTATCCCCGCACTGAATACTAAGATGATTTGTAACCCAACACCAACCAAAATTTATCACTTAGGTGTGCAGTATGATGGAGCTGCTTGGCCAAGGCAATGTAGGTGTTTATGCAAATACCGTTCCTGAAATCTCCCCCTCTCTCCCCCCCAGTCAGTTCATCACAAGATGTCAAGAAAGAGCTCACTCAGACCCAGTATACATAAATAATGCTTTGTGCTGAAGATGATGTTTGAGTCATTTTAATTAGGCTCTAGTAACAGGCCCCAGAGGAAAAGGACTTTCAGATGTCAAGCACAGCTGAACCTGTTAGGTTAATGGGGTTGGGAGATGGGGGGGAATGCCACACAGAGATCCAGCCCCGGAGCAGTTGGACTGTAGGTTCCACCTTTGAGAAAGATGAAGGAAGCCAGACTTGTGTATTTGAGAGGGACAAGAAGGGGTATAAAGCACAGTTCACCTGGTAACTATGACAGCATCTCTTACTTCCATTAATATGTATCACAGTGTTTACAGTGCCAGTGTATAGAACTGAGACACATGCAAATAGATGAAATATGGGGAGGGAAAAATTGTCCTCCCCATTCGCCACCTATCAGACTGGGGAGCTTGGGACCTCTGCCTTGCAGCAAGGTGGTGGAGTAGTGGTTTCTGCCCAGCGGGGAGGAGGGCCTCGGGGCATCAGCCCCATTGAGTGTGCCTGCCAGGGCTCAGGAGGAGTGGGGCCCTGGCAGGTGCCACCCATGTATTGTCGCATGTGGCTCAGAGGGTCAGTAAGTTTGGCAACCCCTGTTCTAGATTTACAATGGCAGAATTGTTCCTCAGACTCATAATATAGTCCCTTGCCAATGTCACGACCAAATTAGCTGAGTTTGAACCAATGAAGACTATCTCTCTATTCCCATTCCTCATGGCCTTTGCCACCTAGCATTCCAGATCCAGAGCATTTCAAGGATAAACTAAAGAACATTGACAGAAGGGGGCATGCTTCCATCTGAAAAGGTGAAGTTCTGAAAGTTAATTCTGTTCATGGTTTTCATTCTGTTCAAAATCCTGCTGGAAAACACAACTTGTTTTCACAGCCCTCTCCTTTCACAGTTCAGTTACTGTTCAAGATTTAGCACTACTGATGTTCAAAAATGATATGACTCGGGTAAGTGAAGCATTTTCCTCACAGGCTGTCACAAGCCAACAGATAAATTCAAGATTTACCAGCAATGCAAATGGACCAAAAAAATAATGTTTCATGGTCTAGTTTACAATAAAGGCATATGTGAATAAAGTTGTTTGCCTTTGTAGTTGACTATGGAATTGCTCCAATGCCCACACCACTGAGTTTCTGTTAATGAATGACTAGTACTGAGTCACCAAAATCCCCTTGCACAAGCAACATTCTATTTCCTTAAGGTGGGGTGGGGTAACCCGGGTGGGGTAACAGTTCACACACTTGCATTATCACTGCTATCAACAAATTAGCTGTAAACCTTGGCAACAAAAATGTTCATACTAATAAAGTAAGTGCCGATTTGATGCTGACAAACACCCAGATGTTCAGATGTTTATCCAGAGCCTTTCCAAGCTTCTTGGGTGTGTGAATTGGGCTGGAAATAGAGACGGGCCCAAACCAGCCCATCTGGGGGATCTGGATCTAGATTTAGATCTGAATTCACAACTAAAATCTATTACTACAGAACTACCAAAGCATAACACTGGTTCTGAGCAAACAAACTAACTTTGGGGAAGTTAAGTATTTCCATTACAATAGCATTCAACACCCCCCAGTCAGGATCAGGGCCCCACTGTAAGGGCACTGTACAAACCAATGCAAAACAATTTCTGCCTCCAAGACCTTAGTGTATAAAATGACAATGTGAATGGAGGGTAGAAGGAGTAGATTGTATGGCTCTGCCACAGACTCAGTGTTTGATGTGGAAGAAGTGACTAATTCCTCTGTGCTTCAGTTTCTCCATCTGCAAAATAGGGATAATAGTGCCTTGGTAAAGGATTTGAAATCTGATACTCTTTTCTTGTAAGTATTATCATTGACAACAGAACATACCATCAAAATATCTGTTCTTTCAGGTTGAACCAGTATGTGAGTTGTTATCCTGCACAGCTACAGTAATACCAAGGAGACTTCCATCATAGAAACGTCAGGCTTGAGGGGACCTCAAGAAATCATCTAACCCAGCCCCTTGTGTGGAGGCAGGGCCAAATATACATAGAACATCAGGGTTGGAAGGGACCTCAGGAGGTCATCTAGTCCAACCCCTGCTCAAAGCAGGACCAATCCCCAACTAAATCATCCCAGCCAGGGCTTTGTCAAGCCTGACCTTAAAAACCTCTAAGGAAAGAGATTCCACCACCTCCCTAGGTAACCCATTCTAGTGCTTCACTACCCTCCTAGTGAAAAAGTTTTTCCTAATATCCAACCTAAACCTTCCCCACTGCAAATTGAGACCATTACTCCTTGTTCTGTCATCTGCTACCACTGAGAACAGTCTAGATTCATCCTCCCTTTCAGGTTGTTGAAAGCAGCTATCAAATCTCACCTCATTCTTCTCTTCTGTAGACTAAACAATCCCAGTTCCCTCAGCCTCTCCTCATAAATCATGTGCTCCAGCTCCTTAATCATTTTTGTTGCCCTCCGCCTGACTCTTTCCAATTTTTCCACATCCTTCTTGTAGTGTGGGGCCCAAAACTGGACACAGTACTCCAGATGAGATTTCATCAACGCCGAATAGAGGGGAATGATCACGTCCCTCGATCTGCTGGCAATGCTCCTACTTATACAGCCCAAAATGCCGTTAGCTTTCTTGGCAACAAGGGCACACTGTTGACTCATATCCAGCTTCTCATCCACTGTAACCCTCAAGTCCTTTTCTACAGAACTGCTGCCTAGCCACTCAGTCCCTAGTCTATAGCAGTGCATGGGATTCTTCCATCCTAAGTGCAGGACTCTGTACTTGTCCTTGTTGAACCTCATCAGATTTCTTTTAGGCCAATCCTCTAATTTGTCTAGGTCCCTCTGTATCCTATCCCTACTCTCCAGCATATCTACCACTCCTCCCAATTTAGTGTCATCAGCAAACTTGCAATCCACACCATCCTCCAGATCATTAATAAAGATATTGAACAAAACCAACTCCAGGACCGACCCTTGGGGCACTCCACTTGATACTGGTTGCCAACTAGACATGGAGCCATTGATTACTACCCATGATCAATGTACCATAGACCAACCCTGAGAGGTGCTTGTCTAACCTGTTCCTAAAAACCTCCAATATGGAATCCCTGACAATGTTCTTTGGATGCCTATGCCAGTGCTTAACTATCCTTATAGTTAGAAAGTTATTCCTAACATTTAACCTAAATCTCCCTTGCTGCAGATTAAGGCCATTCTTTCTTGGCCTGCCTTCAATGGACATGGAGAACAATTGATCACCATCCTTTTTATAGGTTTCAGAGTAGCAGCCGTGTTAGTCTGTATTCGCAAAAAGAAAAGGAGTACTTGTGGCACCTTAGAGACTAACAAATTTATTAGAGCATAAGCTTTCGTGAGCTACAGCTCACTTAATCGGATGCCTTTTTATAACATCCTTTTTATAACATATAACATATATAATATAACAAATATAACAAATATAACATATATAATATATATATGTTATAACATATAACATCCTTTTTATAACAACCCTTAACTTATCTGAAGACTTGTCAGGTTCCCCCTCAGTCTTCTTTTCTCAGGACTGAACAGTGGTCTTCATCAAAGTTACTCAAAGCACTGTACAGATGGGGCTACTGTAATATTTTTCCAGATTGAAAGACCAATGCAGAAATGGCAGTAAATGACTTATTAAAGACCACAAAGTCAGTGGAAGAGTTAAACACAGAACTCAAGTCTCCAACCGCTGGATAATACTGCTTCCTAAATATGAAAGGAATCCATTACAGATAAGCCCCTTTGTTTTCAGTTTTAACCGATTTTTACAAAAAGTATTATTCATTTTTTTCTGATTTTCACCCCTTTTTTGTATGAATAATATATAAAAAATAACTTTTTATTAGGAAAATACATTGCACAAGACTATGTATTATGATAATGCATTAGTCTGTGTGTATATGCAAAGCTGCCTGTTAAAGTAAGGCTGTGTATTAGTTTAGAAGATACACACAAACAAACAAACAGGCATGTACTGAAGTGTGTGCACATCTGATGAATCTCACGCCTACCACGTACACATTTCAAGCTGTTAGCAGATAATGGTTTAAAGATTTGACATGCTAAAATGGGAAGAAAACAAAAATCTGTAACAGAACACAAGGAAGTATTCGAAAGTTAAAAAAAAAACAGGAGAAAGGGATGCAGCTGAGTGTATGCGCTGCAACTAGTCTGGCCCAATTATTCAATGTAAATATTTATACGCTAATAGTTCTAAGTCTATGTCAAGGCTCATTCCCCACTCTGGCACTTCGAGTGCAGAAGGTGGGGGCCCACAAGGATTCTAAAAATTAATACTGGCCACTCCAGGCTTGTATTAAACTCCCAAGGTTACAGCTTTTCTCTGACCTTGGATGGGTGGATGCTGCCACCACCCAAATGCAAAAAAACCCTTTGAACCCAGGAAGGCACACTTGGGAATTCCTTTCTGTGGGGCACCCTCAAGCCCTTTCACCATCCCCCTCCGGGGAAGAGCGGAGAAAGAAAACAAAGGAAATCAGCAGTTGCCACCAGCTAATTAAACATCATAGGCACAAACATCTTAGGGACACAAAAAATCCAATCCTGTTCTTAAAAAAGGTAAATTTTATTAAAAACAAAAAAAAACAAAAAAAAAGAAAGAAAATACATTTGGAACTTAGGCGTTTGCTAGATTTAAAAAACCCACTTACAAAAATTAAACATCAAGAATAACCTCTTGGAGATGCAGCTTAAAGATTCGCAAAAAAGAAAAGGAGTACTAGATGCATTCAATGAAGTGAGCTGTAGCTCACGAAAGCTTATGCTCAAATAAATTTGTTAGTCTCTAAGGTGCCACAAGTACTCCTTTTCTTTTTTGCGAATACAGACTAACATGGCTGCTACTCTGAAACCAGTTTAAAGGTTGTAAGCAAAACAAAAGCATTTGGGATTCGCACAGAGGAGTCCACAAGCCAATAAGAAATAAACAGAAATAAACCAAATTGCATCTTTCTAAACACTTCCTGATCTACTTACATATCTGGGGTTTCAAATAAGTAGATATGATCTGATGATTTTCCATACCTGTCTTAAAGCTTCTTATAGTATTGCTGCTATGTGTCTCCTCTCCCCTGAGAGCAGAGGGAAAGACAAAGGGAATGTTTTTTCCTCAATTTTAAAAAGTTCTAGTCCTCCCATTGGCTCTTTTGGTCAGGTGCCCACTCCCCTTCCTTTTACCTGTGGACTTGTTAACCCTACTGTAAAGCAAATAGAGAACAGCTACCAACAGCTAACTGGCTGGGTGTCGGTAAAAGGGAGCTACCCCTCCCCCTTTCATTTATCACAGTTTACAACAGTAAACTGTTTATTCAAATGAAGAGTTTTATTTGGGGATTAGAGATATATTGTTTTCTTAAACTCAGAGATGGCACTGTGTTTTGAGTTCTGTTTTAGTTCTACAGCAAACTACACTGATGAACAGAATTCAAAGCATTAATCTATTGAATATATTCCCACGTCTTTCTGTCCATCAAATTAAACCCCAATATTTACCCAGAAAAATTATTCATAGTTTTTGCACTGATTTTCCCCTGGTTTTGTTGTTGTTATAACAAACACTGAAATTTCCAGAAAAAAATAAAATAAAAACTGAAAATGAAGGGCCCTAACTATGGAGTATCAGTTACATAGCACAGAACCTATAGCAAATGCTAGTCCCCCAGTTGCAAGTGTGTAAATCTAAATTTTACTTCTTTCCTTTATCATCTGCTGGATCAGAATGCTAGTTTCTTCTTTAGTTTGAGACCAAATTATAAATATGGGGATAAATTTACCAGAAAATGCAAGTAGACTATCCTGGATCTTTCCACAGTGAATATTGATGCAGCTTTGAAAATTATTTGAAATACTAGTATTAGGTTTAAGAGTTCTCCTCTTAGATATATTAATTCAATCCCACTGACTGGAATGAAATGACATGACACCTATGTAGCCAAGAGGAGAATCTCGCCTACAGCCTCTCGACAGACAATAATATTAGATAAATTGTGGGCCAAATCCGCTCTCTGCTCTACTGGTTCTACCCCAGCATTTAGGCCAAAGCCTTCACGTTGGTTCCTAAAGGTCTGATTCTTCAAGGTGCTGAGCACTGCCAAGTAGGTGTTGAGAATGGGAGTGGAGCTCCACACCTTGCTTGATCAGGCCCAGTTTAAGTTGTGTGCTGACAGCTCAGGGCTATGAGCTTGGAGATAAATGCACCATTTCTCTGAATGACGGTTATGGAAGGTTGTTCAGGGAAGAAAGTTCTATTATTTGACCTTGTAAGAGTCTGGTGCAAGCAAAGGTCTATGGATGACTACTGACACATGGAGTCAAGACAGGAAATTATACAGGTGAGGGAAATAAAGGCCTTAAATAGGGCTGTCAATTAATCACAGTTAACTCACATGATTAACAAAAAAAAATCATGATTTAAAAAATTAATCACAATTAATCACATTGCTAAACAATAGAATATCAATTGAAAATAATTAAATATTGTGGATGTTTTTCTAATATATTGCATTTCAGTTACAACCCAAAGTATACAGTGCTCACTTTACATTATTTTTTATTACAAATATTTGCACTGTAAAGAACAAAACAGTATTTTTTAATTCACCTCATACAAGTACGGTAGTGCAATCTCTTTATTGTGAAAGTGCAATTTACAAATATGTTCTTTGTTAAATAACTGCACTCAAAAACAAAACAGTTTAAAATTTTAGAGGCTACAAGTCCACATAGTCCTACTTCTTGTTCAGCCAATCACTAAGACAAATAAGCTTGTTTACATTTACAGGCTCTAAAGTTTTACATTGTTTTATTTTTGAATGCAGTTTATTTTTGTAATTCTACATTTGTAAGTTCAATTTTCATGATAAAGAGATTGCACTTCAATACTTGTATTAGGTGAATTGAAAAATACTATTTCTTTTGTTTCTTTTTTACAGTGCAAATATTTGTAATCAAAAATATAAAGTGAGTACCGTATACTTTGTATTCTGTGTTATAATTGTAATCAATATATTTAAAAATTAAGAAACATCCAAAAATATTTAAGTAAATGGTATTCTCTTATGTTTAGCAGTACGATTAATTGCATGATTATTTTTTTTTAATTCCTTGTCAGCCCTAGTTTTAAATTGTTGTTTGTCCCATCCATCTTGTATAGAATTCCTGCCATTTGAAAGACACTTCATCTCAGGTTTGACACTGAGCAAGCCATCTCCAAGCTCATCACTGATATACTGTGACTACCTAACACGATCCCTGCTCTGCATGGATGAAGCAATATGCAGATTTACACAAGCACATCAGCCAGAGACTGTTATTTTAATTTATTAGAGATGAAGACACACATTCTCATGTTAAGAGTAGTGGAGTGCTCTTCATTGTATACTGAGCTTGACATCATTTTCGAGCCTTAGAAAAATCATCTGACCTGTTTCTGTGTCAGCACATTCTTCCCTTTACCTTTCACCTGAGCATCCTATGTCCCCTCTGGAAGATCCTTAATTAACCCTTACCTTATCTTACAACCATCAGATGTAAGTTAATAGTCATTTGGGGTCATCTTTCCAAGTTTAAGCTGCATGGCATCCACCTGTTCTTGCCTGTCAGAATTAAATCTGGAGAGTGCTGAGTTGCTTGGTGATGTACGTCATTTGAAGATACAGCTATTCACCTATACAGCAGAGTGTGGACTTACTTTGGGTGTTTATGCTTTGATGCCTAAAATGCCATGAGGAAAAGCTTATTTATAAGATGTTTTCCTGTGGGAAAAGGATGAATACCCGTTTCAAGATTATATAGCCTTGCTTGAATCATTTATTTACTCATTTGAGGCTTATTTTAAGACACAGTTTTCATTAATAAGGAACCGAGTTCCTCTACATGGCCTTAGACATATTCAGCCTTCCAGATGGTAAGGAATGAAGCTTTAGGCTAAATAAGCAAGTGATGTATAGTGTATAAAACTAGCAGAATTCTTTTTCCTTTCTCAGGAAGCACAAGTAGGAGTGCCTGAGTATAGTGATTGACCAACATGTACCATGACAGCTATGTGAAGTAAGTTTCCTTCAGTATAAATCATGCAAGCAAACAGCCATTCAGATGTGGAGTCTTTCCATGCATGTTACTGTTATTCTATTGACTCTTTTTGGATAAGTGTGTCTTCAGTTTGCCTTGAAAGAAACTCAGGGGTTTGATGAGGACTAAGTTTACCATTTGAAAACAGTCAGATTCTATGTAGGTGAATTTGTCACTTAACTGTGAAACAAACTGAATAATATTTTTCTAGTTACTGTGGTAAATAAACTATAACTAAGCAGAGTGATCACTCCAAATCATCATGACTTAACCACTGAAGCAAATAAACATTTACATGATAATTGGAACTTATATTTTGGAAAGTACAACATTTCCCAGTGCAGGTTTGTATTCCTGTAGTCTGGTAAAAGTGAAAGAAATGTTCTGACATTTTCTTTTACTCTGTTCCCTTTTTAAGACGTCTTCTAAATTCCATAGTAAGAAGTCGAAAATATATATAAAGACCCCAAATGATCTAGATTGAAGGAAATCCTGATGGATTTGTCATTTTGTTAATACCACCTTCTATTTACAGAGGAACTTCCCCCCTGAGAATCTCTAAACACTTTGCAGACATTGATTTATATGCCTTACATAACAAGTCCATTAGATTGTAAAATGGGTATACTTAGCATTAGCTAACTGGTGAACTGAAACATAGACATCTTAAAATGACTTGCCGAAGATACACTAAATCTGTGGCAAAACCAAGACTATAAACTTATTCCAAACTCTTGCTCTAGCCGCTAAACAACACTACCTCTGTTGGGCGCCTTTGCTACTATATTTCATGTACTTTTCATGGACATATTATGAATCACTCTAATAATCAGTTTATGCTGTTACATCATGTTCATACATGAAAGTACAAGTTCATGAAGAAAGCCAGAAAAGAATAAATAAGAAGGATTTGCTTTCTTATCCCAGATGAAAAATTTCATTATTTTAGAGTTGATGTTGTTCAAGTATCTTTCCCGTCATTGCAATTTAAAAAAACAAAAACAAAACAAAAAACACACCTCTATCACACCAAAGAGATAACCAGCTAAGGTGACTAACATTCCTGCCAACCTCGATTGGCCCATGCCACCCAAATACCATAATCCCCAAACATATTCACAGACTCCTCAGCACCACAATTCCCTTTCATTCCCAACATACAGCCACGCATCATTAGGCTGGGAAGCATTAGATTTTTTTTTAATTGGTAAATGTCAGTAAATTTCAATTTTACAATACACACAAAACAAAAAGTGTTTCCATAAATAATCAACATTTACAGATAGCCAAAGAAAAATGCTGCTTGAGAACTTAAAGATTTCAATTTAAGGATATTTACTTTGTATATTTTTGACATGTGATATTGACAATTTGTGTTTTAACAGTTACAAACCTTTAACTTTTTGAATCTTAACATATGTGGTCACTAATTTATCATGACCCTCCATACTTTCCCACAACTGTGAAACTGTAAAGTGATAACTTAAAAAAAACAAAAAAGCACAAACTGTGATTTCTCTTCAAAATTAAAAGAAAAACTAAATTCTATCAAGTCTACCAAAATGCATACATCAGTCCCCCCCAATCACACAAATACAACCTTAACTCTGACCTCAGAAAAATTACTGAATCTAACAGATGGTTTTTACTTCTGAAGTCTACAATATTTTATTGCTACCCAAGCATTCTAAGGTATAAAGTTGAGGCTGTGTGTTTCAGTGATGTAGAGAAACTGTTTCATTGACAAGTCATTGGAATTTAAATGAATCTTGCTAAGAGAACTGAAATATCTGACATTTCTATCAGTTTTTCCATCATTTTCTCATTTACTGTGCTTGTTGGCTTTACTTATTACGGTGGCTGTTTCTTTAATTTGCAAAATATTAATTATAACTTGATATAAAGACAGGCTATAGTACAGTTTAAAAATAATAACTCATATTTGGCAAAGCATAATATTATATGTTTGTGGGTTTAGTTACACAGAACAGAATGTGACAGGATCTGAACAAGGTAAACTTCCTTAACCAAGGTACTCCAGTAGTTACTTTAAGAAATACAGGATCCCTGGAGGAGGCCAGCCTTAAACATTAAAATAAAATCTCCTGCTGTTTGCTTTTACAAGCAGAAAATAAGTTGGCTAAATTAAAAAATATGCTTTTTAAAACCTGAAGCTAACTAAGTGTATTAGTATCTCTATTTCCAACAAGACAGAGTCAATAGCAATGTAAAGAGGTTAGTGGGCTTGTGTACTACTGCCCTCTATTGGATCAAATCAGATCTGTTATAACTATGTGTTCTAGGCCCTATACTCCTAACAGATAACAGAGATTCTCACCTTCTGTAAATGGATACAGCTCCACTGACTTCAGTGCAGTTTTGCCCAATTATACCAGCTGAGGATCTCGCTCCTTTACTAACACTGGAGTTTTTGGTATAGAAGAGTCAGTTCTATGCAAACTCTTCCCATGAAGTTCCCAAATGTCCACAGTATAAATTATAGCCTCTCGTATTTCTAAAGAACCCATCTGAGTGGTATCTAAGTGCCAGTGATAGCCATGAAAGTCCCAGGTAGCTCTATATTGTTATGTCATGGTGTATGAGTGACTCACCAGCCAGTATGCCCCCTTATGTCTAGGCTGTCCTCCTCTTGCACCCTACTGCTAACAGCTACTCCGGCCCAGCACCTATCTGCTTCTTTTCATGACTCAGCCCATGTAACATTCAGTCCGACCCCTTCCAGAGTAACAGAGTCATGTCTGTTACTCTGTCTTACAACATGTCATCAGCCTGACTTGGGCTTAATGGTCTTTGCCCCCCTTATCAAAGGGCTTTCACACCAACTTCCTCAAGGGTAGGTAGGGGAAACCAGGCCCTCTTTTTGCTCTGGACTTTAGTCCAGGGACCCTCTAACAAGCAGCTAAGGTGTGCTCCCTGGACTACTTCCTACTTTGGCCTGTCTCTAAGCCCTTTTCCCCAGTCCCTGCCTCGGCTTATTCATCGGCAGACTCTTCAGCCCTTCCCCTGGGCTCTGCAGAGCCCTTGCCTGTTCTTGTAAAGAGAGACACATCCAAGAGTTTTCTCCGTGGCGGTCAGGCTCCTTTTCTGCCACTCCCAAGGCTGACTATGACTGACTGTCTATACATTTTTCCTTCCCAAAACCCCAACCCTCAGGCTACCCCTTTGTCAAGGCTCACTGCAGAAGCTCACTCCACTCCTGCCCTTTCCCAGCATCTCTCTTGGCCCTTTACCAGAGCTCCTTTCTTGGGAAACTATCCCCAAGCCTACTCCCCCCTGGGCCTCTTGCCTCTTCTATGCACTGAATACCTTCCTTTATTAGTCACTCCCATTCCTCACAGTGAGAATTCATCCTTAATTCAACCACCCAGTTGGGCCTGGCCCACCCTTCAGATGCACTAGCTGCTCTCTGGCTTCAGTTAACTTCCTCTCTGCCAGCGTGAGGCATACACATAAACACAATAAAATCAGATTTGTATGTAACCCCTTTGGGGTTTAGAGAGCATGACCCCTTTAAATCTTTTTCCTGGGGGGTGGGGGAGCAGTGAGAGTAAGGAGGGAAACTAGGGGGTGGGGTCTGGGGCCCCCGGGTGAGAAGGGTGTAGCCTGGAGGCCCTGGACAAAGTGAAGCAGCAGAGAACCTGCCTGAAGCCTGGGAAGAACAGGGCGGCCGATCGAGGACGCCCCAGGACAGGAGGAGCACTGTGCCAGGGAGGAATCGCCCAAGGACAGGCCAGAGCTGGACCCAGTATCACTGCTGCCCAGAGCTGTGAGTACTGGGGCTTGTGACTCTGCATTGGGAATAAGGAGGGAGGCTGCTAGCTAGTTAAGTGGGGAGGTGGTCGCTCTGTGTGGCTTTGCAGAGAGCGGCAGAAGAGGGCACTGGAGGGGTTTGTTGGGAAAAAGTTCACTGGTGCTTAAGATGACCAGGAGCACCCAAGATTCACCACTGGACTGGAACTTTGCTCAGGCTTCCTGAACTCTGTGTGCAGACACATTGCTCGGTGTTTGCCCTTTCAGACTGTGCTCCCACTGGGCCTGTGGGGCCTTGGTTTGGATGCAACCCTGTTCTACCGCTCCCCCCTATATTTCCCCTTGTTGTTTTTCTCCTCTCACCCCTCTGTAAATAAATATCTCCCTTTGTATATCCGTTGTACTTTTCCTGTGGGTGGGAGTTCACTCTAGGGGGTTTGGAACAGGTGCCCCTGGGGTGGAAGGACTTTCCCTGCTGCAGTCCTGCACGCGCAGTCTCTTGGCCAGAGCTGCCTGCAGAGCAGACTCCATCTTGGCCACGAGGGTGCTAAAGTTACATGTACATTACTGATTCTTTATGACTTTACAACATTATTTGTGCAGTATGCCTTGATCATCATCCATTTCAGCTCTCTAGCATACCCCCACTATACTTCTCCTACCCAGTGGCTCCCAAATATTGCTGCTAAGATCACCTTCCTCAAATCCCTTCATGGGGTTCCCCTTTCCTTCTGCATCAAGTTCAAGCTCTCCAATTCTCTATGTCAAGACCACATGCTGTATATAAAATATCACCCTCACCTCAATCTATGCACTTATTTCTTCCTACACCCCCTCACACTGTGTATACCACCATAGCCTCTCTCACAACCACTCCCTCTCTTCCATGTCATTAGTTAGCCCGGACTTTGCACCTCCTTCTACATTGCTCCTTCTGTAAATAACCTCCCACTTCTACTTGACAAGCCTTACCTCTTTTTGCCCCTGTTCGATCATAGTGTAACAGTCAGCTCATTGCTAGGCACCCCCTCATGGCCACACATGGCATATTAGTTCTTGGTTCTCAGGCACCACCCACCAATAGTCCCTCTGACAGTGGGGTGTCCCCTCTTCCAGGGACTTGTGCCTCTGGCAGGGTCACCCTCTGGAGTCCACCCCCTTCAGGTCACAATTGTCCAAACTAAAAGTCCTAAAAATGTCTTTAAAAGAATTCTTCCCCATCTCTGGGGCTTTTATTGAGTCTGTCGCTCCCTTGCTCGGCTCAATAACCCTTGTGATAGGCTTGTACGCCTCTTTCCTTGGGACCAGTAGGGAAGCCTCATTCAACACTCTACTCTGGTTCCTGGACCAGAGCCCTGCAGAGAACAGCTAGGTCTGCTCCTTTACCTATACTTCAGTTTTCCCTGTGCCACTTCCTACCCAGCCTCTTAAGTTCTTCTCTGGGTCTCAGTCTCTTTGTTGTTTCCATCAGGATCTCCCAAGCCTCCCTGCCTGGAGAGCTTTTCCTTACTCTCTCAGCTTTCTGCCTGGCACTCACATTCTTTCCCCAGCTGAGCTTTGTCACCACATAAACTTGACTTTTCCCCCCTTTACTACAGCCACCTTCTGCTCTTCATGGAGAATTGCCTGATTCCCTTCAGGTGATGCTCATTCTGTAATCAGGTTGGCTCAGCCCAGTCTCTTCAGCCAATGGGGCACATAGCCTTTTACACATAGCCTTCCTTAAAAAGCCCTTCTTCTGCAAAGATTTCCAACACTGATCTCACCACTGAAATTGCCTCTGTCCCTTATTATGTTTGAACTGCTGTCTCAGGTACCCTGGTAATCTGAGTGATTCTGTAAGTAGCTCGTATAAGGAAGGGACTTTGTCTTTCTGTATACACATTTCCTACAGTGTTGTGTACATTTATCAGTAGTAGTAGCTGGAAAAATACGCCTCCCTGGCTGACACCCTGAGAGCGAAGGGCTACGAGGTGCAGATGGATGCCCTGATCGTCAGAGTCCTGGGCGCTTGGGACCCGTGCAACAAGCATGTGCTGTGGACCTGTGGGATCGGTCAACGCTACGCATGGCTCATGCGGCGCCTCATGGTCTCGGACACCATCCGATGGTCCAGGGACATCTACATCGAACACATCACTGGCACCGACAGTACCAGGAGGTGTGAGCCGGTACGACATCGTGCATCAACCATGGGAAAGGGACTAAGAGACTTTTTCCATTGGACCATATGAACTGGAACCATAAACTCACTGAACATTAAATCCCACCAAATGAGGATAGATCCATCCTCCTCATCATATCTGCTCATTATACTCATTATACACCTGAATATAACCATTATATGGACAACATACCCCCATAGTTCAATGTCTGTACTTTGACCTGTTAAACTTTTACCCCCAATTGGGGAGATTGCAGATTATGTATTCCTTATACCACCCACTCCTAAACCGAATTTCGCACCCCTTGATAATCTGTACCTTATTCCCTGATAACCAGAAACTTCTATGCCTAAACTCTGTACCATTTTCTTTTTACTTCAACATTATCTTAATAAAACTACTGTAATGCCTAGTAGCCTAAGTCATGGACCATAACCGTATTGTGGTAGATGCTGTAGAGACAGAGAATCTGAGATTGTCCCTATCTCAAAGTTTACAGTCTAAGTGTAAGACAAGAGACAATAGACAGACTGTTGGGAGGAGTATAAGATGCTCTAAATTACCTGCATTTAGAACACCTTAGTTTATTAGTAATGAAAGTATTTTAAAATCTAATCTTCTGATTCACGCCATTTGTTTCCTTTTCATGTTTAATTGAAATTAGGTAACTCAGTTTCACTTTCATTTTTCTCAGTTTTGCTGTCTTTTGCATGTGGCAGCACAATGCTGCAATGTTGAGCATAGGCAGCAAGGGAATGTTTTAAGATAAACCACAAACTGTTTAATCATCATTTAAAAGACAGTCATGGAAGCACCTCCTCTCATATTAGGTTTTGTAATGTCTAACTGTTGGACCTAAATCAGGGGTGGACAAACTATGGCCCATGAGCCGCGTCCACCCCATCATACCTTTTAATCGGGCCCTCAAGCTTCTGCCAGGGAGCAGGGTTGGGGCTTTGCCCCACTCCGCCCGTGCCATGGCTCCACGCAGCTCCTGGAAGCGGCAGCATGTCCTCCATCTGGCTCTTACGCATGGGGCAGCCAGGGGGCTCTGTACACTGCCCCTGCCCCAAGCACTGTCTCTGCAGCTCCCATTGGCCGGGAACTGTGGCCAATGGGAGCTGCAGGGGTGGTGCCTGCAGATGGGGCAGAGCTGCCTAGCCGGCACCATGCCTCTGTGTAGGAGCCGGAGTGGGGACATGCTGCTGCTTCTGGGAGCCACTTGAGGTAAGCGCCACCCAGAGCCTGCACCCCTGACCTCATCCCAACCCACTGCCCCAGCCCTGATCTCCCTCCTACCCTCCATTCCCCTCAGTCCCAGCCCATAGCACCTTCCCACACCCCAAACCCCTCATCCCCAGCCCCACCCCAGAGCTTTCTCCCCCAGCTGGAGCCCTCACCCCCTCCAGCACCGCAACCCCCAGTTTTGTGAGCATTCATGCACCCCCTCCAGCAGCCCAACATACAATTTCCATGCCCAGATGTGGCCCTCAGGCCAAAAAGTTTGCCCACCCATGCCCTAAATATACCTGACATAACTTCCCACATGTATTTAATGAGGTATATTATTTTAAATATTTGCTTTTTCATTGCACAAAATACAAACAGCTGAGTGAATGAACCCTGTTACTTTTTTCCTTCTTTAAACTCCACACAACTGTGGACTCTGTAAAACAAATAAAAGGTCATGTGCTTGGACAGAAGCCAACCTTTATTTACTTCTGTGAAACCTGTGCTTTATTTTCCGAAAGACTTAAGCTACACCCAGGGAGAGCCAGCCACTGTAGATTAGACTGTTACCCTAACATTTTTGCTGTTTCCTGTAGAAAACAGTGGCTGGAAAATAAACATTGTTATTTCACGGAGTTCAGCCCAGTCACAGGTTACTAGCTTCAAGGCCTTTCTGTCATTTTATGCTTAAACACTCTAAAAACAATCCTTGAACTGCAGGTGTTCCTGCCAAATTACTCCCACCTCCATACACAGAGCAAATAATGGCTTAAACATGTCACTGCAAATCTTCTTTCTCATTGTCTGTAAGATGGAGGGTTTATTTTGCTCGTCCCATTAAAACAGTTTATTCTAACATATTGATAATGAACAATTTCTCATTAACCACTATCTAATTGAAGATTAAATTTAACCTCTAAGAGCAGTTCTAAGACCCTAATTTGCATACTGCTTATCTACTACTATGTAGCAATGTGATATAATGAACTGTCACAGGACCATGAGTGTGTAAGAGATTGGTGAAATATCTATCCATTCTGGATCTAGTGGCATTTAAATGTAGCTGGCCACAAGTTTAGTTATAATGATTCATCATTACACTTAAACCACAGCGATAGGTTGTGACTAGTCTTAAAGCAGAAGCATTGGAGAGAAGTCAGGACTAAGGATTCCCATCCCTGGCGCAGCACAATAAGACTACCCAGATCTTAGTGCTGAGTGCTGGAAGGGCATGAATGGGTAGGGGAGACGCAAGGAGTAGGCAGATCCATGGCTCCATCCCTCATATTCTGGCTAGTGGAACTGTCAGGTTGTATGAAGGGAAAGGAGGGGATATTCTGGACTTCATATAAGGAGCATCACAATTATATCCTGTCATGGAATCACCAGGAAAATACTCTGGAACTACTCCATACAAAGCCAGCCAGGACTCTGGGGGAACATGTCTCCTCTCTCTGAGCATACTGTCTCCCAGGCAAGAAGCTTACACAGCTTCAACCTTCCTGGGTCTGACCTTGGAGCATTCAGCATCTCCTTACACACCATGCACTTCCCTCAGCAAGTACTCCCAGGGGGGGCTTCTGGTGAAGCTAGTGGGCCCTCCACCCCAACTCCACAGTCAGATGTGACTCTCAGCCAGCTGGTAAAACAGAAAGTTTATTAGTCGACAAAAACACAGCGTTAGCACAGAAATCAGTTACTTTCAGCCAAATCCACCTTGAGGGGAGGGGAGCCCAGAACCAGGGCTCTGGCCTCCCCCAGTGCCCCAAGCCAGCTGAGAAAGACTCACTTCTAGCTGCCTGGCCCCTGCCCTGCCCCTTGCTCCTCCTCCAGTCTTTGTCTTGCTTCCTGGGCCAAGAGTCACCTGGTCGCATCCCTCTCCTGCGTCTCAGATTACGAAGGGGCAGCCACAGCGTCTGTCCCTGCAGGCAGCTGGAGCAGTCCCTGCAAAAGTCACACACCCTTCTTCCCACTACCTAGACATTGGTGTAATACACAGGGAAACTGAGGGACACACAACATTCATGAAAAACAGTAAGACTCACATAGGCTTACATACAAAATAATAAGGGAAAGTCCCCATTATGTCACATCTCTCCCTCCTGGGAGAACTAACTGAGCAGGGTCACTTTAGCCAGTGTCCTGGGGAAGTTCAGGCCTCCCTCTCTGGAACATAGCATCAGCTATAACATTTTCACTCCCCTTAACGTGGGCCATCTCCATCTCATAATCCAGGGAGAACAGACTCCAATTCAGGAGCTTGGCATTGGCCTCTCTCATCTGGTGCAGCCACAGCAGGGCCAGTGGTCCGTGTACACAGTGAAGCGCTGCCCAAATAGATCTGACTGCAGCCTTTTAAGAGCCCACTCCATGTCTGCATAGCCCTGGCTATGGCTCTATGGCTGCATAATCCTACTCCCAGGGCAGCAGCTTCCTGCTCAGGTACATGATGGGGTGTTTCTTGCCCTTTGCATTGGTCTGCCTTGGCACCGCGCCCAGCCCTGTGTCTGGGGCATCGATGAACACCATAAAGGTCTTGTCAAAGTCTGTGTTTCCCAGCATGGGGCACTTAACCAAATCCTCCTTCAGCATGCAGAGAGCTCTCTGGCACTGCCCAGTCCAGACCAGCTTGTCTGGCTTACCCTTCTTCCATAGCTTAGTGATGGGAGCTGGCACAGAACTAAAGTGGGGCACTACTGCCATCCCAATAAAGGCCTGGGCTGTTTCTTAGTCTGGGGAGCAGGCCAGTCTCTGATCGTTCCCACCTTCGCCGTCTCTGGCTTTATGCAGCTGCTCCCCACCTTGTGGCCCAGGTACGATACCTCTGCCATCCCCACCTTGCACGTCCCAGCTTTTACAGTCAGCCCTGCATCCTGGAGGCAACTCAGCCCCCTCTTCACCTGGGACACATGGTCCTCCCAGGTCTGGCTAATGATACAAATATCATCAATGTGGGCTAGGGTAAAATTCTCCTTCCCCCTCAGTAACTGATCCCACTGGCGCTGGCAGGTGACTGGTGCCTCCTTGAGGCCGAAAGGTAGGACCAGGGATTTGTACAGCCCCACAGGGATGACAAAAACAGGTTTCAAACTGGCATCTGGATCCAAAGGCACCTGCCAGTAGCCTTTGGTGAGATTCCTGGTCATGGGGTACCGAGTCACTCCCAACCCATCCAGGATCCAATCAGGCCTAGGCATGGGCAGGCAGCAGACATGTTGATGGCATTGAGCTTCCGATAGGCCACACACAATCATATTGACCCATCCTTCCTGGGGACCAGCACCATGGGAGACGCCCCTGGGGCTGGTGGATGACTGGATCACCCGGAAAACCAGCATGTCTCTGACCTCTCCCTCCAGGGCCTGGGCTGTGTTCCCTTTTACTCTGAATGGGGAACACCTGATGGGAGGGCTGGCTCCTGTCTCCACCCAATGGACAGCTCGGTTAGTGAGCCCAGGCCAGTTGGAAAACAGCTGTTGATATGAATGAACCTCTCTGATCTCTGCCTGCTGGGCAGGAGTTAGCTGATCAGAGAGGGGAATTGATTCCAGCAAGGGGCCATCTCCTGTCTTAGAGAAGAGACCCCTCCAGGGGATCTTCCCACTTCTCCCACTGGCCACACATGGCCAGCACCAGCCTCTCCCCATCACAGTATGACTCCATCATGTTGACCTGATCTCCTTGGTGGCTGAGAGCCCAGTTGGGCAGTTCCACCACATCGTTCTCCTCATTCAGCTGCTTGATGACCTTGAAGGGCCCGTCCCAGGCAGCTTGCAGCTTATTCTTCCTCACTGGGATGAGACCCCCCTCACCTGGTCCCCAGAGCCATAGGCTGAACAGTCGTGCCAGACTTTCCGCCTCCCTTGGGCCCTGACTAGGTTCTCCCTGGCTGGACCCATGAGCTCAGCGAGCTTTTCCCAGAAAGTCAGTACATACTCCACCACTGATTCTCCATTGGGAAAGGCCTTCCTGTCCCATTCGTCCCCCACTAAGTCCAGGGCTACCTTCTGAAAAGGCTCCTCTATGACAAGCAGGTGTCTCAAGGCTGCTTTACCCTTGTCCTGGGCCTTTTGCACCTCTGGACAAGGTAGCCCTGGTTGACAGCTGTCCCGCCCTGGCTGTGGTTCCCCACACTCAGTTGGAGTCTCTGATCCTCCTGGGCTCAGCTTTGCCCCTGCTGTCCCAGTGAGGGCAGGCAGCAAGCCCACTGCTTTGCTCACTGCATCAGAGCCAGTGTGAGCCACCTTCCCTGTGTGCCAGGGCGTGGGAAGTATCTCTCTGTCCCACTCAGCTCCAGAGCTCTGGTTACAGACAGACAGGTATCCTGAGCTTAGCAGCTCCTCCCCCCTGCCAGCCAGGTCATTTGCATTTTCACTGACCACTTCAGTCTCAGCCAATGGTTCCCTGGATTCGAATTCAAATTCTTGGCCGTTACAGGAGCAGGGCCTGGATTCTGTCCCAAATAGACACAGTCATTCCCCAAAAGGAAGTCACAGCTGATATCTTGGAAAACCCCAACTACCAGCCAGCCCAACCCCTCCTGTGTCTGCACAGGAATTTGGGCCATAGGCAGGGTGAGGGGCTTCATCCCTGGGACCTTCACCCAGGTCACACAGCCCCTCAGCATCTGGTGAGGCTGCACCACCAGAGTTCTCTCTGTCCCAGCATCTCGCCACCCCAGGAATGTCTCCCCATTGACCATCACCTTCCGCTCCCACTGAGGGTCCGACGGGCCTGAGCCCAGGAGAGTCCAGGCAGACATATATGCTGGGGCCAGGAGTGGGAGCCAGTCTGCCACCCTACCCATCTGGCTAAAGAGCTCTATGGCCTTGGGACCCAGGAAAGGGTCTAGACCATTTCTGCCAGGCCAGCCTGGTTCCAGTTGCCAGCCTTCCCAGAGGCCATGAGACAGGCATCTATATCTCCCTCCTCCTTAACCTGGGGCAGCAATTTAGTGTCGAGGTTCCTGGCAGAATTGGTACCCCATGGTCCATCCCCACTCACCCCTGGACGGGTCCTTCTGCCTCTCAACTCAGCCATCGCCAGTTCATGTTGCCTCTGTCTCTCCTACTGTTCTGCTTAATGCCTTCCCTGTCTCTCATGGTCCTCTGACTCCTTAAATCTCAGCTCCAATTCCATCTGTCTCAGATCCACCAACGGGGAACATGGTGGAGACTTCCTCCTGGTCGCTGACCCAGGTCACCAGGACACTGGCTGCTCCTAGCCTCTCTTGCGCCCCCCGCTGGGTCAGGAGCCAATGTGGGCCCTGGGGCTGCCTTCTCGCGCCCCCAGCTATGTCAGGAACCAGCTCCTTAGAGTGATCCTCCTCTTCCGACAGAGCAATCAGCTGCACCTTAGTGAACTTTCCAATGCACAGCCCTCTCTCTCTCTGCACAGTTCTACAATGTCCTTCTTAAGGAGATGGTTATAGGCTGATCCCAAATGGTTATGGACTCATAGGCCTGTGCTTTCTCAGCTCTATGCGATCCCTGAGAGGAAACCCCTCAGTGCGACAGTCCTTCTCGGGGGTCCACCTCTTTCGGGGCTAAGACATAGGCTCCCCCACCTCCTGGAACAGCACTTCTTGGAGCCGTCAGCACCTCCATCTCTTGCTAATCCCCTGTTGTTTTACTGTTCCCCAGTCGCTTACTGCAGGATGCTCTGTCCATGTGGTGCAGTTTATCTCACCTTTACCACCAGTTGTCACAGAATCACCAGGGTGATGCTCTGGAACTACTCCATACGAAGCCAGCCAGGAATCTGGGGGAGCAGGCTTCCTCTCTCTGAGCATACTGTCTCCCAGGCAAGAAGCTTACACAGCTTCGAACTTACTGGGTCTGACCTCGGAGCATTCAGCATCCCCTTCCACACCGTGCGCTTCCCCCAGTGAGCCCTCCCAGGCAGGGTTCCTGGGGAAGCCAGAGGGCCCTGCACCCCAACTCCACAGTCAGATGTGACTCTCAGCCAGCCGGTAAAACAAGGTTTATTGGTTGACAGGAATACAGCGTAGGACAGAACTTGTTAGCACAGAAATCAGTGACTTTCAACCAAGTCCACCTTGAGGGGAGGGGGAGTCCAGAGCCAGGGCTCTGGGCCTCCCCCTGCACCTCAAGCCAGCCGAGACAGACTCACTTCCAGTTGCCTGGCCCTGTCCTGCCCCTTGCTCCTCCTCCAGCCTTTGTCTCGCTTCCTGGGCCAAGAGTCACCTGGTTGCATCCCAGGTTACAAAGGGGCAGCCATTGTATCCATGCAGGCAGCTGGAGCAGCCCCTGCAAGAGTCACACACCTTTATTTCCACCACCTAGACACTGGTCCAATACACAGGGAAACTGAGGCACACACAGCATTTATGCAAAACAGTAAGACTCACATACAACATTAACAAGGGAAAATCCGCAATACGTCACAACTCCCCTCCTAGGTGAAAGTCAGAGCAGTTTTAACTGGAGCGTAGGTGAACCTGACTCAACTTTCAGGTGAACCAGGGGGATTTTGTAGCTTTGGGTAGAAAACTTCCAAACCCAAGTTTTGCATGATATGAGAATCAAGTTTCCAGTGCAAGTACTTGTGAGTATCAATTTGAAATTTCCTGCGTGAAAAGTATCCTGCAAGATTAGCCTTTCAGAAATCCTGTCCTTTTATGTTCACCCATGTGAATATTACTGCCAGTGAATTGGTTTGTAAGCAAATTATTGAAAGTGAGCACAAAAGGGACACCAACACAGTCAAATTAAGTTAATTGGAAAAATTAACAATTTTTTGTTTGTTATTTTGTAGTCGCCCTCATGGGGTAGAACTAGGTTCTTTCCACCTCATAAGCAAACAGATATATGAACATTTTAAGGAACTATTTCAATACTAAGTTATCACACATTATTTTTACCTGTGTGGGCTTATATTAACAGATATATCACTGAAATGTCACTTCACCAGGGATAAAGAAAAACTTGAAATGGACAATAGACTGATGCCAGCTCTGTAACAAAATCAGGAAGAAAAGGAGTACTTGTGGCACCTTAGAGACTAACAAATTAATTTGAGCATAAGCTTTCGTGAGCTACTGCTCACTTCCTCACGAAAGCTTATGCTCAAATAAATTTGTTAGTCTCTAAGGTGCCACAAGTACTCCTTTTCTTTTTGCGAATACAGACTAACACGGCTGCTACTCTGAAAATCAGGAAGCTGTTTCGCAGATTAAGCTTTGTGATCTAGCTCAGAAAGGAATTTTCAGTGTAGATTCTACAACAGACATTTGATTCCTATGAATACCCTGTCTAGCATTTTTTGCTAGACATAGGTGTAGGGTGTCACAGGCAAGTGCTTCTGCTGTTAAGCTCCAGTGTGAAGTGCAAGGGGCGGGGGTGAAAAATTCAAAGGTGACACTGTTAAATGACTGCAGCATGGCCCAGAAAAGCTGGTGGAAACCAGACTGTGGGCCTTTGGCAGCATAGTGTCCACCTGCAGCATGGCAATACAAGCTGTGTATAAATCCCATCCATTAGGGAGCCCAAAAGGCCTGAAAGTGGACAGGGCTGGCTGGGAAGGAAATGGGAATAGGCTTCCAGGCACATATACTCTTGTTAGTTTAAACTACTGCCCTCCCTGTAGGTTGTTTTTCCTACCACAAATTCCCCCTGTGGGAAGTTTGCATCCACCCTACACCCATGAGCATGAATCAGGTCCAGAGAGTGCACTTTAGTCATTGATGACGCAGAAGGATGGGGTTGTAACTAGAAAAGCACATGTGTGTGTAAAAGAGTAGACCCTGGTGATAAAAGGGGCCTGCTTAATCTTATACCCTCCTGGTAATAGCTTTCCTTGTTACAATCCACTATTTGCTACTCCAGTTATCCAGCTATTCACTCCCTCCGGTTTACAGACACGTATGCCTGCATGTATTTATTAGCATTTGGCCCTGAGTAATCCTAGTTGTTGGCTCTGTGTTTCTGAACAGGGAGGGAGAGAGAAAGTGTTTGTATTTTCTTCTTCTTGGTAATTATTCCCCAGTTTAGGTTTTGTGGGGGAGGCTGAGGGAAGAGTAATATTATAGAAGAGTAATATTAATCACTTCTCTAATGGGGTAAGTTCTTATTGTATTGTTTAATTGGCATCTTGATACCATATCAGAGGCTGCCTTATAAATTTTTAAAAGCACGGTGAACATGTACTATAGTGTGCACTGGTTAATTTAGGAGATAGAGGTTTCTTAAGGCAAACTGACAGGCTTGTTCTTTATCTTCTGCAGCCGGCCGTTTGTTAACACACTCTTAGATATTTATATACCTAATGGTAGCTCCTGGGTTGGTGATCAGATTGTGTGAAATGGCACAAATACTCTAGTCTAGGAAACTATGGGCATACTCTGGATGGGAGGCAGTGCACTTGCCCATGTGTGAACAAATCCCCAATAGCTACGACCTCTGCCGTTTGGAGAGCCAGCTGTGACTCCCACAGAAAAAGTCTGTGTTCTGATTTGCCACCTACCTTTTGTCCTTCACTTGACCTGATTAAGCACTGATATGCCATCCCCTCCTCCCTCATCATGCACCCCCAATTCATCTGCACTGTCCAGCAAACAAAGCTTTCAGAAAGACACACTCATGCCAAAAGCCTTTAAGCAGAGAACAGAGTAGGTCAGCATCTGAGATTTATACAGATCAGTGGGTGCCTAAAGAGAGCATAGTGCTGGCTAAAATTAATAGTGATGAGGGTGACACGCACTTCCCTGTAGTGGGTCCCTACCAATCTCAGCCTGTTGGGTGACAAGTAACTTATCTAAAACCTGAACAAGACAGACATCATGTTCTCCTTCCTTTTAAGAAAGGAACTGATGATCTCTTGGGACACAGTCTAGGTAATTTGCTCATTAATTCTAGATTTCAGGCACCCCAAGATATAAAATAATGGATGTGAAAGATCAATGGATGAATTATTGATCTTGTCAGAGCTCTTTAAAGCTAATTACAGTACAGAATGCTGAACTGAAGCGGCTGTTGGCTACTTACCACAGACATTAAAGTTGCTGAACTGTGAAACGAATCCCACAATCTTTCACTGTTTCTTCTCATGTATTTTCCTACAGGACTTTACCCCTTTGATTATGGTTCACAGGTTTCAGTGAGGGTTAAAATATAAATTTAAAAGTTCCTGCCATCTAAACAAACTTGGAAGTATTTCTAACAATAGGAAGCATTACCAGCATTTGTATATGCCTTGAGTTGAAAGGAAACCCAAATCCTCAAGGGCTAGAGGGTGACTGATACAGTTTTTAAATGCACTCACACTGATAAAACATCCTTGATATGATTTCAAAAGTCTCTCCTTTGCTCTCTATAGCTGACATTTTCCCCCGTATTGCCATCTTTAACAAGTTGGGCATCAGCATGAAGAGGGACGAAGTACTTCTGATGAGAAATCAGATAGATAGTTGATATGGAAAGAGTTCTAGCAGAAGCCCACAGCGCCTAATATTCATGAAACACATTTGCAGCTATTTCCTTGCAACTTGCTCAGATGGTCCCCTTAGAGCCCCCAGCAGGTCTACACAGCTGGCACTATAGCTTGCAAAGGCCTTGGCTATATTACAATTGTTGTTTTTTCCATGGACAAATCATTCTTGACTAGTATTGCCAATGAAATAGGCACATAGTTTCCATCCGCATCAAAGGCATATCCGCTTTCTCTCATTACCTCCTTTTTATTGTACAAATGTGTTAACTATGAGCATTGCAAGGAGACTCACTCTACTTATGTTTGAGTTCTCCAGTATCATACAGGATCATATTCCACACATCTTTTTTTAGCACCAGCTTTAGAGAATCCAGGGGCACTGTGCAACAAGTAGGGGTTTAGTAACTGTTTGCACCAGTTGTTATGCAGTATTTGCTAGAGCTTGAAATTAAGTGTCTTCACCTAGCATGTCATCTTCCAGGACCCAGTCCTGCACTCCCACTGAAGTTAATGGGAAAGGGGGGGGGAAGAGAGAGCTTGCAGGATCAAGCCTCTAGAGGGTTGGAGGAAACAGATGGTAGCAAGAGAGGAGCAGGGAGAAGCGAATTATGTATAGAGGAAATATAATTATAGGAGAGAGCAAAATTAATAGGGCCTGAAGGCAAAAATTTAAATAGCTCTACTTTTGTATGATTTTAATAAACTCAGTTCCATCAAATTAAATATTTAATTCTCATCCTATATTTAGTAGTACTGGGAAGAGACAGTTTGACACTAATATAGAGCATTTTTTTTCCTGGAGGAATTTTGTTCTTTAATTAAATCTCCCGTCTCTGTCCAAACAATTCCACTGGCAACGCAAATCATACACTGCATGATTGACAGGACATCATGGTGTGTAATCTCATGCAGATGGGGGACAACATATAGAGGACATGGTAAGTTTTTCTTTCACCCGTCACTCGAGAAAGCCCAAAAGCTTTATTAAAAAGAATAGGTTTCAGAGTAGCAGCCGTGTTAGTCTGTATTCGCAAAAAGAAAAGGAGTACTTGTGGCACCTTAGAGACTAACAAATTTATTAGAGCATAAGCTTTCGTGAGCTACAGCTCACTTCATCGGATGCATTTGGTGGAAAAAACAGAGGAGAGATTTATATACACACACACAGAGAACATGAAACAATGGGTTTATCATACACACTGTAAGGAGAGTGATCACTTAAGATAAGCCATCACCAACAGCAGGGGGGGGGAAGGAGGAAAACCTTTCATGGTGACAAGCAGGTAGGCTAATTCCAGCAGTTAACAAGAATATCAGAGGAACAGTGGGGGGTGGGGTGGGAGGGAGAAATACCATGGGGAAATAGTTTTACTTTGTGTAATGACTCATCCATTCCCAGTCTCTATTCAAGCCTAAGTTAATTGTATCCAGTTTGCAAATTAATTCCAATTCAGCAGTCTCTCGTTGGAGTCTGTTTTTTGAAGCTTTTTTGTTGAAGTATAGCCACTCTTAGGTCTGTGATCGAGTGACCAGAGAGATTGAAGTGTTCTCCAACTGGTTTTTGAATGTTATAATTCTTGACGACAAGCCGTCAGGAACAGTATCCCCGATACTGTCACGGCTAACCTGGTGGCAGAACTTTGTGACTTTGTCCTGACCCATAACTATTTCACATTTGGTGACAATGTATACCTTCAAATCAGCGGCACTGCGATGGGTACCCGCATGGCCCCACAGTATGCCAACATTTTTATGGCTGACTTAGAACAACGCTTCCTCAGCTCTCGTTCCCTAATGCCCCTACTCTACTTGCGCTACATTGATGACATCTTCATCATCTGGACCCATGGAAAAGAAGCTCTTGAGGAATTCCACCATGATTTCAACAATTTCCATCCCACCATCAACCTCAGCCTGGACCAGTCCACACAAGAGATCCACTTCCTGGACACTACGGTGCTAATAAGCGATGGTCACATAAACACCACCCTATATCGGAAACCTACTGACCGCTATTCCTACCTACATGCCTCTAGCTTTCATCCAGATCATACCACTCGATCCATTGTCTACAGCCAAGCGCTACGATATAACCGCATTTGCTCCAACCCCTCAGACAGAGACAAACACCTACAAGATCTCTATCATGCATTCCTACAACTACAGTACCCACCTGCTGAAGTGAAGAAACAGATTGACAGAGCCAGAAGAGTACCCAGAAGTCACCTACTACAGGACAGGCCCAACAAAGAAAACAACAGAACGCCACTAGCCATCACCTTCAGCCCCCAACTAAAACCCCTCCAACGCATCATCAAGGATCTACAACCTATCCTGAAGGACGAGCCATCGCTCTCTCAGATCTTGGGAGACAGACCAGTCCTTGCTTACAGACAGCCCCCCAATCTGAAGCAAATACTCACCAGCAACCACACACCACACAACAGAACCACTAACCCAGGAACCTATCCTTGCAACAAAGCCCGTTGCCAACTCTGTCCACATATCTATTCAGGGGATACCATCATAGGGCCTAATCACATCAGCCACACTATCAGAGGCTCGTTCACCTGCGCATCTACCAATGTGATATATGCCATCATGTGCCAACAATGCCCCTCTGCCATGTACATTGGCCAAACTGGACAGTCTCTACGTAAAAGAATGAATGGACACAAATCAGACGTCAAGAATTATAACATTCAAAAACCAGTTGGAGAACACTTCAATCTCTCTGGTCACTCGATCACAGACCTAAGAGTGGCTATACTTCAACAAAAAAGCTTCAAAAACAGACTCCAACGAGAGACTGCTGAATTGGAATTAATTTGCAAACTGGATACAATTAACTTAGGCTTGAATAGAGACTGGGAATGGATGAGTCATTACACAAAGTAAAACTATTTCCCCATGGTATTTCTCCCTCCCACCCCACCCCCCACTGTTCCTCTGATATTCTTGTTAACTGCTGGAATTAGCCTACCTGCTTGTCACCATGAAAGGTTTTCCTCCTTCCCCCCCCCTGCTGTTGGTGATGGCTTATCTTAAGTGATCACTCTCCTTACAGTGTGTATGATAAACCCATTGTTTCATGTTCTCTGTGTGTGTATATAAATCTCTCCTCTGTTTTTTCCACCAAATGCATCCGATGAAGTGAGCTGTAGCTCACGAAAGCTTATGCTCTAATAAATTTGTTAGTCTCTAAGGTGCCACAAGTACTCCTTTTCTTTTTATTAAAAAGAATGTTTCAGATTTTAATGAAATTGAAAGCATCTTACTCAGACGCTTAAACAATCTTTAGACTCTGGTAAGCAGCCCCATTTCCCCCCCACACACACACACAGTGCCTGCTATCTGGCTTCCGTTTGACCTGCCCACCATGGTGAAAGTTTACCCAATTAGGACGTTGCCAGCAGTTCTAAAGCTTCATCCACACATACTCATTCATGAAAGCCACACACATTTTCCTGTGTTTGGAAATGATTTAATACAATATATATATATATATATGTTGCAGTACAAAGTAATAGTACAGCCCTTTTCCCACTTATTCCTGCAGCCTGAGGTGGAACAGCATAAGACATCTAGTAGGCGTGCCTTGGTTCCTTATTTAAAATAGGTTCTGCATCATCATATAGGGCACCCTCCCTCACGAATAAGAATGGAAATAAGGCCTTGTCTACTTTTTTAGCAAAAATACAACAGTGAGAGCACTAGTGTAGAAAGGGACCAACAATATTTTAAGCACTGTTGGGAGCCTCTTGCAGACCTATCTGCACTAGCACTCCCAACGATGCTAGACTGAGGGTAGCAAACATGGGAAATTTTAGCAAATGCTCAGCAGCACATCTACAGCCCAGGTCTTCCTCTGGAATCTAATTCCCCTCCTGGGGAGAGTCAGCAGGGTTCATTACTGCAGAAAAAAAATCACTCTCTCGGTTTTCCAGCAGCATGACATACACCACAGTGTTGCTCCTGAAGTATGAGGAACTGAGCTCAAGGCTCAGCTCTGCAGCTTTCACATGGAAGCATGAAGTCAGAGTGCTCAGCTTTCCTGTAGTTGGTATCTTTTTGTGTAGTTCCCATTTCAAGCATGGCAGCCCAAAGTAGAGAGAGTAGAAAACAAAATGCATAGATAGATGTTTACAAGTATATGTTTTATATAAATCATCCTTCTCCCTCACATGTAAAGAGGAAGGTTGGGCCAGTGGTGAGGGTGCTGACTTGAGAGACCTGGGTTCAACTACCTGTTCAGCCACAAACTTCAGGCAAGTCACTTAGTCTCTGTGTCGCAGTTCTCCAGGTGCAAAATGTGGACAATAGTTTCCTTCTTCACAGGGATGTTGTGAGGCTAAATACACTAAAAACTGAGGTGCTCAGATACTGTAGTAATAGGGGTCATATAAGAATCTTTAGACATGTATGTTTTTGTTCTCATAGATAGTAGGCTCTGACATAGGGACTGGATGGGCTGGTCAAAACTGAGTACATGTTTCATTGACATTCAATAGAACATGTATTCCTAAGTGACTTAGGCACTTCTGAAAATCTCACTCTCCAACTAAGACACTGCTTAATGCAGCATGGGGACAGAATTCTCAAAAGCCCTTGCCAATACCATGGCACCCAGAGATTGTTAGCCAGACAAGGATACGGCTATGATTTTCACAGCTATGACCATACATATAATTACATTATGTGAATGCAACGTAATCTGTATCCAGCTAATACATATTACTGAGATCTTATTTTGCTGTGAATTATGCCTGGGGAAAAGCCTGCCTGGCCCAGAAAAGAAAGAGTTTACTATTTTCTAAAACACCATACTCTAAATTGTGCTTATCCATTTCCTCCCCCAGAGAAATTCAAAGCCCCCAGATGATTAGACAGGTCTCCTTCTGATTGTTAGACAACTGGAGCTCTATATGATAAAAGAAATAGTACCACATGACAAAAAACAAAACAACATGGCTCAAGTACTAAATATTGAACACTGAATAACCACAGTGAACTGTTTATGATCAATCCATAGAGGGGCAGCAAAATTGCACACAGATTCATTGAGGGTCAGATTTTGCCACATTTATGCTCAGAAGTATCCCCACTGACTTTAATGGGACTGCTCAGAGTAAGGTCCTACTGGATATACAAGTGGAAGAATCTGGCCTTAAATACACTTGCATAATAAATCAATTTGAAAAAATTACATTCTGCTTATGAACATGTCAAGAGCAGAATAAGCAGCTAAATACACAAAATATATCAGTGGCTGTGAATCATTTATTCTACTTTAGCTATTTTGTGCCACAGACACCATAAAGCCTTTACTAGCAGATATATGCTCTTCATAACCATTTACTTGTTGGAAAAAATAATCAACATCATGCGACCAATAAGGAAGATCCTCGTGTGTGTTTTGGGATTTATAGCCTAACCCCACAATGTGCCGAGCGCCATCTGCTCTCAGTAGTAGATAAGAATGCTTTCTACCCTTGAAGATTCTGGCCTATATGCCCCCACTTTATGGTTCTCGTTCTGCTCCACATTTAAAAATAAAACAAGTTTTTAAAAAAGCAAGCCTTCCATTGACTTTAGGGGAAAGGAACAAACCCTCTGATAACTCTGAATTTAGTTAAAATATTAACTTCCAAGTTGAATTACCCCACTAATGCCTAACTGCTAAATATGGCTGTAGTTTGAGCATATACAATATGCTGAAAATATGATTTCATGAAGCCATATATTCTGATACAAATGTGTTTTAATGTTTAAAAAACTTCTTTTATTCATAAGAATAATATCAAACAAATCAGATGGTAAATAGGGACATGAAGTGATTTTTGTCAGAGTCAGTTTAGGGGAGACAGCTCATGACAAGTTTGGAATAATAGCTTGACTCATTGCTTCCACTTGCAATCTGTGTTGCCATGTCAGGGATCCACATTAGGGAGCAGCATGAACAGGGCTCTTGCTCTGTGAGTCAATAGATGCTGTAGATGTTCTCAGAATCTGAGTACAAGACTGTATTTGTAGTGGGGCAGCTGCCCCACTCCCGCATAACAGGGGTTAAAAGCAGCCCTGGAGTGGGCTGGGAAGAAGAGTGAAAGCAGCTGAGGGAGTGGCAGACCACAGGTGTGGCCAGCTCCATCAGGCCACAGCTGGTCCTATAAAGGGGCTGTGAGCCAGGAGCTGAGGGGAGTCTCACTCTAGCCCTAGAATGGGAAGGGCTAGCTGCCTGGGAGCAAGGTATCTGAAGTGAAGCAGTGCTGGGGAAAGGCAAAGTGAGCTGGGGAGCTTCAGCCTGGTAAACCCCCAGGCTGCAGGCCTTGTTGAAGGCCTATCAAAGGTACTGGGGCTGCAGAGATACAGCCTGGAGATTGGCAAGGGGTTAGGACCTGCTGCCTCTGCCTATGTTGAGTGGTCATTACACTGCAGTCTGCCCCAGTGAGTGGGGGCTAGATAATGGCTGGCAGTAGCCACTGAGGCAAGGTGGGTTTTAGAGGGTTGGGGGTTCCCCTGGGAGGGGAAACCCAGACTGTGGTGTACTATTGAGGGCAGAACCCTGAGGTAAAAGGGCACCAGGGTCTGGGAGGGACACAGGGCCAGAAGGAGGCACTCCAGAGCTGAAAAAGAGCCAATTCCCAGATGACCAGCAGGAGGCATGGTGCTGGTAGGGCTTGGCTTTGCTACAATGTTGTTAAGGTCCAGACTGTGGGAGGCCTTAAATAACTGTTATAAAAGTTGATCTAATTGTTGGAACAGGAGTGACTGGGCCTAGTGGCCAGAACCTGAAGCAGGGTTTCTTAGTCCAGGGAGTGAGCCAGAGTCAAGAGCCAGGAAGCAGGAGCCCAGGCTCAGAAGCTGAATACCAAGTCCAAGGAGTGAGCCAGCAGTCAGGTCAGAACCACAGTATCAGCTGGAGCCAAGAACTGGGATCAAGAAGTAGGCGATTAAGAGCAGGAATGAGGAGCTGGAGCCAGAGGCAGGGACAATAGTCAGGAGCAGGAACTGGAGACAGGAGGAAGGACCGAGAGCAACACAGCTATAGCCTTGGCATGCTAGTGAGGAGCCAGGAACCTACATCTGCCACAGGGTTTAAGAATGTGCCTGCTGAAGTCTTCAGCCAATCAGGAGGCCTGGTTCATTGGCTGAATCAGCAGGGGGTTGTGAGCTGAATCTGGCTTCACCTGACACATGCAATGTTTTCATGGCAGCCCCAGTCACTGATATAGAGGGGCCTATCTGACACTAAAAGGAGAAGCAAAGTAATTCGACTAGTGAACACCCACCCCACCAAACAATGCTGATCTGTATAATGTAAGAGTAAGCTCCTCTAATATGCATAGCATCAATTGCCTTATAGGTTGTTCAGGAGTTGGCTGGCTTGCTACTACATTTTACCATGGGGCTGTATATTTGCTTCCTACAGATGCTATTTTACTGGTGAGTGCAGAAATTGCAACATGCAGAAAATGCACCAAGAGCTATATCGGGGTCTCAAACTTGAATGACTAGGAGGGCCACATGAGGACTCGGACAGTAGCTTAAGGGCCACATCACCCTGCCCCCCACTCCACCCTTGACTGTGGAGTGCAGCAGGGGGCTCAGGGCAGGGAGTGTGGGGTGCAGGAGGGAGTGTGGGGTGTGGCAGGGAGTTGGGGTGCAGGAGGGGTTTAGGTTCTGACCTGCCACCACTTGCCTTGAGTAGCTCTGGGGTGGCAGGGGTGTGCACCAAGGCCGGGGTAGGCTCCCTGCCTGCCCCAGCCCCATGCCGCTCTGGGAAGCGGTGAGCACCGCTTGGGAACCGGCCTGGGAAGCAGAGAACTCCATGAGCTGTTCTTGCCTGTGGGTACCTCCCCCGAAGCTCCCATTGGCTGTGCTTCCCTGTTCCCGGCCAATGGGTGCTTCAGGGGAGGTACCCACAGGCAAGAACAGCTCATGGAGTTCTCTGCTCCCCTTCTCCCCAGGGCTGCAGGGAAGCAGTGCGGGGCCCTCAGCACCACGGGGTTGGCAAATCCACAGGACTGGATCCAAATCCCTGAGGGGCCAGATCTGGCCCAGGACTGTAGTTTGCCCACCCCTGGCCTGGAGGTAGGCTGGGGATGTGGCATGCAGGGGGGGGGAGGGGGAAAGCTTGGCGGGCTGCAGGTAAGAACCCCATGGCCCCTGTGTTTGAGACCCCTCCGCTATATCAACATTTTCACTACAATGTTCACTGCCAAATAATGAATAAAGTCAAAGAGGAACAGCCACAGAAGGTGCCGATAAAAAGCAAGGAGGAAGATGAGGAGTCAGTGTGGAATTTAATCCACCATCAACACCAATATGATCATCATGAACTATACATCAGTGACAGATATAAAACTGATGGATTCAGCATGCCTTTAAGCAACTGATCTTGCATAAGTGTTACTAGTTTCTCTTACAACCCATATTCCTTAAGTCATTCTCCCCTCCTCCAGGCTTGGCATAACCTTTACATAAATACAATAGCAATATGAATGTCTGTAAAACAAAGTGAACCAAATTTCATTTCAGAGAATAGCTTTTGACTTTTTCCATTAAATTAGGCAACAATTTCTAAAGGCCAGGATACTTCACAACAAGGCATACTGTAATGCATCGCCAATTTTCTCAGCAGCAGCAAGTGAAGGGGAGTTTTTGCTGCCTGCTCCCAGGATTTCCCAATCCTCAGAGCCACTGATTACCACACATCATGCTACAATAAGTAGAACAGTAAAGAAAGTAGGAAAGAATAGAGGAAGTTAACTACTTCATGGACATTTCCATCAAAGACCCAGAACTGCTAGGTCTCAAAATGCCTCCATCCATCCAGTCTTCTGAACATTCTTGTTAAACGGCAGAGAATTGGAGCATTTGGCCTATGCTTAACAGTGGCAGAGATGGGTTTTCTCTGAAACCCATGAATGGATTCAGAACTGGTTTATTTGATTTAATAACAGCGGCAAACTCTTCAGCCATATTTTTGAAGCTCCATCCCTTTGGTTTTCTCCTGACACATGCAGAACAGGCTAATCAAGCCAACCACAGCTCAAGAACTGATATTCATATTTGGAGGACTGAAAAATCTATTTTCATTGACAGAACAACAGACAAATGGCAATTCTGCAGCTGACTCTTGGGACAGTATGTAAGATATGCATGGCATGCTGGAAGCATTGTAGTCTGGCTTTGCTAAGAGGAATTTCCTAGATAAGGACAGCATTCAGGAAGAGAAGGAAGGAAGTAGTAAGTGAAAAAGCATACAGCAGCATATGACCTGTGGAAGAGATAAGAGGTTTGGGATTAGAATAGTACTTTTGATGAATAAGTTTCCTAAAGCTAAATTAAAACTAGAATAATGTACCTTCCCATTTGAAATCTGGGATTTGTATTCAAAATATACACACATGGGCAACGTTATAAGCACCCCTACCTTCTTCCCTCAATACCCTGTTCTTCCAGGATCCTGACACAGGATCCTGTTTTGAGGCAAATTAGATAACAGCTACAGTTATAGCAACAAAACAAAGAGCAAACCCTTTTCCTTTCAAATGAGAGCCAAACTTTTGAAATAAAAATTTTGCACTCTTAGCTTTTGAGAAGCCAATAATTTTATGTATTTTTTTTATTTTTAGGAAATTCCTATATCCCAATGATTTACAGATAACTTAAGCCATGCACGTGAACATTGATCTTATGTCTACATTTGGTAGAGTTCTTTAACTAAAGTGACTCTCCATTTAAAAGCAGAAATATGCCAATCTGCTTTTTTCTTCTGTGCTATTTTTGTACTGCTTCATCACATCAAAGTCATCAGAAAAGCCCAAGAGATCAGAGCAGAATATCCATATGGAAGAATAATGCAAGATGAGCTCATGGAGTAGATACAGCAGAGCGCTCTGCTGTAACAAGTATCTTAGGGTTTGTCTGTACAAACAGTTAATGTATGGCATGCTGGGGTGCAAACCTACCATCCACTAGACTGACTCAGACTCACTGTACATGTGGCCCCTGCTGCCACAAGCTGAAAGCTCCCTTAAGCGCTTTGATCTACTCCCCTTTTAAATGAGTGTGAATCTCAGGCTCAGACTTTAAGACTGGAAGGGACTATGATTATCTAGTCTGACCACTTGCATGCCGCAGAACCTCATCCACCCATTCCTGTAATAAACACACTGGGGAACTTTTAATGGGCAGTAGCAGGATTGATATATACACTGACTGTGTGGCAGACTAATGCAAGGTAGGTCTATACCCATCTTGCCATGCACTGTTTGTATAGACAAGCCCTCATTTAGACTGGAAGCTCCTCAGGGCAGGGTGTGTGTGCGCGCACACAGGGCTAGCGCAGTGGGGCCCTGGCCAGTGATTGGAGTATATAGTGCTACTGCAATACAAATCATTAGAGCTGCGAAGACTCAGAATTTCTAGTATATAGGAAACCCCAACATTTTGAAATTTGATTTGGGTTCAAAATTTTCCACAAAACAGAGATTCTTGAAATGAGAAAATTTGGAACAGTGATCCATGGTGTTTTTAAAAGTTCCAGGACCCAACAGCTGCTGAGTGAAATTGATATGATTCTTGCCACTGTCACAGGTGCTCACCTCTTAATAGTTCTGGCAGCTGGTGAGCCCGCTGGCCCGAGAGTCTGGAAGCCCTGAGGTCCCAGGGCAATCCACATGACAGGACTGCTCTCAAGCCATAGACCCTCAGAGCTCTGGGATCCTCAGCAGCCCACCAGGAAGGCATGGGTGAAAGTAACTTAAAGGACTTACTGGTACTCTGGAGTTGTGAGCAGGGGGCATGGCCACAACCGGAAGAGGTCTGGCCTCATCTGGAAGAGGTGGGGACTTTAAATATCCAGGCCCTTTAAAGCAAGACTTAAAGGCCCTGGGGCTCAGGCTACGGCTGGGAGCCCCAGGCCCTTTAAATCACCCCTGGAGCTACCAGCTGCAGAGGCGGCTGAGAGCTCAAGGGCAATTTAAAGGGTCCGGGGCTCCGGCCGCTGCTACCACAGCAGAGCTCCGGGCTGTTTAAATCACCGCCAGAGCCCTGCCGCCGCTACCCCAGGGCTGCAGCAGCGGGGCTCGGGAGGTGATTTAAAGGGTCCAGGGCTCTGGCCGCTGCAGGGAGCCCTGGGCCCTTTAAATCACCCACTTGGGGAAGCTGATCCGGTCCAGCACAGCGTACTGGCTGTTGCCGGTATGCCATACTGGACCGGACCTGTTTACTTTCACCTCTGCAGGAAGGTTTCCACAATTCACTGGACGTTAGTCAAACCTGAAGTGCTTTCAGTGAATCGGCATTTTCCAATTAAACTCCGTTCTGACTAGCTCTACAAATAATAGAGAAAAGAGTCTTGTTTGCAAGTTTCTGAAAGTTGTTTAATGTATTTTCTTTCTGAAAGTTGGCCATTTTGGGAATAGCACTTTTGCTGCTCAACAATCCAATGTCATATTGAGGAGTCTAAGCAGATAGGTTTATGTTAATTCTTCAACCTAGTACATTTCCTATGGGCTGCCACCTTTTATTGCAGAATCCAGGATTTCCCTTTGTAACAAGTCTAATAGATTTTTTTTAAAGTAAGTGTAAACTAATACCATGATGATGGGAAACCTAAGTAAAAACAATTCTAAGGAGTGTGAACTGCTCTTGTACATCTCAAAAGGATGATAATTCTGAAGCCTAATGACCACATTTAGTTATTTCATTGTTGATATACTTCATTGCTGCAAGGCAAAAGTGAAAACCATAATATGATGATCAATCTATTGTGAATGATAGCCTATTTTGATGTCACAAATAAGTGGAACTTGGGTTGTGGGTATAGCCTGAAAGAGTACCACTCTCTCACTTTCCATGCCCCCTCAATCCTACCCTTGAAGGGCCTAAATTACAAAGAGTTCTAAATCTAGCAACTGCATTCTGAATAGGATGGGAATATTGGAATTATAGGTGGAGAGAGACTATCATAAAAGGATATATCAAATCCAATCAAAACTGCCACCTCCACACTAATGAAGTGCACTTGTTGGGGGGGGGGGGGATATTAAGGAATGTCCAAATTTACAGCAATTCTTATGTGGCTGATAAGATGGCTTGGTTAGTGAAGGAACCTATATTAAAGGGAGCAAGAAAAAAAAAGTAGAAACTTCAGAAGTAGTTTGTGTTTGTTCTTTAGTTTCACTCAGGACTCAGTTCTTCCCGCATCTACAATTGCACAATGCCCTTTTCTAGCAACGGAAGTTCTACGTACCTAGCTGGGAGTAAAATTGGGCCCCTGGACCTCTTAAAATTCTTCCATGAGATACACATCATGTTATGTTCCATTTGTGTCTTGTAATTCCAAAAGTAAGTTTGAAGACATTTAAATTCAGTCAACACCAGACCGAAGCTACCTTATTTTTTGTGGTTTTCCTTTAAAAAGGGTCTCAAAGGGCCTGACTGTGTCCCCTCACTTGAACCTACATAAATCATAAGTAGCTCCACTTAAATGAGTGAGTTCATAGTAGTGGAAAAGTAGTGTGAGAGGAAAAATAGGATCCCTAGTGAATGAATTCATCCTTACCTGAAGGCGAAATGTTAGCAGCACCTCTGCCTTCCAAGTGAGAACTGAATCCATATAACAGAATGGTGTTAGGGAGGAGTTGTGCAAGATGTAAGACTGAGATCCTAGCCACTGTTGGTTAATAACTATACCATAGGGTGCTTGAGGTGTTCCCTCAAAGGCACTGGCCAAATGTCATTTCAGTTAACTAATTTTTGAAACATTACTTCACTTGTTGCTTTAAATGTTTCACTTTGAGGCATTAACATTGCTATATAGTCTTTTGATAGAGCCAGTAAAATGGTTGCCATAAATCTAAATCCTGTGCAGTAGGGTCACGGGGCACTCTGCTCACTGCAGGACAGTACTGCCTCCCGACAGTTCAGGGGATTAGCTCTGCCAGGCTGACGCCCCTTCTGGTAGTCACACTCTCTCTCTTCCCCTCTCTGCAGCTTCTCTTGTTCCAGGAACTGCAGCCTTCTCTTTAAGAAAAGGAATACTTGAGGCACCTTAGACTAATAAATTTATTTGAGCATAAGCTTTTGTGAGCTACAGTATTACTTCTCTTTGTGACTCATCCCCCTGGCCAGGTCACTACATAGTTTCCCCTTCTAGGGGTATACGATGTAAGCGGGGGAATGGCTCCACCATTGTGAGGAACATTCCTGGCTTATATACTACCCCGGTGGAATTGGCTAGCAGAAGGATCAGAGTCCTCGCTCCTCCTCCCTTTTACCCAGAGGCCTGCCTGACCTCAAGGGCTGCCCTCCCATTCTGTGTTGCAGTCCTTGTAACCCCAACAAGGTTGGGCCCAGGATTCCTGGGGGCTCAACACCACCCCCCCCAGTCTAGTCATGGTCACTTAGGATGGGGGCTAGGGTGTCCCCACTCCAGGGTACTCTTCACACTGGACACTTCCCTGACCCACTGATCATTACATACAGTTCAAAGCAAATACAATTTATTAAACAGCAACCAATTTAAAAAATGGGGAAGATTAAAGGAAAACATGTAACCCCGTTCTGTGGCCACGGCAGAACAACAAACAGCTGTCTCTGGAATGTAAGGGAAGTTCAGTCTGTACCTCACGTTCCCGGCCTCCTGCCCAGGGCCTGGCTGTGCTGCAGGGATGCTGCGGGTTGGACATTTGCTCTTGCGGTGGCCACATGTCCTCAGGCTCTAGGTGGCAGGACCCCTCTTCCCAGCATCGCCCACGTCCCATCAGGGTTATGATCCCCCCTCCAAGTCTGGCCTGCAAGGCATCTTGGCTGGGGGGCATCTCTCTGCGCTGGGCCCACTGCCCCGGGTCCCCCTCACTTTCCCCAGCTACTCACCACACCCGACACCAGACTACTTCAGCCGCAGCTTCGCTCTGCCTCCAGCTCAGCTCCCCAGACTGCTATTCTGGTTCTCTCTGGCTCCTGGTCTCTCCTTATCTTGATCTTGCTGTGGCCCAGGCAGCTCCAGCTGACATGGAGGATGGGACCCCAGGCTCCTGACTCCCACATTGGCCAGCCTGCCCTGTCAGCCATGCTGACCTGGAGCACTGGCCTCGGAGACTGTCAGTCTCAGTGTCTTGATTTCTCATCTTTTCCCTTTCTTTTGGTACTGGGAGAGGGCCAACCAAAAAAACCACACTAAGTTTCAGTAAGGGCTCAACAGTCCCCTTACACAAAGTCCCTTCTCAGCAGCAGCCTCAGGCAGTCTTCCCTTTCACTGCCCCCTGGTGCCCCTTCCTCGGTGGCTGATAGGGGAACCCAAGCCTGTCCTCTACTCTGGGTTCCAGCCTGGGGATCCTACAACACACAGCCAAGGTCTGTTCAGTCCCCAGCCTTGCTGCTTCCTACTCTGCATCCCACAGGGTCACTTCTCCACCCAAGGGTTGCCAGGCATCCAGTTTTCAACCAGAAAACACCCAGTCGAAAAGGGACCCTGGCAGCTCTGGTCAGCACCGCCGACCGGGCCATTAAAAGTCTGGTCAGCAGTGCAGCAGGGGCCCGGGGCTAAGGCAGGCTCCCTGCCTGCCCTACCTCCATACAGCTCCCAGAAGTGGCCGCCAGCTCCCTGCAGCCTCTAGATGCATGGGTGTCCAGGGAGGCTACCCGCGCTGCCCCTGCCCCAAGGGCCAGCTCCACAGCTCTCATTGGCTAGGAGCCACAACCAATGGGAGCTGTGGGGGTGGTGCCTGCGGGCACAAGGGCAGCATGCAGAGCCTCCCTGGCCACCCATGCATCTAGGGGCTGCAGGGACCTGGCGACCGCTTCTGGGAGCCATGGTAAGTGCCACTGGGACCCTGCACCCCTCCCTCACCCCAACCCCCTGCCCCAGCCCAGAGTCCCCCCTGCACCCAAACTCCCTTCTGCAACCCCCCCAACTCTCTGATCCAGCCCCCTCCTGCACTCCTGCCTGAGGTGCACCCTCTCAAACCCTTCATCCTAGCCCCACTCCAGAGTCCACCCCCCCAGCTGGAGGCCTCACCCCTCCCTGTACCCCAACTCCCTGCCCCAACCTGGAGCCCCTTTCTTCACCCCAAACCCCTCATCTCTGGTCCCATCCCAGAGCCCACGCCCGCAACTGGACCCCACTCCCCTTCCCACACTCTCAACCCAAGCCCAGAGCCCCCTCCTGCACACATCCTTGGCCCCATCCCAGAGACTGCACCCACCGCTTGAGTCCTCACTCACTCCCCCAGCCCAGAGCGGTCTCCTGCACCCCAAACCCCTCATCCCCAGCTCCATCCCAAAGCCCACACCCCCAACTGGAGCCCTCGCTCCCCTCCCTCACCCCCAACCCCCTGCCCCAGCCCGGTGAAAGTGAGTGAGGGCGGGGGAGAGAGAGCAACAGAGGGAAAGGGGTGCAGTGAGTGGGGGCAGGGCCACAGGGATGGGGCAGAAGAGGGGTACACCCTCTCCCCAGGGTCCTACTCTTTCCCTGGGTTCCCACCTTCTCTCTCTACTAAAACCACAAACCATCCTCCTGGGTTTATACTAGCTCAGCCCATGTCTGCTCAGGTGAGCTTCCTTCTAATCTATGCTCTCCACTCAGCCTATATTTCACTTATTTGCTGCTTAACTGGCTAATTGGGCCTGCCTGGCCTAATCCAGCCCTCACAGAAGTAGTGTGAGGAGCACACCTCTTTCACTGAGCAATCCCCAAATTCCAAGTGTGTGCCTCCCTCTAGGCCTAAAATTCTTGTTTTCTTTCCACAGCCTTTGGTGAGGCTGGAAATAACTCCAGAATATAAATGCTATATTCAGATATAATGCCTAATACTTTATCTATGCAGAGACAGAGGTTCAGTTAGTAAAAGGGACCATTTAGGAGCCCCTTCAGGGAGCCATGCATACCACCTGAGCAAGAGTACAACATGAGTGTCCATGTTTATACATAAAATGGTACCCAGTCCCCCTCTGTACAGTCAGCACTTTCATAACCACCAAGTCCCATGTGTTGCCAAGCTGAGTGAGTCTGGGTAGTCTAGTCACTGTTTCTAGGGTACACTTCCAATCTCAGTGGTCTGGTGCCCTTCCTTGGGACATGGGACTCTGCAGTCCAGTTACATTAGATCATGAAACCAGTTCCTCGGACCTCTTGAGAGCACACTCTCCCCCAGAACTGCATCTGTGCTGTGGGGGCTCTGGGCTTCTAGTTTAATCCCTTCAGGGACAATGTGGCAGGAAAGCAAGAAACACGGGTTTAGCAAAGGAATTTCTTAAGCACAGTCACTTTACTCATAAATTACAAATCTTTGAGACATAAGAAAAGTCCTGAGGTGTACCCTCCCTTAATCTGAGCTTCTGAACACCCCTTCTGTGTTTGTCTGCATTTTAGGCCAGGTAGAGTTGTTCATATTCTTTTCTTCTGCACATCCTGTTTCCACATGGTGACATTTGCTCTTCCCACCTCCATTCAGAGCAGCACCTCTTCTTAAGTACAGTCAGTCTCCTTTTAGCCATGTTCTCAGCTGGTGAGCTCCAGCCTTTCTACCTCACGGCCCCAAGGCAGGCTTGCTCCAGCTGTAGAGGGGGGTGAACAACGTTTCTTGGCACTGGACCAGCAATTGACAGTCATTCAGCGTGGATAGCCCCAGTTTGGTCTGTTCTGGCTTCTTCGTGATGCACCTTCAATGAGATGTTAAGATCCTGTCCTGGAATGCAATGCAGTGACCTTGCATTTGGCAAGTTTAGACACACAATACAAAATAGAGTTCATAATTTGATAAAGATATATCTCGCTCTGTCACAATACTATATTATCCAAAAGAGTACAAAGGCCCCCTGGCCTGTCCCAAATCAGGATAACTCCTGGCTATTGCTGTGCTCACTAATGCTTGGATGCAGTTTCAACTTGGAATCACAGATCCCAGTCTCTGCTGTGTAGCCAAGTGTCCAAACCCATGGATTGCTCTGCCTAGGCTATACCCACAGCCTGCTTCCTGGGTCAATCTCTTAACCCTAGATTTAGGCATACTCTCTTCACTAACATGTCAGCAGCCTGTTCTCCCACCATAGCTGCCAATTCCATAATCTTTTCTCAGCGTCACCCTGGGCCAAACCCATCATCTTCTCTCAGCATCACCCCTCTGCAAGCTGATTGGCCCAAAGTCAATCAGGTGGACTTTAATTAATACTAAGAACTCACTTAGTGGAAGATGACCCTCTGATCTGGAGCCATAGACCCCTCCTCCAATGAGAGGAATCCTGGCAGTAGGAAGTCCGGAGTGAAATTTCCTTACAATCCTCTAACCAACCACGGTTCTGGGATAGAGGGGCTCGTTCATCTACTGCCCAACCCCGTGAGTTGTTGGGCATGGTGGGTATGGCCAGGCCTTCCATGCAGACATATGCATGGGGAGGTTCTACATTTGGCAGCCAAGGGAAAAGAACAGGGGGGCTGGCAGGCCTACATTGTGCTCCTGGCATTGTTATGGACTTCTGTGGTGTTTTATAGGCCAAGGCCAAAAAGAAGTCTGTTGGTAGCTATGGAGGAGCTGTGTGATGAGGGCAAGTAGTTACCATTTCAAGACTAAGAATATAGTCCCAAAAAGCATGCTGCTTGAACCTCCTAGCCCTCTCTTAAGCTAATTTTTTAACTGGTATTTTAGTCTGGCTATTTTATACATTCTGACTATTTCTACTGCATTCATGGGGAAATACGGAGATCCTCCAGTGGCAAAAAGATTCCACTGAAGTCCTATAGCTGCTAATTAAAGATTACGTAGCCTAGCAATAAAAGTGTGAGATTTGTATTTCAAATATATGGAGTTAAACCCCTCCATTACTGTTGTACTTTTATTACAGTTTTGATTTTTTCCCTTAATGCAAGCTTAGATTAATTTTTACTCCTCTTGCAAATTTAAAAAAAAAATCTTATCCAAAATATCTTGTACAAAAAAGCCAAGTTAGAAAGAACAGTTCAGCCATAAAGATACTATGGGTCCAAATGACATTAGTGGACTTGTACCCACTGTCATCAACTGAATTTGTCCAATAACTGTAAAAACAACTACATTAGAAAAGGGTTAGTTGTTTCAATTGTCCAGTAAAAGAAGACTTAAGTGCTGATTCTGAAAAAACCTGAGACCTATAAAGTTCATATTAAAATAAGCTGACTTCATATGCTCTTAGGATTTTTCAGTACACTATGACTATGAATGCAGTCAGTCACTATGAATTCTGGGTACATAGCACCTCTCACTGCATGTCAGTCCTCCATTAGAAGTAACCTTAATTCCACTGTTTTCCAACTCAGTGCTCCCCTGTGCATGTTTATGAAACTTGGGAGAGGACCAAATTAGCTCTAATCTTTAAGGGTGAAATTCACCCCGGTGTAGAAGGTCCACATGAACAAGGAAATGGCCGGATGTGGGCTTTCTGCCCAGGGGGTGAATTTTATCTTACATGATTAAATATTCTTATTTGAATGTAATTGTTTTCCCATGTAAAATGTTTTTGATCAGATAATTCCTTTTTCCTTATTCTGCTTTGTTTTGTTTTCCTTTATAGAGACATCTGTCAAATGTAGAGACGAAGAGGATTATACATATAATGAACATAGCTGCCATAAAAAGCTATATGTATAACAAATTTATTTTAACTATATTAAATAAAACCTAAAAAGAGAAACATTTCAAGAAAAGGAGTACTTGTGGCACCTTAGAGACTAAAATTTATTTGAGCATAAGCTTTTGTGAGCTACAGCTCACATGCATCCTTGAAACCAAACATTTCAAGGACTAGTCTGTAGCTAATATTGAAAAAAAAAATTAAACACATGTGAAAGGGCATGCAGGTGGTAACAGTAGAAACAAGGAAAATTTTTAAAATACAGTAGAACCTCAGAGTTACAAACACCAGAGTTAAGAACCAACTGATCAACCACACATCTCATTTAGTACACAATCAGGGAGCAGCAGCCGACCAAACAAAAAAAAACACCAAACAATCCGCAAATACAGTATAGTACTGTATTAAACTTAAACTACTAAAAATATAAAGGGAAAGTTTTTTAAAACAAGGTAAGGAAACCATTTCTGTGCTTATTTCATTTGAATTAAGATCGTTAAAAGCAGTATTTTTCTTCTGCATAGTAAAGTTTCAAAGCTGTATTAAGGTTCAGTTGTAAACTTTTAAAAGAACAACCACAATGTTTTGTTCAGAGTTACGAACAACCTCCATTCCTGAGGTGTTGGAGAATATGAGGTTTTACTGTAATTGTCTGTAAAAGGGAATGGCACTCAATTGCTTTTAAAAATAATATCCCACAGACATAACCCTGGAGGACATATTTACAGTTTTTTCATGGTAAAAAAAATTTAAAAAAAAAATCTATGCTCCTTTATGGTCACATGTGTTTTATGCATCAATCTGAGCAGTGACCTTATTCCAAATTCCAACACAGGAATTGCTTTGCATGCTAAAGTTTCATTTTTTTAAACGGCCATTGTACAAATTTATTTATTCCTCTTTCAGCTTTTAGCCTTACAACAAGAACAGCTTTGGGTTATCTTAAGCTGTCTCGCTGTATGCACACATTATTCTTTGTAATTTTTTGTCTTAATAATTACTAGTGCTTTCTTTGTTATCCTGAGCAGCCCTGCCAGAAATAGAAACAATAGCTCCGAGGCGGTCGAGGCTATTCACTTTCTTTTCACTGAATAATTGTTTCCTCTCCTGGCTCCAAGGTCTATAGTGACTCATGTGCAGAGCAGCTAATCTTCAGCACCTTTTACATTTTCATGCTTATCTTTAGGAGCAGATGGCTTTTCATTTCCATACCTATCACTAATATTCTCTTGACTGTTGTGTATGAGATAAGGGCAACATAATCTAGATCTTCTATAACTTCTTCTCTACTCAGTTATAATCTTCTTTGCAGGATCTCCACTGCTCTCCCCATTAGCCAGTCTGGCCCCAATTCAGCAAGGTACTTAAAACATACCTAGCTTTAAGCATGCAGTCCCATTGACTTCAGTGGTACATTGACCAGTGACAGAAGCCCTGATTCAGCAAAGAGAATTACGGGTGTCATCTCTCCTTGCTGAACAACCTGACTGGACAATGAACCTATTCTAAATGTTGGCCAGCAAACCGCCATCCAACATGCTACAGTTTTGTAAAAGCTTTAAGTGCTATTAGCTGGCTTTTTGTAGTCCAAGTAATCATAGGATGTTTAGGCTGTCCTCAACCTGAGAGAGAATGCATTTGTCGAGCACACAATATGGTTTCACTGACACTTATTATCCAATACTATTTATTATCCAACACTATTACAGAGAACAAGTGTATCTTTTACCTGAATCCTTACTAGTCCAACAGAAGGCTCATACTGGACTGCTGTCTGTTCAGTATATTAGTATCCATTATTCATAACTAGTGCAAGGACCAAGGTTTCATGTGAATGTTTCAGTGTCCTGTTTCAAAACTCAGGCCTATGCATAAGTCAGATGACCAAGGTCACATAACAGCATCCCAGCTTGTACAGGGGCTGTCTGTTCACTCAGAAGAGGAGGAAGAGTCTAACATTAGCCAGGATAGTGGTAGGCTAAGGAAGCTTGCCAAGATTCAAGTGGCTCCTAGTGAAGAGAGCTGGGGAAGATACCTGCAGAGGAGGCTTTAGGACCTGACTTTGGGACAGAAGCGTGTTCTGTTATGTCCAGTGCTGCAAAACAGAAAGGAATTGTGAGTTAAAGGGAGAACTGGGGGAAGTACCAGTGCCTGGAAGAGCCAAAGGAATAGTCAATGTATATTTTGTTTTGTGATGTAATAAATGAGATTCCAAGAGGGAGAAAGTTATTTTGAAATGCCTGGAAGCATATGAATTCATCCAAGAGGGGACACTGAGGCAAGACTCACCAGATGCTAAGAAAGGGATTAGCTGATCCCATGGCACTCTGAAGCCTATTTGTTTTTTTAAACGGTTTCGTCTATCATTAACATTCACTAACATTCTCATTCTAGGTTACTTAAGGCACTGAAATTTCTCCATAGTTCAAATACAAATTGATTCTTTTTGGTCTGGTATTTTCACATATATCAGGTTTCATGACAGATGTTTTCAACTGAGCTAAATTTTGATCATGACGACATGATATGATATGCCATGCCATTCAAATACTTGCTTAGCTTGTGGGTTCCTTGACTTAGTCCCTGTGCAGCTTTTTGGGTTGAAATAGGATTCCTGTGGAATAAGGCACGATTTCTGCAGATGAAAAAAGAACGAGGAGTACTTGTGGCACTTTAGAGACTAACAAGTTTATTTGAGCATAAGCTTTTGTGGGCTAAAATCCACTTCATCAGATCCATGCAGTGGAAAATACATTAGGAAGATTACATATAGTTATAATTGACATCTGATTTGTGTCCATTTATTCTTTTACATAGAGACTGTTCAGTTTGGCCAATGTACATGGCAGAGGGGCATATATCACATTGGTAGATGTGCAGGTGAACGAGCCTCTGATAGAGTGGCTGATGTGATCACAAGAATTATAACATTCAAAAACCAGTCAGAGAACACTTCAGTGTCCCTGGTCACTCGATTACAGACCTAGAAGTCGCAATATTACAACAACAACAACTTCAAAAACAGATTCCAATGAGAGATTGTTGAATTGGAATTAATTTGCAAACTGGATACAATTAACTTAGGCTTGAATAGAGACTGGGAGTGGATGTGTCATTACACAAAGTAAAACTATTTCCTCATGTTTATTCCCCCCCTCCATCATTCCTCAGACGTTCTTGTCAACTGCTGGAAATGGCCCATCTTGATTATCACTACAAAAGGCTTTTTCTCCCCCGCTCTCCTGCTGGTAATAGCTCACCTTAAGTGATCATTCTCGTTACAGTGTGTATGATAACACCCATTATTTCATGTTGTCTGTGTATATAAATCTCCCCACTGTATTTTCCACTGAATGCATCCAGTGGAATGAGCTGTAGCTCACAAAAGCTTATGCTCAAATAAATGCGTTAGTCTCTAAGGTGCCACAAGTACTCCTTTTCTTTTAGCCTTAATTTTGGCATTTCCTAACTTAAGTACATAACTGTTCTTCCAACATGGTTTGGGACTTTTTGTATGAAATTTCTTATAGCAAAGACTTTCAATCATCTATGACAGATTCAAAGCAGTGGTCTACAGGTGAAAGGCTGTGTATCATATTACCAAACCCTAGAGCCACCCAGAAGCCTGGTCTCATTCTTTCCTTGAAAGTGAGTACTAACTTCATCAAAGCCCAACCCTGTAAGCCCTTGCACAGATAGTCTCATGGGAACACACTCATGAGTATGGATTGGCAGGATTAAACCCTAAGTACAGAGCTTCCTTTCAGGTTTGATTGCTCTTCTTTATTCAGTCAGATAATAGGCTCTTAGTGCTATGAGAAGCTGATCTGGGTTAGGACTATCTGTCACAGGGCACATCTCTCACCACCAGACTGGCACCTCCTCCTGGTCAGTCTGGGGATTAGCTAGAGGCTGGTGCCCCTGTCTACAGCTTGCACATTGTCACTCCCTGTCTGCATTTGACTGCAGCCCCTCTCACAGCACCAGGAATCGCAGCACCCTTTTCGCAACTCAGCCATCTAGCTGAGTCAACACCTGTGTTCCCACCTTCCGGGGGTTAATATTGCAGTCTAATAGTCCAGTCACTTCTCCAGTGGCGATAGGGGAGACCCAGGCCCACCCACTACTCCAGGTCTTAGCCCAGATGTGTAGATGGCAAGCACATGCTGTGTCCCCTCCAACTGCTCAATAGGTTTCCCTGAGCCACTTCCCCAGCACCTTCTTCACCCTTACCTCAGGATCTCAGCATGTCAGTCCTAGCAGCCAGCCAATAACTCCCTCTGCTCCCCTGCTAGCAACTGCTCTGTCCATGGTGCCACAGGACTCTCAGCCTGCTAGAGACATATTCCTGACTCCTGAGCTCCCAGCAACCACTGCCCACTTCTATCCCAGCAGCTTCTTTTATGCGAGTCCAATGGGCCCTGATTGGTTGTGCCCAATGCGGCCTCTCTAGGCTTCTTGGAGGACTCACCTCCACTGCTCACACTTGGGATTAACCCCTTTTACACCTGTATGGGTGTACCATCAGACTAATGTACCATCACGCTATCATTTAGATAGTAGTTGAATTTACAAAGTGAGGGACTACCTTATAGCCAAGCCTCCTCCTTTTTCCTGTGAGCTTGGGGCCAGCTTTCGCAGAGTTAATCAGACTTTAAAGTATGAAAAGGATATATGCCGTTTCTATTAAGAATATTTTGGAATTTTTCTTATCTCTTTATTACTGAATAAATATTACATAATTTTCCATAGAAGCTGGCGTGTAATTACACTTTAATATATGCATTCAACACTGTGCAGTTTGACCTTTTACAAAAATAAGCATCTCCCAGAGGGAGACAATTCCAAAAAAGTACTCAGCTATTTACTATTTAATAAACATGGATACGTACCATAGCAACCCCTACCTCATACAGTAAACATTGATGTTCTATTCATAATTAAAATACACACCGACACTAGTACATAAGTCTATCTTATTCAACCGTGAAGCACTTATTTCAATATTAAGTAGGTAATTTGTTCCACAGACTTCATTTTTAAAACAATGTGGGCTAGAAGGAAGTGGTGAGGAAATACACAAGGAAGACCAAGAATTACCTTTGGAAAAGCTGAACCCACTTGATAAAACAGGAAGGTCAATCCTTTGTTATTCTTCCTTTGGAAGAAAGTCTTTGATCAACACATATAAAAAGTTTGTCTGGCTATGCTATTATTAAACTCTGTATGCATTTTTCCGCACATAACAGGACACACAGTCGTTCACACACTCCACAATGTATTGTGGATGTGTGTCACTTTTCTATATTCTGACTGTATAGTCTGGTGTTTTGAACTTCATTGTCCTACACACTCACCTGCTCTTAACAGTTTGTATGTGGCCAATTTACACACTGTAAATTATTTTAAACTCATGTGACTATAGAATACTTAGTTTATCCTTGCAAAAATAGCAGGACTGAGGAAAATGCCCTTCTTCCTAGCCATTCCAATCATTCACTTCCTCCAGGGTCATCTTTCCCTGCCCTGGAGCTAACAAGGAGTGGATAACATCATTTCCTGTTTGTTGAGATGAGATTAGGGAAATCAGGCTAATACAGAAGATTAAAATACCTCCTAGAAGGGCTATGATGATGGTTCATGCAGCGCTGGTGAGAAGACGGGGCTTTGGGCTGGTCAACATCAACCTCTCCAGGTAAGTGTGGAGTGGTTGTTGATAGTCTTCCATGGCCACAATGAACAATTTATTGAAGATTAGGGGAAGAACAAAGCAAGGTAAAAATGTATAATGAACACCCTAGGGAAAAATGCCTTAGATTGCATTGCTTTTGTTTAAAATTAGACTCTTTCTGACCTCTGAATTTAGTATGAAAATACAAAGAAAAATAAGTGAAAAAAATGTTAGTGAATTAATCCAGTAAATTAATCCAGTATTTAATCAGTATTAAATCAGTGTCATACACACATGGCCGTGACTAGCAGAGAATGAGTGCCACAAGTAATGCCGTATTTCCTAACAAAGCCAGGTGGTTTGCTGCACTGGGGAATGAAAAAGATAGTATAGTTAATCTAACATCCTCAGAGGAATAATACAAATGGAGCACAAAACTGTGATCTAGAGCGTGTCTGATAGAAACGTGTATGACAATGGCAAAAAAGTTGGAGTTCAATGCCAACTCCATGCAGCTGTAATTTAAACATCAATTTAATACTAAGATTGAAAGCAAGACCCATCACTGTTAAGCATCTCATTCTATTTCTAACTTGATAAGCCAGCAGCTTTAAGTTAGAGTTGTAAAAATCTCTCCATTTTACTCTGCTGTATACCCTTCAGATTTTCAGTGCTTTTGGCATATGAACCACAGGTAATATTTGCAGAAGCATCCAAGTGACTTAGGAGTCTACGATCCATTAGGATTTAGGCAAAGTCACTTAGGAGCATAAATCCCATTTTCCAAAGGGCCTGTTTTAAAAATTTTATACACACACCGCTTCACAAGTGTTTCAACAGTGCCCAGAAAGGTGAAGACTTAGTCCTGCTTGGTGACTCTGAGCTCTACTGCAATACAAATTTTAAGTAACTAATAATCAGAACAAGTAATTTCTTAATTTTATTGAACTTAATAAGGTAGATTCTGTCAATACTCACAGAGCTAGGGGGTGACACCATTTCTTCCCATTGCACTGATGGATGCATGGAAAAAGCATCACTGTTCTTTCAAAGAAAGTCTAATAGCAATCTCTGCTGAATCTCTGTTGCCATTTTAACTTTATACACATTATATATAAAAATTATAAAATATATTTAAAATTATATATAAATATAAAATGTCCACAGAAGGGCATGTCTTGTTCTTTTTATCAAACCCCTAGATCACATTATCTATTCCATTATTGTCAATTCACACTTGACTTTTTGATAGCCGTTGGATGTCATGTGAAACATGTCACTTTATGTAAAGCATTTGAAATAGGACTGGCACTAAGCTGCAACTAGGAGGAAACACAACTTGTTGTTTTGTCAAAAATTTCTCTTCCATATTTAAAGGAGCATAATGTATGTTTGTGTTATGATTATGTTAAGACTGCAACTAACAAAGGGCACATTCCTGCCTGATGTTGAGCAATACCTGTAGCATCTTCAGGAATTGCTCAGCACCCGGCAGGATCAAGCTGTAGCAGGGAGACACATTTTGTGTTAAACCTACTGACATTCATGGCTGACCATGCATTTCAATTATATTTACACTCAAGAGCAGTGGCTCTTTCACAGATTTTGAATATCACAGAACCCAGTTATCTACTTGAGAATCTACAAAAATTCAACAGCTCAATGAAAATATCAGTTTGCAAGACTGTAACTTTCCCTCTGTGGCCATGTGAGGGAGGTCCTTTACCCCCTCCTTACTCTGTGCAGGCTAGCTGGAATGTCTGTCCGTTGACAGAAAGTAGAGTTGGCTCTAGGGGCTACTAGTTCCCACCTATGCAGGTGGGCAGAGCCTCCACCTTCCACAATAAGTCAGCTTGTGAAGCTGAATAAGTGTATGAGGAGAAATAATCTCTACCCAATAAAGGAGTGACACAGACTATTCCTCCCTAGAACAAGGAGTGTACTTGGCAATTCTTTGCCTGGCTGCTTCTGCAACCCCTCTGCATTGTATATTCCCCTATGTAAAGTCTCAGTTTTGCCTTTTGTTGTTGTCTATTATTTCCACAAGAAAGTGCAGAGCATTCACTGAGGTAATTTAGAAGAAGACTGCAATACCCTTACTTACAATGAATAGTGTCTTACTCCATGAGCAGACACATTGACTTCACTAAGACTGCTCATGATATAAGGTACTATTCAATGTAAGTAACAATATCAGAATCTGGCCCTAAGAAAATAAATGGGGTCACTGATATGTTTAGAGAGGCAGAAACCTCTAGTCAAAATTATTACTGAAACTGACAATCTATTTCTTTCGGACAGTTAGATGTGTGTCACTTTATCATCAAAAACACTTATTTTTTTTAAATGTATTACTGATATCAGCAAAGTTCCACCAATGTTCTGATACAAAAATACATAACATAGGAAATTTGGTTCACCTTTTCTACAGGGCAGAATTTTTCAGTGCAACAGAGAAACACAGAGAGGCCCACTGGTGCCAGCTGGAAAAGGGTTCACTTTGCTGTGTCAGCAACTCCTAACAGGTCTGACAAACTCACTACACCCAACACATAGTCATAGTATTTATTTATAAAGGATGTCATGTGAGATCTTAAATGAAAACCAGGATTATGCTTGTCATTAATAACATTGTGTGATGTATTTGTGGATGATATCTAAGGAATAGTGTATGTGTACTGAAAATATATCCTGAGAGTTTGTATCAAAGTATGAGTTACCAGCAGAGAGAAGTTCTCTCTCAGATCAGGAGTGTTTGTCCATCTAGCTAATTGGCATTTAAATTAAGTATTGTATTGTTTCGCAATGGGCTTCCCATCATTGGTGTGACAGAGTGCAGGCTCACCTGTTAACTCCCTGCACTCTGATCACTCTGGCACTAATTGGCTCTCCCAGAGAGGTCTGATTGGAGAATGAAATGTAATTAATCAGGATAGCAGGCTGGGTGAATTGAAGGATTAATTAGCCCATCAGTTGAGGACTGATAAATAAAAAGGTACAGGAAGGCCATGCAAGGGAGAGTCTGAGCTAGGCTAGTCAGAATGATCTTAACCAAAGGAGACATTTTCTCCTCTTGGGCCCTGAGAAAATGGCTGATGATACCAGGGACATTGTATATAGTATTGTCACATGAAACTGTAAAGATATCAGGAACATAAACAAACAGCATAGTTTGGATATCCAACTAATGGATTCTGAACTGGTTTTTGTAGGGCAAAGAGTGGACTGTGCTCTGCTACGACTGGTCTGAACTGAATGCTAATAAAGAATGGAGATGTGAAATCAACCAGAAAAATAACAATTGGGGAGAAGAATCTTATTTGGGGGTGAATGTGAAAAGTTTACTGGACTATAATGCGGGGGGTCAAAACAGACATTTGTTATGTATTCACTGAGGAACCCTGTTGGAGAGCATGGGGTGTTCATGAATGCATGGATCGTGCTTTTGACTGAAAACTAGCAACTCTGCCAAAGTCTGAATCCTTGGGAGAAAATCTACTTTATTAAGTCTACATTGATAAGTGTAGACCGAGAAGTGTGTTTTATGTTTTGTTTTCTATGTACTATATAACCATTTCTATTTCCACTTGTCCTTGCTCACTTGAAACTAAACTCTTGAAACTAAACCTTTGATAATAAACTGATGATTGATTCCCTAGCAATATATTGCAGTGCTGTGATGTTGTAAAGGGTCTGACTTTGACTTGCACCAGCTTAATTTGTACACTGTTCCTTCAGGGATAGCTCACCTGGCAATTTCTGAGAGGGTTCAGTGATGGGGGCTAGACACTGCAGGAAGAAAACACTCTGAGGACTCAGGGTGCCTATCAGTAGCCTGTACAGAGACAGTGCGGTCTGCAGAGACCTTGAAGTCAGCGCTTGTACAACCCGAGGCTGCTGGTTTCATGGAGCTGGACCACAGCAGGCAAAGACAAGACTGCTTCACACTACAAGCAGGTGGTGGTGAGATGCCTCACAACCCTTGGTACCCCTTGGGAATGTCACAGTGATCATTAGGAATAATTATCAGTCTGTTCACCTGACAGACAGTTGAAGATGAGTCAGGTCACTCATGAGCAGTTCATTAGGAGGCAAAGTATGCAAGGACACTCTCTCTCTCACCTTAAATATACTGATTTATGTTTCTGCTGCTCTCCTAGTACTACTGAATACAAAAAAAGTTGGCAAAGCCTCCCTGATGTGTGTGTACTTATTATTTTCACTTTTTACTTGCATTACTGAAGTTGTTACATTGGTTTATTTTGTAGTAAAAACTCAGTGCAGGTATCAACCCAAAACAAGGGAAACTGACTTGTTTGAATGTGGTGCAAATCAGAACTAGCCCAGTCATTCATAATCAATAGATAGGTATATCTTGGGGAAAATGTCTCACTTCTTGGAAGACCAGAAAATATACCAAATAATGAACCTTAATGGACTTTCCCAAACCAACATAGTGGAGACTGCCTGGATAACTATGGATATAATCTGAGGAAAACAATCTTCTCCATACTACCCACAGGTACCATGCAGGAGGAAACTTCTTGACTCCCATGAACTGTAATGTGACTAGGGCCTGCTCTACACTTAAAAGTTTTGCTAGTATAGTTATGTCACTTCAGAGTATGAAAAAAAAGCATACCTCTAACAAAGATAGCTACACTACACAGTGTACACTTTTTGCCAGAATAGCTGTGTCACGCTCAGGGTAAAGCTGGACTGATGGGTAGCTGTGTCCCCTCAATTCTCCAGTCTGGGGTGCTCTTTACACTGCTTTACCACTCCCAATCTGCTCTCACACAGCCTCCAGCACGTAAGTTACTCCCAGTTATAAGTGTATGATTTCTGCTGTCAGCCACTCTTGAATTACACTGCAGGACAACACCAGCAAACTCCCAGTCCCAGACTTTCCCCAGAAATGTATGTCTTGTGCTGCCCACCACCCTCCTGGACAATATAAGCTCATATAAAATCCATCATTATATGAATAAAAAATGATATGCACAAATCCTGTTATTTCAAATAGTTTCCCAAACACTTCAACTTAAACACACTAGTTTAGATAAAACAATAAAACAAGTTTATTAACTATAAAAATAGATTTTAAGTGAGTATAAGTAATAAGGCATAAAACTCAGAAGTGGTTAAAAGACAAATAAAAGTAAAATGCAACCAATACCTAACTTAACAACATAGAGTGAATTCGAAGCAGAGGTCTTGCATCACATGCTTCAACAGTCTTAATGGCTGAACTTCTTTCAGTCAGGATTCTTCCCCCAGTCTTATGCCGCTTCTTTTGTTCTTCAGGTATAGTGGATGTCATGGGTAGAAAGAAAGAGAGAAATCCTTTGGGGCATTTGCTCTTCCTTCTTATAGTTTTCCCTTCTTCAAGAAGCATCCCCAGATGAGGTTCAGGAGGCAGAAACGGGACAGGAACCCCAAGCTGTTTCTTTGTCAAGATGAAGATTTTTCACCTACACCCTCTTTTCTGCCAAAAGAGTGGCCACTTAACCAGGGGTGGTCCATTTGATTTCATTGACACCATGTGGAGGTGTCAGCTTGCCTTTTGTCTCTGGGGAGTTGGTTTGTAGCTACTCCCCAGACTTGGAACATGTCTGAGCAATACCATACAGAGGAATCTTATAACCTTACATACAATGTTGCCACATATATTTTACCAAGACAATAATGATCAGCAAAATGTGCGTTTTCAAATGGTACCTCACAAGGCATACTTTGTACAAAATTTATCATAATCCTGTAAAAAGGATGAACACAGGGTTTAGATAGTTAGAATAGCATATTTAATTCAGGGAACTGGTATTAACTATACTGGCAAATGAACACTTTTGCCAATATAAACTGTCTCCACTGGGAGAGTTTGCTACTAGATTTGCTACTGACAAACCCTTTATAGTGTAGACAAAGCCTAGGATAGCACCCCTAATATCTTTCCTGAAATTAAGTATTAGTCTCCTGCAGTTACCTGTATACATTATAAGTAATTCTCATTGAAAGAGGAAGATTGAACCACTCGGGGGGGGGGGCAATAAAGGATGTCTCATGGGATGTAGGGCTCCTAATGTTTACATTTGTACCAGAAATATACTCCATACAGTTTTTGTTTTGTTTTTTTACACTAGTGCCCATATAGAGTATCATCAAACAATTTCAACCCACATTTGATGGGGACCACATCCTGAAAGAAATCTTTTCAGAGCCCCCTTTCTGGGCTTCAAACAACCCCCCAATCAGAAGCAAATTCCACACAGACCAGGACAAACCTACTCAAAGTGGCACCAGACCCTACCAGAACAACAGATGCAAAACTACCCCGCACCAATGTTCCCTCTAATTTTTCACATCCATGTGCAAAATGAATTTTGTTATGGGCACCAATATGGAAGTGATGTGTGGTGGGGGTGGAGCTGAGGGGTTTGAAGTGTGTTATGGGACTCAGGACTGGGGCAGAGGGTTGGGATGGGTGGGGTGAGGGCTGGGGATGAGGGGATTGGGCTCAGAACTAGGGCAGAGGGTTGGGGTGTGGGCTCTGATTGGGATTGCGGGCTCTGGGGTGGAGCTAGGGATGAAGGGATCAGGGTGTGGGAGGGGGCTCAGAGCTGGGGCAGAGGCTTGGAGTGTAGGGGGGTAAGGGTTCTGGCTGGGGATGAAGACTCTGGGATGGGGCCAGGGATGAGCGGTGTGAGAGGGGGCTCAGGGCTGGTGAGGGGTGAGGGCTCTGTGCAGCCCTTGATAGCCTGCTGCACAGCAGCACAGCTCAGAGGGAACTTAGCGCTCTCACCTTTCAGCATTCACGAGTCCTACACATGCTTATCACAACATATGGTATACCTCATTCAATGCATCAAATACCCCAATAACAACTAGTGGGTGAAACGAGACAATCACTATGCTCTCGAATGAACTATAGAAGTGATAGAAGACTAAAACACCATATCACCCAGAGGCAAACACTTTTCACAAACAAACAGTCACTCTATATGTAACCTCTCAGTACTTGTCCTGAAATACAACCTGCACAACACCTTCAAAAGATAAGCCTGGGAACTTAAATTCATAACCCTATTAAACACTAAAAAACATGGACTCAATAAGGACACTGCCTCATTACAACAACTTGTAAAACACTTCACAATCTGCTAACCCTTAATTGCCCACTTCAAACCCCTTTTGCATAACATCTAACCCTCAGTTGCCCCGTTTATTTTAAGAGGCTTCCTACAACATGCATTACCCCTTATACTTAATCTGTCCCAACTAGTATTTAGTTCAGACACTCTGATTTCCTTCCCCAAACCTGAAGAAGAGCTCTGGGTAGCTCAAAAGCTTGTACCTTTCTCCAACAGAAGTCGGTCCAATAAAAGATATTACCTCACCTGCCTTAGCTTTTTTTCATAGAATTTGCACAATTCAATTTCTGGTCCAAAAAAGAGCCAGGACATGAAGAGGGACAAGAAAAAGAAAAAAAAAACTTGACCAAAGTTTTCAAAACCTCTAAGCTCAAGGACAGGAAAGAATTCATATCTGTTTGTAATTGGTCTGAACAAGTTCACCTAAGTCTAACTGAAATGGACTTTAATTGGGTCCCTAATGTGGAGCTTTGCAGACTAGAAAGCTTAAAACGGGAAGAGGTTAAATGATGAGATTCTGAGAGTATTTTCTGTTAGGGTTCATGTCAAGCCAGACCTACACTGTCTAGTAAAGAAAAACTTTTTGTTAGGGCTGTTGTGCGATTAAAAAAATTAATCGCAATTAAACACCAATAGCACATCATTTATTTAAATATTTTGGATGTTTTCTACATTTTCAAATATATTGATTTCAATTACAACACAAAATACAAAGTGTACAGTGCTCACTTTATATTTATTTTTGTTACACATATTTGAACTGTAAAAAACAAAAGAAATAGTATTTTTCAATTCACCTAATACAAGTACTGTAGTGCAATCTCTTTATCATGGGATTTGAACTTAATTCTATATTTGTATGTACCAAAAAAACCTGCATTCAAAAATAAAATAATGTAAAACTTTAAAGCCTACAAGTCCACTCAGTCCTACTTCTTGTTCAACCAATTGCTAAGACAAACAAGTTTGTTTACATTTTCAGAAGATAATGCTGAGTGCTTCTGGTTTACAATGTCACCTGAAAGTGAGAACAGTCATTTGCATGGCACTGTTGTAGCCGGCATCACAAGATATTTACATGCTAGATGCACTAAAGATTCATATGTCTCTTCATGTTTCAATCATAATTCCAGAGGACATATGTTCATGCTGATGACTGGTTCTGCTCAATAACGATCCAAAGCAGTACGGACCAAAGCATGTTCATTTTCATCATCTGAGTCAGCAATAACCAGCAAAAGGTTATTTTCTTTTTTGGTGGTTTGGGTTCTGTAGTTTCTGCATCAGAGTGTTGCTCATTTAAGACTTCTGAAAGCATGCTCCACACCTCATCCCTCTCAGATTTTGGAAGGCACTTCAGATTCTTAAACTTTGGGTCGAGGGCTATGGCTATCTTTAGAAATTTCACATTGGTATCTTCTTTGCCTTTTGTCATATTTGCACTGAAAGTATTCTTAAAACAAACAACATGTGCTGGGTCATCATCCGAGATTGCTATAACATGAAATATATGGCAGAATGAGGGTAAAAGAGAGCAGGAGACATACAATTCTCCCCCAAGGAGTTCAATCACAAATTTAATTAGCGCATTATTTTTTAAGGAGCATCATCAGCATGGAAGCATGTACTCTGGAACGATGGTCAAAGTATGAAGAGGGATATGAATCTTTAGCGCATCTGGCATGTAAATATCTTGCGTTGCCAGCTACTACAGTGCCATGTGAATGCCTGTTCTCACTTTCAGATGAAGTAGTTAAGAAGTGGGCAGCATTATCTTCTGAAAATAAGAATAAAAATAAACTTTTTCTCTTAGTGATTGGCTGAACAAGAAGTGGGACTAAGTGGACTTGTAGGCTCTAAAGTTTTACATTGTTTTGTTTTTGAGTACAGTATGCAACAAAAAACATACATTTGTAAGTTGCACTTTCATAATAAAGAGATTGCACCACTGTACTTGTATGACGTGAATTGAAAAATACTATTTCTTTTGTTTATCATTTTACAGTGCAAATATTTGTAATCAAAAATAATATAAAGTGAGCACTGTACACTTTGTATTCTGTGTTGTAACTGAAATAGATATATTTGAAAATGTGGAAAAACATCAAAAACATTTAATACATTTCAATTTGTATTCTATTGTTTAACAGTTGGATTAAGCACAATTAATTTTTTTTGAGTTAATCGCGTGAGTTAACTGCAATTAATCAACAGCCCTATTTTTTGTAAAAGAAAACAAAACAAAGAGAAATATTTTTAAAAAAACTGTCTGAATGCATCCGATGAAGTGAGATGTAGCTCACGAAAGCTTATGCTCAAATAAATTTGTTAGTCTCTAAGGTGCCACAAGTACTCCTTTTCTTTTTGCGAATACAGACTAACACGGCTGCTATTCTGAAACCTGTCATTTAAAAAAAGGACTCCAAGAAAGCAAAAATGCTAGTGTTAAAGTTACATATGACATATACGTCTCCTTTAGCACTTGTGTTCTACTTTTTAAAATGAATTGCATTAATATACAAGTCTGTGTCTGTTTTTTACAATACAGAGCCCTTTTTACCCAAATTTTACAAATGTATACAAATTTTACCTTATATTTTCAAGTTTTTATATAGATAAACATACAAGCTAAATTCTGTCTAGTCCTATGCATGCAGGTTAGGGGGCAGGTCACTTCTTGCCACCCATGCAGAGGTTGGGCAGAATGTTGCTGCTAAGGGCTTGTCTGAGCTGTCAATATGGTATGGCCATGAAAAAGGCTAATGTAATCCTAAAATGCATCAGGCAAGCTATTGCCAGTAAAGGTAGGGAGGTGTTATTACTATTGTTCAAGGCACTGGTGAGACCTCATCTGGAATCCTGTGTGCAATTCTGGACTCCCATGTTTAAGAAAGATGAATTCAAAGTAGAACAGGTGCAAAGAAGGGCTAATTTGGATGATCAGAGGAATTGAGAACCTGCCTTACAAAAGGAGATTTAAGGAACTTGGCTTGTTTATCCTAACAAAACGAAGGATGAAGGGAGATATGATTCTTCTCTATAAATACATTAGCAGGATAAACTCCAGAGAGGGAGAGGAGATGCTTAAGTTAAGAGCTAATGTTGGCACAAGAACAAATGGATATAAACTGGCCATCAGTAAGTTTAGGCTTGAAGTTAGATCAAGGTTTCTAACCATCAGAGGGGAGAAGTTCTGGAACAGCATTCCAAGGGGAGTAGTGGGGGTAAAAAACCTAAGTTGATAAGTTAAATTGCATTGAGATTGCCCTCAATGGCATATGGCCCATCTGCTATTAGCAAATATATTCAATGGCTGGAGATGGGACACTAGAGGGGGAGGGCTCTGAGTTACTACAGAGAATTCTTTCCCAGGTGTGGCTGGTGGGTCTTGCGCACATGCTCAGGGTCTAACTGATCACCATATCTGGGGGTAGGAAAGAATTTTCCCCCATGTCAGACTGGCAGAAACCCTGAGTGGGTTTTGCCTTTCTCTGTAGCATGGGGCACAGGTCACTGGCTCTTTTGATCTACAGTAAATGGTGGAGTCTCTGTAACTTGAAGTCTTTAAATCAAGGTTTGAGGACTTCTGTAACTCAGTTAGAGGTTATGGGCCTATTACAAGAGTGTGGGGGTAAGGTTCTATGGCCTGCGACGTACAGGAAGTCAGACTAGATGATCACGATGATCCCTTCTGGCCTTCAAGTCTATGAGCTCTGCATCTTAGCACTCTAGAGAGGAGCAAGGGCATGATTTGGACCACAGAGTGTACCAAAATAGTAGAAGGCCTGATCTACACTTAAAAATTAGATCAATCTAGCTATGTCGTTCAGGACTGTTAAAAATGTTGCGCCCTGAGTGCTGTAATTAGGTTGACCTAACCCCTGGTATAGACACAGCTAGGTCGATGAAAGAATTCTTGGAGAAGTGGATTAACTACAACAATGGAAAAACTCTTTGTCAATGTAGGAAACATCAGCAGTATGGTGCCGACAGCTGCAACGCCGTAGCTGTGCCACTGCAGCAGTTGTAATGTAGACATACACTAAGATATGCAGGATCAAATTCTGCCCTCAGTTATGCCATGAACTCTATATGGATGTCAGTTATGACTTCAGGGTAACCCAGGTGCAACTGAAGACAGGATTTGGCCCATAGTGTAACGATAAAACACAGAAATAAGGACATGGACATCAGTGACACAATAGCTGGCAACCTTTAATAATATACTTAAGATACCTTGAAAATTTCTTAGAAAGGTCTTCAATGTGTCTTATTTACCAGTTAGGGGCTCAAGTATTCTGTGTATATTGAGGATATAGCATATATAATCATAAGCATTCAGCTACAGACCTCCTGTTTCCACATATCTGTACTATAAAGCTCCAACATCTACAAGGTCTTTACCACATAAGCTAACAAAAATCTGATGTGTAAAGATCTTTATTTATTTCCCATCACTTATTAGCTTCTGTCAACTGTTGGATACGTACTACATTAATGATCAGAACATATTCATTCTAAATTATTTTTTTTAGTATCTGAAAACTTTCCGAGCATAAGCTAAACTGCCTTGAAATAAAATAAATAATCCTCAAAACAGTTTCAGTGACAATGGTCCCTGAACACTTTTGTTACTTTAGTATTAGATTTCAGATAATCACTAGAAACATTCATGGGGCAAATTGTAGAGTTGAAAATGAAGATAAACATATATAGTAAGGCAGACATCAATTACCAAATTTTCTGACTCCTTTTTTTGTTTATAGAATAAATTCAAAGGAAACCAACTTTAATTTCCAATAGCTCTGTTCAGACCTAAAATAAGAACTGTTTGTACAATCTGTTAGTCTCTGCAGAATTTAATGCAAGCATAAATTCTTCATCATTACAGCTCTGAAGTAATTATGGTGTCTTGCCTCCATTAGTTCCTCACCTCTGTTTGTTACACTGTCTAACGATTCTTTGTGACTTTTGTTTCAGATTTTCCAACTAAAATTTGCTGGGGCCCAATATCTAAATGGAGTGGTTACAATTGTGCCAAAATGCTTTTTATGGCACCCAGTTTGAAAAGCTGACCACCCACTGTAAGCTAAAAGTAAAAACTTTAGTTCTGCTCGTCTATATCTATTGATAGTTTATATAGTAGTTGACAATAGATTGAAAAAAGAACAGGAGCACTTGTGGCACCTTAGAGACTAACAAAATTTATTAGAGTATAAGCTTTCGTGGGTTACAGTCCACTTTATCGGATGCATAGAATGAAACATATAGTAAGAAGTGTATACACATACAGAGAAGGTGGAAGTTGCCATACAAACTGTAAGAGGCCAATTAATTAAGATGAGCTATTATCAGCAGGAAAAAAAACTTTTGTAGTGATAATCAAGATGGCCCATTGAGACAGTTGACAAGAAGGTGTGAGGATACTTAACATGGGGAAATAGATTCAATATGAATAATGACCCATTTCGGAGTAGCAGCCGTGTTAGTCTGTATTCACAAAAAGAAAAGGAGTACTTGTGGCACCTTAGAGACTAACACATTTATTTGAGCATAAGCTTTAGTGAGCTACAGCTCACTTCATCAGATGCATTCAGTGGAAAATACAGTGGGGAGATTTATATACACAGAGGACATGAAACAATGGGTGTTATCAGACACACTGTAAGGAGAGTGATCACTTAAGATGAGCTATTACCATCAAGGGGAGGGGCGGGAAAGAAAACCTTTTGTAGTGATAATCAAGGTGGGCCATTTCCAGCAGTTGACAAGAACATTTGAGGAACAGTGGGGGGCGGGGGTGGGAGGGAAATAACATGGGGAAATAGTTTTACTTTGTGTAAATGACCCATCCATTCCCAGTCTCTATTCAAGCCTAAGTTAATTGTATCCAGTTTGCAAATTAATTCCAATTCAGCAGTCTCTCATTGGAGTCTGTTTTTGAAGTTTTTTTGTTGAAGAATAGCCACTCTTAGGTCTGTAATCGAGTGACCAGAGAGACTGAAGTGTTCTCCGACTGGTTTTTGAATGTTATAATTCTTGACGTCTGATTTGTGTCCATTTATTCTTTTACGTAGAGACTGTCCAGTTTGAACAATGTACATGGCAAAGGGGCATTGCTGGCACATGATGGCATGTATCACATTGGTAGATGTGCAGGTGAACGAACCTCTGAGAGTGTGGCTGATGTGATTGGGCCCTATGATGGTGTCCCCTGAATAGATATGTGGACAGAGTTGGCAACGGGCTTTGTTGCAAGGATAGGTTCCTGGGTTAGTGGTTCTGTTGTGTGGTGTGTGGTTGCTGGTGAGTATTTGCTTCAGGTTGGGGGGGGCTGTCTGTAAGCAAGGACTGGCCTGTCTCCCAAGATCTGTGAGAGTGATGGGTCATCCTTCAGGATAGGTTGTAGATCCTTGATGATGCGTTGGAGAGGTTTTAGTTGGGGGCTGAAGGTGATGGCTAGTCGCGTTCTGTTATTTTCTTTGTTGGGCCTGTCCTGTAGTAGGTGACTTCTGGGTACTCTTCTGGCTCTGTCAATCTGTTTCTTCACTTCAGCAGGTGAGTATTGTAGTTGTAATAATGCTTGATAGAGATCTTGTAGGTGTTTGTCTCTGTCTGAGGGGTTGGAGCAAATGCGGTTGTATCGTAGAGCTTGGCTGTAGAAAATGGATCGTGTGGTGTTATCTGGGTAAAAGCTGGAGGCCTAATCACATCAGCCACCTTGATTATCACTACAAAAGGTTTTCTTCCCCCCCTCGCCTCCGCTCCTGCTGGTAATAGCTCATCTTAAGTGTTCACTCGCCTTACAGTGTGTATGATAACACCCATTGTTTCATGTTCTCTGTGTATATAAATCTCCCCTCTGTATTTTCCACTGAATGCATCCGATGAAGTGAGCTGTAGCTCACGAAAGCTTATGCTCAAATAAATGTGTTAGTCTCTAAGGTGCCACAAGTACTCCTTTTCTTTTTGTAATGACCCAGCCACTTCCAGTCTCTATTCAAACCCAAGTTAATGGTATCTAGTTTGCATATTAATTCAAGTTCAGCAGTTTCTCGTTGGAGTCTGTTTTTGAAGCTTTTCTGTTGCAAAATTGCTACCCTTAAATCTTTTACTGAGTGACCAGAGAGATTGAAGTGTTCTCCTACCGGTTTTTGAATGTTATGATTCCTGATGTCAGATTTGTGTCCAGGAATCATAACATTCAAAAACCGGTAGGTGCCACAAGTACTCCTGTTCTTTTTGCCGATACAGACAAACACGGCTGCTACTCTGAAAGGGGTTGAAAGTAATCTGTGAGATACAGCACAGCCTAGTGGCTATTAATCAGTTTACAGCTTTAACACAGAATTTTCTATTGTTCCACAGAATATGTGCTACAAAATCCCCAAAGTTAACTCATTAGGGAACATCTGACAGAGAATCGAGTCTAACAAAAGCCTGGTGTTGGACTGTGCAGAGAGGAAATATCCAAATCATACTGTATTTTAAGACAATGTTCCTCTTAATTTCCTAAGGATCACTATGTGATGTAGAATCATTAAGCAACTTTAAGGTGAACTGAAATCCTCTTTGGTCCACCTTGGACAAAATCCTCTAGTCCTTATTCCAGCAAAGTTCCCATCAAAGTCAGTAGTGATCTTGTCTGATTACAATCTGCCGGAGTTAGCCCTAAACTATTTATTGTGAAAATACAGAAGGCAAGATGACCTGTGGAATTTAACCACAAAAGATATAGTAGTATATGCAGGGGTGGATTAGCCACTGGGCCAACAGGGCCCTGGCCAATTGGGGGCCCCCGGAAAAATGTGTGCCCCCGCATCCTGACCTGCTCTTCCCGCCCGGCACTCCTGCTGGGGAGTGGAGTCAGGGCAGAGGGAGGCCAGGGCAAGTCCCCGCGTCCCAACCCCACTCCCTGGCAGGAGTGACAGGCAGATGAAAGGCAAGCTCCCTGGCAGAAGCACTGGGCGGAGCGGGTCAGGGTGCAGGGGTGCACATTTTTCTGGGGGTCCCCCAGTTGGCCGGGCCCCTAGCCTCGGGCCCCATTGGCCTAGTGGCTAATCCACCACTGCTGTTCACTCTGCATCGCTGCCCGCTACCACTGCTGTGCCATCCTTCACTTCGCTGCCATTGGCCGCTGTGCTGTCACTTTCTGTGCAACCACCTGCCTCTCTACTGCAACCTTTGCCATGTCCCATCACTTAACCCAGCTCTCACTGATTTCACCAGTTACAATGGAACCTCACTGCTAGTGCAGAGTGGGCAGCCTCTTTCACTGAAACACAGCCCCACAGCAGGTCTGAGTCTCAGCACTTAGACCTAGTTATCAGTCATTTCAGCTCTAGTGACAAAACAAAGGACTCTCAATTGAATCTAATCAGCTGTCTTTAAACAATTGAGGGGGAAGGGTCTAATGGCATCTAGGGCTCTTAGGCAAAGCCCACACCACCAGCTAGGAGCACCTATCCCCTCTCTCTCTCCCTTCTCATTGGGATTTGGCATCCCTGCCCCCTGCTTAGCGGTGTAGTTCAGCTGAGGGTTACGCCCGTCAATCTGGGTGTGCTCAGTACAGTTCTCATGCTCTTTACTCCTACAATCCAGGATTAAAACATTTAATTACCTCTACATACAAAGTGATTTGTAACCCACCACCAGCCAAAACTGATCACTTTGGCAACAAGGCTTTGTGTGCTGAATACCTAGGCAGAGTAGGTATGTTCATGTAAATATAGTCTGGTCCTCAAATCTTTTTCCCCCAGCTCGTCCAGGGAGAGCTTCATTCAGACCCTGCTTACACCTACAAGAACCAGGGAGACTGCAAGGCTCTGCTGCCCAAACACACTTGACTGGACCAAGGCCCCACCCCAAGCAGTAGAAGATCCTGAGGATGGTGGACCAAAGCAGTAGTCACCACAATTTCCAGTGGGGAGGCAGTTCAAACCACCACAGCCACTTCACAGCAACGGGAAAGAAATCCTAGCTGGGGGCATGGAAGGACCAAAACCCTGGTGCTGCTGCAGCAGCTCCTGGGTGGGGACCCTCACTAGTGTGAAAGACAGCCTTTGCCATTACAATCCTGGCTTTTACTCTCCAGCTGGGCCAAGGGAAGAGGGGCCTGCTTATCAATGCAGTAGGCTGCTCCTCTTGCACATCAGGATCTCCCTCCTCCCTGGTACTGTCATTGTTACTCCTTCTCTAGTGACCAAGGGAGAGAAGGAGAACCCTGGCTTCCTCCTATGTTTCCCTGTTGGACCAGGACAGAGGGAAGGCATAGCCCACTGCTGTGTCCATTGGGCCACCTTGCCACTGCTGCCTCCTCTGCTACTCCTCTTTGGCTGGAGGAAAGGATGGCTCAAAACAAAGTCCCTGAGGATGACATTAAGTCCCCCCACTTTCAGGAATGGTAGCCCTGTGAGAAAAGGTCACCACACCCACCCTTCCCGGAGAGAGAGCCTTGTTTGTGGGTCTGGTTCCCTCTGACACCACTAACCCACAGAGGGCTCTTGGCACCACACGGAGACCTATGCTGGGCTGACAAAGTACTTCTTCACAGAGGGCCCACTGCTCAGGTGGTGAGGGAGGCTAATCACTGGCCACCTAAAGAATAGCAGAAACAGGCTGGGGCACCCTGCTCCCAGGCCTGCCGGAGACTGGCTGTGGGTTGAAGTCATTGCTTGCCTACTTGAAGAACAGTGGCAGGCCCCCTGCCATCCCAGGGGAGGGCTTGTGTGGATAATCCTGCCACCACCACCTCAAGAAGGGGCCAGGACCACATCAGTGGGTTGTGCCTAGGACACTGGTTTGCCTTAAGGCAGCTCTACTCAAGCTGCATAAGCAGTGAACACTGCTGCCCAGTGCCCACTCTGTTTCAGATGCTATTAATACCATCAACTGCTGCCAGATAACCAAAGATCCCTGAATTCCTGTCTTGGCATGTTAAAAAGCCTTTCACTTCACTGTTATGTGTGGTGGTGCAAATAAATGACTGAGAATAGAATAGCTACTGAAGCTAAACAGACAGGATGAACAAGAGAATATACAGGGTTTTCTTTTATATCAAATTCTGGCAAACATTCTTGTCTTGTCTTAGTTTAGCAGAATCTGAAATACACATTCTGCATAACATAAGAGGTATAATTGAAATACAGTTGTAACTACGACACCATTTCAGGGTCATTCTGTAGATTAAACAGTATGCATTTGTACCTAATTTTCACAAAGAAATTTAGCACAAATTGGCTGGTCATTTGATTATAGCAAATATATGAATGGATGAGACTATTCTTCTTCCTTATAATTATGCATATAGTAAAGTGCATTTTGCATTCGTACCCATGTAAAATCCGTCTGTTTATTATTTCAGTGATAAAATTCCAGTTCCTTGCAGCACCAGTTCTTGTGTTTCACAATGATTTGAAACAATCATTTTATTCTGAAATTCCTTAACCATCCTATTTCATTAACAAGGTGACATTCATACACAGGAGCAAGTTCTTCTCAGAAAGAACAGAGAATAATCTTAAAAGAATCGTATATATTCCCTAAAAGAAAGAAAGAAAAAAAAAACACACAATCTTGTTGCTACTTTTCGGCCCAGAAACTCAGGGGAAGAAGACTAGGATGAGGAGCCCAGGGAGAGAGGTCTGGCACAGGATAGGCTGGAGTTAACAATGGCAGAAGGAATCAGGCTTGGGAGAAAACAGAGACAGAAAGGTATGCGACCATCAGAACACACTCCCCTCCAGAAGCTGGAATGGAAACCAATTTTGAGTCTCAAAACTCCATTGCTGTCAGCAAAAAGCTGTGAAACTCATTGACAAAGTGTCTGTCTAATCCATTCTAATGTTGGTCCACATGGGGAATGGCAACCTACTACTGCTATCAGTTACTCCATTTGCTCAAGTGGCAGAGGTCTGTGTGAAGGGTCCAACCTTGCTGATGACTAATGTGGGTGTCAGTACGATGAGATTTCTGTTTTTTCAATTAACTTTTTTAAAAACTTGGGAAATTACATTAAAAACCACTGTGTTAAAAGGACCTTATTAAGGTTGCAACATCAAGCACTCAGACGTTAGGAAATGAAGAATTAAGATTACCTGTGAATTGCCTTTTTGTGCATATGTATTATGATGCAGCCTTTAATTACATGATCACATATTATTTTTTGCACAGGATCCTGGTCTCATGTAGTCACTGGTGGGCCTGCTCTGATGGTGGAGCAGGTCTGTGAGTAAAGGAGACTATTGTCTGTAGGATACCTGCCTTATGTAGTGCAAAAATTGGAAGGTGTGAATGAGGAAGGGAACTGTAGGAAGAGAAAAGGTGGGAAGAATCCCATGCACTGCTACAGACTAGGGGCCGAATGGCTAGGCAGCAGTTCTGCAGAAAAGGACCTAGAGGTTACAGTGGACAAGAAGCTGGATATGAGTCAACAGTGTGCCCTTGTTGCCAAGAAGGCCAATGGCATTTTGGGCTGTATAAGTAGGGACGTGATCGTTCCCCTCTATTCGACATTGATGAGGCCTCATCTGGAGTACTGTGTCCAGTTTTGGGCCCCACGCTACAAGAAGGAGGTGAAAAAAATTGGAAAGCGTCCAGCAGAGGGCAACAAAAATGATTAGGGGACTGGAACACATGATTTATGAGGAGAGGCTGAGGGAACTGGGATTGTTTAGTCTGCGGAAGAGAAGAATGAGGGGGGATATGATAGCTGGATGGATGGATGGATGGATCTAAACTGTTCTCAGTGGTAGCAGATGACAGAACAAGGAGCAATGGTCTCAAGTTGCAGTGGGGGAGGTTTAGGTTGGATATTAGGAATAACTTTTTCACTAGGAGGGTGGTGAAGCACTGGAATCTGTTACCTAGGGAGGTGGTGGAATCTCCTTCCTTTGAGGTTTTTAAGGTCAGGCTTGACAAAGCCCTGGCTGGGATGATTTAGTTGGATTGGTCCTGCTTTGAGCAGGGGGTTGGACTAGATGACCTCCTGAGGTCCCTTCCAACCCTGATATTCAATGATTCCATGTGGTTTTGTGATTAAGGCAGTTCAGTGCTGCACTGGGGAACTCAGTTTTCTCTCTGCCTCTGCCACAGAGTTTCTTTGTGATGCTGGCTAAGTCACATAAGTCTGGATCCACAATACCAAATCACCATCCATTTTTGTAAATTTCACAGTCACAGCATTTTAAAAATCTTGAATTTCATGGTTTCAGGTATTTAAATCTTAAATTTAATGGTGTTGTAACAAACCATGAATATGTATTTTAAAATGGCAAAATGTAAACATGTAAAGCCCTTAAGACCAGTATTTCTCAAACTGGAGGTCCTGACCAAAAAGGGGATCGCAAAGCTATTGTAGGGGGGTCATGGTATTGTCACCTGTACTTCTGTGCTGTCTCTGTGTGACAAAGAGGAACTTGGAAATGGGGAAGAGGAGAAAAAGAGACATGAAAGAGTGACCTGGAAACAAGGAGAAGAGGAAAAGAGAGAGTATCTGAAATGAGAAGGATAGGAGTTTGCTTGTTTGGAGGCCACCTAGAGAACAAGAAAGAGGAAGTTATTTTGTGGGCAATAAGGGAGGGGAGGAGAGAACCTGAAAGATGGAATGAGATGGTTATAGATGGAAGACAAGGAAATAGGTACCTACTTAATGTAATGGGATTGTAACTACTTAATGTAAATGGGATGTAATGGGATGGTTCCTACTTAAGGTAAACCACCAAATGTTAATAAGGAACATATACGGTCATTAGAGTGATACACACATTAATCCCTTTGTCTATAGTTCTTTTTCAAAAAAGAACTAAATAAATTCATGGAGGATAGGTCCATCAATGGATTAGCTAGGATGGGCAGGATTGGTGCCCCTAACCTCTGTTTGCCAGAAGCTGGGAATGAGCGACAGGGAAAGGATCACTTGATGATTACCTGTTCTGTTCATTCCCTCTGGGGCACCTGGCATTGGCCATTGTTGGAAGACAGGATACTGGGCTAGATGGACCTTTGGTCTGACCCAGTATGGCCATTCTTATATTCTATAGTGGCAGTTAGTTTTCTTATTTACACAATATCCCTTATCCTTCCAATATGTTAAGAATTATTTGTTTGTTTGCTTGCATTAGACTTGTTATATCACCTGTGCTAATTTTATTTCTGAAAATAAAGTTTTCAGAAAACTATAATATAGAGGGACAACTTGAGTTCATCTACCACTCAAGTACAGTCATTCCTGAGGTAAGAAAAAAACAAAAATTTAGTAAGCAACTTGTTGTGTACAGTTTTGGTGCAATACTATTTTCAGGGGAAGTATACATGTAAGCAATCTATTTTGCTAATTTTTGTAACCTTTAACATATATATTAGATATAGTGTATATATACTTTAGCAAGTACCTTTGGCAATGGCATCTTTAAACCGCTAAGTTCAAACGTCGTATTGACCGTCTCTGCAAAATAGGGACAGTTATAAAAGAAGTGGTTATTTATTCTTAGTCCTTAACAATGATAAAGTAAACCATGCCAGTTAAATTTCCATTGACTTCAGAGGGAGTTGGATAGAGACTTTATTTCTTACTCTATTTAGGTTTTCCTTAAAGTACAGAATGCAATTGTTTGAGCATTGGCCTGCTAAACCCAGGGTTGTGAGTTCAATCCTTCAGAGGGCCATTTAGGGATCTGGGGCAAAAATTGGGGACTGGTCCTGCTTTGAGCAGGGGGTTGGACTAGATGACCTCCTTAGGTCCCTTCCAACCTGATATTCTATGATTAACTGGGAAATTTGTCTGCTTGTGTCAGTGGTCTGGAGATCATTAGTGCATGCATTCAAAATGTAACTGACACTATATAACTCTGCCCCCTCTACTAATCTACTTGTCTCTGACACCTTCATCACCAGCTCCCTTTGCTCTGCCAATGATGCCACCTTTAACACATTCATCTGCCTCTCCCATAACCATCTTTGCACATTCTATCACACCTCCCTGTTGGTAAACTGAATTAAACCATAAGGCCACCACCCCCCCTCCTCCAAAACTACTCCTACCATGATGCCTTCAAAGGATTAGCCTGAAATAATAGTTAGGTTGAGGATTGGTTGGGAGTAGCAAATACTTTTTTTTTAAAGGCAAATGTTGATTGCATGATTTATCCCTCATCCTTCATTGTTTGTACTCTTGTATTTTGAGTTCTTTGAGTCTGAGACTGCATCATGACTCACATTATATGTTTGGCTAGTACCTAGCATATTGTTGGTACTACCCTAACCATAATAAATTTAATTGTTTGTTTGTGTGGTGTGATGGGGTGTCTTTAGGTCACATCCTTCCCCCAGCACCCCAGTGCAGAAGTTGTGGAGCCCTGCTACTTGTGTTGAGGTCTTTGTAGTGCTACCAATATTTAGAGAAGTTTACAAGGGACAATTGTCCAAATAAATTGGGGTTCTTGGGGCTAGTATAGTTCCTAGGGTCTGTAAGGTCTGCATGTGCATTCTGGCAAAGTTTGAGACTTGCTTGACATTTTAAAAATATTAACAATGTAATTTATTCTTTGTGAGGCAGGTAAACAATATTATCCCCATTTTACAGATGTAGAAACTGAAGTCCAGGGAGGTTAAAGCCAAAAGTTTTAACCTTGGGGTGTGTGTGTATATATATTTGCTCAGCACCTCTGAATATTGATTTAGGTGTGTGTGTATATATATATTATATACACACACACACACACACACACAACCCTAAATTGATATTCAGAGGTACTGAACAAATGCAGCTCCCATTGACATCAGAAGGAGCCACAGACTCTTAGTTCCTCTGGATTTAGTTGCCTAAATTTAGGTGCTCAAGTTTGAAAACTTTGGCCTGCATGACTTGAACAATGCCAAAAAGAGTCTGTGTTATATATAGGATTAGTCCCTTGCTAGTTGCCCTCAGTCCCTTGCTTAGCCTCCTGAATCATGCTGCCTTTACTGCTGTTGAGCTGGCCTCTTCTGGCTGCTCAGCAGATGCACTGGCTCAGCTAGAAGCAATCAACTGGTATGAAATTTGTGGTGTCTCTAGTGCTGTCAATGTGCAGCCTGTGCAGAAATTCTCCTTTACTTTTCTAGGTCCCCCAAATTAGCGGGGCCGCAAAAACTGGCTGTGTTTAGCATGGTTTTATATCATCATCTAGAGATATTCACAGACACAGAAATATCCCTGTCTGTGCTGGTCAGTTAAACAGCTTTCTAATAAACCTGCCAGCAACAACAGTGTTTAAACAGGATTGTAGCTAGCACAGTTCTGTTCCCTGTTTGGCAAAGGAGAACTCCCAAGTTTATGCTTACCTCCCTTCAGAGTTCCACAAAATGAATAGTCATCATCAAATCCATGGCAAATAACTTCTGTCCATTGTAATATACTTGCAGCATCATACCATAAATCCATGCTGCCCTCCAAAAAGATTATATCACTCTCTATAAAAGATAAGCAAAACATTAACTGATTAAATCTCCACAAAACACATTCACTCCCTACATGAGGTGAGAATCATGCATACTAATGGTGACTAGAATATTAAACTTAGTACTCACATAGGCTGCAACTCAGCAAGGTGTTTAAGTATGTGGCTACTGGTTGGGAAATTATTCTCCACTCCCCACAAAAAAAAAATTATTCAGATTTGGGTGTTGTCGAAAAATGGGGGGGAGTAAATTGGTTTAAAATGGCAAATTTTCAAAGTTTTTGGACAAAAAAAATTATATGAAAATTGGAGTTTCTACTGAAAGAAATCTGTTATAACTGAAAAGCCATTTTCCATCCAAGAGAACTATGGAAAGTTTTCAACCTTCTCCAGAGCTTAGACATATGCACCCAAGTTGTTCCACTGAAGTTAATGAACTACACAGGTGATTAAAATTAGATACATGCTTAATTACATTGCTGAATTGGGGGCTACAGTTTTTTATATTTTCAAAGTGATGTATGAACATAAATTTAATTGAATCCAACAACCCCACTAGTTAAATATCATCACTCTCACCCACCCCCATTTTATATACTTGAATGAAAGGCACTGTGGAAGCAAAGAACATCAGTCTGGTGCTACTTTTTAGGTATTTATAAAGACACAAAGTGGAATAGCAGAGCCAGGAAAATTATTAATAAATATATATACTGTCTAAGTCAGAGTGTAAACTAAAATTAATCAGCAGTTTTACTTTGTGGGGGAATGCATTTAATTAAGTTATAAAACTGTTCCTTCTTCTTGGGATGCCCACAATCTGGACACTGGGTTGCTTCTCCTTCTGTTTAATCAGGTAGCTCAATGAATTGGTAGAAGACTTCAATTTCTTTTTCTCCTCAGCTATAGTAGCACTATCTTCACACAGCAGTCTTATCTGTACTTCTGCAGGAATCAGATGCTGCAGGTGCTACATTCAGCATCTCAACTGCCTAAAGAAGGTGGCTGCTGCTAAAAAGAGGAAACTCAGGAGGTGATCATTACACAGAGGAGGTATGGTACTGGTTGTATCAGGCCCTGTGTCTCTCTCCCTTTGAAGAGATCCACCAAGATCACATACCCCCTATGAGGGGACTGCTGGGTGACACTGAATCATGCCACGAAGGGCTTGGGTAGATGACAATGTGCGAACACATTTTTAAAGGTGTTAAATCCTATCTACATTAGCGTTCAAAATTGTGAGTTAAAATGTGTTAGGTAACACATTTTTAAATGCAATCTATTTTTCTAGTTTAGACAGTGTCTTGAGTAGAATGAGGAAAATCACAGACACATAGGAACAGGCACTCTCCTGGCGCTTCCACTCTCCTCCTAGCATATATAGCATCTGTCAAAAGTCTCTTTTTTCCCTATAAACAGCCACTCCATCTTATTCAGTTATGAAGTATAAGTTCTGAGGACCAAACTTTGTTGTGTATTTTTAATGTTTTTCATATTATTGAGGCACCAGTCAAGGCTCCATTATGAAGATTGATTTGAGTTTGGCATTTAATGCAGGAATATACTCTGAGCCCAGTTTTCTAAATTGTATGTGAGCAATTGTGTCCCTAATTTATGCACAATAGTCGTGAATGGTAAATTGAGTAACTGCATGAGCAAATGGCAGTTGTTTGTCTAACTGACAATTTGCACACACAACTACTTTATTAGTGTGTAAAATGATAGATGGTAATTGCATGCACAAGTAAGTCACATTTTAGTGCATATATCTTTACAAAATGTATTAGAAAATCAGGTTCTTTGAATATCACCATGATTTATCTTTTCATGTTCAATCATGAAAAATTTCCCCTAAATAGCCTTCTCATTTAGAATAGAGGTTTAGAGATAAAAATGTCTTATCCTAGTGCAAATACAGAATTTAATCCCCCAAATTTGATGGAAATAATAAAAAGTGACTTACTTGGAATCCATAAAAGAGTAACTTTCCAACGACTTTCACTAAAGGAACAAGGGACTATACTAAGGAAGAAAACATGGTCCATAGAATCTAAATTAAAAAATATGTAATAAAGTCAGCATGAATAGCACTCTCCATCAAAAAATGTTTGTAAATGATCCTTCTAGATGCCTTCTTAGAGGCAGAAATAACATCATTCCACTTTTTAAATTAAGTATTAAAAACAGTAGGTTGATTGGATTGAGGATATTTATTACAAACACACGCTGTTGTAGTTATGTATGTTTTGAAGACATGCATTTTCCACACTATCATTGAAGGGTGGCTATTAACATGATTGTCAGACAAAAATATCCCCATCCACACTGGTCAGTGAAACTGTTTTAGAACTTGGTTGTCACTAGCATGGCTTCCAATGTAATGGAACCTTAGTAGATTATTCTGTATCATGGTTTGTTTTCTGAGTGACCACTGCTGTACATTCTACAAGATGCAGATGTCAGTGTAAAATACAGGATATAGTACAAAATGCACTGCCTGTTCAGTGCTGGAAAGCCTATTATTTCACATTTTAGAGGGAATCCAGTTCAATACTTTTCTTTTAATGACAGAAATCATGTCAGGTTAGTTTACTTGTACTGTCTTTGCAGGACATGATGAACTATTTTATCCATGATGAAAAGGTAATCTGATGGAGTAACTGGGGAATGCTGAGGATATGGAATAAGTTGGGGTATAATGTACTGTGGTATTTACTGGTTGCTATACTAACTGTTCTTACTGTACTATGCTGCTGGCTTATATTCCTAAGAGATTATAAATTGTATTGTCGGGGAGCCTAAAGCTCAAGCATAGGCACTTCTTAATATTTTAACAAAAAGAAAATAAATGCAAAGCAGTTGTAACAGCAAATATTCTCTCTATGTCTTAGGTTACAGCTCATTCTTACTAATAATACAGCACATGTGATGTGTATGGAACTGTACAAGACATGACCCCTACCCTGTAGAATGTACAGTCTAAGGCCCTGATCTTACACCAAGCACGCCTCTGCCCACACAGAGTTCTGTTGACATCAGTGGGGTTCCTTTTGGGTGACTCAGTGCCAGATCATGGCCTAAATTAGAGCCTATGTACCACAGCAAAGGAGTAGGGGGAAAAGAGGAGAAATTGAGAGCAAAGTGGAAAACTGCCCTCCCTCCCCAACTTCTTTTTCAACTTGTACTTTGTTAGCTGTCCGACAGTTTCACCAGTTTCCAGGGCCAATAGGAACTCACATGAAGTGTTCCTATTTTCCATACAGCTAAACTTCAAATTCTATGAAAATCTATGTCACAGTAAATTTCTTACATTTCTTGTCCAACTTGATTAATCACAGCACTGGAGAAGCACATTGAAATTTGTCTTTTAAGTTTTCCCAACGTCACCAACACACATGCCTGATCCGAAAAGCTAACCTCTCATCCACCCCATACGTTCTCCAACATGGACTGTGGTAATATCTATGGATGCACAGTGTAATTACTATCATACAGAAATTGCAGAATACCAAAAAAATATATACACCCAAGCTACCAAAAAAGAGCAAAATTATTCTTAAATCTCAAGTGAATCTTTATCTTTCTGGACTCTTCAACGAGGCAAATACAAGAGAAAGGAAGACAAGTGTTTGCTGAGAGGATATCCATTCTTGTTCAAACAACACTGAAAATAAAACAATCCCTTACTTACCACAAAAGGAATATGATATTTCTACATCTGAGGATCCGCAAAGCACCTTTTTTCCTTGTGATTCAGTGAATCCAGAAGTAAACAGAATGAAAAAAACAAGCTGAAACATGCTTGCATATCTTCAAGCCTTCCAAAAATAAAGGGGGTACTATCTGGGTGAAGATTTTACTTGAACACTTTGTTTTCAGGAAAGAGGAACAAAGTTAGGCCGAGTCATCAAGAGCCACGTGATTACTGGGTTTGTTTTGCTTTTTTTGTTACATTTCCTCAAATTCTCTGTACACTTAACTTGATATTTTACTGCATTTATGCCAGCTATCTTTGTAATAAAGTTATGGGAAGAAGGGGAAATTCTACATCTACTGTTACATTTTTCCAAGGTGATCACATTTTGGATTGTATTAGCAATGTGGTTTTAAGCCACAAACGAATAATGAAAGAGAAAATATTTTACACCAAATAGGGAAGTTGAAAAAAATCTAAAATAGATGATTACCACAATTACGTAAAAGGAAGTGTAGTTGATTTATCAGAAGTAGCATCTCAAAGCATAATTACCATGGCTGAGGAGAGCTTTGCTGTGTAACATAAGAAATTTAGAAAATCTTTATTTAACTGATTTTAAAAAGTTCACTTTCTTATTAAGATACATTAGTCAAAGATTTTCCAAGAACATAGATCACACACAGCTTACCATCACTAGGAAATCTTAGTATTTGTAATAAAATTGTGAGGAATCTAATTAGATGACAATGTCAAACCTAGCTGGGACAAGGCTTAACCATGAATAGCTGACATGACACATTTCAGAGTAGCAGCCGTGTTAGTCTGTATTCGCAAAAAGAAAAGGAGTATTTGGTGGAAAATACAGTGGGGAGATTTATATACACACACAGAGAACATGAAACAATGGGTTTTATCATACACACTGTAAGGAGAGTGATCACTTAAGATGAGCCATCACCAGCGTGGGGGGGGGAGGAGGAAAACCTTTCATGGTGACAAGCAAGGTGGGCCATTTCCAGCAGATAACAAGAACATCTGACAGGTTTCAGAGTAGCAGCCATGTTAGTCTGTATTCGCAAAAAGAAAAGGAGTACTTGTGGCATCTTAGAGACATGCATCCGATGAAGTGAGCTGTAGCTCACGAAAGCTTATGCTCAAATAAATTTGTTAGTCTCTAAGGTGTCACAAGTACTTCTTTTCTTTTTAAGAACATCTGAGGAACAGTGGGGAGTGGGGTGGGGGGGAGAAATAACATGGGGAAATAGGTTTACTTTGTATAATGACTCATCCACTCCCAGTCTCTATTCAAGCCTAAGTTAATTGTATCCAGTTTGCAAATTAATTCCAATTCAGCAGTCTGTCACTGGAGTCTGTTTTTGAAGTTTTTTTTTGTTGAAGGATAGTCACTCTCAGGTCTCAGAGTAGCAGCCGTGTTAGTCTGTATTCTCAAAAAGAAAAGGAGTACTTGTGGCACCTTAGAGATTAACAAATTTATTAGAGCATAAGCTTTCGTGAGCTACAGCTCAAAATTTGTTAGTCTCTAAGGTGCCACAAGTACTCCTTTTCTTTTTACTCTCAGGTCTGTAATTGAGTGACCGGAGAGATTGAAGTGTTCTCCTACTGGTTTTTGAATGTTATAAATCTTGATGTCTGATTTGTGTCCATTTATTCTTTTATGTAGAGACTGTCCAGTTTGACCAATGTACATTGTAGAGAGGCATTGCTGGCACATGATGGCATATATCACATTGGTAGATGCGCAGGTGAACGAGCCTCTGATAGTGTGGCTGATGTGATTAGGCCCTATGATGGTGTCCCCTGAATAGATATGTGGACAGAGTTGGCAACGGGCTTTGTTGCAAGGATAGGTTCCTGGGTTAGTGGTTCTGTTGTGTGGTTGCTGGTTTCAAAAACAGACTCCAGCAAGAGACTGCTGAATTGGAATTAATTTGTAAACTGGATACAATTAACTTAGGCTTGAATAGAGACTGGGAGCGGATGAGTCATTATACAAAGTAAACCTATTTCCCCATGTTATTTCTCCCCCCGACCCCACCCCCACCCCAGTTCCTCAGACGTTCTTGTTAACTGCTGGAAATGGCCCACCTTGCTTGTCACCATGAAAGGTTTTCCAAAGTAAAACTATTTCCCCATGTTATTTCTCTCCTTCACCCCACCCCGCACTGTTCCTCAGATGTTCTTGTTAACCGCTGGAAATGGCCCACCTTGCTTGTCACCATGAAAGGTTTTCCTCCTCCCACCCCGCCCCCGCTGGTGATGGCTCATCTTAAGTGATCACTCTCCTTACAGTGTGTATGATAAAACCCATTGTTTCATGTTCTCTGTGTGTGTATATAAATCTCCCCACTGTATTTTCCACCAAATGCATACGATGAAGTGAACTGTAGCTCACGAAAGCTTATGCTCAAATAAATTTGTTAGTCTCTAAGGTGCCACAAGTACTTCTTTTCTTTTTGACATGATACAGAAGATGACCATGTCAGCTAACTCATCACAATCATGTTTAACACAATTAAATTTAGTGACGACAAAGCCTGTAGACACATGAACTTGATATCATTTAGCAGCATATCCTCTACACATGGCTATTCCTTTAGCCTCCCCCCGCCTCTTTTGAGTTCTCTCTTTGTATTTATCATTACTGTTCCTGTACTCTTGCCTGAAGAATGCACTTTGCAAAAGAGCACCAGGCCCAAGTACTGAATAACTGGGAAATTAGAGTGAGTAGGAGAAGGACATCATGCATGGTATAATCAATAAGAGGCATGAGACTGACCTAGCTATTTTTTATAGGAAAGACCCCTTGTCCATCAAACATGGGGCCCCTAATGCAGTGCCCACAAGTAGTTAACCAACATTTAAAAAATAAATGAGAATAAAAACTCCTCACCTCTACATTATTCCCTCTTCTGTTTTTCTCACTGCACTGTTCCTTCTCTCTCTCACAATATACTAGAAGTTCTTTGGGGCAGAGATTTTCCTTATTTCATGTCTTCCTTAATAAGCACATTGTTGGTGCTTATCAATGAGATTTGGAATATGATGCAGATGAGTGTTAATAAATTCACTAGACAACGCCCAAGTCACCAAGGATGGGGCAAACTCAGTCATTTGAGGCCAATGTCTATTGTCTTCAAAAGAGGGATGGCTTCTGAGACCTGAAGAATCTAGGTGATTCTTTCACTGTCTTATCCGACTGTATTCTAATGTCTATTTGCTAAACAGAAGTCTATAATATTTCTATAATCTCATTAATGTTTGCACTTTTTATTTCTGTCAAACTTAGTAAAGATCTTAAAGTTAAGATTTTTAAAAATAGAATCCTAACTTTAGGCTTCTAAATCTATTCTAGGCTCCTAAATAAGTGGCTTGATTTTCCAGTGGTCTGAGCAGCCAACAGATCTCATTGAGTTCAGCAGAAGTTGTTGGGTGCTTAGTATTTTGGAAAATCAGATCACTTATTTAGGAGCCTAACTTTATGCTAGAATTTAGAAAATCATAGCCTACATTCCAGATTTAAGACTAGTTTGAAACCAGTAGGCCAAAATTTTAAAGCACCTTGAATATTATAGTTCTCTTAACTGTACTTTCTATCTACAAAGATAGGACAAAAATTTTATGCAACATCTTTCACTTTCGCCGATTAGTTTTCAGAATTGAGGTAGACTGGACCAACACTCACTCAACAAAATCAAGACTAATTCAGTTCTCAGCTATTTACATGGGTATCAAAGCTTATCATCACCTTTAAGAGAGGAAACTATTGTCTGACTGAAACTATATGTACAAATTTCTTCCAAATATATTTAACCTGGAACTTTGTATTAATGATATTACTATTTCATCACAATTAACCTTCCTGATTCTTAAATATTTCTGCATGCCCTTCATAGATCATAAATTGTACTTATCACTTAGCAAAAGTGATTTCTATAGTGTAAATTCATATATTTAATTTTTTTTGTTGTTCTGCACATAAGAAAACAATTAAAAGATTACATGCAAAAAAGCAACTTTGGTAATTTTATCTGACCCCCATACCATAGTATCTGAGTGCCTCACAAGTATTAATGAATTTCTTTCACAACACGTGAGTAATTTAGAGGCGTATTTTACCCATTTTATATATGGGGAACAAGCACAGTGAGATTAAAGGCTTGATTTTCAGAGGTTGTTTCACAAGGCATAATACGTGGAATCCAAGGGTGTTGGAAAACAACTTTCATGGTAACCCCAAAGTGGTAAGAGAGTGATAGAATCCATTAGATGCCTGGAACACTTGGTAGGAACAATGGGGACTTCAATAAAAATACGAGATACTACCAACTAATTGTTTGTTAGTGAAGTATATGAATTTCTAAAGGAGATTACAAATTTCAAGTAAGAAACAACAGCTTGCTCTAAAATATTTTCAAAACTATATGAAGATCACTAGAGTTACTCTGGGCTGATGATGTTTAAGATCAGAGGCGTGCACAAGGGGAGGGGGGGTAAGCAGGGACATGAGCTCCCTCAATAATCGGTGTGGGCACAGAACTCCTCCATCTCCAGGGCTGCTGTGAGGAGAGCTTGCTCCGCTGGCCCCATGGGGAGAATGAGCTTCTCTGCCCCAGGGGGAGCTGACAGATCCTCTGGCCCCGGTGCCGCAGCAGGAGCACAGAACATGCCCCTAAAAAACCCATCAAATTTTTATTCCTACGCACACCCCTGTTCAAGATTGACATTAAGTTTGTACACACAGCTTTCAAGTTTGTTTTCCTTTAGAGGATTTTTAAACAATACAATACAATAGGATAGAACTATTTCTTGATTTCTGAATTTCTGTAGTTTTCTTAACTAATATTCATATTACAAAGTACATGCACTTATTTTAGCTATCATGTAATTATATATTGTGATATGTATGCATCCCTTGTAATCCATATCCACCATATATTTATTTTCCAAAATTACTTTTGCAGTGTAAAAAACTCAGTTTTGCTTAAAAAACAGCAAAATATGTAATTAAATAAGAATAAGTGGCAGAAATGCATAAGAACATAAGAATGGCCATACTGGGTCAGACCAAAGGTCCATCCAGCCCAGTATCCTGTATACTGACAGTGGCCAACGCCAGGTGCCCCACAGGGAGTGAACCTAACAGGTAATGATTAAGTGATCTCTCTCCTGCCATCCATCTTCGCCCTCTGACAAACAGGGGCTAGGGACACCATTCATTACCCATCCTGGCTAATAGCCATTAATGGAATTAACCTCCATGAATTTATCCAGTTCTCTTTTAAATCCTGTTATAGTCCTAGCCTTCACAACCTCCTCAGGCAAGGAGTTCCACAGGTTGACTGTGCGCTGTGTGAAGAAGAACTTCCTTTTATTTGTTTTAAACCTGCTGCCCATTAATTTCATTTGGTGGCCCCTAGTTCTTATATTATGGGAACAAGTAAATAACTTCTCCTTATTCACTTTCTCCACACCACTCATGATTTTATATACCTCTATCATATCCCCCCATCGGAATGCATCCGATGAAGTGAGCTGTAGCTCATGAAAGCTTATGCTCAAATAAATTTGTTAGTCTCTAAGGTGCCACAAGTACTCCTTTTCTTTTAACCATTCAATAACTCTTTTTTCTTCTTTTTTATTATTAATAAAATCTTCAGTTAGTTTACTAAGGATTGTCAGACAGCGAGATATTTGGGTAAGGTCTGAGATACATATTGACCTGGGGGTAAGTTTCTGATCCTTTGGGATTGGATGAACCTCATGTATGGTGAATTAGATTTTCAGAACTTCTCATCATTATAAGACCAGTTTGTCTGGATGGGAACCAAGGGCTAGAATTCCTAAAGGGGACTGCGTTTTGGCTTCTTGTTATCCAGTGTGGTGCTATGGAAGCTCTGTTGTTACCGGTTTGGTGAATCTAAAATTAGAGAATAAACCACCAGTTTTTGGGGTATGTCTGCCCTGTTTCTTGCATTCTGCCCTGAGTGTGGCATTCTCAGTATAATCCATTCTAGGCACCAGTCACACTAGTGAGCTCAGCTGGGCCCAATAAATCCTCACTAAGTGATTGTGCTCCCACATTGAACAGAAGGGCCACCAGATCCCTCTTAAGCCTGATAGCAACAGTAGCACACTGGCTGCTCAATGCAGCTGCATCAGACCTGCTTCCTGTCCAGCCCTTGCTCCACCCTTTGCCTGCTCCAGCCCTAGTCCCTGCCTAACCGTAAACTCCTGATTCCTAACTCCTAGCTCAGACCATTGACTTGTCTCCTGACCATGCCTCAGGTTCTGCCCTCTGATTCTGTGTGGACCACTTGGTCAGACTCCTGCTCTGGCCCCTACACCTCGGTGTGTGACAGTTTGAGCAACCCACTACAAGATAAAAGAGGACTTCACCTAACAGCATGAAGACCCCCTCCAGAAGATCCCAGCAGGAGCCCCATACACCTTCTCAGATGGCACTGGAGTCCTGAAGGAACTGCAGGCTCAGGTTGCCGCACTAGCTGACCAGAATGCTGACCTCCAGGCTGAATTACAAGCCCAGGAAGTGTCTTCTGTCCCCGCAGCTCTCACTTCCACTTTCCATGAGCTTAAGCTGCCCCTACCCAATAAGTTTGATGGGGATGGATCATGCCAAGTTTTGGTGCTTCCTTCACCAATGTCATCTCCAGTTTATGTTACAGCCACAGTGCTACCCCACAGATCGGTCCTGAGTGAGATTAGTACTTAGTTTACTCACCGGAGAGGTCCTGAAGTGGGCATCCCCATTCCTGGAAGAGTTCAGTCCTCTCCTTGAGAGCTTTGTGCAGGCAATGGTGGGCATCTTTGATGATCCTCATTGAGAACATTCCACAGAAGCTGCTCTCCATGCCCTCCAACAAGGTCCCAGGTCCGTCACCAAATATGCAGTGGAATTTTGATGTCTGGCTACAGATACCTACTGGAATGAGGTTTTGAAGTGATACCACTTCAGGCAGGGACCAACAACCCTACACCAAGGATGAATTAGTACAGGTAGAACCTTTGCCTAGCCTGGGAGCCTTAACTGATCTTTTATTAGGATTGATCATCGGCTAATGTACCAAGCCCAAGAAAACCATGTGCCATCTGACCCCTACAGGCCAGAATTCTTCTATCTCCTAGGGCACCAGTGGCCCTACCAGACCCCAAACCAATGGAATCTGACAAGGCCCTGCCCCACCTCTCCACTGACTAAAAGAATTGTTGCTGGCATGAGATTGTGCTAGTATTGTGAGATGCCTGAGCATATTGCAGCCAGGTGCCCAGCCAAAGACCAGCCCATACCTCCAGATCACAAAACATCAGAGCACAGCCCCAGTAGGGGATCTAGGGTGGGGTTGGCACTCCACTGTGAACCATGCTGCTGCCCATCTGCTGGAATCTTGGAAAATCTAACCAGCACATTAGACTGCTCCATCTCTTTCTTCAATTCAGGCATTCTGCCATGTCTGACATCCACTTAGAAGCATTTGCTGACTTAGGCACCTCCAGAAGTTTCATCGACCAGGAGTTCATTAAGGAGTATCAAATTCCTATCCTTCATAAGAACTTCCTTGAACTTGTCAAGGCTATCAACGGGTCACTTCTCTCTTCAGGTCCCATTATGCATCAGACAGCTTCCCTGGAGGTCACCGCAAGATATTATAGTTGAGGGTCATCCGTGCTCCACACTTGCCAGTCGTCCTTGGTGTCCTCTAGTTCATCACTCATAAAACCCAAATCATCTGGCACTAGTAATCTATACTTATTTGTGCCCTCCAGTGCTGATGATCATTCTTCCTCAGCTCCAACCAATGGTTGGTCACATTCTGCGGTGCACTCCAGCCCTCAATGGATCCAGAGTCATGAACCAAAGATTCATCAGTAGTGCCTGGAATTCCTACCAAGTACTTAGTATATGCCAAGGTATTTGACAGATAGAAGGTGAATACTGTATCTCCTCACTGGAGTTACAATTGCCCAAGCAACCTTCAACCAGGAATGGAGGTTCCTTTTGGACACATTTAAACCCTATCCAAACCTGAGTTGCAGAGCCTCCAGTAATAACTTGGGGAAAATCTGCAGCAGGGGTTCATCCACCCTTTGACTTCCCCAGCAGGAGTATACATCTTCTTTATGGCTAAGAAGGATGTCTCCCTCTGACCTTGTGTCAATTATGAAGACCCAAATAAGATCATCATCTGCAATTGATACCCTCTTTTTCTCATAAACAAACTCCTGAAAAGACTCCATTTGACTTGGGTGTTCACAAAGCTAGACCTGAGTACAGCGTACAACCTGCTCAGAATTCGACAGGGGAATGAACGGAAGACAGCATTTCAGACAAGATACAGCTATTCTGAATACCTGGTCCTGCCATTTGGTCTATGTAATACCCCTGCTACCTTCCAGCATTTCATGAATGATAGCTTCAAAGATACACTCAACCAATTAGTGATCATCTATACTAATTTTTTCACAAAACCAAGAACTCCATGACCAGCATTTACACACCATTCTTGATCAGCTTTGCCAAAATCAACTTTACACAAAATCCATGAAATGCAAATTTGACAAGAGTTGTTTCTGGGATATTTCATCTCTCCAGTGGGACTTGCCATGGACCCCCACAAGTTGCAGAGCCATCAGCAAGTGGAAGGCACTCTTGAATATATGCAGAATGCTGTGGTTTCTTGGATTCACAAATTCTTACTGGTCATTCATCCAAGGATTCTCTGAGCTGGTAGCCCCTATAATGTCCCTTATCTAGAAGGGAGTTAAGTTCACCTGGTTCACTCAGAAGCAGGAGCCTTTCAACCACTTGAAAAAGCTTTTATTTATGCCACCATTCTGATCCATCCAGACCCTACATAGGCCTTCATAGTCAAAACGGATGCCTCAGACTTCACGATAGATGTGATTCTCTCAAAATTTACAGGTCCTCCCCAGTTGCTTCATCCCTGTGCTGTCTTCTCTCAGAAACTGACTCTCTCGGAGAGAAATTATGTCATATGGGACAAGGAACTCCTGGCCATCAAGGCTGCCTTTGCAGAGTTGTCCCCACTTCCTAGAGCAGTGGTGGGCAACATGCGACCCAACACGGTAATCTGATTGCAGGCTGTGAGATATTTTGCGGACATTGACCATCTGCAGGCAAACCCCCCTCAGCTCCCAGTGGCCGCAGTTCACCGTGCATGGCCAGTGAGAGCTGTGGGAAGCAGCGGCCAGCAATCAGACCCTGGAGCAGTATCTTCACTATTTTCTGAATTTCTGTCAGCGTGATTGTCTCCCACTGCTGTGTTTGGCCAAGTTCACATACAACAACTTGACCCATGCTTCAGCCCAACAGACCCCATTCTTTGCAAATTTTGGTTTTCACCACCAACTCCACCCAGACATGCCTGAAGGCTTTGCCATCTTTGAAGCTATGGACATGTCCTCCACCTCCAGAAAACATACCAGGAACTCCAGGAACACTTACTTGCCACTAAATAAACATTACACAGATCAAAAGAGATAGGCCACCCCTAACCTTTCAGTAGAGAATAAGGTTTGGCTGTTGACTCAGAATCCTGAGAACAGACCATCCTTCGGCCAAGCTTGACCACAAATTCCTGGGTACTTTTTGGATCATCAAGCAAATAAACCCAGTGGCCTTCAAGCTTCAGGTCCCAGAATCCCTCATTATTCACCCCATCTTTCACATTTCTCTCCTCAAGTCATTCATCAACAATCCCTTCCCTGACTGGATAGATCCTTCTCTACCCCTAGTAATTGTCCACAGGCAGGAGGAATACAAAGCCCATCAGGCCCTCGATTCCCAACATGTCAGTATCCCAGAATTTTCCCTTGGGGTCAGATTGGCAGAAACCCTGGGGGAAGGGGTGGTTCGCCTTCCTCTACAGTGTAGGATATGGATCTCTTGCAGGTTTAAACTAATGAAAATGGTAGATTCTCTGTAACTTGAAGTCTTTAAATCATGATTTATTTGAGTACTTCAGTAACTCAGGCAGAGGGTCTATTACAGGAGTGGGTGAGGTTCTGTGGCCAGCAACATGCAGGACTAGATGATCACGATGATCCCTTTTGGCCTTAAAGTCTATGAGACACGCCAGGGCCAAGGACCCCTAGGAGGAGCTCTCAAGGGGATGGTATTTTCATGAACTCAGCTAGCTTTGGGCTCAGTCACCTAGCAACCCAATGAGCTGGGCTGGGCCCAATAAATCCTCATTAAGTAACTGTGCTTGCGGATTCGACCGAAGGCTCAACAGATTCTTGTTTAAGCCTGGGTGACAACAGCAGTACAGTGGCTGCTCAATGCAGCTGCACCAGACCTGCTTCCCATCCATCCCTTGCTCTACCCCTTGCCTGCTCCACTCCAGCCCTAGTCCCTGTCTAACTCCAAAACTCTGATTCCTAACTCCTGGCTCAGGCCATCGGTTTGTCTCCTGACCATGACTTCAGTTCTGCCCTTTAATTCTGCTCAGACCACTAGGTCAGACTCCTGCTCTGACCACTAAGTTGCACTGCCTGCATCTCAGTGTGTGATACTAGCTGCTCTCCAGCCACCAACCGTACAATTCTTACGATTACTAGTGACACAGGATTTTGGAAAAGACTATGCAAAATCTGAGACATTTGCAGTAAAACTCATTTAATTTAGATGGAGGCATCCCCTGCTGAACCTCTGCTGCCCTCTGGGGGGTTTTAGATATTACAGGCAGGACTGGAATAATGTTTTGTGGGCCCAGTGCAAACATATTTGTGGACCCTCAAGGGTTGTGGGGTTGGTCCCCAGAGCAAGGCAGAGACTGGAGGAAAAGCACAGCAGGCCATAGGGGGCGGGTCAGTCCCCAGAGTGAGGCAGGGACCAGAGCACAGTAAGGCAGAGGAAGGGTCAGTCCCCCAAGCGAGGAAGAGGTCAGGGGCAAGCACAGTAGGATGGGGCAGAGCAGACGGAATCCACCCTGGGGTGGCACAGAGCCAGTACCTACCTCTCTCTGCCATTGCCAGGTCCTTGGGAGCCAGTTCTCTCTCTCCAGCTGAGCTGCTGCTTCTCCAGGCAGCAGCAGCTGCTCTTCCTGCCCTCCTGGAGCGGAGGCTGATTGCAGTTACTCCTGTAATCAGACTTTTAATATCCAGACACTGCCAGGCTTGCTGTTCAACTGGACTTTTCAGTTGAAAACAGGACACCTGGCAACAGGGGTGCCAGAACAGGGGGGAATAGAGAGCCATGGCCCCATCACTTTTAAAAGTGGGTGGGCTATGCCCTCCCTCTTTTTTCCTGTCTTAAGGGTGAGCGACAGGGGGAGAGGAGCGAGCGGTGGGCAGGGCCTCAGGGCACAGCGGGAGCGGAACACGGGCAGGGCCCCTAGGAAGGGATGGAGCAGGTAGCGGGGGCATGATCCAGCCGCCGATGGGCCCCCCGCCCACTTCTGAGGAGCTTCCCTCTCTCCTGCTTGGCAACCATAACGGGCTTCTTCCGACTGTGGGCTTGGTGTGAACCCGGTACTGATTACAGGGTAGGACAAGGTTGAGGAATATGTCCCTCTAATGGTTTATACAGACACACAGGGGAAACTTTTGCATTTTCTTGCTACTCTTTCCTTAGATCATTTCACTTTATTCAATTTTAAACCAGTTTAAAACTGTATAGGCTAACTCAGTTTAAAAGTAATCTGGCTGGCTAGTGGGGACAGGGACAATTCATGCTATTCAAGGGCTCAAACATCGTCTATAAACTTAATTTTTATACTTAGCCCTATCCACAGTGGCTGGCCAAAATTTCTTTAAACCAAGTTTTAAACCATCCCCCCAAGAGTAATTTTAGTTGCATGTGGCTTTAGGCACTAACCAGTGGCTTTCACATAACACCAACAGGCCTCACAGAAAGTTAAAGAGAAGCACAAAGACTAGAGCTATAAGATCACTCTTTGTCCCTTTCTTCAAGCTACCATGAAGGGGATTGGTGAGAAAAGGGAAAAGAGAAAAGTCTCTGAACTTGTCCTCCTACCTGGCAGGAGTGTGGATGAGTGAGAAGGAAAGGTGCAAAAAGTCAGAAAATAATCTTGTTTTACCAATGCTTTGTGGCATTTTGCTGGAGTTATTCTGTGGCTCTTTATGGCTGCATTCAATAGAGAAGGGGATCTCCAGCTCTTCAATGCTGAGTATTGCTGTGTTGGAGTTTAAGCAATCCAATCATATGCAACTCAAAAATTATTGCTATTTAATAAGCTGGTCTCTGAGGTAGTCCTGCAGCAAAAAACTACCCGATAAGGAACAACATTGACTATGCCAAATGTAGCGGTAGTGTTCAACTAACAAAAAAAAGAACTGTTTGCATACAGAAAGTGTAGCTCCAACATGCAAAAGTGAACAAAGGAGAGCTATAGGACAAGTTTGTAATTAAGATATATTTTAGAGTGTTTACAAGTTCATAGGATAATGGAGTATTAAACTTCATTGTCTAGAGCTGGGCAATCATTTTGAGCTAAAAGACAAAACTCAAATTCTGTTCTCAGATGTATGGATGTGGCTCCCCTGGCTGACAGCATACATGAGTACTCAAGATCAGAACTTGGCCCTTAACATGGAAACAGTTAAACCAAGCTATCACCTCATTAAGAAAAATTTAAGTCCAGGAACCTGTGAACTTTACACCCATGACTTTTTATTAGTCCCATCTATGAAATACTATATTTAGGGACAACAATGAATAAGTGGAAGTCTGAACAAGATGGAGTGGAAGTCTGAACTCTGAATTTCCTCACTGATTTAGGTTAAAAAAACAAACAAACCAACAACAACTTTATTTTAACAGGTTTTTTTCCCACAGTTGTATAAAATCTAGGAGTAATAAAAATGCTTAACTTACATTTGATTGTGTTTCAAAATAATAATTTATATTTGAATTGCTAGCTGCTGATGGATAACCGATAATCTGACCGTAATAAAGTTACTGAACTCTCCCCCAGGTTTTTGTTTTATTTTATACTATCCAACACAGAAAGAACACTAGCAGTATTCCAAGATGAGAGAGAAAATGAGCTCTACACCTAAAGCGTAAATAGGTGAAAAGAAGTGTCCATGCAAGTATTTAGTCATTCCCTCTGCCAATCACCAGTGTGGTTACATTATTTTATGGCAATTTCTTGAACAATAGAGCTCCCACACTTTCCTAACAATGGAAACCTCTTTGCCGGAGGTCATATCTATTCGTCCAGTGAGAACAGGGCAAATTCTAACTTCCCTGTGGGTTTTTTTTCTAGGACCTTGGGTGGTCAGACGGTTTTGACAGCAGGACATTCCATGTCTCCATGGCAACTGGAGGCCACCCAGATCTTTGCTATGAGCCTGGACTTAGCACCATCCCCCCAGGACAAACTCCAGAAAAAGAATAGTTTTCATCTTTGGAAGATCACTATATAAAAGTTTTAAACCCTTTGCAAAGAGCCTTGACGTTAATTTTATGAATTCTCTGGAGGAACACACACTTCCCTTTTAAATTACTTAACAAACGAGCAATAGCCAGAAAAAACTTTGGACATAAGGCAATCCTCTGAGGGAGGATCAGACTGTCTAACATGGAAGGTCCTAGAAAGAACTGTCCTAGATCAGACTGTCTGACATGGAAGACATTAGGAAAAAGTACAGATAAGGACAACAAAAATGACTATGGGTATGGAACATATTGAGGAGAGATTAAAAAGACTGGGACGGTTCAGTTTAGAAAAAGAGACGACTAAGCGGGATAGATGACCGAGGTCTATAAAATCATGAATGGTGTAGAGAAAGTGAATCAGAAAGTGTTATTTACCCTTTCACATAACAAAAGAACTAGGGGGGGTCACCCAAAGACATTAATAGGCAGCAGGTTTAAAACAAACACAAGGAAGTACTTCTTCACACAATGCACCGTCAACCTGTGGAACTTGTTGCTAGGGAATGTTGTGCAGGCCAAAAGTGTAACTGGGTTCAAAAAGAATTAGATAAGTTTGTGGAGGATAGGTCCAACCATGCTATTAGCCAAGATATTCAGGGACTCAACCCCACGCTTTGGGTGTCCCTAAATCTCTGACTGCACAACAGGGGATGGATCATTCAATAATTGCCCTGATTTATTCATTCCCTCTGAAGCATCTGGTGTTGGCCACTGGTGGAAGACAGGATACTGGGCTAGATGGACCACTGGCTGTACTGGGTCAGACATTCTTATGTTTTTAAAAGCCACAGGTAAGACAGAATTTTCCCTTCTCAGTCCCTTCCATGTCAGACAATCTTTACATGTAGAAAGCAGAAAGCCATCCCTAGGGAAGGAGGTAGTATTCAACTTCCCCATGTAGAACCGAAAAGGAATTTAAGCATTACTAGGGCACTCTGAGTAACAACCTTCTACCAAAATACTGCATCAGCATGGCTGAGGTTGTCAACTCTACAGAATCCGGGAAAGTATGGGTGGAAGGCTGTGATAAATAGGTTTATGGACCTCCTCATGAGAAGTAGTCTCTTCCCAGAAAATCATTGCTCTTTTCACAAAGTCTGGTAATGACAGGAGTCACTTTATGACGACCTGGGGACTCCCCAGACACTAGAAGTAGAGAGGGGGTAGGTCCATCTCCCAGGTAAGAGGATCTGAATTGCTTTACCCCATGCTCCCTGCTGCTAGGTCCAGCTGAGTAGGGGCTGATCTCACAGAATAAGGAGTGAGCCAGAGCCACAGAAGACAAATGGCCCACTGGTCTCAGAAAGGTGACAGGAGCTGGCACCTTTCATGGCAGCTGAGGCTTGGCAACTTCTAGAAACCGGGGTTTTGGGGGGGGGAATGCTTTGCAGCTGTCTCAGCACAGACCTTGTCTACCTACTGGTGGGGAGCAGGAATTTCTTCCTCCAGGTCGCTATGGGGTCAGGAGGAGAGGAACTTGTCTTCCTTGAGGCTCCACTGAAATTTTCCTATGGGGTCTGCAAGCTGTGGAAATAGGGGTCCCATGGTTGGGAGAGAGGCAGGGAGGCACTGAAAAACTTACCACTGGTTCCATGCCACTGATGCTTGCCTGGTACCAGTGAAGGAAGCTTCTATGAGCCTGCTCAATGATCAGCATGGTTTTCACCCACTCATCAGCTTGAAAGCCAGGCTTCCCTGCCGCCTGCTCAACTGTCTCAGATGGACCTTACCCACACACTGGCTGGCAGGTTTGTCTTTATTCCTGGAGCCTGCCTGTGAGTACGAGAGGGGATTACCAATGCTCTTCGCCATCTCTGCCATTCTGGAAATGGGGAGGGAGGAGAGGTGCTGTCTTTCAAAGCCTCCTCCGAAAGCCAGAAGAAAAAAATATTCTTGATTTTAGCAGTTTTGAGGAGAAAAACCTCAAAACCAATGAAGGAATCAAATATTTAGTTAAAAGACTTTTAAAAATCCTCTGAAAGCTCTGCTCCAAGAGGAACCCTGGAGTCTGCCATGTGTGCCGCTTGGAGGAGAATTCTGGGCAGTTCTTCCTGATGGCTGGTCCTAAATCCAGGCTGAGAGAAATCCAGGCCTCCAGGTAGCAAGGAGGCAGGGAAGCCCCACTGTGAAGACTATCTGAGGTGGAGGGGACTGAAGAGAAAGATATGAGCCCCAATAAGAGGGGAAGACACAGTACACATTCCAAGATGAGAAAGTCCCTGCCAGCAAATAAAAAAATAATTGAAATTCTACCACATATCTTACTATTCTAGATATTTGCAACTGGACTTGCAATTAGTAAAAGTACTAAAATCAGAGAATCAGTGCTGGTAGGGGCTTGGCAAACAGCAGTACTCTCTTGCCAAGAGCAGCGAGTGGTTTCATTGCTTTTGTTTAAATTAATTTAAAGCTTTGGCATTTTATTTCTTTGCCTCCTTTGGCAAGTGGACAAACAGCAAAGACTGCAGCTGAAAAAAGTAGAGTAAAGGAAACAAGTTGAAAATAATAATGAAATGTCTCATCTTATCTTATTTAGCTCAATTTCCTATACATTCTCCAAATTGTGTGAATAAAATTTTGTTCACAATATAAATATGCTTATAAATATTTTCTTTACAGATTATGAGAGACTGATTATGATGAGGGAAAAACACAAAGTTTAACATTTATGGAATAATTAGCCACAATCTGAGGCCAATTCAGGTACACATTTCAATGATTGTGCTTGCAAACCACTATTTGCTGCAAAATTCCCCAAGAACATTCTCTAGGCATAACTTTTGGTCTTTGCATGATGTACACAGGCTCTATGTATGCGACAGATATCACAGAAATCATGTTGGCAGCTAGTGGGGAAAATATAATTAATAATTTATGGATGTTGTTAGGACTGTATTTTATATCATACCTATAAAAAGTTTTTAAATTAGATGACAATTTACAGTATTTAAGATTTTAAAGAACATGGGCTGATCTATAATAATTTATTAATCCTCTATGTAACTTGGTTATTGAGACAGTTATATTGGGTTACTGAATACTTACTGTTTGTGTATATCAAGTTAATTCACAAGCAAGTTGTGTCAGGAAGTACACCCAGGAAGTAGTGGTTGGTTCCTGGCAAACATTTCAAGGGACAAGAGACAACACAGAGCCTTCCAGTTTGAAGCATGCTTCCAATAACCTGTGGAGCTGACAGAACCAATTTGACCAGGCTCAGGAAACACAAGAGAGAACAAAGGACTTTGGCTGGGGTTATGAAGATACATACTCCGTGAAGCGGGGTGAGCAGAGAGTTTTGAGCTAAGGTGAACTTAGATTCCAGAGGTTGGGGAGTCTAGGTTAAGACAGTCCTACCTACAATTAGAGGTTAGATAGATATGCATGTAGAACTTTTACTGTGTTAAAATGCCTTTTACTTGGTTTTGTTCCTACTGTTAAGATTAAACAATACTTTGTTTTGAAAAGGCTGTTTTGGGTCACTATTCCCCACTGGTCATAGCTCCGAAGGGAAAGACATGCAGGTGCTGAAACCAGTCAGGTCTGAATAATCACAGCTGGTACACAAGGTGCTGTAACTTCGGAATCCAGTCTAAGAGCAGGAGAACCTCAGGATTCCACCCAGATAGAAATGCAGGTGCAGGGCCTAGCATCTGAAGGGGATCAAAGAGAGGGGGCTCAAAGATGTAGTTAGTCCTGTAATTGTGAAAAGGGTTACAGCCTGCCAAGAAATTAAATTCAACTATAATTGGCTGAGATATTTCTGAATTCATAATTTACTCCAGTTTGTTTATAACTATTTTGTAAACTCTCAGTATAAAAACCATCTAAGATGTTTCAACTGTTTGTCTAGTAAATGTAATCTTATATAATACTGAAAGGCAAAGACATATTTTGTATGTGATATTAATAAAATTGTGTTTTAAATGTCTAAATTCAACAAAAAAGCTGCAAGATTACCACTGCCATCAATCATTAGTGGCATAACTATGATATATCAACCTCTGATTACACCAGGGGTAAGCAACCTGTGGCACGCAAGCTGATTTTCAGTGGCACTCACACTGCGTGGGTCCTGGCCACTGATTTATGTGTCACAGCTATGATGCAACTAGATAGATAAAATAGTTTCACTTTCCCCCCTCATTTTAAAAATTGGTCATGGGATTTGATAGCTCAGTGTGGCTATTTTAAGTTTAATCAGTAAAATTCTGAATTGTCAAAAATCTTTAAATGGCAGTGAAAATTTTGCTGCAGAAGTGAGGAGGGAAAATTGAAAATTTTGCTATGTTTTAAAGCGCTTAAATACAAGCCCCTTTCTTTCATCTAATTCCTATATTTTTTTCCTTCCTTTGTAAATTCCCATTTCTCCCTCCTTTAAAAGAGCTCAAGCCAACTTCAGCCTGTGTAAACAAGTATCAAAAAAGGAGAGCAGGATACTGAACATAGCTGATATCTTTTTAAAGTAAACTTCCATGACAGCAGATACTAAATTGCACGGAACTAGGAGCTCCTTTGTGAGACCAAGCAAATGCAAGAGCGTATAGATTTCTTTTAGTTATGTATAAAATTCTATTGCACTCAGCACTAATACTTCAAACAGTGGATTTCAGAGCAATTATTATACTTTTCAGGTGGTCTAAATCATTTGTCTTTGGTCTCATCTCTTTCACCATCATTTACAGACACACCGCCTCTTGCATTTTATTGCTAACCTGAGGAGTGTCTTCACTGAGGGCTGGAACAGGTCATTAAGATGTATAACCATTTTGAAACAAGAAAAGTTCCACAAAAACCCCTCCATAGCTTGGTTTGCTTTTAAACGATTCAACAAATGTGTCCAGAGTTAGATCAATACATAGAATAAAAGTATATAAAAATATAGATACTCTGTCTCTCTTTAGTGAGACATTAAAATAAGAAAACAGACTGTAATCAAAAAGCCTTTTTGCCAAATTGGAACTTAGGAGAAATCTAAAAAGAAAAAAAATCTTAATTATTTTTTCTTCATAAAGGTAACTTCTTTAGTATGTTAGCACCAAGAGATTCCCCTAATACAGGGGTTTTCAAACTTCATTGCACCATGACCCCCTTCTAACAAAAATTACTTCATGACCCCAGGAGAGCAGACTGACGCCTGAATCTACCCAAGCCCCGCTGCCCTGGGTGGAGGAGCCAAAGCCCGAGCCCCACTGCTCTGGGCAGAAGGGCCAAAGCCAAAAGCTCAAGGGTTTCAGCCCCAGGCAGGGGGCCTGCAACCTGAGCCTTGCAGCCCAGGGCTGAAGCCCTCAGGCTTTGGCTTCAGCCCTGGGCAGTGGGATTCACGCTTCAGCCCCGGGCCCCAGCAAATCTAAGCCAGCCCTGGCGACCCCAATCAAAGGAGGTCCCGACCCCCAGTTTGAGAACCGCTGCCCTAATATAAAGTGTATTGCTGGTATAAAAGGATTCATCTGAATTTCTTTTACATTATTTGTCAATTCAATCAATTTTTTAAACCTCAAAGTATTTTAAGCCTTTCATTACATCTTAATTTTTTAGGTGGAATTGAATATTTATCCACAAACAAAAAACCTATCAGCTTACATCTCCAAACCTTCCTTTTTTCTAAAAAAGAAACACTGAAATCCAATTTCTGTACAGAGTAAAACTGATCTAAGCAATCCATTTTGACAGAGAAATTCAGAGGCCTAACCCCCTTTGTAATCAAGCTGTTTTCTTTGCAGTGCTATGAATTCCAAAGAAAATAGGGTCCAAAAGACTCTGCAGTACTCCATGGGAGATTTCTTTTGCAACAGAGCTTTCATTAGCATGGAGTGGGACCCCATTTAACTACATTCTGCAGTCAGTTCTGTTGTCAAATATACATGCTGCATTATCTCAGTGGACCAGATTCTCTGCTGAGCTGTTTTTATTGAGCACAGCAGAGGGGCTATTAAGGCATTGCTATGGGCTCACAGTTTCTCCACCCCAGCCTTGTTACAGGTTAGAGTAACTTGGGAGTTGCTCCAGCTAACTTGCACAATCCCCAAGGGACCATCCAGCAGCTAGGGATAGCCAGAGTGCATTGTGGTCCAGATACTCCTTCAGTGCCTTCCAGAGAGAGCTGCAGGGAAGGAGTTGTAGTGCCAGCAACAGTAGCTATCTGCTTCCTGGGAATTCCTTCATGCTGGGAATATTCCTACCTGGGGAATTATGGACAGTCTCTACTTCCTTTATGCCAGGGGTGGTCAAACTTTTTTGGCCCGAGGGCCACATCTGGGTATGGAAATTGTATGGTAGACCATGAATGCTCACGAAATTGGGGTGCAGGAGGGGGTGAGGGCTCTGGCTAGGGATGTGGTCTCTGGGCTCGGGGCAGAAATGAGGAGTTCAGGGTGTGAGAGGAGTCTCTGGGCTGGAGCAAGGTGGTGGGGGTGAGGGCTCTGACTGGAAGTGCGGGCTCTGGGGTGGGGCTGGGGGTGAGGGGTTCGGAGTGTGGGAGGGGGCTCTGGGCTGGGGCAGGGGATTGGAACACGGGGGGGTACGAAGGATCTGGCTGGGAGTACAGGCTCTGGGGTGGGGTTGGGGATGAGAGGTTTGGGGTGCAAGAGGGTGCTCTGGGCTGGGATTGAGGGGTTCTGAGGGCAGGAGGGGAATCAGAGCTAGGGCAGTAGGCTGGAGCCCAGGAGGGGCTCAGGGGTTACCTCAAGCAGTGGCGCTTATGTCAAGCAGCTCCCAGAAGCAGTGGCATGTCCCCACTCCAGGTCCTACGTGAAGGTGCAGCGAGGCAGTTCTATGTGCTGCCCCATCCCTGCAGCTCCCACCCCTGCTTTATATAGCATCTGAACAAGACAAGCCAAAAAAATCTGGCCCTTTCACTTTTTAAGACACAGACCCTTTTTTGGGGGGCTTCAAAATTCTTCCTCGTGTATTTGATTAGTCAATGTTGCTTTTTTTAAGGAATGGTTCCTTTAAAATACTGTATTAGGGAGCTTGCAGCATAAAATTAAGATCAAATCCATTTTCCTTCTCTTCATTACTGTAACGGCAGAAATCAAACAGACAAAATAAGCATCTATTTTAATTTTAATTCTGAGGAGACGCTTCAGATTGTTTGAAATTAAAAAAGCTTCAGGTTTCTATACATTCTGAAATATGATAAAGAAATTCTAAATTATCTGACACTTACGAACGCGTTATAGAATTGTGTGTTGTTTTAGAAATGATGCACTGGACAAATACAAAAAAAAAAGACAGTCATCTTCACTCTATCGTCTAATTCTATTTGCTTTCACTGGATTATTTTTGTTCCTTCAAGTCAAAATAAAAAGGTTTGTCATAGCCCATGAGATGGTTATAGTCCTGTGGATATGTGAAAAGCATTGGATTAACAAGCATTGATTTAGTTTTGGCATAAAATGTTGTAAACATCTTGCTGATGTCTGGAACCTTGACATCCCTCTGATGGAACACAGTTCTTTTTTCTGCCAAAATAGCATTATATGTAATGGCGGTGTATGTGTCCGTCTCAGCCTTGTGATACAGTCGAACCACATAGCCCTTTGTAAGTAGATGCAGGGTAACTGGTGTTATAAATGTAAAGAATCCTACAATGCCATAAAAGGCAGTTTGTAAAATCACACTTTCAACTCCAATGCCAGTTTTGAAGATAATGTAGGGCATCATGCAAAAACTAAATATGCTCGTAGAGTAAGAGAAAAACTTCACACCTGTATAAGAGATGAAAATCATAGGTTAATGTTTATGATCAAAGTTATCCCTACAGTCCTTTATACACATTGTTCTTATGTACCCACTGCTTTACTTCAATTGCTAAATTAAATGATGATTCAGTTAATCTCTTCTTATGGTGGAACTTCTGAAGTCATCATGTGGAAATCAAAGCCCTCAGCCCTTCTCCTTTTCTATGGTTAATAAACTAAAAGTTAGGTCTTATGAAACACCTTTAATATTCTAGTTATCAAAACGTTTCACAAAGTAAGAAGTAAAATCTTGGTAGCGTAATGACTGCTTATGCAAAAGTATAGCTATTATGAATTCAGTTATAACTATCAAATATTGTATATTGCTAGAGAAGAGTAATATTTCCATTAAGTTTAGCTGGGAGGGAATAAATGTATTTTGTTCACAGAGGACTGAACTAAGGGCTTGTCTTCACTACTGTGCTACTTAGGGTTGTCAGCTTTCTACTTGCACAAAACCAAACACCTGTGTCACACTCCCAGCCCCACCTCTTCTCCGAGGCCCCACGCACCGCTCACTCCACCACCATCCCCGGTCGCTCGTTCTCCCCACCCTCAATCATTCATTTTCACCCGGCTGGCTCAGGGGACCGGGGTGCGGGAGGGGGTGAGGGCTCCAGGATAAGACCAGAAATGAGGAGTTCATAGTGCTGGAGGGGGCTCCAGGCTGAGGCAGTGGGTTGGGCTCTAGCTAGGGGGTACGGGCTCTGGGGGGGCCAGGGATGAGGGATTTGGGGTGCAGGAGGGGGCTCCAGGATGTGGGGGGTTGAGCCGAGGGGTTTGGAGTATGGAAAAGAGCTCGGGCTGAGGCAGGGGGTTGGGAGGTATGGGTCTGGAATGGGGGTGGGTTCCGGGATGGGGCCAGAAATTAGAGATTCAGGGTGCGGGAGGGGGCTCTGGGCTGGGGGCTCTGATGTGGGGCTGTGGATGAGGGGCTCGGGGTGCAGGAGCGGGCTCTGGGCTGGGGGTTAGGGTACAGAGGATGGGACAGGGATGCAGAAAGAGCACAATAGCTCAAGGCAGCCCTGCTCCCTCCTCCCCTGCTGTGAACAATGAGTCTGTCTGCTCTCTGCTCCTGTTCCTCCCATCTTCTCCATCCCTGCAACACCAGCCTTGAGAAGGAGAACAGGGGACCCCACTGCAGCCTCACCCTCAGACCTGGAAGATGGGTGTGAAGAACCCAAGGACCTGCAGGAGATCAGAGTTGAAGTAGGGGTGTGTGCAGAACTGAGGTGGGTACTGGGCAGACTTGGGAGAAGAATTGATGAGGGCGGCTGATGGATAGGCAGATATGGGGGTCAGAGCTACTTCAGTGGGGTCAAAAAAAATCAATCTCAATAAATTTGGCAGCACTAACTGTCAAAAAACCACACACTGGGGACAAGCAGGGGAGTTAGAAAATCTGAAGATATTGTGTAATTCTTTTCCAAAAAGACCTCGTGATTTTGGGGCCAATCTCATGGTTTTTTAGAGTGTGGCTCACTTTTGAACATATCTTGTGATTTTTTAGAATCTGACTCATTTTATTTGAACCTTTAGGGTTGGTTATACGGCTATACAGGGGACCACAAGGTGGTCCTTAGTGCATATCTGAAGAAACAGGAGGGCTCCATTCCCAACAGCAAATTATGTTTTAAAGACATGCTTAAGTATAGATAAATCAAACAATACATTTCAATCACATACCCAACACTGTCTTTGCCAGATTCCCAGTGTAAACTAGTCTTCCATCTTCTGGTTGTCCATTAAAGGAGGAGGTGCTGAAGCAGCGAACAGATGCCACACGAGAAAATATGATCTACAGGATGAAAGCAGCACATGGCAAATAAAGCATTAGCATCGTCTACATACATTTCAGATTTCTCCTGATGTAGATGTTGAATTTATAACAGGATAGAGACTAAAAATTAATTACATTACAACTACACTCAAGAATTTAATAGATATCAGTAAATGTAATTATTTTGTAAATGTTAGGAAACAGAGGATTTAATGATTCAGGGCATTAGAAATGAGATATGCAGCCATAAAACCCTTCATCCCTAGACACTTCAGTGGTGCGCTGTATACAGGCAGAAGGCCACACAGTCCAAGCTCATTGCAAGTCTCTGGTCACCCATCTATCAATCCTCAGCATTGCCAGCTCTTCAAATACTGTGAGAGTTGTGATAAAATGTCATGGTTTACTTGACTCCCCAGCTCCTAGAGTCCTGCCATTACACAAGAACCTCATATTTCATTTAAAAGAAAATTTCTAGCTCACATGGTTGCAAAGAAAAAGAATGTGAACTCAGAAAGTAAAAAAAAAAAGGGGGGGGACGACCCCAGAATCTCTTTTTTAAAAACTCGTTATGGTTTAGGGAGCCTGATTCCTGAGTTCCAAACACTTGTGGTTGGCTATACTGCTGTCTATCTCCCTAGGTGCTTGTATTGGCAAGCACCTAGGTAGACAGACAGCAGTAACTGGACACACCTTATTCTCTGCTCTGACCCTTTACTCTTATCCACCAGCAAACACTTTGTTAAACGCACCGTTAACAATGAAGATTTAAAATGGATTCAAATTGGGGAGATTCTGCATTTACTTTTGCTGCTCAGGAACTAGGAAATTAATCCCGTACACTGGGGGCGGGGATGTCGCTGGGTCGGCCTCCTCAACCCAGACCCCCGCCTCTCTCTCTGCTATTTGATTGGAGGTTTCCACCCCTGCCCGCAGCCCCGCTACAAGGACAGCGTCCCGCGCTCCTGCACCTGTTCTACTCTCCCGTCAGCCCTGGGAAGGGCTCCAACGGCTCCCGGACCTCGGGCCAGCGGCAGCGTCGGCACCCCGCAACTAGACGCGCTTGGAGAGTCGTTCAGGGCCGCCCAGCGGGGGCCGCAGGCCGCTGCTGCGCGGCTCCCCGGCGGAGCAGGGAGCGCGGCCGCTGCGCACCGCCCCGCGCTCCGCAGCCAGAACGCCAGCGCCCGGGCTCGGGCTCGGGAGCCGCCCGCCGCCAGGAGCGGCATCGCCCACCCCCGCTCGCGGCCCTGCTCAGCGGATCCCCCCGCAGCGGGGCGGGGCAGGGCAGGAAGGGGAGGAGCCGAGGCGCTTCTCTCGCTGCCGGGGATTGGGCCAGCGGCCTCTCCCGCTCCAATGGTGACTCTCCTCGGGAGCCGAGCGCTTCCAGGCTGAGACACCCCGGCCTCCTGCAGCCCTGGAGCGTTGGTTCCCCTTGTAACGGGGCAGCCGCGCCTCGCAGGCATCCGAATCCCATTCAAGCCAGTGGCAAACCCAGTCCCGTTGGCTTCTGCGCTCAGTGGGACAGGCTCAGCCCCAGTGTCTGCAGGGTTACTGGGGAAGAGCTTGGCTAAACCTACCAAGTGCTGTGTGACTTCAACTCCCGCTAGCTTCCGTGGCGCGCAGGAGCGGGCTCACGGTTCTCACACTTGTGTCAAGCCAGTGAGCTGGGGCATCTTTGCAACAACTGTTTGCCAACAGTGTGAAAGCCGGGTGCTATGAACGTTAAGAGGAGAACTTTAATCATGTGCTAGCTACATTTCAATTCCAGCCACATCGGGGAGACCCATTGACAACCAGGGCTGGATTAAGGTTATGAGGGGCCTAAGGCTAATGGGAGGGAAGGGCCTACCTATGAATTACACATTGCAAAAAAAATTATGATATCAAACATTTCTCTACATCCATATTTACGTATTATTTATTTATGTAAAATTAAGTTTATTCTACTCTCACTACACTCAATTCTTCAAACAGATACTTCTGAGTAAGAGGTAGCACGAGGGATGCTACACTGTCCTTCTCTTAGGCCTCCTTCCTCCTAAGTAGTGGAGGGCTCATCTGTATGAGGATGAACACTGCAACATTCCCCATCCTGCTCACCTCTTCCAATCTTGTGCTTCTACCCTCCGCTCTCCACATGGCACAGTGCAAAGCCAAGCCCTGCAGGTGTTTCCCCCAAGCTATGGACTCTACGCTGCATACCCTGTCTCACTCTGACTGCAGTCTGGGATGCAGCCAGCTTTTGTTATGTAAAAGAAAGCCAGTCAGGTGTAAAATCCACTGGAGTAGAGGAAGTAGTAGTGGGAAAATTACATTGGGTAGCATTAAGAAAAGGAGGTCTTGTGGCACTTTAGAGACTAACAAATTTATTTGAGCATAAGCTTTCGTGAGCTACAGCTTGTTAGTCTCTAAGGTGCCACAAGTCCTCCTTTTCTTTTTGCGGATACAGACTAACATGGCTGCTACTCTGAAACCTGTTATTGGGTAGCACTGTATTTTAGGCTCTCTTGCTCTGAAAGCTGCCTCCCAGTGTTGCACTAGCTGAGGGCAATAAATTACTGTTTTCATATTGAACCCAAATATTATTTGTGGGATGATACCCAGTTTGTGTAGTTAATCTCCAGTGCTTCACCACATCAGGCCATTCTGTCACCAAGCTCTTCCACAATTAGAATCATAGAATAGAATCATAGGACTGGAAGGAACCGAGAGAGATCATCTAGTCCAGTCCCCAGCATTCATGGCAGGACTAAGTATTATCTATTCTAGAATGTGTGATCAGCAACTCTGACATGAGGGTTTTAAAAAAAATTTCCATCGAATGCATCCAATGAAGTGAGCTGTAGGTTACGAAAGCTTATGCTCAAATAAATTTTTTGAAGAGCTAACATAGTACAGAAGTGCTAAATATTATGACTGGGCAACCATCTGATGAAGTGAGCTGTAGCTCACGAAAGCTTATGCTCAAATAAATTTGTTAGTCTCTAAGGTGCCACAAGTTTCAGAGTAGCAGCCGTGTTAGTCTGTATTCACAAAAAGAAAAGGAGTACTTGTGGCACCTTAGAGACTAACAAATTTATTAGAGCATAAGCTTTCGTGAGCTACAGCTCACTTCATCGGATGCATGAAGGTGCCACAAGTATTCCTTTTCTTTTTTGTGAATACAGACTAACACGGCTGCTACCCTGAAACGAGGTTTTTTAAGCATGAGTTCTGTATGCACCAGCTCCTACAGTTTGCATTTGTTTGTTTTAAGCTTCCTGTAAGAAAATGATAACAGCTAGAAGTGACACAGATCATTAGATGGTTGCCAAGTCATAATATTTAGCACTTCTGTACTATGTTAGCTCTTCAAAATCACTGTACAAACATTAAACAAACTTAATCTAAAGTCTTTCAGCTTTTGAAAGACTAGGAGTTGACAAAACAGAGCTATTCCCTGTTGTGTTCTCTGCCCCCCTGAACAAAAAGACTTCACTGAAAATCAGCATCTTAAAAGAACCATTAAGGATCTTTCAAAAGAACCGTCCAACCAAGGCTGCTGTAGTAACACCCTTGTTACATCAGGTCTGATGTTTGTTTAAGGCTAGTGTAGAATGAAGGGACTCCTGTTTCATTTGCATGTGTAAATCAAGCAGACCTTTCTTATTTTTTTTCTTAAAGTGCTCAGAGTTTAGGGGAGGAAAGTAATGAAATGCTTATATGAGGTGTGAAAAAGCAGAAGGGACCAAAATCTATTATTGTGCAAAAATCTGTTCTCCCTGAAGTCAATAAGACTACACAGGTGTAACTGTCAGCAGGAAATGGCCTGTGTTCTCATTCCCTTCTCAATCACACACATTCCATGTTTACCCAACATTTTCCACTTGGGAAAGAAGTTAGTTTGAGTTGGGACAGAAAAATGAGGACTAACTTCAGGTTTATTTAGCTTTAAGTTTTTGGGATGAAACTCAAAAGAAATTAAATGTGAGGTACTTTTACGATGGATTGAGCTGCTAGACAACCAGCAAATGGACAGAACTTGCCTTTAGCCTATTCAGCCAGTCTTTCTATCATGAGCCTGCTAAAATCCTTGAGGGAGAGGGGAGGGAGAAATCTACAACATTGTGTGTTGAGCTTCCTCCAGTGCTTTTGCAATCCCTTAGAAGTACAAAGATGCATTGGCCTGTGGAACCAGGCTGAGCATAAGGAAAGAACTTGGTTGCCCATGCATCCCAGAACAGAAAAATACATCAAAGAAAAAAAATGGATTTCTTAGATTTTTAGTACAGTTCAATACAGTATTGAACATGGAGCATCATAAATCGATGGAAGGTACTGTAAATGTTACAATACTAGTATCCAGAATGGGATGTTTTGTTTTGTTCTTCCTACAAATGTGTGGAAATTCATTCCTTATACAAGGGAGGGGCAATAGTTCTGGCTGGAGCTGGATAGAGTGTGTGCAGGTTCTGTGCAAGCTTCCCACCCTACCGCACTGGTACTGCCTCTTCCCCCCCACCACCCCCTTGCTCTGCCCCCCCACAGGCACTCACCAGTTGTCCAGAAATGGGACCCGGCACACATAGAAGATGATGGTAACAGGCACTAGGACCCAGGAGGCAGTGTCATGGAGTTGCCTGCCAGCCTCAGCCCGGGAGAGGGACAGAGGTAGCTTCTTCCCTCCCTGACAGCTAAGCAGAGCTCCAGAGAAATTGAGGGTGGAGGAAGCTGGGGGACAATGCCTGCTTAAACTACACCCACAGCTAGCACAGGTTTCTATGGTAACTGGATTTTTAGTGTCCAGTCACCAGTGTTAACTGGATACCTGGCAGTGTGTTCCTGCAGCGCGGGGAGACGCACACTAGAGGGAGCGGAAGCAGCAGGCTTCTGGCTGAGGTCCTTCCAAGCCACATGGGGCTGCTTTGCCTTTCCTGCTAGCAGGAGCGCTCCAGCAGGCTATATGTGCAAGCTCGCTCGCTCCCTCCCCTCACCCAGCCCTGGCTGTGCCCTCTGCCTGACTAGTAGGGCCTAAAAATAGGAGGCCCTAAGGCAGGGGTGGGCAAACTTTTTGGCCCAAGGGCCACATCTAGATATGGAAATTGTATGGCAGCCCATGAATGCTCACGAAATTGGGGTTGGGGTGCAGGAGAGGGTGAGGGCTCTGGCTGGGGGTGCGGGCTCTGGGGTGGGTCCAGAAATGAGGAATTCAGGGTGCGGGAAGGGGCTCCAGGCTGGGGCAGGGGGTGGGGTGTGTGTGGGGGGGTGAGGTCTCTGGCTGAAGGTGCGGGCTCTAGGGTGGGGCTGGGGATGATGGATTTGGGGTGTAGGAGGGTGCTCCAAGCTGGGACCGAGGGGTTTGGAGGGTGGGAGGGGGATCAGGACTGAGGTGGGGGTTGGGGGAGTGAGGGCTCTGGCAGGTTACGCAGGCTCTGGAGTGGGGCTGGGGATGAGGGGTTTGGGGTTCAGGAGGGTGCTCCGGGCTGGAACCGAGGGGTTCGGAGGGCGGGAGGGGGATCAGGGTTGGGGCATGGGAGGGGCTCAGGGGTGCAGGCTCTGGGTGGCACTTACTTCGAGCAGCTCCCGGAAGCAGCAGCATGACCCATCTCTGGCTCCTACACAGAGGTGTGACCAGGTGGCTCTGCACGCTGCCCTGTCCACAGGCACCACCCCTGCAGCTCCCCCTGGCCACAGCTCCTAAATGTAGGAGCCAGACAGGGGACATGCCGCTGCTTCTAGGAGCCGCACAAAGCCACAGCAGGTAGGGAGTCTGCCTTAGCCCCGCTGCATACCACTGACTGGACTTTTGACGGCCCAGTCAGCAATGCTGACTGAAGCTGCCATAGTCCCTTTTTGACTGGGCATTCTGGTCAAAAGCTGGACACCTGGCAATCCTAGCTGCCCTCACACATGGAAGGAGCATCCTATACACAGCTGCAAACCTACCTCATTATTCTCCTGCAAATCCCTCTTTAAAACTCTCCTTTGCTATGATGCCTACAAAAAACTTGACAATGATTAAGCTGTTCGTATGCTGACATCACTGCCTATCATGCTAATAATTGTTTCCTTGTACTCTCCTGCCTGTCTGCATCCACCTGTTGTCTCATCTTATACTTAGATTGTAAAATTCTTGAGGCAATGATCACCTTTTTTTTCTGTGTTTGTATCTGGTCTAGCACAATGGAGTCCTGGTCCATAACTAGGTGCTCCTTGCATTTCACCTTGATTTTAGGGGCACCACAGATCATTTGTCGTGATCCCCATATTCTATGGGCCCAATGTATCATTGCCTTCCTATCAAGCTTGGGTAAGGAGCATTATTTTCTTGTTCAAGAACTTGAGCCTTTGATCTGTGGAGATTGATCTGAATCTCAGCTATTATTTTTTTGAAAAGTAATTTTCTAGCCCTGTATCATTGCAGGAAAACAATTGAAAATGTAAGCCCTAAAGGTTGGTAAACCCGATGGCGAATAAAAAGAACCGAAACGTAGGGTGACCAGATGTCCTGATTTCATAGGGACAGTCCCAATTTTTGGGTCTTTTTCTTATATAGGCTCCTATTACCTCCCACCCCCGTCCTGATTTTTCACACTTGCTGTCTGGTCACCCTACCGAAATGTAAATCCTTGGGAATATTTTTAAGCCAGTGATTATTTTTTGGGCGGAATGCTGGACTCATGAAGTTTGGCTAGCTGGCAATCCAGCCATCCACCAACTGGGGACACAACACGGCCCTTGATTACCTACCCTTATTTCCACCGTGGTGGAGCAGCTCCTGCTACCTGTCTCCAAGCCCATAGAGCGCGGCGTGCGAACTACATCTCCCAGCATGCAACACTTCCGGCTGCCACGGGCTGCCGTGGCCCATGGCATGCTGGGACCTGGGCTTGGTAAACCGTCCAAGGGCAGGAGGCCGGAACGCTGCCTGTCCCTATAGTGGCGGCAGGCGGCGCTAACCTTTGACCTACCGGAAGTGATTGCGAGGCAGCTGGCCCGGAACAGGGGGCCCTGCGAGCAGGGAGCGGAGGCAGCGAAGCTGACACAAGTGAGTCCCCGTCACGGCCGGCTCGAGTGGAGGGGGCGCGAGCTGAGAGGCTGCCCTCCCCCCCACCCTCGTTTCGTCTCGCCTCGCAGTGGGAGGAGGGTCGCCGCCGAGGCTTTTCCTCCTGAGGCAGGAGCGGGCCTCGCCCTCTGGTAGCCGGGCCGGGCCCCGGGCCCCGCTCCGAGAAGCGGCCACCCCCTGGGCGGAAATCTTATTACTCATCCCTGGGCGGGGGAGGCTGGGGGCGTGTTTAGGGCTCGGGGCGGCCTGAGGGAGGCTCAGGGGTGTGCCAGGGGTAGGGGCGATTTCGCTCCCCTCGCGTGCGCGTGGAACAATCTCATTGGAATCCACACACCGACAACCAAAATCCTCTCTCGAGCAGTACTGTAACTATTGCTCTGCCTTGGCTGCTTCCTCCGCCAGTGGGGGAGCCGCCGCCTTCCCCTCCCCTCCCCTCCCTAAAGGGAAGGAAATAATTCCGCTACAAAAATCCCAAGGATGGAGGAATTTAGGAACCTTTTTAAGGTAGGTTACGGTGCTTAGGTACCAAAGTGAGATTTGCCTTGAGATAGATGTGATTGTCTCCTTCCTTTTAAACCTGATCTGCTATTCTAAATGCTCTTAAATATCTGTAGGGAGTAAAGTAATGTATTTGTGTGAAGAAAAGAGAAACTAAAGTTTCTCATTAATGATAGTCTTGTTTCACAAGTTGCAATATCCAGCATCTGTGTTACAGCTTGTGAGTGAAGACTGGCACTAAAGGGAAAGGACAAATATCCACACACCTTTCTTTCCTATTTTATTTCGTGCACTTCTGATCACTGACAGATACTTAAAACCATTTAGACTATAGGGTTCATGCTTGGGGGAAGGGAGAAAATCATATATAGCACAAGGCCCCTCTTGCTTTCATATCCAAATATCATCATGTTCTTTGAGTAAAAATGCTGGATATCTTCCGAACCTTCTCTGTACTAGGACTGCCACTGATCAGGTGAGTTGGGAATGGTACAGGTGGGAAAAGCTTCATAAAGTTCCCTCCATAGGCAGTGCCTTAGAGATAGGAGTGTGGAAGACTTGGGTTTGGCATTGGTATAGTGAATTAAAGGGGTGGCCGGGTTCTACTTTAAAACAAGAAAGAATTCTATGTTAAATGAGGAGGTAGAAAATAATTTATGCCAGGATTGAAGGCAGAGTATTTATAGAAGAGTGTACTACAAGTTTTCTCCTTATGCACAATCATTTTCTTTGACTGTGTCCTTCACATTCTCCCCGACATTCCCCAAAATTACCTATACGCATATAACTTTCTTTGTAAAGGATAAATGATTTTGAAGACTTTCTTGATGCAATATTTCTGTATCATGTTTCTCATGTTGTATGAAGGCAGATTAGACTTGAGTGTTCAGTTTGTAATTGGAATGCTACAAATAATACTCCAGGGGGAATTCTACACAACTGCGCACACGCAGAATTTGCAGATTTCTTTCCGTCCCTGCAGAAAAATGACTTTCTGATGGGGAAGCAAAGGGAAGCTGCAAGAGTGTTCATGTATCCTTCTGCAGCAACCCGGGCATGTGGTTTTGGGCACCTGGAGCAGCTAGTGAAGAGGTATATCACTGGGGTTGGGAGGGCTGGAGGTGCCCTGGCTGGTTCCAGGTCAGACCCTCCCTCCGAGCTCTGGGCACCCTTGTCAAGACTTACTCTCTGCACCCTGCCCTCCCCAGCCCACCCAGGACTTGGGATGCCCCAGGTGGTGGCTCCTGCCCTGCACTGGACTGGAGGTGGTTAAGGAGTGCATTTTCCCAGCATGGAGTGGCTGGGTCTGGATCAGACCTACCTCTAGAATCACCTCCTACCTCCCAGCCCTGCTTCCTGTCCCCATCTCTCCTCTGCCGCAGGGGGAGGGGTCACTGTGGGGAGCCGCTCCCTCAGCTGCCCAACCCCTGTGCATCCGGATGCCCCCACCATCTGGCCCTCCTTGCTGAACCCCCTCACCTCCAGCCCTGTCCACCAAGCTCCCCCCTCCCGCATCTGGACCCTCACCTCTGCACTCAGACCACCAACAGCTGAGCCTGACACACAGGAAACCCCACTGCGAAGAGCCCCAATGCCTATGCACCTGGACTACCTTGACGAGCCCCTTGCACCCAGATCCTCACCCCATTGAGCACCAACCAGCTGCATTTGGACCCCCCACATCCGTTAGCCTTGAGCCAGCTGAATTGCAAATAGATGTGCAAGTTTTCTTTCACACTGCTCTATTAATATACTTCAGTCCTGATCTGCACAAAAGCCCAGATCACAAAGGTATCTAGAGTCCAACTTCCATTGAAATCGGTAGAAATTAGGAACCTAAATATCTTTGTGGGTCTGGATGTAACTCTTCTTTCAGTTCTGTTTCTCCTGAGCAGTAAATGCACTTACAAGAAATTGTGTGGTAACTATGTGAAGTAAACCAATGACTGTGGGACCTAGAATAACATTAAAATGTAATCACCTAGAATGTAAACAGAACTTAAAACTATACTTTTGTAGATGAAAAGCTAATGCATTAGCCCACTGCTCCACCTAGCCTATTTATTTATTGATCAATATTTTGTAGAAACATAGGGCTAAAGGGACCTTGAGGTCATCTAGTCCATCCCCCTGCACAGATGCAGGATCAAGTGTACCTAGATCATCCCTGACAGGTGTTTGTCTAACCTGTTCTTAAAAACCTCCAGTGACTATCCAGTACTTAGCTATCCTTGTAGGTTACGTCTGCCCAGCAAAGGAAAACCTGTGTTTGGTCTGTGCCAGCCAACTCGGGCTATTTCATTGCTGTGTAGACTTCTGGGCTTGGGTTGGAGTCTGAGCTCTAGGACCCTGCTCATACCATTATACTCCCCCAGATTCTTTTCAGCAGCGCAACTGTCTGGCCAAAGAGTCACCATTTTGTATTTGTGCCTTAGATTTTTTTCCTTCCTAAGTGCAGTACTTTGCACTTTTTTAAATTTAATTTTGATGATTTCAGACCAGCTCACCAATTTGCTGAGATCACTTTGAGTTTTAATCTTGTCCTCCAACGTGCTTGCAATCTCTCCCAGCTGGGTGTCATCCACAAAATTTATAAGCATACTCTCTGCACCATTATCTAAGTCATTCTTGAAAATATTGAATAATACTGGACCGAGGACAGATCCCAGCAGAACGCCACTAGACACATCCTCCCTCTTTGACAATGAACCATTGATAAACTTTGAGTGTTTTCTCCAACTGGTTATGCAACCACCTTCTAGTAATTTTAATCTAAACTACAAAAACGTGATCTGCTTATGAGACTGTCATGTGGGACTACATCAAAAGTCTTACTCAAATAATGATAAATCATGTCTATTGCTTCCCCCCTACCCTTCCATCCACTAGCTGCTCAGTGAAGGAAATTAGGTTGGTTTAGCATGATTTGTTCTTAAAAAATCCATGTTGGATATTAATTATTACCATGTTATCCTGGATGTGCTTACAAATTGTTTAATAATTATATCTTTCCAGGTTTCAAAGTTAGGCTAGCTAGTCTATTATTCCCAGGTCCTCTTTGTTCCCTCTCTAAAAATAGGTAGTATGTTTGTCCTTCCCCTGTCTTCTGGGACTTCACATGTGCTCCATGAGTTCTCAAAGATAATTATTAATGGTTCCAAGATTGCTTCAGCTAGTTCCTTAAATACCCAACCCTAGGGTGAATTTCATCAGATCCTGCTGACTTGAATACATTTAACTTATTTAAATATTCTTTAGTCTGTTTTTTCTGCGTTCTGGATTTTGTTCCTTCTCCCTCATTGTTAATATTAATTGTTCTAGGCATCTGATCTCAATTAACCTCTATAGTGAAGACTGAAGTAAAACGGGCATTAAATGCCTCCGCCGCCGTGATGTCATGTGCTATTAGCTCTGCTTCCCCATTAAGTAGTGGGCCTACACTTTCTGTGGTCTTTCTCCTGTGCCTAATGTATTTACAAAACTCTTCTTATTGCCATTTATGTTCCTTGCTAGTAGTAACTCGTGTAGTTCCTTACCCTTTCTGATTTTGTCCCTACACACACTTCTGTACTTATTTGTGTAAAGATGACATTTTGAAAACTTTAGGGGTGTGAACTCTCTGAATCATCATATTTGACTTGTCTGTTAATTTACTGATGGTGAAGGCATTCATATTACTTCCTTGGTTTATTGAAAAAATGGATATAATAGAGTACATTAAAAGTAAGATGTAATATGTTGTTGGAGCACACATAGCTAGATGTTAATATTCTAAAACTACTATGGCCAAAATCTGCCCTCAATTAATTTATGGTAACTAAAGACAACTAAGTATGCTGTCATTATGAATTTGTTATCCAGTGGAGACAGTAGCCACTATTTTACTGGAACAGATAAGTATGCCTTTGCATATCTATATTTGACTGTTTATTTCAGTGGCTCTCAACCTTTCCAGACTACTGCACCCCTTTCAGGAGTCTGATTTGTCTTCTGTACCCCCAAGTTTCACCTCACTTAAAACTACTTGCTTACAAAATTAGGCATAAAAATACAAACGTGTCAGCACACTGTTACTGAAAAATTGCTTAGTTGCTCATTTTTACCCTATAATTATAAAATCAACTGGAATATAAATATTGTACTTACATTTCAGTGTATAGTATATAGAGCAGTATAAACAAGTCATTATATGAAATTTTAGTTTTACTGACTTTGCTTGTGTTTTTTTTTCTGTAGCCTGTTGTAAAACTAGGCAAATATCTAGATGAGTTGATGATGTACTCCCTGAAAGACATCTGCATACCCCCAGGGTTGAGAACCACTGGTTTATTGAACCATCTAAGTGGCCCACTGCTTGCATGCTGATATTTACCAGATGGCCTAACAGTCTTCATTCTCGCATGCATAACACTAACTGGGTAAAACTTTGAGTATTGATGTACTTACTAGTACTTGTCTGTCTTGCATATGCTTAGCAGCTGATTTTGAATTTCTTTAGATGACATTTGAAGAGAGCAGTTTTAAACAATTATATTGTCTAAACCTCTCTTCAAATTGTTTTAGTTTGCAGACTGAAGACTGTTCCATTGTTTTGCTGGTAGTCATATCCCAGTATGAATTTTTTTAGCATCTGTGGGGAAAATCTCTAGGGCAAATCTCTAGGACTAAATGGTGCTTCTAGGTACAACCTTGATCAAAAGGTGGTCTGTAAATTGCATATCTCCTGAATAGCGTGGGTGATATTGTGCTTCAAACATACCTCCAAGCCACAACTCTCTCTCCTTCTTCTTACTATGGGGGGAGGGTGTGGTAATAACTTGCTGCTGACCTATACCACAAGCACATGGACACCCACGGTAATGGCTGGTGGGTTGCATGATAGTGCCAAAGTGCTATTCATTTTCCTCCAATCCCTGCCTGACAGCTTGGTAGGCATGTGTGTTGAAGGGGTTAGAGTGTGTACTGTGCTCCAACTTTTGCATGTCCGGACCCAAGGTCAGGGTAGTCTGCGTAGGGCTGTAATTGGGGGCGCTCTTTTAAATACCCACTCATGAGTGTGTCAGTCATATTGTAACCCTACATGTTTGTTTGACCAATCAACGTCAATTCTTATTTTTTTAATCTAATATGGTATTTTACCTTCAGCAGTATCATATCTGAATGCTTCAGAGAGGCAAAGAACAGATATAAAGCAGATATAAAGCACCTACTCTATTATAATATTTGTACCACAGGTTGGAAAAAAAATTCTTGACTCCTGCAGGCTAATATCCTGAAGCACGTTATTTGATTACTTTTGTAGTTGCAAATGTTAGTGATTTATAACATCATTCAGCCCTCTTTATTATCAGGCTACAGCTTATCCATGGCGTTCCTCAGCAATAGATTTGCCATGAGACTGCCTTTTAAAATTTTTCTATTTTCATTATTCGGAATATATTATTTTTTTAATTTCATTATCTTTCTTATTTTGCAACAAGAAAGATTAAAAACAAGATGCTATTCTGTCTTCGCTAATTTCACCGTTCACAGTCTTGAATGCCTCAATTGTCATTTGTTAGAAGGAGAAATCATGCAGGACCAATCCTGACTGTTTTCTGCACTTACGCAAGCATTACATTTCTGTAATTCATGGCACACTTCCTCATGTGAGAATAGTTTGACATTCTGCTTCTGATTTGGAATTAACAGTAAACTATTTTCATTGATGTGCATGGAGTTTTTTATATGTAGCTAATCCCTGCGCGCCACCTCCACTTCAATAATCTTTATTACAGGGAGCAACTATTCGTTGAAATCTGAGAGCTTGCTACAAGCAGATCACTTAGCATCTTCTAAAAACCTGTTCACTATTTGGTAACAAATGTATTCCTCTTTGAAGTATCTGACTGGAGACATGTGGGAAAAGTCTCTAGTATTTAGATGAAATTTATTTAAGAAATTTTCTGCTGGGGAGGTATGCAGCAATATAATATTAATTAAAAACCAGTTAATTCTGAATAAAATAGGAAATGTTCATAGCTGTTGGCTTATTGCAAGAATCCCAAACATTGTTGAATTAGAGTTAAGGTTCTAAATACATATCAATAACTTAAGAGTACCTTTGCTTTTAAAAATGAACATCTGAAAGCTAGGAAATTCAAGTTGAGAGGGAAAAAAGGTGGCTACTATATAGAAAATGCAGGGTTAATGGTTTGGGGTCCCATAACTTTGTCCTTGTATCTCAATAATCCTGTATATGTCTATGTAAAAGAGGCTGTATAAATCAATCATCCTGGATGTCATATTGACTCTGGATTCTTTGCAGTCATATTAATTTCTGGTCAAAACTGTCAACAACTTAAACCATGTTCCACTTGGTTTGTGCAGCAGAGAATACATAACCTGCAAGGATATACCAGATCTAAGATCCAAACTATTGTGGATAGAAAATGGTTAAAATAGTTATTGAGAGGATGGGGGAAGCCCAAAACCCAAATGTCAGATGTTGACACTGAGAGAGGAGTTGAGTGGGTTTCTGATTTACATTGCAGCTTTCTTAGTTTTGGTTGATTCTGAAACAACTGTACACAGTTGTATACAATGCTGAACTGCAACAACTTCTGTGTGTGGAGAAGGTAACAGGGACCTGGCATACATTATGCTGCAAAACAGTTTGAAGTAGGGAAATTATGTACAATAATTGATTAAAAGTCCTTATTCTTACAAAATACATGAATTTTAACATCCACACTGCATATTTAAGGCACTGGTATAAGACTAATTTTTAATTATTGATGAATTTTGTTACTCAATTTAGAGAAACCAGGGACCATTTTTCCATGTCTGTCAAATAATTAATTTTGTGAAAATCATAAATAGATATAAATATTGTTTTGGGAAAGGCAAATCGTTTAGCAACTTTGTAAACACTTTACAGTTATGTTGCAGGGTTTTTTCCTGTTTTGCTTCTAAATGTTTTGCTTTGTGTTTTCTGTGTTTATGCAAAGGAAATGGTGTCGGAATTGTTGCTAACCAAACACGTGTGCACTTTGGGAGTTAAACAAGGTTTCTTAGCTGCCTGTTTGGTAATATCACATAAGCCTCTACCTAAAGAGATGCTCTGGAGGCGGAAACCAACAGAATGTCTAGTATTCATCTTTGTTATTTAGGTGGGTTCTCAGCGGAATGGGCAGGGAAAGGCCATATAATAAAGGGAGGCAGCATGGACTAGTGACTAGAGCAGATGACTGGCAGTTAGGAGATTTGGAGCCTCTTCCTGACTGGCACTAACTTAATGTGACCTTGATTAAGTCACTTAGGGCAAGTTTTCCACAAGTACTCAGTCCCATAAATGTGTAGATAGGTGCCTAGTGGAATTTTTAAAAATACCTGTTCTGCATATTTAGGTCCCTAAAATTGGCCCTTAAACTTGATTTCAGTTTTTCCCTCTGCAAAATAAGGTTAATACTTAAGTAAGGTGCTTCCAGATTCTCAGAAGAAACATGGTATTTAAGTGTTATGACACTTCCCAGGGGTAGTCAGGATTGTGAGGCACCTCACTACCACCTGCCCTTAGTCTGAAGAAGCTTTGTCTGTGTCTGCTGTCCATCCGCTCCCTGACTCCACTGGTCATAGGCAACACAAGCACTTCTCTCTTAGCCAGCGCAGGTTCTGCTGTCCCTCTGCAGGTTAGCAATAGATATGCTATGAACATCCCCCTAGAACGTCCAGCCCTTGATCCATAGGATGCTCTTTGGGAATAGCCAACCTGTGAATTCTCTGAAACGGTACCCTGCCAGCTTACCAATGCACCTTAGATTGCAGCTCCGCTTAACAGACAGCATTTAAATAAACTTTTGCTTGTTTTCACTATAAAAATATCTAACAATGAGTAGGGATTCAAAAGTAGAAATATTGGAAACAAATAGTTACATATAAAATAAAATCATTACTCACTTTCTAGAAGCTAGACTTGTTTACCTAGTTACTTTCAGGTCTCATGGGGCAAAGCTCATGCAAAATCCTTCCAGTGTATTACAGCCAGGCTTGGCTGTGATCTTCCATTCACAGGACAAGTCACGCTATCAGGTTGCCTCCTCAATGGTTAAAAAATCCAGGAGGGGATGTCTGTCCCTGAGAGATACTTCAACAATCCATTTTCTTTACTCAGATGGGATCCCCTCCTGCTGTTCTGTTTTATTCCTGTACATTTTCTCTTGATTAGCGTTTTGGCTCCATGTTCAAATAGGCCTGTATTGTGAAGTAGACAATACGCACTAAAAAACTTTTATTACCCACTGCCTGGAACCCAACTACTTATTACCTGTCTTACATTCTCAAAACCTTTTGAGTTAACTTCCAGTATAGATACATAACTCTTTTTTTAATATGATCTGTACATACATTTTGAAATGATGATGATGGCCAGTAGGCTACTGGCTCTCAGATCTCATATGCCACCCTTTTGGTATAATTTTGTGAATTATTATGCATATATGTGACCTAGGGGATCCCTGTAGAACTCTTTGCAGCCTCAGTGCACTCTGCTAGTTGACATCAAGAGGTCCCTGGGTCACAAATGTAAACTGCTACTAGAAAATATACTGAGAAATCTGCTCTTATAAGGGGATGCACTTAAATTATTTGACTTGCCTATTTCTAACTTATTACTAATTAAATAATGCTTATGACCACTTCCAGCTCAATTGGGAAAGACTAGGTATAGCTGACCACTTCAAAGTAATCCTTGCTGGATAAAGCATTGAATTGTGAGTACAGTCTTCTGTTTGAGATTTTTCATGTGCAAAAACTATATATGGGGAAAGGTGTCTGAAAACAATAAAATCTGAATTATAACTTGTGACATTCTTCACCCTTGAACCCTTCTAACCACTTTCATATTTTTATTTTTTTTATTTCTGGATTTCTTCTGTTTCTGGGGTATTAAAATAATAAATTGGATAGGCATCAACATACAGTTGCCTTCATTCATCTTATTTTTCAGTTTTCTGTGGCTCACTGTTTCCCATTGGCTGGGGAAAGCTGGTTGCAGCTTGCTCTGGATCATATTGAATTTGCTCCAGTTATCCTGAGGGTAGTTGCTGGAAAACAATACAATGCACTTGTTCTCTCATAAAATACTGCATTTATGGGAGATTATGTGCTACCTGTGTAGCACTCCCAGCCTCTTCTGACTGGGATTCTAATAGGCTGTCACTAGGTTACCTATTTTCTATCCCTCCTGGGTTCAGCTCACCCAGTTTCCCTTTTGTTTTCCTCCCATTTCCTCCTTTGACTTTGCACTGCCATTTCCTACTCCCCCACCCCTCCTGCTTTTTTCCTACTCAGGATTACACCTGCATGGCTGTTGCTGCTCGTAGTACTTTCCTAGCAGTGGAATTGATGCTGTCTTAGTCAGTTTCATTGCTGCTGATTTTGAAGTATAGGGAATGGTTCTGTGGGTGGGGAAGGAAGCACAAGAGATCCTCTGCTAGAGAGTTTCAGAGTAGCAGCCGTGTTAGTCTGTATTCGCAAAAAGAAAAGGAGTACCCGTGGCACCTTAGAGACTAACAAATTTATTAGAGCATAAGCTTTCGTGAGCTACAGCTCACTTCATCGGATGCATTTGGTGGAAAAAGCAGAGGAGAGATTTATATACACACACGCGCACACACACGCGCACACACACGCGCACACACACGCGCACACACACACACACAGAGAACATGAAACAATGGGTTTATCATACACACTGTAAGGAGAGTGGTCACTTAAGATAAGCCATCACCAGCAGCAGGGGGGGGAAAGGAGGAAAACCTTTCATGGTGACAAGCAAGGTAGGCTAATTCCAGCAGTTAACAAGAATATCAGAGGAACAGTGGGGGGGGGGGAGGGAGAAATACCATGGGGAAATAGTTTTACTTTGTGTAATGACTCATCCATTCCCAGTCTCTATTCAAGCCTAAGTTAACTGTATCCAGTTTGCAAATTAATTCCAATTCAGCAGTCTCTCGTTGGAGTCTGTTTTTGAAGCTTTTTTGTTGAAGTATAGCCACTCTTAGGTCTGTAATCGAGTGACCAGAGAGATTGAAGTGTTCTCCAACTGGTTTTTGAATGTTATAATTCTTGACGTCTGATTTGTGCCCATTCATTCTTTTACGTAGAGACTGTTCAGTTTGGCCAATGTACATGGCAGAGGGGCATTGCTGGCACATGATGGCATATATCACATTGGTAGATGCGCAGGTGAACGAGCCTCTGATAGTGTGGCTGATGTGATTAGGCCCTATGATGGTATCCCCTGAATAGATATGTGGACAGAGTTGGCAACGGGCTTTGTTGCAAGGATAGGTTCCTGGGTTAGTGGTTCTGTTGTGTGGTGTGTGGTTGCTGGTGAGTATTTGCTTCAGATTGGGGGGCTGTCTGTAAGCAAGGACTGGTCTGTCTCCCAAGATCTGCGAGAGCGATGGGTCGTCCTTCAGGATAGGTTGTAGATCCTTGATGATGCATTGGAGAGGTTTTAGTTGGGGGCTGAAGGTGATGGCTAGTGGCGTTCTGTTGTTTTCTTTGTTGGGCCTGTCCTGTAGTAGGTGACTTCTGGGTACTCTTCTGGCTCTGTCAATCTGTTTCTTCACTTCAGCAGGTGGGTATTGTAGTTGTAGGAATGCATGATAGAGATCTTGTAGGTGTTTGTCTCTGTCTGAGGGGTTGGAGCAAATGCGGTTATATCGTAGCGCTTGGCTGTAGACAATGGATCGAGTGGTATGATCTGGATGAAAGCTAGAGGCATGTAGGTAGGAATAGCGGTCAGTAGGTTTCCGATATAGGGTGGTGGCTCTTGAGGAATTCCACCATGATTTCAACAATTTCCATCCCACCATCAACCTCAGCCTGGACCAGTCCACACAAGAGATCCACTTCCTGGACACTACGGTGCTAATAAGCGATGGTCACATAAACACCACCCTATATCGGAAACCTACTGACCCCCCCTCCCCCACTGTTCCTCTGATATTCTTGTTAACTGCTGGAATTAGTCTACCTGCTTGTCACCATGAAAGGTTTTCCTCCTTTCCCCCCCTGCTGCTGGTGATGGCTTATCTTAAGTGATCACTCTCCTTACAGTGTGTATGATAAACCCATTGTTTCATGTTCTCTGTGTGTGTGTATATAAATCTCTCCTCTGCTTTTTCCACCAAATGCATCCGATGAAGTGAGCTGTAGCTCACGAAAGCTTATGCTCTAATAAATTTGTTAGTCTCTAAGGTGCCACGGGTACTCCTTTTCTTTTTGCTAGAGAGTTGGAAGAAGAAAGATAAATATTACTTCCCCATCTCCAGCTGTGTATCATACCTACTTGGCTCTTGCACTGAACACTTACTGCAACAGAAGTAGTAATAGCCTGGGAATATAATGTGGTAAAATCTCATTCCATGGTTAGTGGTAGAAGGGACAGAGAGGAGCCAATTGATTCATAAAAATCTACAGGATCATAATTTCTATGATATCACCCTTTGTGTTGTGGCAGTTGGGAGTCTCTTTCCCACAGCTTCAGGTCTTCTGGTTGGTGGAAATTTAGATAATGTTCTCTGATAACCAACTCAACCCATTTCTTTCTTTCTTTCAAAAGGCCATCGCCCACAACAAAATGGTACAAAATATGACAAATCTAGAACAGTTATGTAGATAAACAGTTGAGAAAATGTTTAAAAGTCAATTTTTTTTTTTAAATTATACTTTCAACAGAGATGCATTGCCTACATAAAAGACCTGCATCTTGGCTAATCCTAGGGAAGCTAGCCTTGGCATGTAGAACTGAAAACATGTTTTTCATCAGTCATTGTTAGTGTCGACTCTGTCTACGGCATGCTGCTAGACATGTCACACCGATCCTTGTCTATGTTACAGTCACGCATCTTCGTACAAGGTAGGCTGCTGGCCGAACATTTGCAGAGTGATGATCATCTGGTCTTTGTACGCAAGCATTTGATTAGCTGAAGGATTGATTTTGGGAGCTTGTGTAACTTCAGGTTTCAGAGTAGCAGCCTTGTTAGTCTGTATTCGCAAAAAGAAAAGGAGTACTTGTGACACCTTGGAGACAAACAAATTTATTTGAGCAAAAGCTTTCGTGAGCTACAGCTCGCTTCATACTGATCACACCAAAGACGTATCCATGTCCGCTAGGCGAGGGTAGTTTTGGATGCACTCAAGCATCATAGAATGCCATTGCTTGATGATTTGCTGTCTTTATATCAAGTATAAATACACACCTTTTGGGGGGCAGTTTTTCTTCATTTGTCCATTCCTTGGAAAACATCCATCAACATAGCTCTGCAAGTATTGTAATGTTGGTCTTCAAATGGTAAACTTGGCATAGGAATGCCTATAGTCCATTTGACCTCATCAGTGACTGTCTCAGCCATTCTGAGCACCTTTAGAGTGAGGAGAGTGTCTTTGGAGGCTGAATCAAATGTCTTCCAGTAAGATAATTTGGTCTTTCCAGCCAACCTTCCAGCGTCACATCCTGAAAGGACATGGAAACCTGGCAGTGTGGCAGCTTTTAATGGTTCAAATGATAGGAACACATCTCTGAGGGATATACAGCGATTCTGCTCCTAAACAGCAGGTACAAAAACAGAATCTTGCTGAAGTCTTGGGTAATGTCTCACAGAGAGCACTAGAACAGTAGCACCTCTCTTTGACATTTGTTGGCATGCAAGATAATTTTAGTGTCCACCTCCTCATGGGAACTACAAAGAAACACCACTGAGGAGCTTGAGGACATAGCTTTATTACTCCGTGCAACAGCAAAATTCTTTGAGCAATGCAAACGCATAGTGGAGTATTTTTTCTGCAAAGTATGTGGTTAACTCTTCCTTCATGCAAATATGAGACTAGCTTCTTCACTGTGACATTGAAAATATTTGTTGAGTTAATGATTTTTGTTTTGGGCAGCTACAAGACCACAGAGTGTCTTCTTTCTAGTAATATTTTTAATTGATTCTTCTACGCAGGTGTCAGACAGACATAAAGTGGATTTTGCCAGAGGTTCAGTATTTGTAATCTCATAATGAGGTATTCAGCGAAATCTTGGGCAGATATTAACAGTTTCTCGTTTGTCGAGAGCTTATTCCTCAGCCATATCATGTATGATTGCTACACTGAAAGGCCTTTGCTAGCATAATGTAATGGTCATGTTGTCTGTAGGTGCTGGCTTAGAAAGACCATGCAAGAGGAGCATTAATTTTCTTTTTGCCTGGCATGTATGCATTGTTCCGTCGCATTCAAACATCAATTGTGGTACCATGGAGAACTCATACTTTCCCAGTCTTGTAGATCAACATCATGATGAGATCTGGACATGACCAGGAGAGAAGCAAACCATGACCTATGGTTAACTTTGTAATAGTCCATGCACCTTCGCTTTGATTTTCTTTACATACAAACACAACTTTAGTCTGTCCTTGATTGGGACCCATAGATTGACAGAACCTTGGATAATTCTTTGGGTCATGACTGGTGTGAAGCCTTCGAAACCCAAAGTATCCATTTGACTGACATCTTTAGCTATCTTATCACTGAATAGTGCTTTTGTCATAATATTAATGAACTCTGCTCTGTCATATGCTAATGCAATTTGAGTAAAGTTCATCCTGTAGCTTTAAAATTCCCCTTTCTTGGCATTTAACAGTACTTAATGTTACTTCTGGGGAAGTCATCCCTCCATGCTTAATGTTTTGTTTGAAATTCGGTGGTGTTCTGGGGTTGTCAGGAAAGAGCATTTGGATGCTGTTATGGCCACCTACCCCCAACAACTTTCGTTGCTCTGTTTTCATGTTCTAGGACTTCATCTGAACCAAGTGCACAGAAGGGAACTGATGACCTTTTAACAGCCCAATTTCCTTTTCAGAATTCTTCCCATATGTCCGCATCAGACTCTCTTCTGAACTTCTTATTTTAGTAAGGTACTAGACAAGCATTGCGGAATAGTTTGATTAAATCTAAAACAAAATAGTATATCACATAGTCTTCCAGTGCTGCAAGGTGCAAATTCCAGTTAGCAGTCCCACAGATCAAATAAAGAACAGCAAAAATTCAACCTTCTTCATGTATCACTGTATCATCCCAAAAGTTGGCTTTGCTGTCGATTCAACCTGATCAAGTTGCTTGATCCGTTCTGTGATATTGCAGCTCTCGATCATATGCAGTAGGTCATTGAGAGACTGCATGTGTGGAACTGGTCTCGCAAGTCCTGTACACATTAGTAAATTATTTCAAACACATGTATGTTATGTAACTATATGCAGAGCATTTGTGGATGGATTCAACTAACTTCTGGCTAGATGCTAACATCTTAACCAGTGCCTCATTATTATTCTTTGCATAATAAACAAAGCTGATGATCAATACCACTGAACTGCTTCTTTTTTTTAACCAATAATGGCAAATCAGCTTGAAGCACTCATTCAGTTTTGTACAGTAATCTGAAACATTTAAAAAAATTAATCCATGTATCTTTCTAAGCATTAACTGGTAATACAATACTGTCAGTCAAGAGCCACAATTTAACTTTGAGAGCTGCATGTGTGACATGCCCGTGTTAAGTATAATTAAAACATTTTTTTCAAATACCTATCTATGCAATTGTTCTAGGTTTGTCATGTTTGGTACCATTGTGTTTGTAGGAGAAAGGGCATTTGAGTGATACCCAACTCAACCCACTTCTGACAACATTATCAAAATTTCCACCTACCAGAAGTCCTGAAGTTAGGAGCCAAGATTGGGGGCGCGAGAGCAGTGAGTCCTCCAGCCATACCATAGTGACAACATTGAAATTACGATTCTATAGATTTGATTTTTTTTTTAAATAAATTGACACTTGCCTTACTTTTCTACCTTTAACTTTTCTACCGTTAACCTTTCTACCATTATGTTACCATTTCCATTACCATTTCTACATATGCTTCTAGCCTATAAAGTGAAATTAGGATTGTTTCATTATTACACTGCTCCTGAGGAAATGCTATGTGCAGGAATAACAACTTTTATGGCTTCCCTGGGGGAGTTCCCATGGAAATATCAAAAATAGGGTGAGCACAGGGAAAATAGGGAATTTGTATGAGCATGTGCACAATTTAACCCTCAGAAAATGTTAGACCCAAAAGTACACCGGACCCTCGCTAGAACGCACATCTATATAACGCAAATTTGGATATAGCGTGGTTGCGGCCTTGGATCCCAAATTTAAGTACAGTACAATTTTTTTGAGTTTTAAGTGACCTTGTGTTCATTACCTTATCATTCATGCAAGATTGCAGGAGGAAAAACACATACTGTATCACAGTCTGATGAGGAATTTGATTTTGAGGGATTTACAGAGGAGAAAGTTGGAAGAACAGACATGAAGTGGATGTAGGAGCTATCCCAGCAACTGTCTGGACTCGGGGTAACTGTTCAGCCACACAATATTGAGTCCTGGATAAGAGGCGACGATGAAGCAGAAGAATTTTGTCCCATTGCTGAAAGTCTAACGGATGACCAAATTCTTCAGGTAGTACGATCAAACAACATTCCAGAAGCTGAAGAATTGGCCTCTGCCATGGAAGAAGAAGGGGAAGATGAAGTGGACGTCGTTCCAACGTCAGCTGTGACTGTAGTCTGCTTAGAGACTGCTTTGAGATGGTTTGAGACACAAGATGTTGAGCCTATAAAAACTTATGCAGCCACACAGTCTTTTGCAGTTTGCTAAGCGGAAGCAGCACAGCAGAAGCAAAAGCAACTCACTGACTTTCTTGTAAGAAAAACTAGACTAGTTTATTGTAATGTCTACTTTAAACCTCTAATAAAGCAACACTTTCTTTCTTGTTTGTTTCCTTCAAGTAGGAGTTTATTTTCTAAGGTTTTCAATACTTTATGGATGTGAAGGTAATTAGCGCTACAAAAATTTCTATATACATATTTATATATATATACAGTGTATATAAATTTCTCTATGGCATTCCATACACGAAGACGGAAGTTCATGGCACCTGAAAGCGGACAATCAAAACAAAGCATTTAATCAAATTCATTAAAAACGCTTCCATTTTAAAACGCAAGTTCCACTGACACCCGTGGTGAGTACTGTATCTTGTAGACTCGTTTTTCATGACAGTTCCAAGTTTTGATGCTATCGTTAGCCTGCAAATACACAAGTACATATACCTGTATTGAAATTTCAATCACAAAAATATAATTTCATTTTAACGCGGTCCCTACTATAATGCAGCATACTTGGTATGGATCCCAAATCCCGCGTTCTAGCAAGGGTCCGGTGTATGTGATAGTAGGAGCTTCTCGCCTATAAGATTACTGGTTCAAATTTGGCTTTGGTCTGTAAGAAAAAAAAATTTTCTTCAATTTTTTTCCTTGCTAAAATGTGTATAATACGTTGTTTGGTGGCCTTTGTAAATTGAGTTGAATGGTGGCTTCCATTCTTTTCATCACACCTCCAGGCACCATTGTTTAGTCTCACTAAACACAGATGGCATGAATTGGTATGCAGACTGAACTACCCTCTCATGCAGAGACTGAGAAATTTCAGGCCTTGTTATATTTCTCAGCAAGTAGATATGAAAGGTGGGAGGTTCCCCAGTAATGTTCAGGAGCTGGTCCTGGTGAGAAGTGTCTCTGCCACTAGTCACTAGAAAGGACTTTTTTCTCTACTGGATTTTGTCTCCACCTTGCTTAGAGTTCTCTTTATCAGCCTCTGGCTAATAGGTATATTGTAAACGTCAAGCTTCAATGACCACCCCCTTCCCAAACTGGGGGAGAGGAAAAGGGGCTTTCTCTCTCTTTGCTTCTCCCGCTTTCCCACAGTTTCTCATCTCCATTTCTCTCTCCTTCCATCAGAGATGTGGGAGGGGGAAGAAAGAGGTCTTCTGGTATTCTATCCTTGCCCTAGCCTCCCTTTTATGGTCCTTCTTTGTAGTGAATAATTCCAGTGCCTGCCTCTGCTGTTACTCATAGCTTTCCTAAGGAGTAGAATGAATTGCTAAGAATTCTTGACATTTTTCATTACTGTCCACAGAGTTCTGAATAGCATCTGTGAAACTGACCAGAATATTGTTAACGTCACTGCTACTGGTGCTGTTTTCTTCAGTCTCTAGGAAGCCCACAACATTCTATTAATATGCGTTCATTTTCATGTTTCGAGGGTTACCCCCAAATAAATGTAAGGAGTTGGTAAGTGGGTGAGTGGAATTTATCTTTCAAGCTGTCCTAGAGTTGTCTTTTTCCAGCACATAACTGGAGTGAAATATAAAGAAACTTGAATTGCTGTTGTCCATACTGGAATTATTTTGCAGATAAAGGCTTCAGTTTTTACACTTGTTAGTCTTGAACCTTTCACCAGTACTAACTGCACTGTGACACAAAGTGCTCTTTTTTTCTTCTGTTTTTTTCTTACAGAAATTTTGCCATTGTAGTAGCAAAATCTATGTACACAGATTTCTCCCCTAAAGTTCTAGAAACTATAACTAGCTTTTCTAAGAACCTTGACTGCTAAAGGTTTAAAACTTTATTTTTACAACATGTAAGGTAAAATCTGGAAATCTTTCACATAGTCGGCTTTCACTTTTGTAAAGCTTGTGAGAATCTGATGAATAGAGAACACATCCTGAAACTTGAATCTACTGAATACTTCTAATCAGACTTTATAGTAGATCACTTAAACTCTGACTTATGAAATTACTACTAAAAAGTAATTTTGACACTTGTGTCAATACTTCTTGTTTTCAGACCATCTTACAGTGAAAGCTGCTGTCGCAAAGCAATAAACATTTAATAAGGAGAGAATGGGTAAGTTAATTTTTTAACAAACATCTTTTCACATTTTTAAAACATGAAACATGTTAGGAGGCTTTTAGAATGATAATGGCATTGAGTAGGAAAGGACTCTGAATTTTGGAGGTTGCATTTTTAACCTTTACGTAACAATTAATTTTGCTTACTATCTCATTGTAATTAACTTGATTTTACATGCTTGGAGCTGCCTTATCTTCCTCCATTCAAATGACTGCATAGTGAGAAAATAGCCAGCTTTTAATGTAGGCTTGGGTGGATTGTTATTTTTATGGACACTGACACCTTCCCAGCTGTATTTCTTTTTAGCAACTTGAGCTTTTGCATTAACGGTAACTGGTGGAAAATCCTCATATAATAATTTTATATAGTAGTTTTTATTTTGATTAACCCTGAGAGTAAGCCACGTTTTCCTAACTGACTATACAAGACATAATTAACAAGACTCTTTAAAAGTCCAGTACATATTTGGTACACTTAATCTCTAATGTTTCCTTATCAAAAGAAATCATTGATTTGTTTTTGGGTGGAGGAAGAAATGACATTTGCTAATAATTACTGATTAAATTCCAGTCTTAAAAAGTACATTTCTCTTCTCTTACCACGTCTGGATTCTGCTGGTAGGAAGTAAATTTATCACCAACCTTTCTTATAATCATACTTGGATCTTTTCTTATTGTACTGACAGCAGGTATTGAGGGTGTCTAGCATCTTACTGATTACGTACAAATTAAAATAAGTAAGCACATTAATACAACCCTGAAAATGGAATCTTATGTAGAATATACAGTTCATTAACTTCTCTTTAAAGTAACTTTAATGCTATTTACTATAGTAACTTATGTAAATGTATATTATTTTTGTGGAAACACACACTACCTGAAAATAGACTTATAAATACAACTTCTAATTTTAAATTGGATTAAAGTGGTGTTTTGCTTCTTTTTATCACTTCAGGTTTTGAAACTTTTTTGAATCTTTCTGTAGTCTTACCCCTGGATTACCCAAAGACACAAGTTGAAATCTAATTAATGGTTTGCGGGAGGGGTAAGAAAGGGAGAGGAGTTTCAGGTATTATGCTCTCTGCCTAATTTTGTTGTTTTACAGTGACATTTACTATTACTTAAATAATTTTTTTTCTTGCTGTTGTGTGAAAGAGTCACATAAACAGAGGAAACTGTTCAAAGTGCTGTCCAAAGTAGAAAAAAACTGAAAATTAAAGAGAACATTTTGGTTACTCTTTGTTGAAGTAAACTTACGTTACTTGCAATAGTAAGTAAAAAGTAAATTTGAGGAAAGTTTAAAATTGTTGCGGTTCCTTTTTAAATGAATGCGTTAATGCCAGACAAAGACTTTTATTCTGTGAATTCCCCTCTTAGAAACATGACAACAGACAATGCCTGTAGGAAGAAATGTTTCTTCTTCATTTGGCAAATTCTTAATTACTGTGTTCTAATGTATTAACACTAGAAACATGACCTTTCCCTGGTAATATGACTTCATGAAGATTGTTGAACAGCCACTGTAGAGCAAGCAGAAAGTGTAGTCTCAGATTTGAGTGGCAGGGTTTATTTTTATTATATAAAGGAAAAAAATTAACCCTGAATAGACTTTGCTAGAAAAAGAAATAATGTCTGAAATTATGTTTTGATCCATTGGTCAGGGACAAGGGAATGAGGGGACAGATTAGTAACAGTATATTAAAACTAAAATTAGCGCACTAAGACACAAAGCTGAAAAATTCAGCAGACAGCAAAACTTAAACTTTAAAAGAAACAAACAACTTCCTCGTCTTATCCTCCACCCTCTCCTTTGCTACCTTGCATTTCTTTATTTTTTTGGTCTTTCAAAAGTAAGTGCACTGAGGCTTCATGCTTGTAATAAAGGCATAAGCTGTACTGGCTTTCTTCATACTACGAAAGTACTAATCACGTATTCTGAAAGTATCAGTTAATCTGTTTTCTGTTATAGATGGAGAAGAGAAAACATACGGTGGGTGTGAGGGCCCTGATGCTATGTATGTGAAGTTGATATCCTCTGATGGTCATGAGTTTATTGTAAAAAGAGAGCATGCGTTAACATCAGGAACAATAAAAGCTATGTTGAGTGGTCCAGGTAGGTGCATTGAGTTTCGTAGCATCTTGTAATTCAGTTCTTTCACTTTATGGAGTGTTTGGATTTGTATAATCTGTTATATAAAAGTGGAATTTCTATTATGAATAGTGACTAGTCCCAGTCCAGATTGGTTTCTATTCCTACGTGGACAATTCAGCGCTTTATCAAGTCTTGTATTATCAGTTATATATTCACGTGCCAACTGTATATGAAGTCTTTGGGTGCTACCGTAAGACAAGCAATTACAATTACTACTATTTTTGTCTGTGGAAGTGATTTTTCCCCTCTTCCATTCCTTCAAATGGTATGTAGGTTTGGGAGAGTATTCATTAAGATTAGGAGAAGGGTACATTTTAAAATCTTTCAGTTACTGATAGCCAAAACTAATTGCTACAATCCCCGTCTTGAAATTCCCTTGGATATCACTGGGGTGGGTACAGTCTGAAACTTGGAGTGTGCCCCAGATGTGCTGATTCTGCTCCATCCCTACTCAACCACTGGGCTCTGGAGAAGTCTGGGTTCTGCACTGTTTCCAACTCTTATGATTCTTTTGCAAGTGATGGGCACGGCTGGCGCCTAACCTTGTGAGGATGCCCAAGCTGTAACCCTTAACAGACAAGTCTTTTGATTGGTCATCTACTCCAGTTCCCCACCTCCTGGGGCTAAACAATCAGCTGAGCTTCTGCAAGCAGAACTCTCCCCCCCTGCCTCCATCACTCAGTAACTCAAAGCTATTATCTTGGAATTGGGCATGGGAGCTAAAGAGCCCAGCAACTCAGGGCAGCTCTGCTCCCTCCTTCCCTCTCCTCTTGTATGAGTAATGGGGACAGGATAGCACCTCTGCTTTCCCCCACCTCCCCTCTCCCTTCTTGCAGCACTCATCCTGGGATTTGAGGTGGGGGTGGTGAAGAGCCCTTGGAGCTGCCCAGCCCCCCCCAATCTTGGAAGGTGAAGAGGGGACAGTACTGCAGCCCCAGCCCTGGGAAAGAAGGGTAAAGAATCCCAGGAGGAGAGCAGAGGTGAGGCTGGAGTAATGTGCTGATGGTGGGGATGAGCAGAACTAATGAGGGAGGTGGGGACAAGACTGACTTAGTTCTGCTCCCAGTCTCCCAGTTGCTGGCAGGGGGTGGGCAAATGATGGGGTGAGAGCTCCTGTAGCAAGGGCAAAAAATCACTTTACCCGATAAACTTGGGGGAGTGGGCAACATTAATTCTTGCACACTGGGGCTGGGCAGGGGAAATTCAAAAATTAAAAAACAAACACAAACTATTTCTTTTTGCCACAGAACAGATTTTTTTTTATTATTATTTTTAAAATCTCATGATTTTTGGGGCTTACTCATGACTTCTTTATTTTTGGCAATATTAGTGTAGTTACACAGCCTTAAGATTAATTTGTTGTCACGGGCTATACCGGGGGAGTTCAGAGCAGCCTTGCCTTCTGCTTCTCTCCCTTTCCTCAAGTTGGCTCAGCAGAAGGGTGTTGCCTGCCCACCCCTTACTCCTGGCTCTCCAGAACTCCTCTTTGAGCCCTTGCAGCGTGAATCTCCCCAGCCGCCTGAGCTAGCTGCACAACATCCAGCTAGTCCACTTCCAAACCATGCCCATAAAACATCCGTGTACACTTATGCATCATGCCATCCACTTTCTTGCCCTTGTGTCCTGCCCCAACACCACATTGTGAGGCCAGCTGAGAAGGGCAAGGAACTCTGGGCCAATCTGTACTCCACTCTGGTTCCATGACCCACCGGGTATATTAGTTGGCAGCTCCTTTGGAGAGTTATGAGTATGAACGTGTACTTACTGTGGTTCGCGAACTCCCCTGACGCCTGTCACTTCTGTGATGAGGGAGACCCAGGCACACATCTATGTAGAATGAATCATCTTGCAGCCCCTCTTGCTGAGGTTCTGGCTGCACTTTTCCCCACATTTCCTGATCTATGCACACCTGTCGCTTCAGGAGGATTAAGCTGGATATAGGGGGCACTCTGTGACTGGGTGGGGTCTATTTCCAGTCCCTCATTCAATCACATCTCTGGACAGAGTTCCTCTGGAGAGTGTACACTGACTCCTTAGATGCCTTTGAGGAGCAGCAGGTGCTGTCTGGAGTTCTGTGCTTGGTGTTCCCTTCTGGTTCTCTGATTTTTTCAACCTTTGACCTCACTCCGGTAGCTTTTTTTTTCCTCTTCCCCCCCCCCCTTTTCTCCCTCCCCCCCTTTGTTGTCCCATGCACTCACTTGTAGCCTGAGCTTAGTGGTTCCTCTCCTTAGCGGAGGGGGGTGGTCCTTTTAGTTTTAGGTGTGCCTATACCTGCCTGTCCCACATCTGCAAATAGTAATACATGGCAGTGACTCTGTGTGCGGGGCTTGCCAATTAAAAATCAAAAAGGGCTACAGCAGTAGGAAGGAGGAAGAGTCCAGTATAATCAGGTTCCATGGTTGAGCACATTGTGTATAAAAATCATCAAGGTAAAACTGTTCACATGTGAAAAGATTCTAGCTGCCAGATAGACAACTTATATCTGGAGATATAGCAAATGGTCTGTGAATATGAACCTATATTAAAACTAAAGAATGGGCCAAAACCAAACTGTGCATCCGAATAGTCTCAAATTTCAGGGACAAAAGGGCATTCAGACTTGCATTTGGGTATATGAAGTCATCTCATGACTGATTCTGGGCCTCATCCAAAACTGCAAGGGGGTTTATATTGGCTAGCTACACTGCATTGGCTGTTTTCTAATTAGTGATTAGATTCACATTTTTGAATTCACCATTCTGTCACATCTTTAACAAAAACCCACCAAAAATATTCATTCTGAATACCATCAAAATAGGTGGGAACACTTGCTGAACAGCTTCTGCTGGAATATCCTGAGCAAGAGTCTGGTCCAGATGTGGTAAAGACTACATCATAAGATGATGACAGACAATACAAAACACCTCCACCAACTTTCATTTGGCTGATTGTGAGTTTTTGGCTGAAAGTGTCACTTGAGTCTTCAGTGCCATTAAATCAAAACCCATTTTTTTTAACTAAACTTTGAATATCTGTGTACATGGATCTCACTTGTGGGTGCATTTGCACCCACCACACAAGATATGAAAATCTTTTAACCAGCAGTTTTCCTTGGGGCCATGCATGCATCTTGCATGCCCTTGCACTGCTCCTCCCAAGACAATAAAGGGCAAAGCCGCCCCAGCTGCTACTCAGTTCCTTCTTGCTGCCTCTGGTCATGAGTCATAACAGCTTCATTGTCCTCTGACCTATAGTAGTCCTATCTTGTTACATTGTTACTGTACCTAATTCTTTCATATATATATTTTTTTCTCTACAACTTTGATGGTGGTTTTGTGGTTTGCTTGGTTGTTAGCAGCCCATTGACCAAAAAAAAAAAAAAATCCCAAAATTAGGTAGGTTTTTTGTTAGCTAGCTGCCATGGTATTGTGGCTGCCAGCAGTATGACTGAGTCAAAATCTCCAGTTTTTAAATCCTGCCTATCATGCAACATTGTGATCCCTCTCTGAATGAGGGACACATCAAATGACTTTTTTGCTTAGGAAAAGGCCATATCCTCTGCAATGTGTGCAGTTTGCAAATCTTTTCCAAAATGCATCTAATAAGCCAGGGAGATGCCCTTAAAGTGGTTCCTGATGGAGAAATCCATGAGAGGAGCATCTGACTCAAAAGTTGTTCCTGGATCTCCTTCTGAACTTCATTCAGATAGTGCTCCATCTATAAAAGACGTTACTCCAGGTTCCTAGGGAACAAAGAGAGCTCATTCAGTCTTTGAGTTCTTTGAACATTGAACTTCAGATTGCCTTATCCTCCCTGTCCATGGGAGAAGGGAGCACAGCTCCAAGTCTGGTCCTTGGCACTGCTCAGAATTTCCAGTACCATGTAAGAAAAACCCATGGAATCTTCATTCCAGAGATTTAGCTAAATCTGCAGCTGTGAAGCTGGTATAACATTCAGCAACCAGAACCAATCCTGTGTCAGTCAAAGTCAACTTCAGAATCATCCATTAACATCTCTAATTGCTGGACATATGGACTTGTACACCTTTTTTGTGACACTGTTTGCCAGGCTTTGCCTAAGACCATTTCAATGGTGACTGAGGTCTGTTTATCAACCAAGCGTTCTCTTTTCTTCAAGAATTTGTACATATGGATCCCACTCTTGGTGATCAGTACGGAGTCCACTTCTCTAGGAGGAGGGAATCTCGGAGCTTATCTAAATAAGGACTGTAGTACTGCCCAACCAAAGTAAGCATCAGATCTGGAGGCTGATACCACTGAATAGTGTTGGTGAATGTATGAATGGAGTTCTATGTGGTTTCTCTGCAAATTTCAGCTATGGGAGATCTAAGAGATTCCAGTGGTCACCAAACGTTTTACCTCATGCACCGCCTTTCCTCTATCCATGTCCTCTCCCCACACCCAGAGCCATGGCTCTGACGGGGATGTGGACAGGGTAAGGAGGCTGGGGCCACAGGTGGGGGTGAGGCTGGGGGCTGAGGCTGACAAGCAGGGGCTGGCAACTAGGGCACCTAGCGTGGCGCTCCAGGCAGGGGGCTGGGGCCAAAAACAGTGCTGGGTGGCACTCCCTCCCTGTGCCCCCCCAGATGTTCCTCCATGCCCCCCTAGGAGGGCATGCCCCACAGTTTGGGGACCTCTGCCTTATCATAACTAGTTCTTTGAGATGTTCTGTACATGTGGACCCTCTTTGCCTGCAGCTCGAGTTTTACAGCCCAGAATCTTGACAAAGGAAACAGGAATAGCATTTGGGGATGCTCTGTGTTTTATGCCTTTGAGATGGATGACATGAGAGCATACAAGGTGCATGTGCAACACCGACAGACACTGTGTTAAAAGACTCTGATCTCAAGTGCATGTGCACCTTAGAGTGGGGTCCACATGTACGGAACATCTCTAAGACGCACAATTACAGCAAGGTAAATAACTGCTCCTCCATCCACATAAATAAACCTCTTCAGATGTAATAGATTATGAAAAGTGAAAACATTTAATGGATCTTCATTTCAATGATACTTGAATATTTATTTGATGTGGACGTTCCATATTTAAGTTGCATGGCTTTACAAAGTGTGTTTTAAAATCTGCATTGCCTTCCTGTTAAATTGGGCTGGATTGTCTTCAGTAGTCTTGCCAAAATGTAATTGATTGGAAATTAGTAATAAATTTCTGATGATTCTCAAGATGGGAATAGAAGCTGTTTCACTCTCAAAAGCTGTATTAGCTCTGCAGGGATAATAGGAGCCCTATTGTGGTAGGTGCTGTGCAAACACCCAAAGGGTAGACATGGTTCTTGCCTTAACGAGCATACAATATAATTAACGATAAGACACAGCAAGCAAATGACAAACTGTACAAAGGAAGGAAGTGCAATGATAACAAAAGTAGGGTTATGTGGTGCCCCTGTTGTACAATCGGATGTTTTCAAATCATTTGAAAGGTTTATTTAAACAAAATAAATCACGCTCCCTAGTAGCCAGGCCACATTGTCATCATCGATTGACCTTATTTCTTGTAGGTGTTTACATCAGTATGGGTCTTACAGGGCTGAGTATGGAACTCTGAGAGCACTCCTAGCACAGACTGAGATCGGGATCAAATCTTTGTTCCACTTATTGCTTGTAGACAGTTAGATTAAACTGTTAGATTAGATTAAAATGAACGGAATATTTTTAAAGAAAAGGTGATGGAAATTGTCCTTGGCTCCAGTAATTGTGGCATGTCTTAACACACTGTTATACAGCTTTTACACTGAAAATGTCTAATTCCTAACAAGAGACTACACTGACAAAGTATTCTAGATGAGTTTGCACAGGTGCAATACAAATGTATTCATTATCAAGGGAATTTTGATGCTGATTGATTCTTCCTTTTTTTAAACAGGTCAGTTTGCTGAAAATGAAACAAATGAGGTGAATTTTAGAGAGATTCCATCCCACGTCTTATCCAAAGTATGCATGTATTTCACCTACAAGGTTCGCTACACTAACAGCTCCACGGAGATTCCTGAATTCCCAATTGCACCTGAAATTGCACTGGAACTGCTGATGGCTGCAAACTTCTTAGATTGTTAAATAAAATAAATTATAATAAAAATGTAAAACTTTTTTCAGTATTTAATACCTGGTAGTTCAGTTAGTAACTTTTTTCATATAGCATGCTGCGAGTGTGCGGTTGAGAACTGTAAAGTTCACTGCAAAGGCAATTATCTTCAAATCTGTTCCATAGCAATCATTCAAGTTTAAATTTGTTTTGCTGATTACACAAATAAGGCCCTTTTCACAAACAGACAAATAAGTATGCCAATTAGTAGATTGCTATGCCTTATCCTTTAGGTATGGTAGAACTTTATCTTTTAATGCAATGCTCATTTAAAATACTGGAGTTTAGGCCAATGCTACTTAACAGCTAATATTAGCTAAATGTGTAGGTGTTTAGCATTTCTAAGTTTCTCTTATTGTCACAGTTTCTAAACCTCTGAACTTGATCACCTTACAGGGTAATTGTCCTTTTAGCATAGTTATAACTTTAAGTTACATCAGCACTTGCATTATAAATCCCCTTTTTCAAGGATTTGTAAACTGGCATAAACATTCACTTTGGGCTGAAAACAGTATCTAGGATAATTTTTTGGCTTTTTTTTAATCAAAATTTAGCAGTGTTTTTAGAAATGGAAAAGTATACCTGGTTTATTTTTCACTCATAACTTAATTTACCCCTTAGAACAATTTAAAATTTTCAGGTCACTTGTCTAATAAAAACGCATCCCTTCTGATAGTGGCTTACTAGAAAGAATTAAATAGCCATGTTAGTAACTAATGATGATTAGTGTTTGTATACTCTCTTCTGTTCTATATAAAATGTAAATTTATTCATAATGTATTGTCACTTGACCTAATATACAAGATTAATAATAGCCTATAATGGCTCTTTTCCACTGTTTGTGATCAGTTATGTAAACTCTGTATTTACTCTTAGATCAAAACCTTTTAAATTTCCTAAATATGGCTACCAAATAGGTAGTTTTTTCCCTCTTTTTTTTTTTTTCCCTCCTTCCTTCTCTCCTGCCTCCCCATTGCATATACAAGAAAAGCTGAATAGTGGAGGCCTTTTTGTTCTTCGTTGAAGTAAAGGGGTATTAAAAAGATGTTTGAGAATCTTTCATAGATTTCTTAAATACATCCAATGTTTACACTAAGATTTTAAGGGGGGAGGGGCAAGCCAATGATATTTACTCATTTTTGAGTGGAACATGTAATTTTCCGTTGTTCAGTTCCTGCTGGTAATTGCCTGTCATACTCATTCTTCTCTCATGTCACAAAACAAGATTCCATAAACATGGTGAACCATGTGACAATAAGTCTCTTTATTTAAGAGGCAGACTGGAGAATTCTACTACCAAAATAATTCTTAGAAGATGATGATAAATCTAACTTCAGCAGTAAGATGCAATAGCTATTGTATTCTTGTGTAATTATTTTGTGCTTTGGGTGTTGGTATGAGACATTCAGCTGAAGCTAAAATGGCTTTGAGCACCCCAGGAAATGGAGTAGTGTTCGAGAATGCACTGCGCAGAATGTTCTTGCTGTTAAGAAAATTAACCTACAAATAAAGCTGGGTGCGGGGGAGGAAGCTAATGCAATTTACTTGATAGTGACATGGGTATGATAATAGACAAATGGAAACCTGCAACACTTATTCCCTGAGTTCAAAATAAATTTCGTAATGGAAAATTTTTAAAACTTAGTTTTTGTTGGTTTGTGACTGCTTATCTTTAAGCAAATTTTTATATGCGGAATCATGTGTTCACAATTATGCTGTGAATAAATTGTAAATGTATAAAATTGATATTTGAGTTACAGATGGGCAAATTAGTGTGGATAAAAGATCCCACCCAAAACCTTTCAAAAAAAATCATTTACAGACCTTAGGATGTTCAGTTCTTTCCTCCCCCATGTTTAAGCGCTGCTTGTTATAACCAAAGCAGCCAACTACTGCTAAACTGACCTTGTAACATTTCCAGTTAAATTAGAAGTGGAAAGTATTGGAAAAATTAACAATAAATTGGAAAAATTAAGAGCCTTTTCTTAAATTCAGCTCACCTTTTTTCCCCCCCATATACGAACAAGAATCTAGACTGCTAGGTGCCAAAAAGAACTTTTTGAGGTATGCTCATTTCTAACTTTGCCATAACTGAAAGCATATGATAAATATTTACCCAAGTCTAGTCATCAGCTACATCTAGCTGGGGAATAAATCTTTGGTTGTGTATATTTCCAGTTTGATTGTAGGACACAATAGAATTCTATGTAAGTTACAATGGAGTAATTTGTCTGTCCACAACTGATCACTTCTACCTATGATGGCCTGCCACAAAAGGAGCTTTGCACTTGAACGATCAGAATTCCATTCAACTGGCTGAAATATATATATTTTAATTCTCCAGGTTCAAGGGACACGTGCCACAAGATTTAACTAGGCCACCATTTTGAGCTGCATGAATGTTTATGCAAATATAGCCAAAGTTCAAAGTGTTTTCTATTGCCAAATGATCTCAGAATATGTGAAATATGAGCACTTCAGTTTTTCAGCTGGTGTTTGTATAGTATGTTTCTTCTTATCTGGTCAAGGGGTACTACCTGCTCTTTTTCTTCTTTGTTTGTAATATCCATTAAGCTTGGAAAAAATGGTTTCCTTCCCAGCACCTGAATAGATCTTCTACATACCTGGTAAATGTTCTCCACACCTTTCATCTAATGGAACAGAGGCAAATTTGCTTCTAATTTTCACCTAGTATTTTGTGTCCCAACATATGAATGTTGTGTTTTTGTGTATCTGGTGTCAACAGTTTTTAGAACAGTTCAGCTGCTACTGCCAAGTTAGCAAAAGCATAATGTTCTTATATGGGTCCTACAAAAATAGTGGTTTCTTCTAATTGGAGGGTAGTGGGAGGGTGTAACTTAATCTTGACAACTGAATGGGAGAAATATGCTAGTATTTTTTTTAATTTATTTTAAGGTGAATCAGGTTTGGGTTTAAATTACTTGACAATGTTCTTTTAAGACAGAAGGACCAAAGCTTTCCAGTTAGCAAACAGTAAAATGTCATTTGGTTGAGTTTTTTTCCCCAGGGTGTAGTTCAGCTTTGAAGAATGCTTTTGTGACAAACAACATATCAACTCTGTTAGAATTAGATTTATTTTTAAAAGCAGCTTACATGGTGGCAATGTGATGAGAAAATAGTAATGCTGTGAACTCTATGTTGAACGTGGTTTAAAGGTATACATCCAAGAAGATTTTAAAAAGTAGTAGCTTTTCTGGCAACTCACTCTTGAGAGACGATTGTGTGAGTAACCTAACTAGAGCAGCCACAAGGAAAACACAAAGGTTACCTTTTATCTAATCAATAAACGCCTTTTAAACCATACTAGTTTAACCAGCCTAATTGTGTGCTATGAACCTAAAGTTTTTGAGTACTTCCCATCCAGAAATGTAAATTGGGAAGTTTGACACAGTTGCATTAGTTCATTATAGTGTCTTGTCATTGCTACTGAGGTTAATTCTGTATGTGGACAGAATACATCTTGATGCTGGAAGAACTAAAGGATGTAAAATCACAATTCTTTTCTGGCAAGTCCGGAATACTTTCCCCCCCCCGCCCCCCCCTTTTTTGGTTATTGAACTTGTATATTGGAAATGGCAGCTCAGAGAGCTATGAAATAAGGGATGCAGGGTAATAAGTTTGTGAGTAGCGTTGGGAAATTAGTTAATTTAAAATTACTTAACCATTAATGAATTTGTTGAATTTTGGTTTGCTTAGTTAAAGTACAAACTTGAGAATTCTTAGAAATGTGTACAGTTAATACAAATATAACACCTTATTACGTTTTTGGTAATTTAATCTTTATGATGGTGTTTACCAAGTTGAAATGAATGATTTTAATATCCTGTTAAGTAACAAAGCAACATCTCACTACACAGGTAGTTATTCTAATTCAATACTACTCTGGGAATTGATTTTTGGAGCCAATATGGAACTGTAGATGCTCAATTCAGGTTTTTATTAATTTGCCAGTTAGGCCTTTTCCTTTCACACTAGAAATATCACCAGCTTCTCAAATTCATTTAACAGTTGAACATTGTAAATATCTTCTTTTGAAAATCACCATGATGTGTAACCGTAGGTAATATGTAACTCTAATCTTAGTTTGCCATAAACTCTTCTTTCGGAGTAGCAGCTGTGTTAGTCTGTATCCATAAAAAGAAAAGGGGTACTTGTAGCACCTTGGAGACTAACAAATTTATTAGAGCTCTAATAAATTTGTTGGTCTCTAAGGTGCCACAAGTACCCCTTTTTCTTTTTATAAACTCTTCTGTTACTCTAACCAAACGTTAAAACATGGGTGAATTCTTTATCTTAAAAACTCATTAAGTTCAGTACTTCTTATCTGAGCTCTGAAAAGCTCTGTTTGGTGTGATATCACAAAACATGTTAGATCTTAGAAATTTTTCAGATAAATCTGCTTTTTAGCATGTATGCTTTCTTTCAGCTATCTTCTCAGTGCATGTAAACACTATTTCTATAGAAGTAGTGTTTTGCTGAGCTAACAGATTTTCCAGTCCATTGCACTCCATCATTTGTGTCAGAATTACTTCTGGAGATCTATGTGAAACTTGTAGATTGCAGGTGAAAGTTTCACTAACATCTAAGTCACTTTCAAATTTTCTATAATTTAAGTAAGTAACCTCTGAGAAGTATTTAACTTAGAATAAACAAATTATGATTTAGGTAAAAGGATATATGTCTAAAAGTTACTTATCAAGTGAAGCTGGTGTGTAGATAAGATGCACTGTAGGTCGGATGATTCACAAAAGATGGTATCTGAATAGATGTAATAACCTCAGTTCATGGCTATTATTACTGTAGTCATGTTGTAGTATTTCTGTGGGCCTTCCTAAGGGAATCAACAGAAAGTTAGCAAGATTTTTATCTGTGATCAATCTTAGCCCGCTGCTGAATTACTAGTAAGAGCTATGTGGCCTAGTCTGCAGTAGAAAAATTGTATCAGTTTAACTAGAGCTATTTAAAATAGATGTAGCTAAACTGGTTCCGGCCCCTAATGTACATGCACTTACACCAGTTTAATTTTTGCTTAAGTTAATTCTGATTTACATCAGTAAATTACAGAATTAACCTAAACTGATTTAAGCAAAGGCTAAATTGGTGTAAGTGCATATACATTGTGTTTGCACCAGTTGAATTAAAAAATAGAAATTTTAAAATTTCTAACTTCAAACTAGTGTAGCTCTTTTACTATAGAAAAAATGTTTCATCTTGTTTCTTGTCAAGATGATGGTTTGACTTGTGAGAAGCTATTTGTTGAAAGCATCAGGATTGATCTATTCATATGGGCTATCTGACTGCTTCACTTTTTTGAAAAGCTGATGTGTTTAATCCAAAACCCAAATCTTACTTTATATAAATTAGAGTCCATTTAAAATACTAGTTGTGCTAATGCATTTACTTTTCATAGTCCAATGAGAGAAGAAGGCATCTGTTTTGTGGTTTCATATTTGTAACTGCACACTTAGTATGGGGTTTGCTCTCAAAACTTAAACTCATGCAAATGTCGTGTGGCATCCTGCTTTGCTTTTGGAATTTCAGCATTTTATGCTGCCAATAAACACTTGCTCAGAACATCCCTTTCTAGGGTCTCTTGTTTTGCCATATGCTGTTCTGTTGTATTTGTCAATATTTAATTGGGGTACTTCTGTTTAGGGTGGTGTAACCTTGTTGGCTAACACCGCACAATTTTGTGTTCCTTCTGACAATATGTAGCATCTCCTCTTTGTAAAGTCCTTTTTGATCTTTTCTGGTATTTATGTGAGGTCTTGACCATCTTTTGAAGTTTCATAAACTTTTAGTCCATTATACAGCTGTATAAAATTACTTGTCATCTTTTCTCCATCAATCTTATCTTAATTCTGTACGAGCTATATGAAACAGCTGTATAAATCTTTAATTTCTCTCAGTTCCTCATTTTCAAGGTTGGAATCACTTACAATTAAGCAGTTAACAAGCCATTTAAATACACTTTTTGGATTTATATGGAAGGCTTTTAGTTCATAAACTTTCTAAATAAAAGTAAAAAATGTATTTAAGTATTGGCTGTACTTTCTATAGCGTATCGTAAAGCTGTTTATTAACAATGAGTAACTTTTGAGCCCTCATGTTCAACGTATGCCATAATTTACATAGTTGATTATGTAGGTTCTGAAAAATGTTAAGTTATTTTCAACTGATTGTATCAAGTATGAAAACTGATTTTTGGAAGAACTATGTACATAATTGCTTTTTCAGCATTCTGATCCGTTCCCCTCCCCCGTATAAATCACTAGGAAGATTTTTCAAAGGCAAAAATGAGTTAGGTACACAACTTGCATTCATTTTCAGTGGGATGTATCTACCATAGAAGTGTAGGACTGGAAGGGACTTCTAGGTCATCGAGTCTAGTGCCCTGCACTCAAGGCAGGACTAAGTAAAAACTAGACCATCCTTAGCAGGTGTTTGTCTAACCTGTTCTTAAAAACCTCCAATGATGGAGATTCCACAACCTTCCTAGGCAATTTGTTCAAGTGCTTAACTATCCTGACAGGAAGCTTTTCCTAATATCCAACCTAAACCTCCCGGTGGCAGGGTGCTGCAGGGGAAGCCCTAATCAGCTCCTGCCACTCCAGCCCCAATCTGGGGAAATGGGTTGGGGCTGGGCAACTAGCTAGGACTGGCCTGGAAACTGGCCACACCTATCAACCTTGTTAACAGGGGCTAAAAGCTTTGGAAGTAGTGAGCCCAAGCTGCGGAGAGACCAGGAGGGGGGAATCAGTGCAGAAGAAACCAGGACCGTGTTGCCACTGAGGCCTGTGCTAGACCAAACCTTTAAATAAGCTGTAAAGAGTTGGAGCTTTGTGATGGAGACCGGACACAGGAATAAAGAGCACTGGTGCTTCAGCAGCTTGAAGTAGTCATGACATTTTGGGGAGCAGGGCCAGGAGACTGAACCCAGTGAGGTTTGCTGAGCACCCCATTACACGTGGGAGCTTGTCCAAGAGCCAAAAGCCACCACCAGGGAGTGGCAACCCGAGAGAATGGAGGGCACGGTGCAGTGGCTGGCTAAGCAGCAGGAGGCTCTGCAGAAGACTCTGCAAGCTTTTCACCCATCCCACCAAGCCAAGAGGCAGGCCTTATTCGCGTGGCAGGCTGAACAACAAAAAACCCTCCACGACTTCATCCGGGAGCAGGCCAATATACAGAAGCAGCTCCTGAACTGGGTGGTGAGTCCCCCAAGCAGTGATGGAAACTGTGCAACAGGGCTGGGGCTCTGTAAAATGGTCCCTGCCGATGACCCCGACACCTTCTGATGTACTTTTGAATGGGTAGCCATGGGCGTAGGCTGGGATAAGGCAATGTGGGCACTAAGATGGGCTCCTTATCGGCAGGTGAGGCACAGGCAGCCTATATGGCCTTAAGCAATGACCAGGCCAAAGATTATAAGACTGTGAAGGTGGCTGTCCTGGAGCGGATGGGGCTGTTGGGCGAGAAGTACAGGCAAAAGTTTTGGGTGAACAGGGGGTTTGCAGTCCTGAGCTTTTGCCAAAATATTGACCAACTGGTCAATTCTTGAGCAATTTGTGCAGGGCCTCCCAGAGAACATGTGGGTCTGGGTCCGGAGGCACCAGCTGACAACCGTGGCGGCCGCCATCAAAATGACAGAAGAGGAGGCTGAGGCGGACTTTCCCCACAGGGAGGCGCCGACAGGCCATGACCTGGACTGGAGGAAGAAGCCCTGAAAGCCTCCCCCCTGGGAGTGGCCTAGAGAAAAAGAGAGAGGAGGCTAAGGGGGCCCCCACTTGCCCGGGTCAACTGGTCTCCTGGCACTGCAAGCAGCAGGGTCCCAAATCCCAGGACTGCCCGGTGATGGAGGGCGAGCTTGCTGAATTTTGTGATTGGAGGAGTGCAGGAGAGAAGAACCGGGGGCGAGGGCTGGCCACCATCCCCTTACGGGTGGGGAGGAAGCCCCAGAGAGGTTTGGTCGACACGGCCTCACCCCACTCCCCACGCTGAATGAGGCTGGTGAAACTGCACTTGTTTGACAAATTATGCCGGAATGCATCCATAGGGATTGGAGGCTTTGTCCCATGGCGCAGGTGCCCCAGGAGGTTGGGGGGCAGATTTGCCTGGCAAGGGGTGGGTGTAGTAGATGGGCTGCTGTACCCCATGTGGGGAACAGAAAAAAAGCTGTGGGAGGAGACCCTCAGGTGGGAGCCCCCAGGAAAGGTGGGGTGAACCCCTCAGCCCCGGTGAAGGGGAGGACCCAGGGCCCCACAAGACAGAAGCAGGTACTAGACAACAAAGTCAGAAAAAAGACAGGTAAGAAGGGGAGAGCAAACGACTGAAGGAGTGCACCGCTGTGGAAACCCCAGGAGAGGTGGTCTGAGGTTTAAAGGGGGAAGGCTCCGGGGAATGCCTGCAGGGTGATTCTTCAGGCAATGAGGACCAGGCCACCTTGGGCTCAGTACCTGCACCAGAGGCCCAGGACAGCTGGTGCTGGTGCCAGACCCAACCGACTCCCCTGCCAGTCAAGAAGGGGGAGCAGCTGGGAGGGCAACCGCCTGGTTGTGATTGGGGTGCAAACCTCTGGGTGGGAGTAGAGCTATGGAGCAATCTGTCCCACATGCTGTGGCTTTTGTGGGTGGAGAACCAACCAACCTTTTAAGGGGGATCCATGGGACCTCCCAGCAGAAGCCAAAGCCTGCCCCGAAATCACCTCCTGGGTAAGGGGAGAAGGGACCGAGCCAAGCCACCCTAGCAGTTACTTTAGCGGGGGAAGTGTGTGGCAGAGAGCTGCAGGGGAAGCCCTAATCAGCTCCTGCCACTCCAGCCCCAATCAGGGGAAAACGGTTGGGGTTGGGCAACTATCTGGGACTGGCCTGGAAACTGGCCACACCTGCCAGCCTCGTTAATGGGCTAAAAACTTGGAAGGCAGTGAGTCCAAGGGGGCAGAGACCAGGAGGGGGGAGTAGGCTCAGAAGGAGACAGGAGCCTGCTACCCTGTTACCCCGGAGGCCTGTGCTAGGCTTAAGCTGTAAATAGTTGGAGGTTGGGACTGGACACAGGAATAAAGAGCATGAGTGTTGTACCAGTTTGGAGTGGTTCTGACTCACTGGAGGGCTGGGCCAGGAGGCTGAACCCAGCGGCGTGCAGTGAGCACCTCATTACACTCCTTTGCAGCAATTTAAGACTTGCTTCTTGTCCTATCCTCAGACGTTAAGGAGAACAATTTTCTCCCTCCTCCTTGTAATAAACTTTTACGTACTTGAAAAGTGTTATGTTCCCCCTCAGTCTTCTCTGGGCTGAACAAACCCAATTTTTTCAGTCTTTCCTCATGGTTCATGTTTTTTAGCTCTCAAATCATTTTGTTGCTCTCGTCTGGATTTTCTCCAATTTGTCCATATCTTTACTGAAATGTGGCACCCAGAACGGGACACAGTACTCCAGTTAAGATCTTATCAGTGTGGCGTAGTGTGGAAGAATTACATCTCATGTCTTGCTTACAACACTCCTGCTAATACACCCTAGTATTTGCTTTTTTTGAAACAGCATTACACTGTTGACTCATATTTAACTTGCTCTTCACTATAACCCCAGATCCTTTTCTGCAATACTCCTTCCTTGGCAGTTCTTTCCCATTTTGTATGTGTGCAATTGATGGTTCCTTCCTAAATGGAGTACTTTGCATTTATCCTTTTTGAGTTTCATCCTGTTTACTTCTCCAGTTTGTCCAGATGATTTTGAATTTTAATCCTATCCTCTAAAGCACTTGCCACCCCACCCAGCTTGGTAACATCCACAAACTTTATTAGAAAATGAGTAATTGTGGCACCTTAGAGACTAACAAATTTATTTGAGCATAAGCTTTTGTGAGCGTCTCAAAGGTGCCACAAGTGCTCTTTTTCTTTTTGCGGATACAGACTAACATGGCTGCTACTCTGAAACTTTAGAAGCGTACTCTCTATGCCATTATTTATATAATTTATGAAGATACTGAACAGAATTGGACCCAGGACCACTCGTAGATTCATAGATACTAAGGTCAGAAGGGACCATTCTGATCATCTAGTCCGACCTCCTGCACAACGCAGGCCACAGAATCTCACCCACCCACTCCTACGAAAAACTTCACCTATGTCTTAGCTATTGAAATCCTCAAATCGTGGTTTAAAGACTTCAAGGAGCAGAGAATCCTCCCTCAAGTGACCCGTGCCCCATGCTACAGAGGAAGGCGAAAAACCTCCAGGGCCTCTTCCAATCTACTCTGGAGGAAAATTCCTTCCCGACCCCAAATATGATTCACCAGCCAGATACTACAGAAAATTCTTTCCTGGGTAACTCAGATCCTATCCATCTAATATCCCATCTCAGGGGATTAGGCCTTTTTACCCTGAATATTTAAAGATCAATTAATTACCAAAATCACATTATCCTATCATACCATCTCCTCCATAAACTTATCGAGTAGAATCTTAAAGCCAGATAGATCTTTTGCCCCTACTGCTTCGCTTGGAAGGCTATTCCAAAACTTCACTCCTCTGATGGTTAGAAACTTTCATCTAATTTCAAGTCTAAACTTCCTCGTGGCCAGTTTATACCCATTTGTTCTTGTGTCCACATTGGTGCTGAGCTTAAATAATTCCTCTCCCTCTCCTGTATTTATCCCTCTGATATATTTATAGAGAGCAATAATATCTCCCCTCAACCTTCTTTTAGTTAGGCTAAACAAGCCAAGCTCCTTAAGTCTCCTTTCGTAAGACAAGTTTTCCATTCCTCGGATCATCCTAGTAGCCCTTCTCTGTACCTGCTCCAATTTGAATTCATCCTTTTTAAATATGGAGACCAGAACTGCAAACAGTATTCCAGGTTTAGGGGGAGGAATAGCTCAGTGGTTTGAGCATTGGCCTGCTAAATCCAGGGTTATGAGTTCAATCCTTGAAGGGGCCATTCAGGGATCCGGGGCAAAAATTGGGGATTGGTCCTTCTTTGAGCAGGGGGTTGGACTAGATTACCTCCTAAATTCCCTTCCAACCCTGATATTCTATGAAAGGTGAGGTCTCACCAGTACCTTGTATAATGGTATTAAAACCTCCTTATCCCTACTGGAAATGCCTCTCCTGATGCATCCCAAAACCTCATTAGCTTTTTTCACGGCCATATCACATTGGCAGCTTATAGTCATCGTATGATCAACCAATACTCCAAGGTACTTCTCCTCTTCCGTTACTTCTAATTGATGCGTCCCCATCTTATAACTAAACTTCTCGTTATTAATCCCTAAATGCATGACCTTACACTTCTCACTATTAAATTTCATCCTATTACTATTACTCCAGTTTACAAGGTCATCCAGATCCTCCTGTATAATATCCCGATCCTTTTCTGAATTGGCAATACCTTCCAGCTTTGTATCATCTGCAAACTTTATTAGCACACTCCCACTTTTTGTGCCGAGGTCAGTAATAAAAAGATTAAATAAGATTGGTCCCAAAACTGATCCCTGAGGAACTCCACTGGTAACCTCCCTCCATCCTGACAGTTTGCCTTTCAGTAGGACCCGTTGTAGCCTCCCCTTTAACCAATTCCTTATCCACCTTTTGATGTTCATATTGATCCCCATCTTCTCCAATTTAACTAATAATTCCCCATGTGGCACGGTATCAAACGCTTTACTGAAATCTAGATAAATTAGATCCACTGCGTTTCCTTTATCTAAAAGATCTGTTACTTTCTCAAAGAAGGAGATCAGGTTGGTTTGGCACGATCTACCTTTTGTAAAACCATGTTGTATTTTGTCCCATTTACCATTGACTTCAATGTCCTTAACTAATTTCTCCTTCAAAATTTTTTCCAGGACCTTGCATACTACAGATGTCAAACTCACTGGCCTGTAGATACCTGGACCACTTTTTTTTCCTTTCTTAAAAATAGGAGTTATATTAGCAATTCTCCAATCATTCAGTACAACTCCTGAGTTTACAGATTCATTAAAAATTCTTGCTAATGGGCTTGCAATTTCAGGTGCCAATTTCTTTAATATTCTTGGATGAAGATTATCTGGGCCCCCCGATTTAGTCCCATTAAGCTGTTTGAGTTTCGCTTCTACCTCAGATACGGTAATATCTACCTCCATATCCTCATTTCCATTCGTCATGCTACCATTATCACTAAGATCCTCTTTAGCCTTATTAAAGACTGAGGCAAAATATTTGTTTAGATATTGAGCCATGCCTAGATTATCTTTAACCTCCACTCCATCCTCCAATGTTTAGCGGCCCCACTTCTTCTTTCTTAGTTTTCTTCTTATTTATATGGCTATAGAACCTTTTACTATTGGTTTTAATTCCCTTTGCAAGGTCCAACTCTACTTGACTTTTAACCTGTCTCACTTTATCCCTACATGTTCAGACCTCAATAAAGTAGCTTTCCCTGCTGATCCCTCCCTGTATGCTTTTTGCTTCTTCTTAATCACCTCTCTAAGATGCTTGCTCATCCAGCTTGGTCTACAACTCCTTCCTATGAATTTTTTCCCCTTTCTTGGGATACAGGCTTCCGATAGGTTCTGCAGTTTTGATTTAAAGTAATCCCAGGACTCCTCTACCTTTAGATCCATAAATTCTTCAATCCAATCCACTTCCCTAACTAATTTCCTTAATTTTTGAAAGTCAGCCCTTTTGAAATCAAAAACCCTAGTTGCAGATTTTTTTTGTTAATCCTTCCATTCAGTTTGAACTGAATTAGCTCATGATCACTTGAACCAAGATTATCCCCTACAACCATTTCTTCTATGAGGTCCTCGCTACTCACTAAAATTAAATCTAAAATGGCATCCCCTCTAGTCGGTTCAGCAACTACTTGATGAAGGAATCCATCAGCTATTGCATTTAGGAAAATCTGAACCCTATTATTATTACTAGCACTGGTCTTCCAGTCTATATCTGGGAAGTTAAAGTCTCCCATGATCACGCAGTTTCCATTAGTATTTACTTTATTAAAAACATTAAAAAGGGCTCTATCCATATCCAAATTAGATCCCGGAAGTCTATAGCACACCCCAAGCACTATCGTAGGAGTGGCTCTACTAGTTATCTTCCCCAATGTAATTTTTGCCCAGACGGACTCTGTCTTATCCATTGCATCGCTTCTTATTTCTTTACATTCTACTTCGTCATTGATATACAATGCTACTCCACCACCTTTACCTTTATTTCTGTCTTTCCTAAACAGTACATACCCTTCAATACCTGTAGTCCAGTCATGACTACTATTCCACCATGTTTCTGTTATCCCTTTAATATCTGGTTTCACTTCCTGCACCAGTAGCTCTAGTTCCTCCATTTTGTTACTAGGCTCCTTGCATTGGTGTACAAACATCTTAATTTTTGCTGTTTGGCCTCACTCACATTTTGTACCCTATTAGGCACAGTCATTCTACAGCCAGTATAACCTATTAGACTGGTATCCACACTGCTCTCGCTCCTTATATACATTCTCCTACCCACAGCTGTATCCTTTCTTACTTCGTCTTCTTCCCTCTCAATGCTAAGATCTGGTGTGGAGATTACCTGGACATCTCCCAACCATCCCCCCAAATTCCTAGTTTAAAGCTCTCTTTATCAGTTGTGCCAGCCTCGATCCTAGAAGTCTATTTCCTTCCCTACTCAGATGAAGTCCATCCCGAGAGAACTGTCCTCTGTCAATGAATGCCTCCCAGTGGCCATACATCCCAAAGCCCTCCTTATAGCACCACTGCCTAAGCCATCTGTTGACAGTCATAATCTTGTCACACCTTTGTTGCCCTTCTCTAGGAACAGGAAGGATCCCGCTAAAGATCACCTGAGCCTCAATTTCCTTAAGCGTCTTCCCCAGCCTAGCATAGTCTCCCTTAATACTTTCCAGCGAGAATCTAGCCATATCATTTGTTCCCACATGAAGGATAATTGGGGGATTCTTTCCCGCTCCCTTTAGGATCCTTTTCAACCTCAGCTCTACATCCCGTATCTTAGCACCCGGAAGACAGTACACCCTTCTATTCTCTGAATCAGCTCTAGTTACAGGCCTGTCTATTCTTCTCAATAAAGAGTCCCCGATCACATAGACCTGCCTTTTCCTGCTGACAGTGCTATTCTCCAGTCTCTCCCCTGTTCCCCTCTGGCTGCAAGTTCTTTCCATTCCTATTTTCCCTTATAATCCTTTTCAACCCATCCTGTGTCCTCCTGGGACTCATATTTGGTGTAGTCTCCCTTGACTCTACCCCTTTTCCTATAGGACTAGCCTCTCTTCTCTTCTTCTTCCTTGCCCTTCCACCTTGAGCGACTACCTGCTGAGCCCCTTCTTCATTTTCCAACTCTGCAAACCTGTTCCTAAGCTCTATTTCTCCTTCACTAGCCCGTCTTTTCCTCTGCCTGGTTCTTTTAGTCACATGTTTCCACTGACCACTTTCCTCACCCAGTCTCCCCTCAAAATTCCCCAGCCCTGCTTCCATCTGTAAGTCTGAGCTTTTCCCTTCAGATATGTCTTTGCTCCATCATCTGCTCAAACCCCTTCCTAAACTCAACCAGACTTTCCACCTGCGTCTCCAGACCTCGGATCTTTTCCTCCATCAGCTCTATCAGATGGCATTTCATGCAGACAAAACTCTTACCAAGTCCCCCCTCCAGGATCATGTACATACCACAGCTTCCTCATCCAGTCATCCTCATTGTGTCTTCCACTACAGGAGTCCCTCCCACAGCTGCCTCCGTATCTGCCATAGCCTTCCCATCTAAGTCCTGTTAATCTGGGAAACACAAGCCACACCAAAAAGACCACCCCCCACAGCAAAAACAAACCCCAAACAAGCACCACACTACAAACTCCCCTTTCAAACTCCCCTGTTTCCAGCTGTTTGCTAGCTTCTGTGCCACTGCAGGACCCCCATCAGTATGCTCTTCCAGCTTGACTGCAAACCACTGGAAATGGTTTTCCAACCTTTATGCACCCACTTAGTAGTAGCTCTATCTAGACTGTATTTCCCTGGTTTGTTTATGAGTTGGTCATGTGAGACAGTATCAAAAGCCTTAGTTAAGTCAAGATATGCCACTCCCCCCACCCACAAAGCTTCTTACCCTTTCAAAGAAAGCTATTAGGTTGGTTTGAAGTGATTTGTTCTTGACAAATCCATGTTGACTATTACTTATCCCTTTATCTTCTAGTTGTTTGCAAATTGATTGCTTAATTATTTGCTCTATTATTTTTCTTAGTACTGAATTAAGCTGACTGGTCTATCATTGCCTGGGTTGTCCTTATTCTCCTTTTTATATACTAGCACTTTATTTGTCCTCTTCCAGTCCTATGGAATCTCTCCTGTCTTCCATGAGTTTTTGAAGATAATCGCTAATGTCTTGGTTATCTCCTCACATCCCAGAATACTCAAGATTACTATATCATTCACTAGCTCTCTATGGTATTTATATAGCTCCTAAAATATCTGAGCTTCTCACTATCCTTAATTGCATTTATCCTTACAACACCCCTGTGAGGTAAGGAAGTACTATTCTCCTGCCTGCCTAATTCCCTTCTCTTTTAAAATCCCAGCCTAGAAGCTTGGCACAAATTGCAGAAGGGATTACCTACCTATCTTTGTTTAGCTTGAGGTTACAGTAACCGTAGGTCAATCATTTCAACACGCAATAAAACAATATGCCTTTTAAAGACACACTAGTCACAGCATAAACTCAAGAGTATTTCTTTCTTCTAGCTGTCTTATTTCCCATAAAGAAAAGGAGTACTTGTGCCACCTTAGAGACTAACAAATTTATTTGAGCATAAGCTTTTGTGAGCTACAGCTCACTTCATCGGATGCATTCAGTGGAAAATACAGTAGGGAGATTACAGCGGGGAGACTGTATTTTCCACCGAATGCATCCGATGAAGTGAGCTGTAGCTCACAAAAGCTTATGCTCAAATAAATTTGTTAGTCTCTAAGGTGCCACAAGTACTCCTTTTTCTTTTTGCGAATACAGACGAACACGGCTGCTACTCAAACTTATTTCCCATGTATTTTCTTTTTTCTTTTCTTTTCTGGTTTGATTCCACTTCTCTTCCTCGTTTGCTGGAGAGATGCAGGTACAGTGGGTGGTTTTACGTAGGTGAAGTCAGTTTGTTTCTTCAAAAGATTCTATTACTGAGAAATTCCTAATGCACTGCAGAGGTCAATACCCTTCTTTAAATTACCAAACTGGTCAAGTGGAAAACAAACAGAATTCCTTTGTGAAGTATGCAGTCCTCCTCACTTGTGAGATGTGGCCTCCTGGCACTGCAGATTATAGTTGTGAGGCCACTGGACTAACAAAGGGAGATTAATGTGAATGTACAAGTAACTTCTGTGGGAAGGTGAAGGAGGCAGGACAAAAGAAAACAAGGTGCAACGTGTCCGGAGTGGTAGAATTTGCAAGGAATCAGACAGTAAGATGCAGTTTAGTATCTGAAATATTCAAGACACTAGTAATACTTAAGTAAAAGGTTAATTTTGTAACTCTCTTGCAAAAACACTTTATAGATAATAATGGGGGATGGAAAGTGGTGGAATAAAACTGGTCTGGACCAAACCCAACAAAGATGCTTGTGATTCTGTGCATTTCCTGTCAAATTCTAACAAAGACTTAATATTCACTAAAATCAGAAATTAATGCTCAGTAAACTTGTTTCATATTTTATTTTTAATCTTTATTTACTGCTTATATACAACACAACATATTGTAAACAGTCAAAACAAACAATATGCTCACCATGAGAGAAAATTATAACCATGTTAAATAATGGAAAAAAATTTATACAAATAGCCATTTGAATTCAAAGGCAAATTTTGATTTGACTATAGTTGTAACCTTTTGGGTTTGCTTTCTCTAAACATTCAACCCCTGAAGCTTTAACAGAAATGATCAAGAAAAGTGAATTAACACCAAATGCTTGAATCTTTACTGAAAAAGTTTTAAATTGTATATTCAAGTACAACATTCATGACTTGCACTGTGGTGGTTGGATGTCTTATGTAACTAATCAGGAAACCAGAAACACTGCCAAATGATTTACGAAACTAACCAACACAGTACATGAAATTCATTCTGCCTCTATAAAATTTGGAGTTGGATTCTAAGAGTGTGATTGTGCACTACTGAAGTCCATGGCAAAACTGTTAACTTTTCTGGTGCATTGTCAGACCTGAGGCCCAATATTGAAGTTTTATATAGGTAAAATGAATTTCATCCATTGTGTTGGATATTTTCAGCAGCCACTTAGTAACCCCTACCTTCCTATAATGGCTGGTCTTCCAGCTGCCCCTCTGCACTATTTACACAGAGTACTGGCGTCACTATACAAGCATAAATGAAGATCCACTGTCCCTCCCTTGCCCTACTCCCTGGTGTGATCTTCTACACGGCTGGTGTGAAATCTCTTCTCAATGCACATAGACAGCCCTCCAGCCCCTAAGTAGGGCCTTGTGCCAGTCCTCAGCATTGGGGTGAAATACAAACTGAGAATTTGTGCAATCATTTGTGAACCATATTCCAAAAGAGAATTTTTCACTGTCTAAATTAGTGAATACTTTAGAACAAAGAGTTCCATGACCTGTTCATGAACAAATTGAGATAACTGAAATTATTTGCTGAATAAACTATTCATTGTGTTCTATTTACTCAGTTCTATTGTGACCAGCAGGGAGTTCTTTCCAATGTTTTCTATTGTTGTGCCTTAGGCCTTACTCTGAGAATGGGGCCCCACTGTGTTAGGCACTTAAAAATACACTATGCTGAAAATGTTTGCAATCTAGGTTACAATATCACACACAGATGAAACAACAAATTGGGGGATGGGAAGTAGAATATACAGCAACAGTAAAACATATATGGAACACTCAAATCCCCCATATTCCATTCAAATCCAATGACGACAAAGGGTGCTAAAGCTTTCTTCACATAAAAACTACAGCAGGATTATCCAGTGCCACTGCTGAAAAAGTAGGAGGCCAAATTTGCATAAATAATACCTTTGGTAGCTATAAAGCAGCTGATCCTGCTCCTGCTGAAGTCAGTGGAAGCTTTAGCATTGACTTCAGCAGGCCCAGAATCAGATTAACAGTTTCCTAAACAAGATACACGATGATCCTTTTAAGGGCCAAATTGTACCTTTTGCTTACTGTTGATATCCATGGGGTTGTGTAGGAGTGAGGACAGAATTGAGTTAGCACTGGATATTGCATGAGTATATCTTAGTAAATAACACAAAACAGTTGTGGATTGAATTAAAAACCTTCATAAGTGTAACTAAATACAGGAAAGAGATTTTTCATAAATTCAGGGTCATGTCAGGGCTGTATATTTTTGCAGCTGAACGCCTGCAGTGGCAAAAGACATGAAAGAGAAATTAGTCATTTTTTATTACAGAATGGAGGGTGGTATTAGTATTTATAACAGCTAACTTGAAGTCCTGCAAAGCTGGCTTTAATATGTACTTTATATAGTAGAACATACAAAACAAATCCATAGTTTGCACTGTAGGGTGTGTGCTGGCAGCCACACACACAATCTTTTGACTTTGACCTGGGTTTTCTGGAACAGGATTAAGAAGTTCATTACAATGGTTTCAAATCAGTTTTATTCCACTGTAATTATGCCCCTGTTGACTAATCAATATGCACGTTTACAGCTGAACACATGCCCATTGCCTAAACTTGATATGCTTGCTATGTGTGTAACATATAGCATTAAAAATATTTTAGGGTAAACGTGTTTGGTTCATGTAAAATAATACAACTTAGTAAAGCTAACTATGGTGCTCAATTTAGTATTTTAACTGTGTCAAAAGGGCAGTAGCAAAGTTAACCCTACATCAATCCCACCTCGAGTTGTTTAAGACCACTAACTTCACTGTCACAAGGATTTCACTTGGAAATGTGATCTTGTCATTTATTTTAGCATGAAAATGCTTCTAGATTACATCTCAAAGCCTCTTTCTCAGTCTTTTGGCAGGCTACTGGCTCCTTCCCCTTCTAGAACTTACATGTGCTGATCAGGCATTGGCATACCTTTGCTCTCAAAACATAAATGCTTTCAGTGAAGAGAAGGGAGTTTCAACAGCTATTAGGTGACAGGGAAAGCCAGCTCAGAGGTAGTCCAGCACATCAGTTGGCAGTTCCCAAGGGGTTTTCTGTGATCCAACCTGTCACAGTCCCATCTTCTGGCATTTGGAAGTTTAAGAACACCCGGAGCATGGGGTTGCATTCCTGACCATCTTAGCTAATAGCCATTGATGGACCTATTCTGCAGGAACTTATCTAATTATTTTTTGAACCCAGTTATACCTTTGTCCTTCACAGCATCCCATAGCAACAAGTTCTACAGGTTTACTATGCATTGTGTGAAGAAGTACTTTCTTATGTTTGTTTTAAACCTGCTGTTTATTAATTTAATTGGGTGACTCCTAGTTCTTGTGTTATGTGAAGGGGTAAATAGATTCATAGATACTAAGGTCAGAAGGGACCACTCTGATCATCTAGTCCGACCTCCTGCACAGCACAGGCCACAGAATGTCACCCACCCACTCCTATGAAAAACCTCACCCATGTCTGAGCTATTGAAGTCCTCAAATCATGGTTCAAAACTTCAAGGAGCAGAGAAGCCTCCCTCCAGTCAACCATGCCCCATGCTACAGAGGTAGGCAAAAAAACCTCCAGGGCCTCTCCAATCTGCCCTGGAAGAAAACTCCCTCCTGACCCCAAACATGGCAATCAGCCAAACCCTGAGCACATGGGCAAGATTCACCAGCCAGATACCCAGGAAAGAGTTTTCTAGAGTAAATCAGATCCCATCCATCTAATATCCCATCTCAGGGGATTTGGCCTATTTACCCTGAATATTTAAAGATCAATTAATTACCAAAATCCCATTATCCCATCATACCATCTCCTCCATAAACTTATCGAGTAGAATCTTAAAACCAGATAGATCTTTTGCCCCCACTGCTTCCCTTGGAAGGTTATTCCAAAACTTCACTCCTCTGATGGTTAAAAACCTTCGTCTGATTTCAAGTCTAAAACTTCCTGGTGGCCAGTTTATACCCATTTGTTCTTGTGTCCACATTGGTGCTGAGCTTAAATAATTCCTCTCCCTCTCCTCTATTTATCCCTCTGATATATTTATAGAGAGCAATCATATCTCCCCTCAACCTTCTTTTAGTTAGGCTAAACAAGCCAAGCTCCTTGAGTCTCCTTTCATAAGACAAGTTTTCCATTCCTCGGATCATCCTAGTAGCCCTTCTCTGTACCTGCTCCAGTTTTAATTCATCCTTTTTAAACATGGGAGACCAGAACTGCACACAGTATTCTAGGTGAGGTCTCACCAGTGCCTTGTATAACGGTACTAAAACCTCCTTATCCCTACTGGAAATGCCTCTCCTGATGCATCCCAAAACCGCATTAGCTTTTTTCACAGCCATATCACATTGGAAGCTCATAGTCATCCTATGATCAACCAATACTCCAAGGTCCTTCTCCTCTTCCGTTACTTCTAATTGATGCGTCCCCAACTTATAACTAAAATTCTTGTTATTAATCCCTAAATGCATAACCTTACACTTCTCACTATTAAATTTCATCCTATTACTATTACTCCAGTTTACAAGGTCATCCAGATCCTCCTGTATAATATCCCGATCCTTCTCCGAATTGGCAATACCTCCCAGCTTTGTATCATCTGCAAACTTTATTAGCACACTCCCACTTTTTGTGCCAAGGTCAGTAACAAAAAGATTAAATAAGATTGGTCCCAAAACCGATCCCTGAGGAACTCCACTGGTAACCTCCCTCCAACCTGACAGTTCGCCTTTCAGTAGGACCCGTTGCAGTCTCCCCTTTAACCAATTCCTTATCCACCTTCTGATGTTCATATTGATCCCCATCTTCTCCAATTTAACTAATAATTCCCCATGTGGCACGGTATCAAATGCCTTACTGAAATCTAGGTAAATTAGATCCACTGCATTTCCTTTATCTAAAAAATCTGTTACTTTTTCAAAAAAGGAGATTAGGTTGGTTTGGCACGATCTACCTTTTGTAAAACCATGTTGTATTTTGTCCCATTTACCATTGACTTCAATGTCCTTAACTAATTTCTCCTTCAAAATTTTTTCCAGGACCTTGCATACTACAGATGTCAAACTAACTGGCCTGTAGTTAACCGGATCACTTTTTTTTCCTTTCTTAAAAATAGGAACTATATTAGCAATTCTGCAATCATTCGGTACTATTCCTGAGTTTACAGATTCATTAAAAATTCTTGCTAATGGGCTTGCAATTTCAGGTGCCAATTCCTTTAATATTCTTGGATGAAGATTATCTGGGCCCCCCGATTTAGTCCCATTAAGCTGTTTCAGTTTCGCTTCTACCTCTGATATGGTAATATCTACCTCTATATCCTCCTTCCCATTTGTCATGCTACCATTATCCCCAAGATCCTCTTTAGCCTTATTAAAGACTGAGGCAAAGTATTTGTTTAGATATTGGGCCATGCCTAGTTTATCTTTAACCTCCGCTCCATCGTCAGTGTTAAGCGGCCCCACTTCTTCCTTCTTAGTTTTCTTCTTATTTATATGGCTATAGAACCTTTTACTATTGGTTTTAATTCCCTTTGCAAGGTCCAACTCTACTCGACTTTTAGCCTCTCTCACTTTATCCCTACATGTTCTGACCTCAATTAGGTAGCTTTCCTTGCTGATCCCTCCCATCTTCCACTCCCTGTGTGCTTTCTGCTTCTTCATAATCACCTCTCTAAGATGCTTGCTCATCCAGCTTGGTCTACAACTCCTTCCTATGAATTTTTCCCCCTTTCTTGGGATACAGGCTTCCGATAGCTTCTGCAGTTTTGATTTAAAGTAATCCCAGGCCTCCTCTACCTTTAGATCCATAAGTTCTTCAGTCCAATCCACTTCCCTAACTAATTTCCTTAATTTTTGAAAGTCAGCCCTTTTGAAATCAAAAACCCTAGTTGCAGATTTATTTTTGTTAATCCTTCCATTTAGTTTGAACTGAATTAGCTCATGATCACTTGAGCCAAGATTATCCCCTACAACCATTTCTTCTATGAGGTCCTCGCTACTCACCAAAATTAAATCTAAAATGGCATCCCCTCTAGTTGGTTCAGCAACTACTTGATGAAGGAATCTATCAGCTATCGCATCTAGGAAAATCTGAGCCCTATTATTATTACTAGCACTGGTCCTCCAGTCTATATCTGGGAAGTTAAAGTCTCCCATGATCACGCAGTTTCCATTAGTATTTACTTGATTAAAGACATTAAAAAGGGCTCTATCCATATCCAAATTAGATCCCGGAGGTCTATAGCACACCCCAAGCACTATCGTAGGAGAGGCTTTACTAGTTTTCTTCCCCAATGTAATTATTGCCCAGACGGACTCTGTCTAATCCATTGCATCGCTTCTTATTTCTTTACATTCTAACTCATCATTGATATACAATGCTACTCCACCCCCTTTACCTTTGTTTCTGTCTTTCCTAAACAGCACATACCCTTCAATACCTGTAGTCCAGTCATGACTACTATTCCACCATGTTTCTGTTATCCCTATAATATCTGGTTTCACTTCCTGCACCAGTAGCTCTAGTTCCTCCATTTTGTTACCTAGACTCCTCGCATTGGTGTACAAACATCTTAATTTTTGCTGTTTGGCCTCGCTCACATTTTGTACCCTATTAGGCACAGTCATTCTACAGTCAGTATAACCTATTAGACTAGTATCCACACCGCCCTCGCTCCTTATATACATTCTCCTACCCATGGCTGTATCCTTTCTTACTTCATCTTCTTCCCTCTCAATGCTAAAATCTGGCGTGGAGATTTTTTGGACATCTCCCATCCATCTCCCCCCAATTCCTAGTTTAAAGCTCTCTTTATCAGTTGTGCCAGCCTCGATCCTAGAAGTCTATTTCCTTCCCTACTCAGATGAAGTCCATCCCGAGAGAACTGACCTCTGTCCGTGAATGCCTCCCAGTGGCCATACATCCCAAAGCCCTCCTTATAGCACCACTGCCTAAGCCATCTGTTGACAGTCATAATCTTGTCACACCTTTGTTGCCCTTCTCTAGGAACAGGAAGGATCCCGCTAAAGATCACCTGAGCCTCAATTTCCTTAAGCGTCTTCCCCAGCCTAGCATAGTCTCCCTTGATACTTTCCAGCGAGAATCTGGCTGTATCATTTGTTCCCACATGAAGGATAATTAGGGGATTCTTTCCTGCTCCCTTGAGGATCCTTTTCAACCTCAGGTCTACATCCCGTATCTTAGCACCCGGAAGACAGCACACCCTTCTATTCTCAGGATCAGCTCTAGTTACAGGCCTGTCTATTCTTCTCAATAAAGAGTCCCCGATCACATAGACCTGCCTTTTCCTGGTGACAGTGCTATTCTCCAGTCTCTCCCCTCTTCCCTCTTGCTGCAAGTTCTTTCCATTCCTATTTTCCCTTACAATCCTCTTCAACCCATCCTGTATCCTCCTGGGGCTCATATTTGGTATAGTCTCCCTTGACTCTTCCCCTTTTTCTATAGGACTAGCCTCTCTTCTCTTCTTCCTTACCCTTCCACCTTCAACAAGTACCTGCTGAGCCCCTTCTTCATTTTCCAACTCTGCAAACCTGTTCCTAAGCTCTATTTCTCCTTCACTAGCCCGTCTTTTTCTCTGCCTGGTTCTTTGAGTCACATGTTTCCACTGACCACTTTCCTCATCCAGTCTCTCCTCAAAATTCCCCAGCCCTGCTTCCATCCGAGAGTCTGAGCTTTTCCCTTCAGATACCTCATATCTTTGCTCCATCATCTGCTCAAACCCCTTCCTAAACTCAACGAGACTTTCCACCTGCATCTCCAAACCTCGGATCTTTTCCTCCATCAGCTCTATCAGATGGCATTTCATGCAGACAAAACTCTTACCGGTTCCCCCCTCCAGGATCATGTACATACCACAGCTTCCACATCCAGTCATCCTCAATGTGTCTTTCACTGCAGGAGTCACTCCCACAGCTTCCTCTGTATCTGTCATCTCCTTCCCACCTAAATCCTGTTAATCTGGGAAACACAAGCCACACCAAAAAGAACACCCCCCCAGCAAAAGCAAAGCCCAAACAAGCACCACAAGCCAAACTCCCCTTTCAAACTCCCACTCAAACTCCCCTGTTTAGAACTCTGTTTGCTAGCTCCAGTGCCGCTGCAGCTGTCTGTGCCGCTGCCTGACTGGCTGGCTACCTTTATAGGGCCCCTAGTCAGAAGCCCCACCCCCTAGGCAGGGCTCAGCTGCTCTCTCAGCACAAAGCCCCACTCCCTAATCAGGCTCAGCTGCTCTCCCAGCACAAAACCCCTATACACACACACACACACACACAAATACAAATACTAAAAATACAAAACCAAGTACAACTACCTTCTCCTCCAACAGAACTCCCACTCCAACTCCCCTGTTTAGAGCTCTGTTTGCTAGCTCCTGTGCCGCTGCAGCTGTCTTCCCTAACACTTCCCTATTCACTTTCCACATACCTGCATGTTTTTATAGCCCTCAATCATATCCGCCATCTTAGATTTCTCTTTTAAGATGACTAGCACCAATCTTTTTAATCTCTCCTTGTATGGAAGCTGTTCCATGCCCCTAATTATTCCCATTGCCCTTCTCTGTACTTTTCCAAATTCTAATATATCTTTTTTGAGAGGGGGTGACCAGAACTGTACGCCATATTCCAGATACTACTAAGTCACCCAGTTTAGTGGGATCCCTTTGTAAGTCCTTGCAGTCAGCTTTGAATTCAACTATCTTGAGTGATTTATTAAGATGGCAATTTCTGGTAACAGGACCAGCTCCAATCACAGAATAGACAATCCAACACACTACAGGTGTATTTAAAAAATAAAATACTTGCACAATTAAAAGGGGGGTGTTTGTGCATGTATACACATGTAAAATTTGTTTTTAAAGTGCACCACTCAAAAACGTCTGGCCATATGTACTCAAAATCTTTGACTGCATCTACATGATCCGCTACATAAAGGACAAAAGGAACCCAGGACTTAAATGGTCTATAGACAACTAGATGATGACACAGCAGATTTTTACAGTAACTAATGGAATGAGCTGCCCAGCATCATACTAGAAACTCTCCAAGTTATTTGTTCATGGAAATCATGGGATCTCACAGGTGATCTGCCAGACACATTCATGCACTCACCCAGACACTGACCTGCAGCCTGGGAGAGGACAGTGGGGGAATAACTAGTATTAGAGGTAGGACTGGTAGCACTACCTATTCTGAAGGCTGCCCCACACTTCACTCTGTTTTTGGTTTCATATAACTTTACCAAAATGTAACCCTTCAGGCTGAAGTCTTCCAGCCAACTGTTTCTCCTCCGGCTGAAGCCTTCTGGAAAATTTCAGCTATTTCTGAGAACATGAAAGAAAAATACATTGTTCTACCATTTTTAACAAAAATGCAGATGCCCTGTTCTTTGAGAAGCTCTAGCACCCCCGTGCTTTGGGGCAGGGGTATGAATATTTAGTGAGGACATGACCTTCATCTCAGGGTTGTGCTGCCTCCAGAAAAATCTACCCACCTTTAGCAAAGTTATAGTTTAAGCATTTGAAACATCACAATTTGCACATGCTCAGTAGAGACCAGCTAGAGTTTTAGAGAAATGGACAGTGACTAAATGCTCATGTGACCTCGCTGCAGCTTTCCCTGGAATCACCCGGGGGGGGGGGGGAGTAGAAAGGGGGGGATGGGGGATACAATGCCAACTCTCCAGGATTGGCCTGGAGTCTCCAGGAATTAAAGATTACGTGTGAAAAAACCTCCAGGAACACGTGCAACCAGAACAGGCAACCCTAAATCCTACTCAACTCCCCGCATGGAGCAGCCGCGGGGGCGAACTCTGCTCCCCAGAGGCCCCACACCCGGCGGGCCCGGGGTCTCTCCTGCCGCCGAGCACCCCGCCCGGGCGCTGCGAGGAGGCTCAGCCAGAGGCGCAGTGCCCAACACTCCACCCCCTCCCCTCCCGGCTCAGGGCGCGCTACTGCTCCGCGGGCTCCAGTCCAGCGGCCGAGCGCTTCCCAGGCCCTGCGCGCGCCGCGCACAGGCCGACTCGGCACGTTTCCTCGTTCCGCGCCCCTCGCCTCGATGTGACGTGACGTGACGTGACACCCCCCTCGGGGCGTGGCCAGTTCCTAGCGCAGCCCCGACCTCTGGCCGCTTTGGCGCATGCGTCCTCCCGCTTTCGGCTTGTGGCCCCACGTGACCTGGTGGGGCGGCGCTGCGTGTCTGTCTCTTCGGGTCCCCGCTGGTGGCGCGGAGGGGGAGGGGGCGCGGATCCATCATGGCGTCCATGCAGGTGAGGAGCTAGCGGCGGAGCCGGGGAGGAGGGTCGCCGGGCGGGGCGTTGGAGTAGGGAGAGCGGCGTTTCCGGGTGACCGGAGCAGCCCCTGGCGGGAGGGGAGGTTCGGGGCGGCTGGGCGGGGGAAGCTGCGGCGGTTGGTGGGGAGGCTCTGGGGTGTCCGTGGATACAGTGTGGGGGGAATAGGAAGGTACCTCTCCTCGGGTCATGGGGAGCACTGTAAACACCCCCCCCCCACACACACACATACAGCAGGTGTGTGTGATGGATGTGGCAGACACCCCGCCCCCCGGGGAGTGTGTGTGTGAGAGAGAGAGAGAGAGAGAGAGAACGGGGGGAGTTCTGGTAGAGAGACCCCCCCATAGTCTGCGCGAAAGAGGTATGATGGAGAAGACCTCCCCTGGGGCGTGTGTGAAGTGGGGATGAGGGTCTCCTCTCCCGCCCCCCCCCCCCGGAGTGTGTAAGGAATGGAGGATGTGATAGCGAGAACCCCCTTCCTGTCCCCTCGGTGCATGTAAGGATCATTCTGGGTACTGCAGAGAGACTCCCAAAGTCTTCCTAAGGGAGGTTATGAAGACTGGAGAGGGCATGGCGGCCTGAGGTTGGGGTGGGTCTCACAAAAAGACAGCCTTGATATCAGGAGTCGGTGGTGGCTGGGGAGGGGAGTCTTCCCAATGAGAGGGAACAGCAGGATGGCTGACTGGCTTCTTGGGCTTGGCTGCAGTGGTTGTAATAACATGAAAGGTCTTGCTGCTGTGACAGGTTTCTACCAGAATTTCTTCTTTCTTTCGACCTTTTGTGGAGGAGTTTTTAGATGGTGGCAGTTGAAACAGCTGTGAAGGTTTTGATTACTTTCTCTGTGCAACACACTAAATTTGAAGGTAGAAGTGTCCACATTTACAGTATTAGGACAGGGTTATGAAATGTTCTGAGAAGTGAGACTAGTGATAACAAACATGAACAGTCCTATTAGAAAAGGAGTACTTGTGGCACCTTAGAGACTAACAAATTTATTAGAGCATAAGCTTTCGTGAGCTACAGCTCACTTCATCGGATGCATTCTTTTTGAGAATACAGACTAACACGGCTGCTACTCTGAAACCTGAGTCCTATTAGAGTTAGTCTCTAAGGTGCCACCGGTACTCCTTTTCTTTTTGCGAATACAGACTAACACGGCTGCTACTCTGAAACCTATGAACAGTCCTGGAACTGAATTATTTCACTCATAACAAAGTGGTGCCTTTTTTCTTAACACATTTTCACATCTCCTTTATCTCTGAAAAATTAATACTACTTTTTGCCTTTTCTTTTTCCTTTCCGGAGCAGTGTCCTCTGCCCAATTTCTTATCTTTTCCCTTTTGTTTTTTACTCTTACCTTCTGAGCCAGGTTTCAGAGTAGCAGCTGTGTTAGTCTGTATTCGCAAAAAGAAAAGGAGTACTTGTGGCACCTTAGAGACTAACAAATTTATTAGAGCATAAGCTTTCGTGAGCTACAGCTCACTTTATCCGATGAAGTGAGCTGTAGCTCACGAAAGCTTATGCTCTAATAAATTTGTTAGTCTCTAAGGTGCCACAAGTACTCCTTTTCTTTTTTTTCTTCTGAGCCAGTGGACTTCAAAGTGAAATAAACTAATTAGTGGCCAAAAAATCCCTTTTACCATGAGTTAAGATTGCTTGGTTATATATCAAACTCAGAGGTCTGAAAACCAGGAAATGCAGTTAGGGCCGCCCATGCAACCTCACCACCTCCTCACTATTGTACCTAGGCCTCACCACTGCAAGCAGGGAATGCAGTTTTCTGAAAACTGCGTTCTTTGGTGTATAAATGTTTCTATTTGTTACTTCTTCCCCTCTTATAACCCGATTCATCCAGTGCCTGGAGCAAAGTACAACTGTATTACAATGGAGTAGTGTTAGGGTGCTTTGGTGGAGCTGGCAGGGTGCTGTGAGCCCCCAACTCTCTTGCTGCCCCTGCCATAACCCCCTTCCTCTCACTGCAGCCCCAAACCCGTCTCTCCCTATTCCTCCAGTCTTTCACCCCCTTCCTTCTCAAAACCATTCATGTCTAATTTTTCTCCCAAAGACTTTGGTTACATTCAGGCCCCACCTACCCCCAAATTGCTACAATTTGAGAGTTATAGATGGCAGTCTCTTAGCCACATAGCCCCAAAGTCCTTTTATCTTAGGGTGGGACTTGTGATTAATTTTATCTTTAATTGTTAATTGAAGAGTGAGCTCCCAGCAGTAAAGAGGTCTGTGATTCAACCAGTCATTTGTATCGTTCAATTTAACAGTACAAGGCAGTTGAAGGAAACAGGTTTTTTGTTTGTTCATTTGGTTTTTTTTGGGAGGGGAGGCGCTGCCACATGGGAACCCCTTGGTCAAATTACCCCAAGTTTGGATCATTACTGTTAACCTGCATCCTGAAAGACACACCAAAGGCATTCCCATTTACCATTTGGAATGTAGAGTACTTATAAGAATTAGAATTTTACAGCATATAAAATGGCAGGAGTGGAAACCCTCTAGCTCAGGGGTCTCAAACTCAATTTACCTGAGGGCCAGTGCCAGTCTTAAAATCCTCCCAGCGGGCCAATAATGTCACTCATGCTGCCCAGAACCCCCCCCCCACAACTCCGCCCCCCCACCTGCCTAAGGCTCTGGGAGGGAATTTGGGTGGGGGAGGAGGTTTGGGGTAGGAGATTGGGGTGCAGGTTCTGTGGGAAAGTTTGGGTGCAGAAGGGGTGAGAGGTTGGGCTCTGGAAGGGAGTTTGGGGTGGGGGTCAGGGGTGCGATGCTTACCTGAGGCTCCAAGGTGGGGCAGGCTGGGAGCCCTAGGGAGGGGCCAGAAGACATATGGAGCAAGCAGGCAGACAGACACTGCTCAGCTCCACTGTGCTGCTGGGGCCCCAGGCCATTTTAAATCGCCTGGGGTGGGGAGCACCCAGGGGCGGCAGGTGGGGCCAAGAGAGAGACCCAGCTCCAAAACGGCTGGAGCCTCGCAGGCCACATTGGGGAGGCTAGCGGGTGGCAGATGGCCTACGGGCTGTGAGTTTGAGACCCCTCTCTAGCTGTTTTTCTGTATTGGTGCATGCACAGTGTAAAAACAGACACTTTCTTAACTACTGTTCTCAAATTGGGTCCCCCCAAAATTTATTGAGTGCCATGCACTACCTTGGGTAGAATTTAATAGGTTGAGACCATTTTGACTCATAGCTCAGTAATAGTTTGATCTCCAGTGCTGGGCAAAAAAAAAAAAAAAACACCCAGAAACTTTTTCTAAAATCACTGACCCTTGACTCTCCAGAAAGATGCACAATTTCAAAAAGATCCAACTAAGCATGTTTTAGAGGACCTAGAAACATTGACTTTTCAACAGATGTCATGAGGTAACCTTAACTATAGTGGTGCTACCCCTCAGACAGCCCACAGAGAAGATGTACCAAATGGTGAGAAGAGAAGATGGAGCAAAACACACATGGCTGTGCTGATATCCAGCTTCAGGGTTTATGGGTTGGAGTAATATGGATAAGTGAAAAAATAATAATTAAGCTAGGAAATTATGTGAGTGAAATGTATTTGACTCTGGAATGGTCTCCCAATAAAGTAATGGAAGTCCAGTTTTATGAGTCATTTAAAACAAGACTGGATAAAGCACGTGAGAACATACAGTACCAGACAATCCCCATTTAGCAGGAAGATGGGCTAATAGATCTTTGGCTCCATTTTCTGTAAGAATCTGTATGCCAGATTATTTTTGCAGTTTGGTCTTTATTTAACATTCAGAATTCTTTATGCACCTTAGTTTTGACTAATTACAAATTATGTCCCCAAAAGTTTCTGTTAAACAAAAAAGTCTGTAAAGAGGTATAAACACTATGTAGAAGAGACTATTGTGAAGCTTTAAGGAGATACAACCTGGGACTTGGGAGACCAGGGTTCTGTTCTTGTATTTGCCACTGGTCTGTGTTGTGAAATAAACTGTACAAGAGCACACCTGTTTTTCAGTTCGTCTATCTGTAAAAGGGAGATGATTGCTGCCTTTGTAAAGCACTTTGAGATCCACAGATGCAAAGTGCTATCTAAGAGCTATCTAGTATTAATAATAATGTTTTAGCTAGTGTCTGTTTCTTGGAAAATATGGCAGTGGGAAAGTCTAATTTAGTGCTTGTTTTTATATTATAGATGTTAATCTCAAGGGCATCTGTTAAACTCACTGATAGTGTCTAAGGGACCCCTTATTTCCCTAGGCCTTTTGATCAGGGAATCCAAGGAGCTAGTGAAGCATTGTTTTTGTTTCCATCTTACTAATTATGTAGCCTTTTAAAACACATTTTTAGAGCACATTTTGTAACATTTTCTTGAAGTTGAGAGATTCTGTTCAGTTATTTAATGAAAAGTCTACAAAATGGAAGAGAAGCTTTTGATTTAGAGTGAATGTTAAACAATTTAGATCAGAAGGGATCTTTAAACTGGCTAAAATACTTTGTGTTGATATCTGCTTAACTTTAATGACTAATATATTGGCTAGAGGAAGTCTTTGGTAAAGATTGAACAACCCAATTACTCCAGTTAAAGTGTGAAAGCTGACAATATAGATTTTGAGGCCCTCAATACCTGCAGCAAACAAGGGAAAATCAGAATTGTTATTCCTCATTCCTTCTCAGGTACAAAATGAGCAGGAGAAAAACCTTTAAGTAAAACCAAAAACCCTCCCCCAAACCTTTCAGGTCATTTTAATGATGATTTTCTAGCAAGTTTTTTAAAAAAATCTTTTTTAGGTCATCTTTAAAACTAGACTGGAACAAGTACGTGAAAATAGGTTGTGACATTTTCGATCTCCAATGTCTGATTCTAAAAATCACGTTAAGTGTTAAATCTAGTTCTCTCTGCAGTAGGTTGTCCACTCTTTTTATTTGGGACCTGATTATCAGAGGACTTGTTTAAATTTTAAAATAACTCTGATCCACAAACTTATTGAGGTTTCATTTGGTTATAGTAAGATATCTTGATGTAGTTGCTGTTGTACATAATATAACAATGTAATAGACATTCCTTATTCAAGAAATGGTGCTATATTTAATTATACTACATCAGTGGTCCCCAAACTCTGGTGCATGCTCTCCTAGGAGTGTGTGGAAGGACATTCGTGGGGGTGTGCGGCAGGGCGCAGGTCAGCCGTATGTGGGGGTGGTGAGGAAGTGCCACCCAGCACCACTCGGCCCAGCCCAGCTCTGACCCCAGCCACAGTTCTACTCTGCCCCCTGTTGTTTGAAATTATTTGAATTTGAAGTTATTTGAAAGTTATGAATGTCTTAGAGCAAATGGATAGTGTGGATTTGCTTATGAAGTCTCAACTATATTGGCTACTGCTGCTTCCACTGTTTACAGAGGTTAAACTTATGAATAAGAACATAAGAATAGCCATACTTGGTCAGAACAATGGTTCATCTAGCCCAATATGGCTGATGCCAGATGCTTGAATGAGTAAACAGAGCAGGGAAATTTATCAAGCGAACCATAACCTATTTTCCAGGCCCAGCTTTTAGCAGTCGGAGGTTTAGGGACACCTATAGTATGGGGTTGGGTCCCTGCCTGTCTTTGCTAATAGCCATTGATGGACCTATCTTCCATTAACTTACCTAATTTTTTTTTTTTTTTTGAACCCAGTTATACTTTGGCCTTTACAATATCCCCTGTCAATGAATTTCACAGGTTGATGGTGTGTTGTGTGAAGAAGTACTTCCTTATGATTGTTTTAAACCTGCTGCCTATTATTTTCATTTGGTGACCCCTAGTTCTTGTGTTATGTGAAAAGGTAAATAATACTTTCTTAACTTTTTCCACACCATTCATGATTTTTTAGACTTCTATCATAGCCTCCCCCCGCCCCCCCGATCTCTTTTCTTAGATGAACAGTTCCAGTCTTTTTAATCTCTCGTCCTGTGGAGGTTGTTCCACACCCCTGATGATTTTTGTTGCCCTCCTCTATTCTTTTTCCTGTTCTAATGGGACCAGAACTGCACTCAGTATTCAAGGTGTGGGCATACCATGGATTTATGTTATGATATTTTCTGTTTTACTATTATCCTTTTCCTGATGGTTCCTAACATTCTGTTGGCTTTTTGGATTGCTGTTGCTCATTGAGCAGATGTTAACATCTTCTTCATGTAAGAGACAGATGTAAATAATGTAAAAATACACCTATATTTATGAACCATAATATAATTTTGTCTTGGGGATTTGGTGATGCATACAAACCATGCACATTTTATAAAAATCCCTGGATAAAATTGGTGGTAGCCTTTCCCTTGTTAAAGACTTAGAGACAATCCTTATGCACTGAAATTTTTAGCATTAATTTGCTATTGACAACCAGCACTTATTCTAAATATTTTGAAACAATTAAGTTTCATTAAATTAGATTAATACTTGAAAATGTAATCTCTTCTAAATTTTAGCGAAATGCCTAAAACTTCATTGCACCAAAAAAATCACATAGTATTACATTACAAGATTTGAAATATAGAAAAAAAAGAACCTTTTTAACATAAGTTCCTAAAAAAGAAATACATATCTTCACAGCCAATACCAATACAGTTAACTAAAATACCAAACAAAATATCATAATTTAATATGATAAACATTTATTTAATGTTTCCTTTAGTGAGAGGACACACTGAAAATCAGAAAATGCCCTACTTCTCCCCTTCCCTTTCTCTGAGACTGCTAGTAATACAGTGTTTTGGTGTACACCAACAGAAAGTTAACACATTTTATGGTTCTACAGTCTATCTGTGAACTGTTAGTTTCTAACGCAATAAGACTGAGTAATGCAAGTTCCCTATTAAAACAGCTATGAGTGGGAAGTTAAAATGCCTTTTCCTGTTCATCCAGATGATGGTTATAATCTAAAAACTGCCTAACTTCTGCTTTACTAATCTTTTAGATGTATGCAAACTTAATAATCATAAGAACTAATCAAACTTGATTGTCTCTAGCATCCAAACTTGCAATAGTTAGGAATATAAGAACAGCCATACTGGGTCAGACTAAAGGTCCATCTAGCCCAGTATCCTGTCTTCTGACAATGGCCAATGCCAGGTGATCCAGAAGGAATGAACAGAATAGGCAATCAAGTGATCCATCCCATCGCCCATTCCCAGCTTCTGGCAAACAGAGGCTAGGTACACCATCCCTGCCCATCCTGGCTAACAGCCATTGAAGGACCTATCCTCCATGAACTTTAGTTCTTTTTGAGCCCTGTTATGCTGTTGGCCTTCACAACATCCTGTGACAAAGAGTTCCACAGGTTGACTGTATGTTGAATGAAGAAATACTTTCTTTTGTTTGTTTTAAACCTGCTGTCTATTAACTTCATTTGGTGACCCCTAGTTCTTAATTAATTAATAAATACCACTTCCTTATTTACTTTCATTACACCAGTCCTGATTTTTATAGACCTCTATCATATCTCCCCTTAGTAGTCTCATTTCCAAGCTGAAAAGTCCCAGTCTTATTAGTCTCTCCTCATATGAAAACTATTCCATACCCCGAATCATTTTTGTTGCCCTTTCCCAATATATCTTTTTTAAGATGGGGCGACCACATCTGCATGCAGTATTCAAGATGTGGGCATACCATAGATTTATATAGAGGCAATATGGTTACCTGTTTAGGACTTGATTCTGCCTTCATTATGCACCTCAAAGATCTCTAGAAATCAGTGAAAGGTTAGGGTGTGCAAGAAATGCAGGCTCAGATGCCTAATGTGTGCAGGTTCTTAATCTTCCTTTCTTTGAGATTGATATTTATACACATTAAGGTTTCCTAATGCTTTCTATTATAAGCATGAGCTCAGTTGTTTGTAACTTTACTAAAGTTGAACCATTGTGGCTGAAATTTTCCATGCTTGTTTTCTGCTTAAGATGATTATTTTTAGGTTTCAGGAGGAATGATTTAACCTTTTTGGAGAATATTAGGGCAAAATAGGTAGTTTTACCAGATAAGAGGGAAAAAATAATCCAGCTGCTACTTCGAAAAGCTCCAGCAGCAGGTTTGGAGGAAGAACTCAAAATTTGGAGGTGGGATAGTCCTGCAATTGGAAGGATGCATTTCTATACCCAATCCAGTTCTGGTTATAAGCACCGCAAATTAAGTTATTTGCATGTGCTCAGTAGAGCCCCTTGGAGACTGGCAGCTAAAATCTGTGAGCATACTCTTAGTCCTCGTGCAGAGCCAGCAGGAGTTCTAGTCTCAGCACTTCTACTGACTTCCTGTTAATTTTGTGCATTTCGAAGCCTTTATTATTTGAGAGAGGCCATATGCTCTTGGCAGGTAAGGCAAGGATCATTCTCCTCCTTTTATAGGCAGGGTAACTGAGAGATAGCTCTGCCAGAAATGACTTGTGCTAGGAATAGAACCCAGACCTCTAATATGGGAGTCTCATCTACTTAGCCACACTCACTTTTGGAACAAATGTGTCAGATCAGTGTGCTTAGGTGTGCTCTCTTTGACCATTAGATCACACTTCCATCCAGAATGAGAAACAGAATCCAACAATCCTGATTCCCAACTTTCCTTTGCTAGTGCTTACACAATTATTATCTGATCACAAAATGAATGCTGCCTGTTCTAGTGTCTGGTTCTCATGGAGGATAAATGGCAATCTACTCTGCTACAGCCTTCTCCTTTAGCTGACATGGTAGTGGTATATGCTGTGAATCTAAAGGTCCTGGCTTCCAATCCTCTTGGTTGCCCCTGTGGTGGTTCATATGGTTCTTTATAATGAAATTTCTGTTTTTTCAGTTTGCTTTTCAGAAATACTTAGGAAACGACATACAAAAAAACCTACATTGAAAAAATGTTAAGGTTGCAATGTTTACTCTCAGTTAAGGAAATGGCAGAATTAAGGTTGCCTGTACAACCTTAATGCTGCCCCATTGTGCATTAAAATAGTCTTTAATTACATTATGCCATGTTATTTATTCTGCAGACCTTTGCCTCATTAAGTGCCACAGGATGGACAGTGAATGAGATAGTTGCAAGAAGAGAAAACACAAAAGAACGTTCTTTAATGGACTGGGATGTAGGAGAGCTGTGTTCCATTTCTAGCTCTGGCATAGACTTCCTATATGATGTGGCCAAGTCAATCATAACATATTTGTGGAAGCAGACTGAATTGAGATTGCACAGGCAGCCTTAATTTTTGCATTTGTTAACTTTTGAGTGCTTAACTTTACAACCATAGTGTATTTTAATGTATATTTGTATGTAATCTAAATGTTTCAGAATTTCACACATAAAAATATGCATATGTTTACATATTGAATGAGTGCATTCAGTCACTGTATTTGCAGATATCTTGAAGAAAAAATGAGTCAAATGACCAGTTGTAACTGCACCTATCATTTTGTTCATGCAGTTCCAAGAGTGTGGGATATGCTGTTTTTTAGATTTAGAATTATTTTAAGACAACCAAAGCTTTTTGGTAATTGCTGTGTTCAGCTGTTATGAATAGTGATGCAGTGATAAATGGGTATGAATTTTAAGCTGTCTCACTTTAAAATAATATTGCATAATAAAACTTTGACATTTGTTGCATGATGACAGTAGCTAGAAACTGCATATCCTAAGTAGTCTGTAGAAATCTTGTCTTGAAGTAGTTCATTTGACCTACTTACCTGACTCCAATATTTTAATGTGCTAAATAAAAACTGCTGAAAATTCAGTATGTTACTATGGAAAGAAATAAACATTCACTTACTGGTTGTTTCAACTTGAGGGGGAGCAGGGAAAGAACAATCTGAAAAATACCAGTTCTTCTAAATGTTTTCAGAAAGAAAATGTAAATCACAAGCTATATTGGTGGGCAAATTAAAAATAAAATAACTTTGATTCTGTTTAATTTATATGTAAATAGGTTTCTGATTCTACAGTCAGGTCTTTGTTAATATTAGTGGGTCTTTTTGGGGGTTGAAGCATTTGTCCATATGAGTCTGGTGGCAAGCTCAAGCTAGCATGTCATGTTGTGTTTTATATTTTCAACTTACTCATCTAAATACTGCTGTATGTTTCATAGTGAGGCAGCATGTAGTGGCAATATTCATTATTTTTGCCATTAGAATATAACTGATTATTTTAACCTTTGCAGTTTCCTTTTCCCTCTACATGTGGTCCATATTTTTATCTACATCTATATAGATAGATATGTAGATGTGTGTGAAATGCTTCTGTGCTAGTGTGTTTATTACGAACTGAAACATCAGTACTGTTGGGAGTTTAGTGCCCATCAGGTCCTTGAGACTAGATCAAAGAATGTGTAAATGAAATAGAATTGTTGATGGGTGTGGTAATATGTGGTCCTGTTTATCCATAAGAATGCACAACATATCCGTGCTAGTATAGACTTTTGCTTAGTAAAAGATGTATGAAGTAGTAGTTTTAAAAGTTAAATAAATTATATTAAGCAGGTCACTCTAAAAATCTGTATTTCACACTGGTTTTGACCTTTTTTGTCCCACATCATAGCAGCTATATTTCCAGAGGATGGTTGGATGCCAGTATGACTGGGTCCGGGTTCCTCTCTGGAGCTCCAAGATACTGTTGTAATACAAATAATAAATAACATAGGTCTGCCACCTGGCAGCATAGAACACTGTTAGAATTAACTAGACCACAAAGCTAGCTGCCTCTTATTTTGGAAAATTTTAAAAATAAAAGATTTTAAAAAGTTTATATTAAAACCAAAATAATTCTTTTCTAAAACATTTCCTTCATTTCGTATGCATTCTAGTTTTATCGTCGGGTTGCTCATTTCCTGGTCTTGCACTGTTTGCTTTATTTACTTTTTTTAAAATCAGAATATCCAAATCAATGTTCTATTGGATATACCTTTAGCTATTCATATATAGAAGTAAGTGGGGATTTTTCATTTGGCAATTAGTGGCTGCTGGATGTGTAAATCAATGACTGTACATGATCTATTGGTTTGGACCAGCACATTTGAAAAAAGTTTGCTTATTGTCTTTGAAAATCCATAGTGTCTTCTTTCCAGTAGTGTCAACTAAGAGTATGTATACGCTACATTTTACAACTCGTGGCAGAGAGTCTCAGAGCCTGCATTTATATACTTTGGCTCATGCTACAGAGCTAAGAACAGCTGTGTAGACATTGCAGCTTGGACCCTGAAGCTCAGGGACGGATGTGGGAGGAAGGTATACACAGTGGTTTCAGTGCCAGAGAGCAAGCCCAAGTGTGTAGACCTGGGCTCTTGAGATTTGCTGCCATGGGTTTTAAAACACAGCGTACATATACCCTCAATATTGGGTTGGAAGCTCCTCTCATTATTTCCATGGATTGCTTGGTATTATGCAATTTTTTTCTGGATTATTCCATTTGATTTCATATATTTTGAAAGCACCTGATGTGATCTGCTTGAGTTTGTTTATACATGTGCATTTTGTAGTTCAAGCACCTGGAAGGTGGTAATAGGGAATTATTTAAAGTTGGAGGACTAGGGCAGTGGCTGCTGTGCTGATGATATCTTTGAAAAAAGGTATAAATATTCTTGTAGAATCATAGGACTGGCAGGGACCTCGAGAAGTCATTTAGTCCAGTCCCCTGCACTCATGACAGCATTAAGTATTATCTAGACCAGTAGTTCTCAACCAGAGACCCTGGGGCCCTGAGCAGGTTTCAGGGGGTCTGCCAATCAGGACTGGCATTAGACTTGCTGTGGCCCAGGGCAGAAAGCCGAAGCTCCAACACATGGGGCTGAAGCCTGGGGTTCCAAGCCCTGCCACCCAAGGCTAAAGCCAAAGCCTGAGCAACTTAGGGCTTGTCTGCACTGGCACTTTACAGCGCTGCAACTTTCTCGCTTAGGGGTGTGAAAAACACCCCCCTGAGCGCAGCAAGTTTTAGCATTGTAAAGCGCCAGTGGTGGGAGCTACGCCCCTCGTGAAGGTGGGTTTTTTTTTTAGAGCACTGGGAGAGCTCTCTCCCAGCGCACTGTCGTGACTACACAAGCTACGTTAAAGCGCTGATGCAGCAGTGCTTTAACATTGCCAGTGTAGACTAGCCCTTAGCTTCACAGGGCTCCCTGAAGCGTGGAGCCCTAACGGTGGCCCTGCCTTTTATATGCAGAAAAACAATTGTTGTGGCACAGGTGGGCCATGGAGTTTTTATAGCATGTTGGGGAGGCCTTAGAAAGAAAGAGGTTGAAATCCCTTATTTAGACCATCCCTGACAGGTGTTTGTCTAACATTATGTGAGAGTCTTGCAAAACTGTGGAGCAATCTGAAATAGTATGTTGTGCTTGAGAGCCACAAATGGATAAGAGACATGGTTGCACAACAAAGTTGCTAACATTTTGTTGGAGAAGAGCACAGTTCTAAATTTCAAACTATACAGATGTTTTAAATTTTAATTCAGTTTTCGGACAGAACACCTTCAACTCGCAACAACAATTTAAAGGACACTGAATGTGTAAATACATACTGAAATATCAGTATGTGAAACTTTAGTTTAAGTAACTGTTCTTTTTACCCATATAAGTGAATAAACAGGTTAAATTGTTTAGTTTTTAATGAGATTTTGTAGCAATGAGGTTAATTGTTCATTGTGCAAAAAAAATTTTATTAGCTGCGTTTAAATTTAATTGAATGTCCACTTTTTGTATTGTAGTGTAAATAGGTTAGCACTTAATTTACATTCTTTGTTTTGTATACATGTTGTCCCCTTTTGAGCTTCTGGAGGCAAGGTCAAATACATTTGTAGGCTTGCAGTCTCTGCTAATTAGACTGGGAGGAGGGGACAAAAATAATCAACAATTTGACACTGAAAGAAAATAAGTGGACGGGAACCTTCAGTTTTGGGTGCCTTTGATATAGAAGCTTATTATGACTAAGATTAAGAATGTTTGTTGAGTAGTTTATTGATGTTAGGAGAAGTGATGACCCAATGGGGGTCATTATGATTTGTGTGTTGTAAAAGTTAGTTATAAAAAGGACTAAATAGAATGTACTTTGTAGCAGTCCTCTGAAGGTGTCCTGAGAGAGGTTTTTCCTGACGCCTTACTCTCCAGCGGGGAAGCAACTGGCCATTGCTGAATTGTTCCTATTTACTCAATACTGTCCCAGATTTTAGGTAAATATTTGGGTTGTTCTTAACCTATTGGTTGTGTCTGTGTGTGCTTAAATCTAATAAATGGTAGTTTTAGATAAGAGCATGCTTACCTCTATTAATTTTTCATTAGCTGGAGTGCTGTGTTCCCATTGCTTTATTCCTGACGCTGCCCGGAGTGAAACAGTTAAGTTACCACTGCTGTGGATTCTGAAAACTCTGGGTAACAGGCTTTGATCCTACAACACTTAGCTGCACCAAGATTGGCACAGCAAGCCTGGGAAGGAGAAGTGGAGCTGTGGCGCGCTCTGGGGAGGAGGTGGAGGTGAGCGGGGCGGGGGGGGGGGATCTGCAGCATGTAAGGGGGGGCACAGAGGAACCGCTTGCAGTAACACGAATTTGGATATAATGAGGTAGAGCAGCCCTGCTCCCTGGAGCGCTGCTTTACCGTATTTATATCCGAATTTGCATTATATCGGACCTCATTATATTGTGGTAGAGGTGTACCTAAAGTGCATATTTATGTACCGAAGTTACTTAGGAGCACAAATCTTATTGACTTTAAACTGCAAACTCTGGTAGAGAGAGAGAGCGAGCCTGGTTGAGCCTGGTTTTAGCTTTCTTGAGCTGTGGAAGTTCAAAATAGCATGGTGTGTTCTCTTACCACTTTTGTGTCAGAGTTTGTGGCTTTCTTACAGCAGGGATATTAATGAGACCCTGGACTTGCCTTTTGCAAAATAGATGAGCATTAGGTGTGAAATTTGTTAGACGAAAATTCCCCCACCCTTCTTGTGCCTGGGGCTGATTCAGGCTTTGTCTCCCCCTCCCAGGGCCGGCTCCAGGCACCAGCTAAGGAAACACGTGCCTGGGGCGACATTTCGGTCAATCTTGGGGCAGCGCTTCGGCGGCTCTCTGGCCGCCATTTTTTTTTTCTTCTTTTTTATTTTGCTTTGGCAGTCCGAGCGGCGGTTTGTTTTGTTTTGTTTGTTTGGTTGGGTTTTTTTTGCTTGGGGTGGCAAAAAAGCTCGAGCCAGCTCTGCCCCCTCCACCACCACCTCTTGGGGTTGTGTATTAATTTTTGTTGTCAGAAGGGATCACAGTACAACGAAGTTTGAGACCCTGTGGTGTAGTTAATCCGCCTCTCAGAGAGGCGGTAGCTAGGTCAATGAAGAATTCTTCCATCAACTTAACTGCATCTGCGGTGAGGGTTAGGTTGACCCAACTACATCACACAGAGCGCAAAATTTTTCACAGCCCTGAGCTAAGTCTATCTAATATTTTAGCGTAGACCAGGCCTAAGACTATAAAATTTGAAGAAAGTCAAACAAACAAACAAAAAAAAACGAGTAATGTGTAAATGAAAATTAAGAAAAAACAAAATGAAAATATTAAAAAAAACCCAGGATTTTATTCACCTTGAGACCTAATGTAGTCTAGGTCAAAGTTAAATTCTTTGAAAAGCATGTTTAACCAAGGGGTGAGGGTGGAATTTGTAGACCGAAAGCAATAAAGGAGTGGTAACTATGAAATTAGTAATGTGCAATAATTTAAAATGGATTTTATTGGATTTTTCGGGGGGAGGGGTGACCAAACATATTACAGGGTCTTTTATATACAGAGAAGGTGATCTGAAAGCTGTCAGATTTTGGGCCTTCTAACATTGATATGATTTCTTTTAAGACAGAGAGAAAAATCACTGACTGTTTTTCTGTAAATAATAATAAAATGCTGAGATTTTTAAAATGGTTGGTCTGGAGCTACCAAAAAAGTGGCTTTACTGTTTAATATATTTTCAGTAAAATCTTTTTGCAGGCTGACTGTTTGTGGGCCAATTCTCAGATTATTTGGAACAATTGAGTGCTTGACTCAGGCAAAAACAGCCTATATAATTAGAAGTTTATTAGCACTATTTACCTCGGGTACAGATAGAATCTTATAGATAAAATAGGAAATTCATCAGATCTGACTAAAGCAGCATATCACTAGAACTTGAACGTATTTATGCAGGATTTCAGTTAATACTGGCAAAATAGGAAAAAGGTAAGTTAACCTGTTCTTAGGTATGTGCTGAGTAATAAAGCATTACTTACAATATTATCTTAAACTTCAGTTACTATGCAAAGATATTTACTTTGTTACACTTCGGAAGTTTTATATTTTTATTTACAGTAATCAAGTATAGAATTCTGAGGCAATTCTAAATTTCAGGCTGTTTTTATTACCTTCAGAAGAATATACAAGATGTGTGTTCTTCTGTTAAATAACATATTAAACGACATTACAATAATTTTAAGGCTGCAGAATCAAACAGTAATAAATCAGGATGCCTATGCAATCTTAATTCATCTCTCTATTGTGAGTTTCCATATCTTAACATGCCTTTATTTCTTGTAAGTGTAACCTTACATCTGATTTCCTTCCTTTGTAATACTTGATTTTGGGATAATTCAGGGTGCATTTATTTAACTCAAAGACTTTAAAGTACTGATGTGCACAGTTAGAGAGCAAACACAGTCAGGTTAAGTAGTCTACCAATTAGAGCTGGGCAAAAATTTTTCGGCAAATGACGAATTACTGAAAAATGCATGTTTCAGTACCCCCTAACAATTTGTGAATTTAATACAAACTAGCCAAATAATTTTAGCCAATACATTTTGTTGGTACTGGGGCACCATTCACAAAAAAGCCAGGAAGAAGTGGTGGTGGTGGTACTCTATCCCCAGTAGTTAGTGCATTCAGCTGGGATGTGAGAGAGACAGGTTCAATTCCTCATTCTGACTGACATGGAGAAAGATGCACATTCAAATAATCTCATGTTGCAGGAGAGTGCCCTAAACAGTAGGTTAGGGGATATGTTGATGTCTGTGTCTCTCCAGTTGAAGCTGTTCTACTGGGTATAAATAGTTAATCATTGGAGCATGGACATAGACTTCGGTCTCCCACTTTCCGGGTAAGTGCCCAAACCACCGGACTGTCATTCTCTCTCTCTCTCTCTGGCCCAATGGTTAATTATTTATACAAAGTGGAATAGCTTGAGCAGGAAAGACTGAGAAAGATGTACCCCAGGCTACCCAGTAGCCAAGGGATTAGTGCATTCTTCTGCAGTGTGGGAGACCCAAATTCAGATCCCTGTTCCAATGACTGAACTGAGACACCCATATCAGAATATCCCATAGCTGTGAGGAATAGTGGTAGTTGTTACCTCTGTCAAAATGGCTCTATTTAAGAACTGTTGTCTTGACTCCAATTGTATTTTATGTAATCATAATAGTTAATAACAGCTTAATTACGACCTAATTGCTTTAAATTTGACCTATGCACAAGATTTTAATTTATATCTCTGGAATGTTTGAAGAGCGTTATTCTGTTAGGCTCATTAGGGTAAAGAAAAGACTGATGCAGATGCCAGATTTCTTAAAGAACCCATTTTTTACTTTTAATTCAAACTAATAGATTTCTTCTAAATTTGCAGTATTCAGTCTCTGTTCAGTGCTTTAAACTTGGGAGGACATGCTGCATTTTTATACACTAGTCTGAATCATGGCTTTAAGTGCAAAATGGTATTCCACCTTAAGTAAGGAGCCATGATTGCTCTTACTATGGAGGTGCCAAAGTCTTTGCTAAGTACCATTATGTTATCTGCTTCTCTTGCTTTAACTTAAGAACTGTTCTGATATATTGTAAATATATTTGTAACAAGCTGTTTCACTCTCAAATTGGGTTTTTCATCCATAAGCGGATTCATCTGGCACCTAATTAGGCCTTTTATGCATATACCATAATCCAGTTTGGATTGACAGTTGCCAATAATATATTGCAAATATATTTGGAATTTATATAAACGAGAACATGATTGAGTTTGACGCTTATGACTTTTCTCTGAATCTAACCAATTATAATAGATTGTTTAATTTTTGTGGCAGGAAGCTAGCTCCCTTTCCTCGTCCTGAGGCACATTTTCTGTACTTCAAGTTTTCAGTAGATAGTTGGCAAAAAGAGTTTGTTTTGCTTTTATTAAACAGCAAAATATACTGTAAATTAATTAGCTTTATTGTAATATCTAGTTTATGCAATATTTCAAATCCTATTTATATTCTTTTTAGAAGAGACTACAGAAAGAACTGTTGGCTTTGCAGAATGACCCACCTCCAGGAATGACTTTAAACGAAAAGAGTGTTCAAAATTCAATTACACAGTGAGTGTGTAAATACTTCTTCTCATGTTTTCTACATTACTCAAATTATAGACAAGTGAAATATTGTTTTTTCTAGAGTAATTGCTCCTGTTGATCCATGGATATAAAAAAAAGTGATATGGTTCGCAAGTACACTGTTTAATATGTTCACTAGTAACTGATAAACTGGGTTATAATCTACAGTGTGATACATTTCACTGTCTGGGTCCATGATGCTTGCACTTTTTTTTTTTTTATAGAATAAAAAACTTTTGTCTGGAATTTTTTAAAAAACAGCCTAAATGTACCTATGCATTATCTGACAGAACAGAATTACAGAACAAATTCTGGCAAACCATTCTAGATCAAAAATATTAGTCTAAAGTAGTTTGACATTATCTACATTTTGCATTAAATCAAGAGAGTATCCCTCTTAGTCAACAATCTCTCATTTGGATTTCCTTTGTCTGTTCGGTGTGCCTAAACAATTCTGAACTCAGGAGAACAAAATCTGAAGGGATGCTAAGCATTCAGTTTTATCTAAAACTGTAGAGAAGATGATGAGAGATGACTCCATGCTTTGACATCAACAGGAATGGGGAAAAGACGATAAGCAAACTATACCTTTCGCTCCTAAATATATCAGTCACTGCCATCAAGGTAGATTTTGACATTAAATCATGATGTGGGGGAAACTGAAGCAGAAGGAAATAAATATTGTGATTTATTGAAATGTCACATGGTTTATTGTATGATCCAGAGAAAGGTCCATGTTCTGTATGGCCCTTGTAGCATGTGCCAAAGGGCTAAAAGAATAGAGGAGAGTAAGATATTGAACTACAGCAAATGTGGATGAGTGGTCTACATGAATATTAAAATAGCTTGAGAGTAAGATGATGGGAACCAAGAGCAAATCTTCAGACTCTTTCAGGAAACTAATTTTTATGGAGAATGATGGTTTGATCTGAATATTTTTGTGTTTTTCAAAAATAAAGTATAAGCTGGTGTATGCTTTTCTTTGCCATTATATCTGTATGTCTGAAAAAAATGTATACACTAGAAAGGTTTTATTCGCATCAATGTGCATCATTACTTTAAGCAGCTAAACCATAAGTGAGATATGTAGATCATCGTAAGGGAATGTTGGTAAAACTTGGAGCATATCTGACATGTATCATTGAGACAATATAGACATCCAACCCTCTGACACCATTTTTAATTACTTTTCAAAATAGTTGGACTTTAACTATGCATTTCCTGCCTTTTAGACAGTAAGTTTTTTCCCTTTAAGTTACTGATTATATATATTTATATATTTACAGGTACCTTTTTGGCCTATCAGTTTCCTTTATTGTACAACCTTTAAAGAGGAGCTCAGTGATTGAAGTAGATTAGTTTGCAAATCAGTTACTACTTTTGTAGTATGCTATTGTCTTGCTAACCTTCACATTCTCTTTGTTGCTAAGTTCTATATAGCATCACAAGTGACATTTTTGCAAATGTGAGTCGGAAAGGAGCATGCCCCTTTTGATTCTGATTTAATGTTAGTAAACTGCATGTTGTTTGTGTCATTTCTATTATTCTTAAATCTCCCTGGCAAAAAAGTAAAATAAAATGGAAAGGGAGTCTGCTTCATCTGAGGAAGGGGATAGAAATAATCATCACACAAATTATAGACTTGGTAATGAGGCTGGGGGGTGGACATACTACCAGTCTTTCAACTTGGGCTTTACTTCTCTTGTGAGTACAAATAGGCATTTTATAGGGAAACACATTTGTATTTATTTCCTTAGGGGCATTGCTGCTTGTATAATCTACAACACTATAGCAAAGATTGAGTATATAAAATACCAAACTTGTTTCTCACATACGGAGGTTTGATGTTAATTTCCATTTGTATTTACTTTTGCTTTCATGGTCATTGTGATACCGAAGCAAAGTTCAGTAGTGATGCCATAATAGGTGGTTCATTTATTCTTTTATATTTTATTTTAAATTGCTGGATTATGTTACTAAAGATTTCTATGTGTTTTTTAGGTGGATCGTAGATATGGAAGGTGCTCCAGGTACATTATATGAAGGGGAGAAATTTCAGCTTCTATTTAAGTTCAGTAGTCGATATCCCTTTGATTCTCCTCAGGTAATTAGTTTCTCTCTCCCTCCTGCTTACCTCCTGTCTTTTTAGATTATAACTGCATGGGATATGCTGAATAGTAACATTGTCCACGCTTTTGTAATTTTAAGGTTCTGTGTTAGTTACATGGGTTCAAATTGTACACTCTATTGTGCAGTTGCCACCTCTTTTAAACACGTTTCTGCAGTGGAGAAATATGTCCACTTGTCTCATAGGAAGAACAGAGTAAATCTGACATTTCTGAGTGTCACTTGAATCCTCTTAGGGATTTTTTCTGACCAATGAAAGAGCAACACGGGCACTGCTTTTGGAGTGTAGAAGTAGAGTGGATGATAAACTTCTTTTTTCCTCTATTCTTGCCTCCAAATCCCGGTGCTGCTCCTTAATGTCACTTTTCTTCCAGTTTCTCTGCTGCTCCTGTTAATACTGCTAGGGAAGTACTGTAGGTAGGACCACAGCTGTGATTGTGGCAGGGGAGCACAAACATAGGTGTTGTGGCATGGTAGGAGAGGCTTGATAATCTATTGGTACTACATGAGTTAAGGAACAAACTTGGTTCATTTTTTCTTGAATCAGCAGCAGGCCATGCAGAGGAAGTACACTATCCTGTTGGAAGGGTTGCTATGTTGATCTCTAGTGACATCAAACCAACTAAAGGAGCAATTTCAATGCTGAGCTACATTCACCCTCCACAGCCAGAGAGAAGGTTACAAAGTGTGGCTTTCAAGGGGAAGGTGGGTAGGCAGAAGACCCTCCCTCTACCCCCTGAAAAAAGGAGGAAAAGCCTAGAGTGAGAGTACTTTAGTCTTCATGTCCATTCAGTTTTGACCTCTCAGCTGAAAGTTCTGAGTTTGTGAATTAGTACTAATTGTGATGATTTCTATGGAGACATATTTATTGCAACTCATTCAAAAAGCCATAAAAAAAGCTTAACCACAAAGATATGTTTAGGTATTGGGGTAAAAACTAGAATGCTGACTTTTCAGTCTTAGGTTTTAAGGAACAAACTGGCACCTGCACATCTGCACTCATCAGGTTTGCAGTGAAGTACTCATAGGTGATCCACAAGAGGGTAGCCACTTTCATTTGGTTCCAAGTAGGTACTCTTTGTACTCATTACCCAAAGTGTGTATGTGGCTGTATGCAACTTATTGTAAAACAGTAAACCGACCAGTACATATACACTGGTTAGTACAGAAAACAATTACGTATTTAAGTAATGGATGCTTGACTGTTGAAGATAGCCAGAACTCCCTTAATAAAAATTCTGCCATATAATAAGTGCATCTTGTATAATTTAATACCTTGATTCAAACAAGTGCATATATAGTGTAAAATAACAGTTTAAACTTCTATCACTTAAGCACTCAGTTGTTTTCTGTCTCAAATGTATGTTGTCTCATAGTGTGCATGCATTTGCTTACTGAGTTGTGCATAGTTTTTATTTTTTGAAAGGAGAGACATTAGTTTGAAAAAGAGAAATATATTGCTGGATGTGTGAAAAAATAAAACCTTCAGTATTTTAGGAATACCAGTAATAGCAATATAAAAGTTCAAAGTGAAGTGAGGAGGGTGATCTTGTGGTTAAGGCATTGGGCTGGAACTCAGAAGATCCGAGTTCATTTCCTGTCACAAGGAGGTCCTAGGTGACATTACGCAGGTTGTTTAATTTTTCTGCATCAGTTCCCCATCTATAAACTGGTGATGAGGATGTTTCCCTACCTCATGGGATGTTGTAAGAATATATCCATAAAATATTTGGGAAGCTCTCACATGGTAGACCATAAAATATATAGATAAAAGGGAGTTATTACATCATCTAGTGATGGGTGAATACTGTGGGAAGTTGCTGATGGTTGGGTGAGGGGATTGGCTGAAGAGTTGAGTGGGTAATTCTGGCTGCCGAGGGTGCTTCTTTCCCTCCACTTCCCTTGTCCCTTCTTTGAATTCTGGGTCAATTTTATATTTGATTAGTGATAGAAGGCTGACTTACGGGCAGCAATTGCCACGATCACTCTTCTTTCCTTGTTTTGACCGTGGCAATTTGATTCCTGTCTATTTCTGAACACGTTTTTTCTTGTGTTGTTTTGTCCACCTCAAAATCATCCTTCAAATAGAGTATAATTTAAAATTATATATTTCATATGTGACAGCATGCTGTGGTTTTATAAATCACAACTTTTTGTTTGTCTGTAGCATTAATTACCAAGGTTTTTTTTTCTGCTGGGACCTGTATCAGTTTCCCAGAACTTAAATTTCTATTCTATTTGTTGTTGTAAGGAGACTTGCTCATTTATGAATCTCGTGGTATTTCCAGTTGAATAATGTTGTAGATTATGGAACCACTGAAACACAGTGTGGTGGGTAGCCAGTCCATAGTCCTTTCTCTATAGAACAATAGGATGAGGCTTTAAGACTGAAAAAATTTTCATGAAAGCTTTGTGATGTCTTTATATCGCTATAATTTAGAAAAGCTGTCTTTGCACGTTTCTGTGCTGCACTGCTCTTTATAAGTAGTGATTACATTTAACCTTTCAGTTCTTCACACTAGTTCTTTCTGTCGTAAGTACAAGTCATTTTGGACCAGATTCTACCTCCTTATGTTAATTAGTACCTTACTCAGCAAAAAGTCCTGCTGAAATCAATGGAACTACAAACAGAGTAAGATACTTCTCAGGGTAAGAAAAGATGGCACAATCTGGCTTTTGAATACAAGGCATTACTGTTTCCAGAAGACACAAGCAAGTCTGTTTCTCATTTTAAATGTTAACAAATGCTAACCGTATTTTATTCTTTTTTTAGGTCATGTTTACTGGTGACAATATTCCTGTTCATCCTCATGTTTATAGCAATGGTCATATTTGTTTATCCATTCTAACAGAAGACTGGTCCCCAGCTCTCTCAGTGCAATCGGTTTGTCTTAGCATTATTAGCATGCTTTCCAGCTGCAAAGAAAAGGTATGTTTTTTTTTTTATAATGCACTTAGAGTAAAATAAATGAAAACTGCAAGTTTTCTACTTTTTCCAAAGTCTGTATTTCTCACACTTGAATAATATTACCTTTTTTCTAATATGCAAACAAATATACCATAAATTAACACTGAAATGTTTTGAGTAGTGCAGATGTTGACTTGCTATAAAGATTTTGTAGGAGGAAACAATTTTCTATTTGTAAAGAACCAAATTAATTACAGTAGGATACATTGATAGGTTATTTTTTCTTCATCCTTCATTTTTCCAGTTTGTTCTCTTAGCACGGGAGAGCCACACAGCTGACAGTACATTTTTGTCTCTTAAGTAAGTAGATATGGCGCTTGGAGCAGATCCATTGAGGCTCAATTTTTTTTACATAAACATTTTTCAGAGTAGGATCACACTTGAAATTGGAGTTAGATTTGTTTTACAGCAGTCAGTTCTTGTGTGATGCAGTTTTGCCAGATGTCTATTGTCACCACATCACAATTTCAGTTCTAATTATTTGCAGGAAAATATATATTATTGGGATACAAAACAATGCTTATACCTATTTATTATTTCTGTAACTCTTCCCTTTTCACTGTGACCACCCTGTGACTTTTTTCAGAAAAGTGTGCTACTCATTAAGATATTGATAGGCTGCAGTTCTTCATGAGTGAAGGTGTAACCCAAGTCCATCTGGTCAATCTCACCAAGCTATGAGAGACTTCATATAGACTGGGATTCAAAACTATACTTGTGACACAATGAAGGCAAACTTCAAAAGTATTTTAGTTTGGTAGTGGTTTTAGTTACATTTGCTTTTGCAAATAAGAGTGAATAATTAGTTTTCTTTGTCCAAACGTTCTGAAAAATTTGCAAACTTTTTTGCTCTGTCTGGGTATCCCTGCTTAAAGTTCTTGCTAAAAAGGTGCTAAAGTGATCCTGATCAGTGTAAACAGGGCCTAGTCCTACTTTTAACACATTTTACAAAACGTATGGCATTTATTTTTTTAATGTAAACCTGTATTTAAATAGATAATATACTGTAAGTGATGTATTGATTATTTGATTATTTTTAGGTTTTTTTTCTATTGCAGAGGCGACCTCCAGATAATTCATTTTATGTAAGAACATGTAACAAAAATCCAAAGAAAACAAAATGGTGGTATCATGGTAAGTATTTAATTTAGAGTAGGCATTTCAGAGGACTGCTAGGCTGAGTGCAAAAAAGTAACAATACAAAGTAGGATTTTAAGTAATTTTAAACACTTAAGCTTAGCAAATTTGGAACATAAAAACTTTTCCCAGGACACCAAATAAAAGATTTTTGTAAAGGAATAAATTATATTTTAGTAGGAAAACTGATTAGGGTTTTAAATATGCAAACTTAAATGGATATTTGTAGACTAGATCAGGATGTAAAATAGAAGTTTTAGAGTGGAGAAAATCAGTCAGAATAATTGCTTGATTCTACTCGCATTGTGAATTTTTATGAGCTACAGATTTTGGAAATTGCTGATACAAATAAAAAGAAGCTGAAAGTAAGAAACATGAAAAAGAAAAGATGTATGATGATTAGTGCTTCTAAAGTTGTTTGGGAACAAATTGAGTAAAGATCTTAGCTATAGCAATTCTAGATGAATACTAAGAGGTTAGCAAAACCAGAATGATTTTCTATGTAATTGAATGTAATTATTTTAATATGATAACCCTGATCTATTAAATATAATAGATCATGTGTTGGTAAAGTACATTTAATACAATGTTCTCTGAAATAAGTGTATATGGATATTTTTATTGAAGAATAAATATCTTGGCTGGTTATCATTACTTGGCATTGGAAGACTTGCTGCAACTCCCTTCTTCCCCCCCCCCCCCCCCCAAAAGTGCACCCTGGAGCGGTTTTCCCCTGATTTTCAGAATTAGAGTTCCTAAGATTTTTCAGTGTAAATACTCTTTTCTAGTAGAATTTGACGTAGGATATTACTCTGTTTCCAGTGAGAATTGAACAGTATCAGCTGCACTGATATATATTTAGGTAACTTTAATCTGTTTATCATTTGCAGGTACATTACTTTATTTTCAGTTTAAAAATTGAGCCCAGAGTTAAAGAATAGCAAATCCTGTCATCCACAAGGCTAATGTGATGTTTCAGGAACATTTCAATAATCACATCCCCTTTCTTCTCTTGTAACATGTTGTTTTTTCTGTTGCTCTGGTTAATTCTGGAGAAATATATAATACTTTGTTCTTGAGGATGTGAGCACTGAAGAATTATCCCTGAAACTAGATGGGCATACAATACCAAAAATGCCAAGTTTCAAGTGTGTGGGTTCCAGAATCTGGGGAAATGAAGGATAAAATTAGAGCTAAGATAATAAATGCCTGGCTCAAATGGAGAGCTATAAGTGGTGTAATATGTTACAGCATGAAAGCAGTAAGATTGAAAGGGAAAGTCTATAAAACTTTCAGTTTTAATGTATGGCCCTCAGTGTTGGGCAACAAAGAAACATGAGTAAACAATCTGTTCCACAGAAATGTCAGGTTGAGAGATGAGTGGTGTAACCAAGAACACGTGAGGAATGTATGTATTAAGAGAAGTACTCAAAGGTAACGCCCATAAACAAAAAAATGAGGGAGTGCAGGCTCATGTGGCTTGGTCATGTAAAAAGCAATTCTGACAACTATGTGGGTAAGGAACAGAACAAGAAGGAAAAAGATGAGGCCAACCCAAGTAGAAGTGGAGGGATGTCATAAAGGAAGATGTTAGTGTATGATGTGAAAGAAAATATGGCATTGAACAGAGCACAGAGCGAGAGGATTTGATGGAGTTGACACAAAGAAGATTTTTTTTTCTTAATTATCTTATTTCCTCTTGGTAGTCATCTTCCAAGAAGACCAGCTAAGAGTTTTTCTTTAATAGTTTTCATTTTGTGATGAGATCTGCTCTAATTTTAATCTTAATTTGTGTCAGAGAAGATGAGATTCTTCTTTAGGATTTAGGGCTGAAGTCTGGATTTGAGTGTGAAAATTTGGATTTGAGAGTGAAAATCTAGATATAAAAATAAACATGGTTATCTGATTCTGAAAGTTGATCACTAGCGTTTGTATAGTGGCTAAACTTCTATTTCCATTCAACTAGTCATCAAATGGTTCTTTACACAGTGGAAAATTCTCCAGCCATTCTTTTCTGCTTGAAAGGCAGAAAAATCGAGTAATTGGAGAACAAAACTGGGTAATAGTAGATAAAACTAGAGGGACATCAACTCAGACTTGGGAAGGTTACAGTCAGGAAAGGACAAGTCTGTTTAAAAAATGGCTCATGCTGCTGAAATTGGAAAGTTTTCACATATATAACACCTAAATCAATATTAACTTCCTTTCCTAGTTGCTAATTATCAAAGATGTGATGGTCTCCTCTTTGCTCAGTTCTTTAAAAATAAGTGTCAATTCTGGAGCAATACTGGACTATTAAATTTTAAATTTGTCTCAGAGCTTGTCTATATGGTGAGTTACTGCATAGCAAGCCAGGATGTAAATTTACAGCACACTAGCTTGCTGCGAACTATCTGGCAATGTGAAACCTGCTACTGACTACTAAATGTACCGTAGTGTGCTTTGAGGTATTCAGGTTTCCAGAGAACCTATTACTCCTGGGGGAAGTCTGTGCAACTGGGCACGTGTAGAATTAATGTTCCCTGCAGATTTCTTTGCTTCCTCGCAGAAAAAGATGGGTAAGCAAAGGCAAGCCTCAAGAGCAGTCACGCGCCCCTTCTCAGCAGCATGAGTGCGTCATTTTGGGCCCCTGGAGCAGTTGTCAGAGAGGTAAATCACCACAGGAGGGGAGTGGGGCTGGGGATGTCCCAGCTACTGGCTCCTACCCTGCACTGGGCTCAGCTGCTAGTCCTGGCTGGGCTGGGGGCAGGGGAAGACAGGACTTCTCCTTCCCCTGCAAGGAGCAGCCTGGGCTGAGTCAGACCCAGCCCCTGAAACCTCCCTGGCTGCAGGAAGTTACCCTACTCTCTCCCCCCCCCGCTTCCTTCCCCCATTTTCAGCCACAGGAGGAGGGGTCACTGTACAGGGAGGTGCTCCCATGTCCACCAAATCCCTGTGTCAGGACTCCCCTTACACCCAGACTCTCACCCGAGCTCCCCTCCCGCACCCAGACCTCCCCTGCACTGTACTCAACCTCCACCAGTCTTCACTACCGCTTGCATCCAGAGCTCTACTGAGCCCCTGCCCTGCACCCAGACCACCCCCCTATTGAGCTCCCTCACTTGAACCCTCATCCCAACAAGCCCCACCACCCTGATGATCCCCCTGCATCCCCACCCCACTGAGCCCCAACCAGCTGCACCCGGACCTCCACTCCCCCCAGCACCCAGACATCCTTGCTGAGTCCCCTCACATGCAGACCCCCCGTTGCTGAGCCCCATACCCAAACACCCCCCTGCTGAGCCCCAACCACCTTCACTTGGACCCTCTGCAGACTCCCATTCCCCGTGCAGTCAGAACACCCCAACAAGCCCCTGTACGTCCAGATCCCCCCTCTACCCCCCACTGAGTTGCCCAGACCCAGATCCCCCCCCCACAACTCTCTCGCCCCACACCTGGATCACCCCCACTCACACACTATGCACCTCCACACTTGGATCCTGCCAGGCTAAGCCTGCTTGCCCCACACCTGGGCAAGTGTGAGACTCTGTCCCTCTCATTTACTATCTTGGTGCACCAGTCATGGAGGGGCAGGGCCCTGGGAGGTTTCTGTGGCAGACCCAGCCCTTGCCTGTGTCAGGGTCAGGTGCAACCTCACTGCTGAGTCCGTGTCCCTCGGTGAGAGTTGCGGGGCTGCAGGGTGATCTCCCTTCGCTGTGCAGCCAGTGGCCTTTGCTCCCCACTACTATGCTGGAGCCTCCACATTATTTATTGATGAATAAAATATGCAGATTTTTGCAGAATTTTAGAATATCGTGTACAGAAATTTTATTTTTTTTGGCACAGAATGTTTAATGTTTTGGTCCAGAATTTCCTCAGGTGTATCCTATATTGCCCTTGCTATCCTCTTCTTAATTGCATGTACTGTAGTTAAAAATCCTCTGCTGCTGCTATATGACAATGGCACCAGCAGGGGGAGTTTTTTTAAAATCTAAAAAGAAAAGCAGTACTTGTGGCACCTTAGAGACTAACAAATTTGAAATCTAATTCCTTTGATTGAAGATGTGCTGAATTGTGGGAAGTTGGGAAGCTTAGCTTGAGAGCTGATCTTCCTGCTTCTGCAGAAGAGCTGTCCTCAGCGTTATATACTCTTAAGAAGTTGTTGTGATCTGCCCTTTTCAAAGCAAGAGGAAGCAGTCAGTCCCATTTTTCCATCTCCCTGTTGCAGGGGAACAAAGCATTTTCCCCTTCTCCAAGAAGTAGTTGGTATTCTGATCATAGCCATGCAAGTCGGGGAATAATGCTTAAGTGGGAGCCTTTATAGTGACACAGGCATATGGTTGTTCTCAGATCTGCCTTCACCCCATTTGATTGTGACTCTTTGGGGATTTTGTCTCAGATTCCAAAAAAACTGTTACTTAATAAGAAAAGGAGTACTTGTGGCACCTTAGAGACTAACAGATGTATTTGAGCATAAGCTTTCGTGAGCTACAGCTCATGCTCAAATAAATTTTAGTCTCTAAGGTGCCACAAGTCCTCCTTTTCTTTTGGCAAATACGGACTAACATGGCTGCTACTCTGAAAAGTGTCACTTAAGGTGTTTGATGTGTGTTCATGAGCCTCGCCTACCTAGGCAGGACACAGACTCCTGTAGAAGCAGGATGGTGTTTGTCCCCAACCAGTGTTGCTGATCGCTGCTGCTTTTCCTGACACCCTTACAGGACTATCTATAGATGGTTCAGATATTCGCTCTTTACCTCCAATGCATCCTGACCAACTTGTAAATGAAGAATTTTAGTTCTTCTCTCCTTCTGTTGCTATGAAGTCGTCTTTTCATGTACTTTTATCAAGGACAGAGCATCTTGCAGTCAGGATGGAGTGGGGAGTATATTTAATTTAAAATAGAAACATTTTTTTAAGTTTAGTGTGTACAGAAATATTGATAAGGTCAACACTCATTTTTTTAATTTAGGCTTGAAGAGTTTGTTGTAGCCTTTATTATGTACATTTTAAGACAATACTATTCTTACCTCAGAATTAGATATACATGCAAAAACAGGTAAGGCAAGAAAAGTAAATGGCCAAATTACCTCTCCGGAGGACAGAGATTCTTTTCAGATCTCTAGTATGTTTTCTGCATGTCTTCTCCACTCTTGTTGTTAATCACTATCTTGTATCCCTTGTTCGATAACATTGTGCAGACTCAGTTTACCAAGTTACCTCATCTGTGTACCTATATAATTAAAATATTCTCATGCATAAATCACAATGAACTAATACATTTTTGCATTATCCTGCGAAAACTTACTTTTATCTGTCTACTTCTAGCTAATCTCTGCTGTCACCGCCTCTGGCTCTATCCAGTTCTTATCTTACAATAGCAAAAAGAAAAGGAGTAGTTGTGGCACCTTAGAGACTAACAAATTTATTTGAGCATAAGCTTTCATGATGCATTCAGTGGAAAATGGCTGTATTTTCCAGTGAATGCATCCGATGAAGTGAGCTGTAGCTCACAAAAGCTTATGCTCAAATAAATTTGTTAGTCTCTAAGGTGCCACAAGTACTCCTTTTTGCAAATGTAGACTAACATGGCTGCTACTCTGAAATCTTACAATAGCAGTTATCCTTCTTACTGATCTATTTTTATGGCCTTGAGCTTTTACTTGTTAGCTTGTCTTGTTGCAGGAGCCACACCTGGAGCCCTCTTGTCACTCTGCTTCATTGATAATCCAGTTTATCAATCCTGCTTCTTGCTATTTACATAGACCAAAAGTTTCACAAATAAGACACAAAACCCAAGTGTCATGGTTTACACAACCTTGAAGCAGTTTTAACTGAGTTCTGAAATGCTGCATCAGTAGAAACGCATTCAAAAAGCCAAAATTCCTTTATATATTCTTATTCTTATTATAATACTACATTTATAACATTCATTTCTCTAACATTGTTTGACATATGTATTTGCGTAAGACAATTCATTACACAGTTCTCTAAAAAAGGTGAACAACTCCACTGTAAAATGAGATTTGAAAGAGATTTTAAAAGGCAGAAGTATCTGCAGTAGCATTGGGGACTATGGGAGGGGGAAAAAAACCTGACAAAACTGGCATTTGCGTTGGAGTATGAATGGGTTTTTTCCCCCATTGTGCTTTAGAGTATGTCTACGCTGCAGTAAAACACCTGTGTCTGGCCCATATCAGTTCACTTGGGCTTGGAGGACTATAACACTGCAGTGTAGGCATCTGGGCTCAAGCTGAAGTTTGGGCTCTAGGATCATCTCATCTTGCTGGATGAGCCGTGAGCCTAAGTCAGGTGACGCACTGTTTTATTGACATGTAAACATATCCTCTGAGACAAATCCATCCTTAAGCTTAATTTATTCAACTTTCTATAACTTAAACCATTTTTGTGGACATATTGAAAGTCTTCCAACGACTTTTGGAATATTGGGAAACAAGAAACACATCTGAAAGTTAGTGTGTTGCCATTAATATTGTGTTTTACTAGGGAATCTGTGTGGGAGCAATTGCATAGAATTTTTTTCCATCAATTCAGTGTATGTGAAAGACTTTAGGTTTACAGTGTCAACTTTATTACACCAACTACAGTTTTTGTGTTGTTCCTAAGACACTCTCATTGGTGGCAGAGAATAGCAATCTTCTCCTCCTTCTGTTGAAGTGGTAAAGAGTCCTGTGGCACTTTATAGACTAACAGACATATTGGAGCATAAACTTTTGTGGGTGAATACCCACTTCGCTGAATGCATGCTTCTATTGAAGTTTATACTTACCACCTTCTCACACAACTGTATGTAATTTTGTAATATATCTTGACAATATTAGTCGGGAAGCCACTTCTTGAGTAATCCAGTTTATCAAATAACTTTTTTCAAATAAATGGTGAAAAATCTTGTAGTGTGAACTCAGTTATAGGTGACGGTATGATTTGCTTAAAATGTGGCCTCCCTAGTATTTTTTCTCCTGTTTGCAAAGTCCATGTATTTCTTTAATCTCTCAAGTGCATTTTTTAGTCATCAAAAGTTCAAAGCATCAAAACTAAGGTGCGTAGTGTGTACAGTGAAGGGGCAAAATGCTGAGAGGAAACAGATTTTTAATTTCAGGTTTACAATGGATTGTCTGGATCGTTAAATATTGAATACAAAATATTTAATATGAAAAATAACGGTCTTTTGTACTTAGATTAGTATATACCAACATTAATCAATCATAATTTTGATAAACACATTTTTCCTAAAGTCACTGTGTATCACTGGGCAAAGTTTCATAGTTTATCTTGCTTTGTAATCTGAATTCAATTTCCTTAAAACAGCAGTGTTAAACATTTGTTGTACTTTCCCCTGTGTGGTAACATATATGCTAAGAATTGCTTCTGCATCTGTACCTCTCAGAAAATGGGGATTTGAATGTATATTTGTTTTCCATAAATCTTTTTTTGTTTTAAAGATGACACCTGTTGATGTTGCCACTTTGTGATCCTCCAAGCAGAAGATTGTCCTACTGAGAAAATGAGCACTTTGATCATTCAGTCTTTGAACTTTAACCTTTGACTGGAAGTGACCTATAGACAATGAAGACTACTTCCTTTGACTGCATTTTTACTAGTGTGCATTCTGGGCGCATGTTGATCGCTGGTTCAGTCCATGCAACTTGACATGCTTTTATTAGTCATACAGTATTAATGCAGGTGTCTGGAAATGTCAGAAAAATTCCATTTATTTTTATTTTTAAGCTTTTGGCAGAAATCCAGGTCTTCATGTATTGTGCAATAACAGTTGAACTCCTTGGCGGTTTTATGGCATCCATTGCCGGCAATGGATGTTATACCAGGAAAAGTTTTGATCCTGCTGCAAAATAAATTGATTGGACGGTAGGGCTTATGGAAAGTTTCAGATATATTGGGATTATAAGCAAGGGATCCAACATTACTTTGAAACCATCCCATTCTTTTATATTTGGATTCTGTGCACTGTGATCACAAAACTAGCAGTGTAATTAACATGCTTCGTTAAAGGACTGTAATAAGATCATATTTATTAAATTGTTTATCTGCTGTCAAATTGTTTTGACATGGAAGGTTTTCAAGTGACATTGGGAGAGAGGTACAATGTTATCCCTATGGTGAAATACAAATACCTTTTTTGTATGGTAGTTACTCGTATCTCTAAAGCAGATAGGAGTAATAATTGGGTATGACTGGCTTAATCAACTTATTTTTGGAGATACAAGAAGATGGCAGTGATGTAATTAAATTTGCTGCAGTCCACAATTGGGCCTGTAATTTGTACATTAGAACTTTTTTCTATGTAGATTGCACACCGTTACTTCCTGCTAGCCATCAGCATGAGCCCTACTGCCTAGACAATATTTCATTTATTTATGTGTTTGAAAACAATCCATATAACATTTTTGTTTGTTTGCTGTTTTTGTTGTGTTGTATGTCATGTTTGAATGTCACAAAACAATATTTTGATTGAAAAGCTTTGTCAGAAGATATTTTCTTGTAAATTATTTCTTTACCTTGTAAGCATCATCTTGAAATCCTGTACTATAAAAAAAGAAATACATTTTTGACAGAGGCTTAATGTTTTGACACAAAAGTGTGGACCTTTTTATTTTAGTTTAGACAAAAGTATATTTTCTTAACTTGCTTGTCCTACAGGCATAACAATTTTTTTCCAGCTTTTTCTTCACAAAACTTTAATTACAGCTAGATTAACTTTTTTTCTACAGAGAAATAATTGTTGAAAAATAGGTAATTGTTCTCACCACTGTGTAATTTTATGATACTACAACTAGGATGTCTTTTTAGGAAGCACTGATGTCTTTTATAAACTTACTACCTTTACACATATGCAACATTTCTATAACAATGCTGTTTTTACTGTTGCCTTATTGTTGACTCCTTAAAAAAAAAAAGTAGTCAATAAACAAATGTCTAAATCAAATAACTATTTACTTTATTTTTCAAATAATAACCAGAAATAGCTAAACTTAAAAAAACAAAATAGAACAAAAAATTGGCTAAAAATATTCAAATATTTTTTTACTGCTGTATAATTGACAAATTGTATAGCCTTGTACATACACCTGTATGTTTATCTAATGTTTAAAATATAAATTTTAAAATGTAAATGGTGAACTCAGGGTGGGTAGAAATCAAATGGATCAGCTTTGTACAGCCATTGAATTATGGATATTATCAGTAAAGTAGGGCTACTATACTATCTTTTCTATTATATTAGAAACCCTTTTTGGCCTTTAAAACTCAACAGTAAAAAGTAGTTGTGAATATAAATTTGGTGTACATATACTTTCACAATGAACATTTTTTTTAAAAGGGGGAAAAAAAAATCTGTCAGTTTTTAAGAGCCAAAAATCACTTTCAGAATTGAAACAGTTGTGCTCCTAATTATCACTAACTTGTATTTAGCATGAATTTGCAGATGTAAGTTAATCATAACAATCCAGTATCTGCAAACTGTTACTATGCATGAGCAGTAACTTTTTATGAATATTTAATCTATTTCTTATTAACATACTTGCTCTGTATTACTGATTGATTTGATTGATGTATCTTGCAGAATTCCATGTATTTCTCTTCCCACAGTTGGTTCACATAATGGATCATGTCAAATATTCACTTGCTAATCCACAGTAAAGAATTGGTACTGTGACACAACTTAATGCCTCTGAAAGAATTGTTACAGTGCATCATGTTAAAGATTGATGTAATTGATTTCATACTGTGGATTGTGATAATATAATATAATGGTTTGAGGAAGCTTTATAATGTACTGCATCTTATCAAAGATGCATGCTGTAGTGTTTAGCATTATACTTTGATTCACCTATCAGCACCATTGTATGGATTAACATAAAGATGAATAAGTAAATAATCAAATAGCTGGCCTCATTTATGCTGCTGTTTAAAACAAAAGAAAATATGAAAACCGTGTTAAAGTAACATGGATATTCTTATTTAAAACCAAAAAAGCAAGGTATATTAGAAGAGAAAGCATAACAAGTTAACTGTCTTGGATTCCGAATTCTGTTGCTGTTTGGTAAATAAAATTCATCCTGTAGAGAGGACCAGCACAAAGCCTGTGTACCCCTTAAGTCTTGAAAATAGTGAAATTACTCTGATAGTGCTGTGCTGTCTCAAAATAGGGTTTACATTAATGTAAGTGGTGGTGGCCCTCCCCATGGGTGAATTTTGCCCTGTGTGTTGAACTCTTGTCTGTCAGTGGGAGTTCCTCATATGAAGTGGCAACAGAATTTGCTCCAAACTACCTTGCTTTGCTTTTACATCAATATTCAAATTGTTTATACATTTGTTTTGTGTTTAGTGTGTTTATACCATAACACAATAAATACTTATTTTTAAAATAGATCAGTGCCCTTGAATGGAAATAAGTGTGACCCCTACATGGTGAAGAACGGAAGCATTTCCCGTACTTCATTTAGCTGTCCGACATAGCTGTCAGAGTGATTGCGAAATGATGCAATGGAAATCGAGATGAGTTTACATAACATTGATGTGCTTAACCTTCTCCTCCTCAACTATATATTGTAAAGGCCTAAGGAAATACTTTCTTTACATTTGAATACTTTAATATGGAAGGGAGAATAGCCATTAGATTATCATGCTGCTTTGGGGCTATTTTTTAGTTTGCGTAGATATTTATATACACTTATGTAATTGTTTTGGTGTCCTTTTGGCAAGCACTTTAAATGCTGAATGGGGAGCAGGAATACTGTAGACTCTTTTGTTTACTTCGTGGGAAGAGAGATTATATTACTTCAGAGTACATTTTTGGACTGTTCTGGGAAGACATTTATATTGCATCACATCAATAAATTTGTTCATATTTTTGTGTGGTTCCTACTTCAGAAAGGCATGAAAACTCATTTTCCACTTCAGAGGAAAAGGTAAAACTCTTGGTATCCAAAAACAAATTCTGTAAAAAGTAAGGTCTTTTCAATATTTGTGATTAGTGATGACAAATATTATTTTAGATTTTTTTGGTGTTTACCTTTCTTTTCTTAAAATCTAGCACAACATAGTTAAATTTGAGATGAGTGTACATTAAAGTGACCTTTACTGTGTGTTCTAAAATAGAAACCAAATGACATCTGAACTCCCTTTTCCTACAACTCATTTTTGTAAGGATCAAAAGTTAATTAAACTGAGCAATGGGAGGAGAAGAGAGATTGACTTTGGTTGATATGTATGTACACTTAGTTGTTGATGTGTAATCGTGTGGCAGCCTAATGTTTCCACAACTCCTACAATAGGAATTTTAAGGGAAAGGAATTTTGGATATCTTTGTAAAATTGGAAGAGATTAAAGGTATTATGTGCTTTAAACTCTCAAAATAAATAATTTAGTGTCACAAATTTTAAAATGTTTGGCTACTGCTGCTATATTTTAATTTTGATTTTTCAATAGCAGTAGTTATATTTTGTGCTCTTACATATTTTTCTTCATTTTATTTTTCTTGCCGTTATGAGCTTCTATTCTGTATTCTAAAGGATATTCATCAGATTACTGGGCATTTTTAGTTTAATTTTCCATAGCGGATTAAACATCTTTGGAGCTTTTTATGTTGTATTCCTTTTTTAAAATAAACATATAGGTCAAGATTATTTTAAAACACTGTAATTTGAAAATAAACATTGAGAAACTGCTCCCTTGGAAAACAATTCCCTTTGTTAGTGAAGGCAAGAATTGGTAAAGGCAATAGATCATTTTCCTATTTGTTAAACATCTGGAAGAGTAAGAGTATCTACACACTAAAATGAGATTGTACAACTCTGTTGTCCTTCCAGCACAAGTGTACACCTCAGAAATGTGGCAGATGGTGAAAGTACACAAAAGGAAGTTGAATGCACTCCACTGGTGTTGTTTAAGAAGAATATTGTAAATTCATTGGAGAGATTGTGTAATCAATGTGGAAGTGCTGCACTGCAAGGGTCAGCAGACTGTGGGCCCAATGAGTGGATGCAGATGGTGATGTGGTTTGGTCATTTCATTAGGCTACCCTATGGTAGAAGCACAAGGTACATCTTAAATTGGATTCTATTTGGAGGGAAGAGAAGGCTTGGAGGGCAAAGAATGACCTATCTCAGGACAATCGAAAAGGATACAGCCGTCATGGAGACAACTTACGATGGAGCCGTATGTATATGTTGTCCTCCAAAAGATAGTTGGTTCATTCTTGACTTCAGTAGGTGAAAGAGCTTTCTGGGAGACTGCACCTTACTCCAGCTCTTAACTGGATTCCAGTGTTGCCCCCATGACCTGGGATGGTTGAAGTAATGCTGGGACCCAGGTAAACCATGACAATTTCTCAGGGAGGTGGGAGATGGGAAGGGGGAATTGGCCGGAATCTTGGCATTGCTGCCAATACTCTCTGTGTGCTGCTGTCTTGAGTTTAGGTGTCTGATACCAAAGCTGGACATCTTGATATCTTATTGTTCCATGCTTAATTGGGCTTGCTGCTTGTGTTGTCTGATCTGCTGCTTTCTTTGACGCAGTACTTTCCCACCTACTCCTTTTATTTCAGATATGATCTTGGTGGAGGGAGAATGTCTATCCAGCACCTTCAAACCTTGTCAGTGCATTAAAAAAATGTCCAAGACTGGCAATCATATTTGCCACATGGTCAAGTCAACCACAATGTGAAGGGGTATAAGATACATCTGCAACTATTGCCCTGAACACAACAATGTGGGCAATGCGTTTAGGCAGATTCCTGTTAGTCCAGCAAAAGGCTGGCCTTAGTGCTGTGAGAGGCAAAACCCATCAAAGTGGAAGTCAGAGTTGGCCAAGACTGAATTCTGTGAGTCTGTGTCATTGTCTGTATTGGTGCAAATCGAGCTTCCCTACTAAGCCCAGAGAGGCCTCCATCTCCGAAGGCTTCCTGAAGTTCTCAGAACCTGGTGTTCGAAGTCACTGATATTGAGCTCTAGCTCATCGGATGAGACAGGTCTTCTGTACAAAAAGGCTAAGTCAGGAGGTGCTGAAAGAGTTGGCAGCCCCCAGGCTGTTTAAGCCTCAGACTGCTCCCAGCTCCGTAGCAAGGTCTCTTTTTTTCTCCTACTCTGTTCATGTCCTAAAAGTGGAGAGGAGGATGGTGATTCCATGTATACTGTTTGTCTCAGTCACTCCTGGTCTTCTGTCAGGCTGTCACAAAGTCAACAATATCGTCCTTCTTCATTCCTCTTGTCCTGTATTGGTGAAGTTGAAGCACTTTTTGCGCTGAGTTGAAACTTGTTCCCTGAGTCTTAGCATTCTAGTGGAGGAAGTTCTAGTCTCAGTGCTGGTGCCCACAGCACCTCCAGGGTTGGCCAATGTCGATGCTTCACAGTGTGCTTTTGATGTTCCTGGCACCCCCATAGATGACTCCAGCCACTTAATGGTGTCAGACTGAGGATTGGTGATAAAGGCTGCTCTTTGGACTCTGAGCTGCGGGGACAACTCAGATGCCCAATACTTGGAGGAACACCAACTCAGTAATTCCAGGAGAGAAGCTTCAGTTTTTACAGAATCTTTCAGATGGCTGATTTTCAATTAAACAGTTGCTGGCACAAATGAAGTACATGGTACAGGAATCTTTGGTCAAGTAGCATTGTTGTGCCCTTTCATCTGGCTGGTGATGAATGTGTGGTTGACTCCTTGCATAAATGTTGTGGTTCAGAAGAAATGCATCCTTCTAAAGGGTGCTGCTTGTGATCTCTTGATAGTTTGATGAAGGCACTATGTCTAGAGGGAAGACCAAGAGCACTTTCTAGCTGCAATGTTAGGAGTCATTTCAATGAAGTATTGGCCAGTCCATGATTGCAATCCTTCATATCATGGACTGCCAGCCTTCATGGCCAAAGGTCAGGTGGAGCAAGAAAGGCTCAAGTCTGGTAGATTCTCTTCCCCATGGGAAGTGTGATGAACTAACTAGTTTTGGCCTGGTATGGTTATTCTTTAAAGCAGGTAACAGTGATATGTGTTGCTGTCTTGGGGGTTGATGCCAGCAAGTCTGCTTGATTGCAAGCACCTGGGGTGGACCAGAGCAAACTCAAGGACCAACTTGACATCAGAGAGAACTTGTTTAGGGAGCAGGTGAAGACCTCTTTGCAAAGGACAAATGAGACACTGGCCACACTATCCTCTCTGTCCAGGCTCCTCTGTCAGGGATCTTGTTCAAAGGGGTAGAGGGGTTTTTCCTCCCTGATATTTTCTATTAGAAGTTGGGAAGGCTCTGACTCATCACCTCTTAGGGAATTGATCCAATACCAGTCTTCATCATTTGGTCTTCATCCTGATCTGGTAAAGTGACTGGCTCTGGACTGTGGACCCAGGTATACTTCTAGTGTAGGAGTGGACAAACTTTTTGGCCCGAGGGCCACATCAGGGTTGTGAAACAGTATGGAGGGCCAGGTAGGGAAGTCTGTGCCTCCCCAAACAGCCTGGCCCCTCCCCCTGACTGCCCCCCCTCGGAACCCTCGACCCATCCAACCCCACCGCTCTTTGTCCCCTGACCGCCCCCCGGGACCTCAACGTTATCCAACCTCCCCGCTCCCTGTCCTCTGACTGCCCCACCCCCTGACAGGCACCCCCCGGGACCTCAACGTTATCCAACCTCCCCGCTCCCTGTCCTCTGACTGCCCCACTCCCTGACAGGCCCCCCCCGGGACCTCAACGTTATCCAACCCCCCCCGCTCCCTGTTCTCTGACTGCCCCACCCCCTGACAGGCCCCCCCCGGGACCTCAACGTTATCCAACCCCCCAAGGACCCCTGTCCCTAACTCCCCCCCAGACCTCACCCCCATCTAACCCCCCTGTTCCCTGTCTCCTGACCACTCCCCCCCCAACCTCCGCCCCATCCAACTGCCCCCTGTCCCCTGACTGACCCCCGGGGCCTCCTGCCCCTTATCCAGCACCTCTTAACCGTTATCTTTAGCCTTACCATGCTGCAGTGGCAGGACAGGCTTAATTGAAAGCCTGGAAGGTGGGCAGGCGCAAGACGTGCTGCTTGCGCAGCAGCATTCCTGTGGGTGAGAGGGGACAGCAGGGGAAGGGCTGGGGGCTAGCCTCCCTGGCCGGGAGCTCAGGGGCCAGGCAGGACAGTCCCGCGGGCCGTACTTTGACCACCCAGTTCTAGTGCTTGGCAACTATATCTTACATTTTTCACCGGGGAACAGCACTACCGATTCAATGTTTTTGGAGCCATTCACGTGTCTTCACAAGATGTTTGGTAATTCTAATCTACTTGTGCAAGCTGGAAGTGCACATGTTCTTGTACTTGGACAACTGGTTCATCAAGGATCCTGCTTTAATCAAACCATATCGTCAAATAGATGTGTTCATCATCGAATGAGTTTGTTTCTGATAGGGTCCTGCAGGAATCAGTTCTTGGCTCTACGTTATTTAACATTTTTATTAATAACCCGGAAGAAAATAGATGACACAAACTGGGGGAGTGGTAAATAATGAAGACAGGCCACTGGATCACTTGGAAAGCTGAGTTCAAGCAAACAATATGCATTTTAGTATCGCTAAATCTAAATGTATGCATCTAGGAGCAAAGAACATAGTCCCAGCTTATAGAATGAGGGACTCTATCCTTAAAAGCAATGACTCTGAAAAAGATGTGAGGGTCCTGGTGGATAATCAACTGAAAATGAGCTCCCTGTGTGATGTAGTGGCCAAAAGGACTAATTCAATCCTTGGATGCATAATTGGGAATCTTCAGTAGAAGTTTATTTAACCTATGTATTTGGTTATGGTGCAACCACTACTGGAATACTGTGTCCAGTTCTGGTTTCCACAATTCAAGAAGGTGTATATAAATTGGAGAGGGTTCAGAGAAGAGCCATGAGAATTATTCAAGGATTAGAAAACATGCCTTTATAGTGATAGACTCAAGGAACTCTGTTTAGTCTAACAAAGAGAAGAGTAAAGGGTGACATGATTACAATCTGAGTACCGTTATGGGGAACAAATATTGAGTAATGGGCTCTTCAGTTTAGCAGAGAAATGTATAACACAATCCAACGGCTGGAAGTTGTTGAAGCTAGACAAATTCAGACTGGAAATAAGATGTAAATTTTTAACTGGCTACTTAACTGTTGAACAACTTACCAAGAGTAGTGGTGGATTCTCCATCACTGACACTTTTTCAATCAAGATTGGGTGTTTTTTCTAAAAGATGTGCTCTAGGAATTATTTTGGGGAAGTTCTGTGGCCTTATACAGGAGGCCAAGCTAAACAGCATGTAGTTGTCACTAAGGCTGATAAAATACCCGAAGTCCTAATTTTTCTCCAGCAGACATTTTGAAGTATATGTCTGCTAAACACAGAATGATTCAAAGCCTTCCTGCTTCAGGATAGGATCCAAGACATTTGTAGTCTACAGAAAAAAAAAAAAAGCTAGTAACTGACACTTTGGACCATACTATGGGCCTTAAGGCTGCAACTTTTTTGTACTACCTATAACATGTTTGCACATGATCTTATGGTCCCAGCAGAAGCAGCAACAGAGGAATTCTTCCATCACATCTGAGTAACAATGACTTCTGGGCCTCCCTGGCCTGGAGGCAGTTGAGAGAGAGTCTGGTAGTAATGTACTTCCAAACACTACTTATCCAAATGACAGTGACCACAGATGTGTCCAGCCTGGGATAAGGAAGCCATGTGGAAGGGCTCCATATCCAAGCTCTGTGGTTTCTCCAGGAACAGTAATTCTACACTTCTGAAGATTAGTTTGGTCCTGTATGCTTTGCAGATCTCAAAAGATGTTCCTGGTTCAGATGGGTCAGGAAGGCTCTAACCCACAAGACATTTGTAGTAGCTGTATGCCTGACAGGAGAGTTCTGTTGCACACACTATTGATCCATAATGGATTTTTGGAAAGGATCTCTGGATCAGCAAATGGAAGATCAGATCGTCCCCCAGTGAGGGACATTACTTATTTCAAGGTTTATTGGCAATGAGTAAAGACCAAATTAGCAAGAGGAGGCTTCTGTATGCCTTTTCACTCGTCTCTCAGCTAGCAAAGGTTCTGGCAAAACTCAGGAGAGACTAAAGTTTGATCCTAATTGTAACCCCATACTGTCCAGACAGAGGGTTTGAACTCTTGCTGATCAGGCTAAGTCTCTCAGGACCATGGCACCTTTCTTTATCCCATCCCAGGAGGCCTCTCTGTTAGCTTGGTTCTTGACAGAATAGAGATTCATTGGCATCATGTCTGGATAGTTGGTTCATGTTCTCTTTATGTCCTAGAAACTACCGGAAGGATCTATAGCACCAAGAAGAAAAGGTTTGTGATATGGTGTTATTAGACCCAAATGGACCCTTTAATTTACCATGCACAAAAACTGCTTGGACAGCTTCATTTCTCAGAATCCAAGACTGACTCAGTCCAGGTACATTCGTCAGCTGAGGTTTGTGCACCTTCTTCATGTGTCAAGTCAAACCCCCCCATATAGACTTGAAAACTTACATTAACGGCTAGTCTATACTGAAGCTGTAAGTCGACCTAAGCTACACTACTTCAGCTATGTAACTGAAGTCAACATAACTTAGGTCAACTTACAGCAGTGTCTACACCGCGCTGAGTCAACATGAGATGCTCTCCTGCTGTTAGATAGCAGAGTTTTTCTTTGTCCTGGTGCTGACATGCCTCCGTTGCCAGGGTTTAAGCCATGCGCTTCATGGAGCAAGTCTGTGCTTTTTCAACAACCCAAGTGCTGCCTCAAGTGCTTTGGGGAAGCTCATAGGAAAGACTGCTGCCAAATTTGTAAAGAATTCAAGCACCAGATCTAGAAGGACCATGCTACTTGCCTGAAGGTCCTCCTCACGAAGGCAGCCTTAAGACTAGCCTTAGGCCATGCTCGGACTCAGCACTGAGCACCTCATCCTTGGTTCAGCGCGCTCCTCCATCAACAAGAGTCCCTCAGCACCGATCATCTTCGCTGGTGACTAAGAAGAAACACCGCAAACAGCAAGAGAAGAGCCAATCTCTGGTGACAAAGGGGACAGAGAACGAGACCCTTGTCAGGCTGCTCTTCATCCCCAGCACTGCATCACTAGGTCCCCACAGCCCCAGCACTGAAGTGTTCTACAGTGTCCACTCAAGACCAGCATAGTGGTCAATTTTCAGTCTCTTTGACCCCAAAAGCTTTTGTGGCTGCAAGAAATCTTATGACCCTGCCAGTACTGGACTCCCTGGAGGATCAGGACTCGGCATAATTCGTGGCCCCAAATGACAGGGAATTGGTGCCAGCACCTCATCAGCTGTCCAAGGGGACACCCGTGCTGACAGCCTCAATGTCTCCTACGTGACCTTCTCTGGCACGCAGTGGCATAGCATTGCTCTGGTCTCTGCAGTGCACCTCTTTGCCCTCATAGGACTTGGAGGGGGAACCGTATTCCCACCATCAAAGCAGTCAACCACGCTGCTCCCCTGACTGCTCCCATTCTGTTATGGCACTGAGCTTGTTGGCACCTCCGGGGGGTCTGGCCACAGTACCCCTGTGGCCCAACCATCATCTAGTGGCCTTTTTGGAACTCATGGGGGTTTCCACCATTTGAAGGGATCCCTTTAAGACTATCTGATTTGGTCATCTTGGAGGCTAGAGCACCCCCAGTACCATGTAAAGGCACCCTAGAACCGGACTCCAGTACCAAACATTCTTCATGAAGAAGACTCTCAGGCTCCTGCTCATGGCAAGGCACCAGTTGAGGCTCCCCATCTGGTTCTAGCCTCCTTGTTGTCCTCTCCAAATGAGGCCACACTGACACCTGGAGTCTCTCCACCTCCAGATGACCATAAGGCGTATCGGGACCTACTGAAGCGGGTAGCTTCAAACCTAGGGGTCCAAGCGGAGGTGGTTAAGGAGGACAAATGACCTTCTGGATATTCTGTTACCAGAGGGTCTACCCAGAGTGGCTCTGCCACTACACAATGCCACCATGGATCTTAAGACCCTGTGTCAAACCCCGCTTCCTTTCCAGCAATGGAAAAATGCTCAGGGTGTAAATATCTGGTTCTGGCTAAGGGGTATGACAAGTTCCTCTTTACCCCACCTCTCCCTGGATCATTGGTGGTTGCAGCGGCTAGTGAGTGAGAGCGCCAGGGACAACTGAGCTCTATGCCCAAGCCAAGGGACCCTAAAAACCTGGACCTCTTTGGACTCAAGGCCTACTCTTCAGGAGGCCTGCAACTTCATATAGCAAACCAGCAGGTCCTCCTGAAGTGCTATGACTTTAGTATGTGGGAGTTGTTGCTTAAATTCAAGCACCTTCTCCCCCAGGACTCCAGATAGGAGTTTTCCTCCCTTATTGAGGAAGGGAAAACTGTACCCTGAGCTTCTCTACAAGCAGCCCTGGACACCTATGACTCCACAGCCAGATCAGTGGTGGTGATGCATCGGACTTTCTGGTTGCAATCCCTGGGGCACACCATCTAGGATCTTCCATTTTGAGGGATTGTTGCTCTTCTCGGAACAGACGGATGCTAGGCAGCAGGGCGTTAAGGATTCCAAGGCAACTTTGAAATCCTATGGGCTCTATATACTGGCAACTACAAGGAAACAATATAGACCGCAGTAGTCCACCTGTTACTTCCCTCAAACAATCAGGCAGGATCAATAGAGAAGGAACAGAGGGTTTAGGCCCAGGCCGCCACCTCAGTCATCCTCAAAAGGCCCTATGCAGCCAATTTCCAGACTCTCTGGATTATCAAAACACTTGTTTTGATGAGACACTCAAGGGTGACATCACAATCCCTGCTATGTTGGATCCTGTTACCCCCATGTTTTCCAACCACCTTTACTATTTCCTGGATGCCTGGACCCAGATTACTTCAGACTGATGTGTCCTCAACACTATAGAACTGGGTTACACCATCCAATTCCTGTCCACCTCGCCTCCCACTTCCCTCTTGTGGTCTCAACCAGTATCTCAAGAACCTGAAGTTCCACGTTGTCTCTTTGGCCTTCATCATTCCCTCACTGGATCCTGGGGATTACTCTGCCGCCCTGATCTAAAGGACATTTACCTCCATATTTCGATCTTCCTTGGCTACAGATGTTTCCTGAGGTTCGTAGTGAACCAAAGTCACTACCAGTTCACAGTGCTCCCATTTGGCCTGTCGGCCACCTCGCAGGGTTTCATGAAATGTATGGCAGTAGTAGTAGCCTTCCTAAGGAAAAAGGGAGTCCATGTGTTCCCATATCTCGATGACTGGCTGATCAGGGGCCGGTCCAGAACTCAAGTTGAGGCTGACATCCAACTCATACAACCAACCTTTAATGCACTGGACTTACTGAATTTTCAGAAGTTCACTCTGATCCCCGTCCAAAGGATAGAGTTCATAGGGACAGTACTAGACTTGGTGTAAGCGAGATCTCTACTTCCGCCCGACTGGTTCCTCGTGATTGCGTCCATGATAAAATCTCTCCAAAGATCATGACCGCACAAAAGGACCTAAGCCTCCTGGGCCACATGGCATTGTGCACATATGTAGCATGGCACTCAAGGCTACAACTCGGACCTCTACAGGCCTGGCTAGCCACAGTCTACTCTCTCTTGGCATCTTCTGGACTTGGTTCTCATGGTCCTGGCAGGTTCTAGTCTCACTGCAGTGGCAGTTGGACAGACACGTGGTATGCACAGGAGTAGCCGCCTTGAGACCTCACCTGTCCCCATCTCTAGTATGCAATGCATCAGCCCTCAGCTAGGGAGCCCACTTGGGCCCCATCTGAACCCAAGGCCTGTGGACCCAAGATGAACTCTCCCTGCACACTCAATGTCCAGGAACTCAGGGTAGTACATCTAGGATGCCAGACATTTCTATCCCACTTGACTGGCAAATCTATTTCAGTCCTTTATAGACAATATGATGGCCATGTTCTATGTAAACAGGCAGGGTGGTATATGTTCTTTTCCCCCTATGTCAGGAAGTAATCCTGCATGCGATTACTATGAATCGATCATGACATCACACTCAAAGGATCCTACCTTCCTGGGGCTCAGAACTAGCTAGTAGATCGCCTCAGCAAGTCTTTCTCTTCTCACCACAAGTGGTCTCTGTCCAGACATTGTAAGGGACGTCTTCTGACGGTGGGTGACTCCCCTGATAGACCTGTTTGCCATCCGATTCAACAGGAAATGCCATTGGTTTTGCTCCCTCAGGCCACAGCCCGGGATCCCTTGGAGATGCGTTCCTGTTACAGTGGACAAGGCACCTGCACTACACTTTCCTGCCTATCCCACTGATTCATAAGGTTCTGATGAAGATTAAGCAGGACTGAGCACAGGTCATCTCATAGACTCAGCATGGCCCAGGCAGCATTGGTTCTCCACCCTCCTGGGCATTTCTGTGGAGACACCTTTGCAGCTCCTGTTGCACGTGGACTTAATATCCTGGAATCACGGTCAACTACTGTACCTGAAGCTCACATTGCTGAACCTGACAGCCTCATGGCTGAATTCATAGGAGCAATTTTGCTCAGAGCATGTCCGGGAGGTCCTAATGGGTAGTAGAAAGCCATCTATCAGAGCTACCTACCTGGCAAGATGGAAGATCTCCATCTGATGCTCACAACGATGAGTCCTACCTCTGTAGTCTTCTCTGCAGCTCATTTTAGACTTCCTGCTTTTATTAAGACAGTAAGGACTAACCCTTTCCTCTGTTAAGATGCATCTAGCAACCATCTTGGCTTTCCAGCCCAAGATCGACAAATGTTCTGTTCTGTCTGTTCACACAACATGGTAGTCAGGTTTCTCAAGGGCCTACAGAGGGTTTACCTCCAAGTCAGAAATCCCACCCCTCCATGGGACCTAAACCTGGTCCAGTCAAAGCTTATGGGACCACGCATTCGAACCACTGGCATCCTGCTTACTACTTGCACCTCTCTTGGAAAGTAGCCTTCCTGGTGACCATCAGGTCAGCCAGACAAGTTTCAGCAATCCGAGCTCTCACTTTGGAACCATCAAACCATCATGGTCTTTTTCAAAGACAAGGTCCTGTAGCGACTGCACCCGTTGTTCCTCCCGAACGTGGTATCTCAGTTCCATTGCAGTCAGTTTTTCTGCCAGTGTTGTACCCTAAACCGCATATGAACAGGGAGGAACAGTGACTCCATTCATTGGGTGTATGGAGTGCCTTGGCCTTCTACGTACAAAGAACAAAACCATTCCGCAGATCCACTTTGCTATTCATAGCAATAGCACAAAGGATGAAAGGTCTCCCCATTTCAGCACAAAGAACCTCATTGTGTATGTTACACCCTCGCTAACACGTCACCCCTGGCTAATCTGATGGCTCACTCTACAAGGTCTAAAGCCTCTTCCACAAATTTTTTTTTTTTTTTTAGCACAGGTTATAGTTCAGGCCATATGCAGGGCAGAAACCTGGTCATCGGTTCATAAGTTCACCACACACTATGCCATTACTCAACAGGCCAGAGACAATGCCAGCTTTGAACGGGCTGTGTTATAATCAGACTGTACTTGATCTCCAAACCTGCCTCTGGGTGAACTGCTTTTGAGTCACCTACATTGGAATGGACAAGTGCAAGCACTCGAAGAAGAAAAAATGGTGGTTAACATTTCTGTAACTGTTCTTTGAGATGTTGCATATGTTCATTCCAAAACCCACCCTCTGTCCCCTCTTCAGAAGTGGTTGGTAAGAAGAAACTGAAGGAGGGCAGAGCCGGCAGCGCCCTTTATACCGACGTTATGAGCGTGCAACACCAGATGGCACTAGAGCTAACCCAATGGATACCAATAAGGGAAAAATTTGCTGGAAACTGGTTGGGGGGCACAAATACCTACATTGGAAAGGACATGTGCAACACATCTCGAACAACAGTTACAGAAAAGTTAGTAACCATTTTTTCTTGTGACGGTGACTTCAGCTTCAGAGTAAGTGAGCTTTAGGTCCCAGTGACACTGATCTGAAACCTCTGTCGAATGTGAATTCAGAGATACACATTTGAGTCTGTTATCTGGACAAGTCGTCTTATTCCAACAGGTCCATGATGAGCAGCCCTTCTCCATAGAGTGGAGTGAACTAAAGCCTGTTCAAATTTTTTCTTTAACAATTTGCTGAGTAATATTAAAAGGATTTTGTACAGATTGTTGTCTGACTGGATATCTCATAGCTACAATGTAGCTGGCCTGAAATTAGGTCATTATACCGCATTTAGTTTGAGGTAAGGCTGCTAATGGGGCATGCCTTGGATGTTTCCATTGCAGACTCTTGCGAAGCATTTACATAATCTTTATGTATATGTGCAAAGCACTACTGCTTTGATTTGACTCCCCCGGAGGGAATCCTGCTTTGACTTTTGTGCCCCAGGATTTGGCCTTCCCTTACGTGGAAGCATGTTATGTCTTTCCCTAGAAAGTTTAATTTTACAATATTCCTTATTTTCAGCTGATCAGTCTTTACAGGTGTGTTTTGTTTATGACCTCATTTTACAGCCTGTATGTTGCACTTAATGATTTTGGAGAGGGGAGTGTAAAATATTTAAAACTGTTGGTATTGGCTTTGTTTACTTCTAGCTTCAATCTTATTCTTTCTATCTTTTGAGACATCCTTTTAAGCTTTTCTTCTAAGAGTTCACTCTGAGAATCATGCAAATATGGACTCTCTAGAGAAGGGAAAATTACTTACCTTGTAATTCTGCTTCAAGATTCACCTTGCAGGATTTTCCTTGCCTACAAACTCTGAAGTGAGACATGGAACTTACTGTTTTGCAGATATTCTCTTTAATCTTTTCATTTCTCTTCTTTGAGGCTTTTATGATCTTAAGTTTATTTTGAACTGGTATTTTTCTCTGGGAGATTCACTTCATGTGCAGTTGAAGGAGATGACTTGAAAATGCTAGGGCAGCATTTATACCTGCAGGAGGGGAGGTTGGCACTAAAATGGCTAAAGGAGGCCAAACTCATGCTCTACTCCTGCCGTGGCCTTGAAGGTTCAAAACAGCTTAAAAGAAAAGGAATTTTGCAATCTTTCACAAAGGAGCAGATCCAGGAGTTAGAATCCTGTTTTTTTTCCCTCCTTCTGGGAGGCAGAAAGATAAGGTAGATAATTTCCCTTAGTAAAGGAATAACTTAATAGCATTTGTTTACTATTGTTCTGTGTAGTAGCATGGCATAATACCTCTTACAAGTCTCATGTTACCTAATTTTGGACATTATAATACCATGTATTCTGCAGCCACAAAATTTGCTATAGCATCATGCTCTAGACCAGGGGTACTCAATAGGCAGACTGTGGGCTAAATCTCGACCGCCAGTTGCTTTTGAACGGACTACAAAATCTTTTTATTTACTGATTATTATCATCATTATTGCGTTGTGAAAAATGTTACTCTGGAGTCAGGACCTTGTCTATACTTTGGGCAAGAAATCTGGACGCTGGCAAAAAAATAACCACCCCTGTTCTAGACTTAAGTTTTTTATTATTATTTATACATATGTAAACCTCAGATGAACAGGACAGCTCACATCATTCAGAGCCCTTGTTTCAGGTTGTCTTCTGGCACAGGATGACAGCATTGCACTGGTTTACATTCAAGATTTTCTTTGCGCATGCTTAAAGAGAGAGAGAGAAAGCTGTTACATCTGCAAAGAAAATTTTGAATGTAAATCAGTGCAATGTTGTTGTCATAACCATACAGCTAAGGGTAGCCTAGAATTCCTCCTTACCTGTAAGGGGTTAAGAAGCTCAAATAAGCTGGTTGGCACCTGACCAAAAGGACCAATGGGGAAAGAAGATACTTTCAAATCTTGTGGGGGACGGGGAGGAAAGGCTTTGTTTTTGTGTGTTTTCTTGAGAAGCAGAGAAGCATCAGGTCAGAAAACTCCTTCTCTAATAAACCATCCTAAAATCTCTCATATTACAAAAATTGTAAGTAAAAGCCAGGCAAGGCATGTTAGATTCTTTTGTTCTGCTTGTGAATTTTTCCTTTGCTGGAGGGAGGTTTATTCCCATTTTTTTTGTAACTTTGAAACTAAGCCTAGAGGAAGTTCTGCTGTTTTTTTTGAATCTTTTGTTACCCTGTAAAGTTATTTTCCATCCTGATTTTACAGAGGTGGTTTTTCTTTTTCTTTCTTTTTTTTTTAAATAAAATCCTTCTTTTAAGAACCTGCCTGATTTCTCTATTGTCCTAAGACCCAGGGGCTTGGGTCCGTGATCACTTTGTAACCAGTTGGTTAGGATATTTTCTCAAACCTCCCCAGGAAAGAGGTTCTAAGGGCTTGGGGGGATATTTTGGGGGAATAGGAGCTCCAAGTGGTCCTTTCCCTGATTGTTAAATCACATGGTGGTGGCAGCGTACCTTGTAAGGGCAAAGAATTTGTGCCTTGGGGAAGTTTTAACCTAAGCTGCTAGAAATAAGCTTAGGGGGTCTTTCATGCAGGTGCCCACATCTGTACCCTAGAGTTTAGATTGGGGAGGGAACCCTGACAGTTATCATTCTGCACCAGCAGATAACCTGAAACAAGAGTTCTGAAAGACGAGAGTTGGCCTGTTCATCTTAAATTTTAAAAATCCCAAACCTCAAGGTGACAATTTAAGTGCTAACATGGATTACTTTGCTATTTTAGTAAAAACATCCAACTAATGTGCTTACCTCATATCCTCAAACTTACCTGATCACAAAAGTTCCAACTCTTCCTCTCTTCCCCCCGGTCAAAGCCTGCAACTTTCAGGATGTGGCTGTATGGACAAGTGTAGCCAACCCATAACTGCATATTGAAAATTAGATGTAATGGCAGTATAAAATGGAACTGAATATCAAAATTAGTAATGGGGACTATTGTACTGAGTTTGGTGTTCAAAAAAATCTCCCTTTTAAACCTTAACTTAAGCTGCTGCAGATTTTCCAGTTTGCAGCATTGAAGCACCACAGCTTCCAAAAACCTTGTTATGGAATTTAGGTCAGCCATTTAGTGAAGAAAAGAGAGACTTAGCTGTAGTAAATTATTAGCATCCAAAATGTTCATTTCAGGAGTGGGGGCTTATTACAATAAATCATAGCATTTAATGCCAGAAGGGACCACTCCATCATCTATCTGACCTATATCACAGGCCACTGACAGTACCACATACTAAACCCAACAACTGAAATTAGACCAAAATATTACAGCCCACAGGAGCCAAGGGTCTGCCTGTGGCACATAATGGAATATGAGGGAGTGAGGTATTCTAGTGCAGTGGCAAGGAAATGATTAAGTGAGATCTACCCAAATAGTTGTGGCAAGTGCCCATGCCACATGCTCCAGAAGAAGGTGAAAACCTCCCCAGGTCCATTGCAATCTTACTTGGAGGGAAATTCCTTCCTGACCCCACATATATCAATCAGTTAAATCCTGAGCATTTGAGTAAGAACCCGCCAGCCAACCACCTGAGACAGAGAATGCCTGGTGCCACCTCAGAGCATTGACCTACCCCGTCCAGTGTCTCATCTCCAGCCATGGCCATCTCTGAGGCTTGAGAGGAAAGAGACCAAAAAAACCAGCACATACTTTTTTTAAAACTCCCTTCCTGACCCCTGCAGGTGGTTAGCTAAAGCCCTGAAGAATGAGCTTTTAGGAACATAGGACATAAAGCAAAAGTGAGTTACTGAGCCTTGCCCCTATCATCACACTTTACGCTCACGTAATAAGTCTTCTCTTCCTCAAACAGCTTTAACTGCTTCATTTAATACTATTAACATGTTAACACCATTTAATACAAACTTAAATTCCTCCCTTCAGCATACTTTGTAACAATTATAGCTTACTCATGCCATCTACAACTGAAGTTACAATGTCTGCCTTGTAGAAGGTGCATAATATTTAAATCAAACTCTTTAAATATTGCAATATAATGGACAAAAGTCTGAAATAGGGAGGCAACCGTATAAAGGAACTGCAAGAAGAAATGACGGACTAATTTAGGAAATCTCAAGTTGTTTAGTAAGTGAAACTTTTTAGCATAAAGCTAAAAAATGACATGCTAGGATGTGTAAATTATATATTTTTACAGAAGTGATTTCTACAGGATCACACATTTTAGAGCTACATAGTGTCATCCTCCCTGAAATGATGAGAGTGATTACATGTGCCAAAAGCTATAATTTTTTGGGGGGGGTACGGGGGAAGGAAGGGGAAGCAAAGGTGGGAAGGAGAGGGTATGGATGGAAAATAGTATAGCGGAAGAAACTGCAAAACCCCTACTAGCAATTCCCTAAAAGCTGTGGCTTACAGTATTAGAACTGTTCAGGTTTTGGTGTATGGCAGTGTCAATAATCCTTGTATAGGCCCCTTCATTCATCATACTTAACCTGCTTGTAGGTGCAGGCTATGCATAACTTAATAATGCTGCCTCTATCACTATATCCACTTTGTAGCATCATCAGCTGATGTTTTGTAACTTGTGAAGCTCTTTGCAGAAAATAAAGCTCAGTAGTACAGGAGTAATTAATAAATACACCTCTTTATGAAGAAGTCCTCCCTGTTTAATACCTACTATTCTTTGTCTTGTACAAGACCAAGACAATCTATCATAAGACCATTCCATTTCAAATATTATCACTTAAGTAGAACAAATCTTGTGCAGTTGCCCTTAAGGGATTTTCATACTTCTAGAAAACGATTCAATGAGATCACCCCTGATGCAAGGGATTTGTATTTCTTTGCAACATTCCGCACACCATGTCCTATGTTAGAGGGAACAATATTCTATGAACGCTAGGTCTTGTCTGTACACAAGTTGTATTGCTTTAATTAAAGAGGCACAATCCCATAGTAGGGGAGTAGTTATGTCTTTATAAAAGTGCTTATTCCCATATGGAAAGGGGAATAAGTTATACTACCCTAAGGCACCTTTATATCAATATAACTGCCCATGCTAGGGGTTGTACTGTATAACTATTTTGGCTTTAGAAAAAAAACTAAATCAAAAAATCAACTCTTAATTTACACTATGATTATATCTACACTAGACTTCTATCAGGGTGTGATAAGATGTGACCTCTAACTGATTTAGCTGTGCCAGCAAAAGCCTCTAACATAGAGGATTTATATCAGCAAAATTGCACTTTTCCCAGTATAGCATGTTTTGCTCCGGTGAGGTGGGTGGGAATAAACTATATCAGTAAAAGTGCACTCTACCAGTATAATAAGCTGCATCCATGCTAGGAGAGCTTTGCTTGTACAGCATCCAGCTCTACCAGTTTATATAATATTCCTAGTTTAGACATACCCTAAAGCCCTTTCACCCCACTCTGGCAGTTTGTCACCTCAAAGTACATGTACACTCTCATTTTAAAGGCCCATTTTCATAGCCAGAGAGATGTCAAGTGGTCTTAGTGTAAATAATAAAAAGGTCTGAAATAAATAAGATAGGAGTAGATATTTTAATATTTTTGGCAAAGTTTACTCCCCTGCCTGTATGGGAGTAAGTTATACCACTACAAGCATATTTATGTGAGTATAACTGCAGATTGTACAGTTGAACTACACTAGATATAATTGAAGTGGTACACCTTTTATGTGCAGACAGGGCCATCATGTTTTCATTGCAGCACTTGTAAATACTGTTTTCTACCACTTCAGTAGATGGGTGATAAGAGAAAATGATTACAGCGGAATGTTTGACTCTGCAGAAGAAAGTCTTGAATTTGAGCCATCAGGCCACTCAAGTTTGATACACTGAAGAACAAGGAGCATAGATAAAAGCCTGTGACTATAAAATCAGCTCATCTTGGTTAGATTAAATCAGTGGTTTTCAACCTTTTCATACAGCAAGCCTCTGAGTGCGACCCCCATTGTAAATTAAAAACACTTTTAAAATATTTAACACTGTTATAAATGCTGGAGGTGAAGCGGGGTTTGGGGTGGAGGCTGACAGCTCGCGACCCCCCAGGTCATAACCTTGCAACACCCTGAGGGGTCTTGACTCCCAGTTTGAGAACCCCTGGATTAAATAGTTCTGTAACTCATGATATTTTTAAAAAATGTACAAATTGAATTTTATTAGAATGAGACCTGGTAGGAACAAGCATATTTTTTAAGATACAAGATCCATAATAACAGTTTCTCCATTCAATGTAGGTTAGGGAAGAACCAGGAAGAGCTGAACATACAGTAACATACATCTGGGTTAGGAAGCCTACATTCTTTTAGTTGTGAATCTTTTAAAATAATTCAATGTTGAGAATTTTTTAAGTTTAATGTTCACAACTCTTTCATGGGAATATAAGAAATAAATTCTCTCAATTAACTGAAAGAGATCTTGCATTAGAGATCATGTATTTACTTGTAAACTATGCAGGTTATGGAATGTATAGTATGTCAAAGCATCTCTCATCCTGTATCCTGTTCACAGTAATATTTTAGTTAACTGTATAAAACATCCCAAAATCAAAAATCTACTTTTCCACTCACATTTTATCATATTGTGTTATTACTGTTATTACTGTGCAGCACCCATAACTCTGAAAGAAATAGCAGATTAATGAGATGGTTTAATTTATTTTAATAATTGCAGCTTTTAATTAGGCATGATTCCAAACACCTGCCTTCCTTCTCCACTTTTAATTTTTTGTTATAGAGCCCACTCTTTTTTTTATTTGAATAACTTGTCCTTCCAATGTTAGCAGATTTACAGGTTTCAGAGTATTGTCTCTCTGAACTGTTTATGAAATATAAGCAATAATGATGTATGTTAACACTAAGGATGCATTTTCCATTGGTGTATTATGAACAGGCTCAGCCAGAGTCAACTTTGTTTTAATTTTAATATCAACATTTGTAATTTATTAACTGATTTTTATTACTGTAAATGTTTTTAAATGTATGGCCAAGAAAAACACATGATCCCTAAACTGATTACAAGCAATCTCCTGCTATAGTGCTGTTGGAAATAAGCAGTTGCCTCAATCTCATGCTTATCAGTGATATCAAGGTACAGTGTTTTTCTAGACTCACTCATTAGACCAATATATGTTTATGTATGGACACTCCATGATGGGCTTTTAAAACCTTGTCACTATTTTAACATTTGATTAATGGGAATGGAAAGGCACTGTAGGTTTTATCATGTTAAATCAACAAACACCAACATTCATTGACATCTATTTCTGTCAAGCCTGAGAGTAGAGCTCAAAAGGCCAAGTGATTTCAAATAGGTGCACTTGGATATTGTATAAATAAAATGCTTGATGCTGTGTTAATTAAGAAAAGTCAAACTGGTTAACACTTGTATTTGACACTTGCTCATTAATACATTTAACTGAATACATTGTATGATTATTAAAACAAACAAAACTAACTAAAATCTTAACAATGTTTGTTGTATAAACCACCTACTGTGGTGTTGAGAGGGGAGCACTGCAGGTTCTTCTTCAAAGAAGGTTCTAGCCACAACTTCAGTTTAACATATATATGTATATCAGAAGTGTGCTTTCTTGAAAAATTAAGATCTTGGAAGCATGTTCTAGGCCTTACTGGAATGACTCAATTCTGAACCCCAGACCTCAAGAGCAAAACACTAAAACAGTAAAAGCATGCTATAACTAAAGACTGTCCAGTAATCTGTTAATTGTTTACATATAAAAAGCACTAATGGCACAGGAAATGTCTGTCAAAGTAAATGAGTATTATTTAACATTAATTTATAGTGGCCACGAAACATTTGATACATGTGTATATTTTATCTGTGACAACATTAGCTCCAGAGCACTCAGTTGTATTAATATTTTTCTATCAGCAAATTGTTGGGTAAAATGCACTCTTTCATATTCATAGGGTTCTTTGTTACTCTCCAGGTCTTGCCTTTCAATTGTGTACAACATATGGTATAACTGTTTGTGTCATGTGTATATTAAAATGTAATGGTTGTGGTGCTAACAGGCCAGATGTCAGCTCTTTCCCAGGCTGCAAGCATACACTAAGAACTAACAAACTGGAGACCAGACCAATTCCCCTGTTTGTAAGTTTTGTTCAACATAGGTATTAGTCTTATAAAAATGTATTGAGTGTTTACACTCTATGAATGCTTGTAAGTTGACACATATTAATTTTTTTTGTAATGTATGCATTCCATGCTATAAGAAAATATGTAAATTTTGCTTTATAACTTTGAAAATGTTTGTTCTGAACTTGTGAACACAGGCACGGGAATCAAGCCCCTCCCCCCTCATCCAGAAGTACCATCAAAATCAGATGGGCCATCATGGAATATTGGAATATAAAGAACTGGTAAATGGCCCTATTGCACCTTGGAGATGCTACATGGAGTGATGCTGGTCAAGTGGACTTAGAGGCTGAATGAAGAAAATAAAACAGTCACAGGAAAATTTTCCATCTTTTTGGTTGTTTGAACTCTGAAGGGTCAGAGACTATAAACTGAAGCCACAGATCCCTAGGGCTGCCTCCTGGGTTCACCCTGAAAGACACTTTGAATTGACAGATCACTACAACTCTGTCACTCTTACTATTTAGATGGTTTTCAGAGTAGCAGCCGTGTCTGTATTCGCAAAAAGAAAAGGAGTACTTGTGGCACCTTAGAGACTAACAAATTTATTTGAGCATAAGCTTTCATGAGCTACATGCATCCGATGAAGTGAGCTGTAGCTCCCGAAAGCTTATGCTCAAATAAATTTGTTAGTCTCTAAGGCGCCACAAGTACTCCTTTTTACTATTTAGATGGTAACTCATTTGTGTGTAATATGTTTGCTTACTTTAACTTGTAAATAACTAGTTTCTTTTTCCAAGTTAATAAATCTTTAGATAGTTTGTTACAGGATTGGCTACAGGCGTTGTCTTTGGTGTAAGATCTAGGGTACCAATTGATCTGAGGAACCCTTGATCTTGGGACTGGAAGAAACCTGAATGTGGTGTAATTTTTGGTGTAAGTGACCATTTATCACTGTGATAAATGAAGGAGGGGGAGTTCCCTTTTATGGACACTCAGCCAGCCAGTTAGCTATAAAGTTCCTCTTGGTGGCTGCTTGCTTTACCTGTAAAGGGTTTAAAAAATCCCCAGCTGAAGAAAAGGGAGTGGGCACCTGACCAAGAGAGCCAATGGGAAGACTAGAATTTTTTTAAAATGGGGAAAAAGCTTTCCCTTTGTCTCTCCATTGTCTCTCTGGGCTACAGGGACAAAGCAGCAATGGTGTAAGCAGTTTTAAGCCAGGTATTATCATAAATCACCAGATCATAGAATCATAGAATATCAGGGTAGGAAGGGACCTCAGGAGGTCATCTAGTCCAACCCCCTGCTCAAAGCAGGACCAATCCCCAACTAAATCATCCCAGCCAGGGCTTTGTCAAGCCTGACCTTAAAAACTTCTAAGGACGGAGAGTCCATCACCTCCTTAGGTAACGCATTCCAATGTTTCACCACCCTCCTAGTGAAAAAGTTTTTCCTAATATCCAACCTAAACCTCCCCCACTGCAACTTGAGACCATTACTCCTTGTTCTGTCATCTGCTACCACTGAGAACAGTCTAGATCCATCATCTTTGGAACCCCCTTTCAGGTCGTTGAAAGCAGTTATCAAATCCCCCCTCATTCTTCTCTTCCGCAGACTAAACAATCCCAGTTCCCTCAGCCTCTCCTCATAAGTCATGTGTTCCAGTCCCCTAATAACTTTTTATTGGCCTCCGCTGGACGTTTTCCAATTTTTCCACATCCTTCTTGTAGTGTGGGGCCCAAAACTGGACACACTACTTCAGATGAGGTCTCACCAATGTCGAATAGAGGGGAACGATCACGTCCCTCGATCTACTTATACATCCCAAAATGCCATTGGCCTTCTTGGCAACAATGGCACACTGTTGACTCATATCTAGCTTCTCGTCCACTGTAACCCCTAGGTCCTTTTCTGCAGAACTGCTGCCTAGCCATTCGGTCCCTAGTCTGTAGCAGTGCATGGGATTCTTCCATCCGAAGTGCAGGACTCTGCACTTGTCCTTGTTGAACCTCATCAGATTTCTTTTGGCCCAATCCTCTAATTTATCTAGGGCCCTCTGTATCCTATCCCTACCCTCCAGTGTATCTACCTCTCCTCCCAGTTTAGTGTCATCTGCAAATTTGCTGAGGGTGCAATCCACACCATCCTCCAGATCATTTATGAAGATATTGAACAAAACCGGCCTGAGGACCGACCCTTGGGGCACAGCTGCCAACTAGACATAGAGCCATTGATCACTACCCGTTGAGCCCAAAAATCTAGCCAACTTTCTATCCACCTTAGTCCATTCATCTAGCCCATACTTCTTTAACTTGCTGGCAAGAATACTGTGGGAGACCGTGTCAAAAGCTTTGCTAAACTCAAGGAACAACACATCCACTGTTTTCCTCTCATCCACAGAGCCAGTTATCTTGTCATAGAAAGCAATTAGACTAGTCAGGCATGACTTGGCCTTGGTGAATCCATGCTGACTGTTCCTGATCACTTTCGTCTCCTCGAAGTGCTTCAAAATTGATTCTTTGAGGACCTACTCCATGATTTTTCCAGGGACTGAGGTGAGGCTGACTGGCCTGTAGTTCACCGGATCCTCCTCCTTCCCTTTTTTAAAGATGGGCACTACATTAGCCTTTTTCCAGTCGTCCAGGACTTCCCCCGATCGCCATGAGTTTTCAAAGATGATGGCCAATGGCTCTGCAATCACATCTGCCAACTCCTTTAGCACTCTCGGATGCAGCGCATCCGGCCCCATGGACTTGTGCTCATTCAGCTTTTCTAAATAGTCCCAAACCACTTCTTTCTCCACAGAGGGCTTGTCACCTCCTCCCCGTGCTGTGCTGCCCAGTGCAGTAGTCTGGGAGCTGACCTTGTTCGTGAAGACAGAGGCAAAAAAAGCATTGAGTACATTAGCTTTTTCCACATCCTCTGTCACTATGTTGTCTCCCTCATTCAGTAAGGGGTCCGCACTTTCCTTGACTTTCTTCTTGTTGCTAACATACCTGAAGAAAACCTTCTTGTTACTCTTAACATCTCTTGCTAGCTGCAACTCCAGGTGTGATTTGGTCTTCCTGATTTCACTCCTTCATGCCCGAGCAATATTTTTATACACTTCCCTGGTCATTTGTCCAATCTTCCACTTCTTGTAAGCTTCTTTTTTGTGTTTAAGATGAGCAAGGATTTCACTGTTAAGCCATATCTAGAACTACTTATCTGAAACTCCAACTCTGTAAGTAGATCAGAATGTTTAGCAAGATGCGATCAGGTTTATTTCTGTTGCTTTTTTTTTTAAGGCTTGTGGATCTCCTCTGTGCTAACCCCAGATGCTTTTGTTTTCTTGTAACCTTTAAGCTGAACCCCCCAAGAAAGCTATTTTGGGTGCTTAATTTTTGGAATTGCTCTTTTAAAATCTAGCAAAAAAGAGTGACAGAGTGGGGATTCGGCCTTGATGCGGGGGAGCTGACCCTCCCTTCCTGGGAAGTCCCTGTTTCCTCATTTCCCCCCACTTCATTTCTGTCATGGAGCTGGATGTCTGGGCTTGATCTGGGTTTGTATTCTCCAGGGTATGCCGCTTTGGGAAGACTGTTTTTTCTCAGGTTTGTGTGCCTGACTTCAACCTCATGCACAGGGCTGCCCTACTCTAGCCTAACTATTTTGTTGCCATGAATATAGAAAAGAAAAAAAAATGAACGGCTTGTTGGACTCCCTGGATTTGCAGGCTAATCCCTTTGCGGGCCTGTTCCCCTCAGCAGCAAAGAAAAGAAAAGAGAGAAAAAATACTCCCTGGCTTTCAAGCAGCCAAAAGGAAAAATGTGTCCTTTTAAAATCCTGAGGTCTGTGCTTCTGGTTTAAAACTATCCCACCGCTCTGCCACCATGTCAAGGCTGAATCCCCACTCTGTCACTTTGAGTGCAGAATGTTGGCCCCCGCAAGGATTCTAAAAATTAATACTTACCACTTCAGGCTCGTATTATACTCCCAAGGTTACAGCTTTTCTGTGACCTTGGCTTGGTAAACGCTGCCACCACTCAAATGCTAAAACCCTTTGGATCCAGGAAGGAGCACTTGGGAATTCCTCCCTGTGTGGTACCCTCAAGCCCTTTCACCCCCCCCCCCCCGGGAAGAGCTGAGAAGGAAAACAAAGGAAATTAGCTCTGGCTATCAGGTAATCAAACAACATATGCACAAACCTCTTGGGACACCAAAAATCAAATCCTGTTCTTAAAAAAGGTAAATTTTATTAAAAACAAAAAGGAAGAAAATACATCTGGAACTTAGGCGTTTGCTAGATTTTAAAAGAGCAATTCCAAAAATTAAGCATCCAAAATAGCTTTCCTGGGGGTTCAGCTTAAAGGTTACAAAAAAACAAAAGCATCTGGGGTTAGCACAGAGCAGATCCTCAAGCCTTAAAAAAATAAACAGAAATAAACCTGATCGCGTCTAGCTAAACATTCTGATCTACTTACACAGTTGGGGTTTCAGATAAGTCGTTCAAGGTATGATCTGATGATTTATGATCATACCTGTCTTAAAACTGCTTACAGCATTGCTGCTCTGTCCCTGCAGCCCAGAGAGACAAGGGAGAGACAAAGGGAAAGCTAAAAGCTTTTTTCCCATTTTAAAAAGTTCTAGCCTTCCCATGGGCTTTTTTTATAGCTAACTGGCTGGCTGGGTGTCCATAAAAAGGTGTGTGTCCCCCCGCCTTCATATATCACAACCACTAAGTCCATTTTGTCTGGATAGCAAAGTAGACTAGAGAATCTAAGGGGACTGTCTGCGACTCCATTGTAAAATTGTTACAGTGATCCAGGAGTTCACATTTGTTCTTGGCTTGGTAAAATCCAATTATAGAACACACTACCAGTTCGGAGGAGTCTGCCCTGTTTTTGACAGTCTGCTATGGGATGGGCACCCAGACAGTGTGACAATGGTATTTAAAATTAATAAAGCACATGTTCTTAACATTTTCTTTGGTCAGCCATGATGAAGCTCATCACTGGTGTGCTAGGTTTCCTTAATATTTACTGAAGAAAAGTTCAGATTATTAAAATATAACTTTATGTAGCAAACTATCACACGGAAATTGTCTCTTGGTTACCAGAGAGCAGGTTTGTAATCGGTACAAGAGCACATTTTTTGTTTTACATTTTACCAATCTTAAAGATGTGCAAATATTTATAAAAATTGTACTATTAAAACAGCACTATTAAATACAAAAATGTATAAAAATATTAAAGTTCACACACATTGAGAATCTTAGTGACACTGGAACTTTGTCATCCTATATTAGAGGATGTTGTAGAATGCTATTTCCTTGTAATCTGACATTATAATTGAGGAAATGGGTAGTACATGTTTCTACAATATTGGATTAACTATAAATCCTCTAACAGTATTAATAAAAGGGTGATGATTCAGCAACTGAATGAACCCTATTTATAATATACGAATACTTGACTATATGAATAGGCTTATAAAAATGAGTATTTGTATTATCAAACATGTTAATTTCAAGTGATAGTGGAAAAATACACTGAAAATTGTATTATGTACTTTTGTGAACAATTTTTTCAAACAAACTAAGCTATGGAGGGAGAATGACAAGTGTGAAGGGGTGGAGATAAGGAGTTTAAGATGACATCTCACCTAGATTTAAGTGTTAGTGGTACATAACCATGCGATTGTATTAAATGCCATGTTCCCAAAGTGTATTTAAACCAGTTACAAAAATCATCTTGGTGTTCTGTCAATATGAACAAAACTTTGCTCTCACTAAGATGCCTGGATAAAATTCTATTATGTAGAGTTGTATAGCGGGTATTAAATTATTCCCTGTAATATACAGAACACCTAGGCAACTTTTGATAGTGTCCTCCCCAGATACTATCAAAGTGGTATGCAGTTATGTCATTAGTACTTGGAAAGCCTGATAGAGATGGTATTTTGTACTTTCTTGCTGTTGGCAGTTATAGAAATCTACTTCTTGTTCAAGTTATGATTTTAAAAATTCTCATGGAGTTGTAAAATATCTATTTCCAACCAACCTGTTCTCAAAGAATTGTGGAGTCCGAGGACTAATTGTGGTTTCAGGTAAATAGTATTTAAATTGCTTTTAAACCACAGCCCTCTAGATCTAATGTGTTAATTCAAAGAATGGATGCTAAAAAATTCCAAATAAAATGATTAAGTAGCAAGTGATTCTATATGAAGTTAGACATTTTCAAAGTTTTTTATTTATTTATTTATTTATAAATGCCAAGCAGTTGAGCTACTGCCGCCTTGCAAAGCTGTTATGAAAATTTACTGGCTCAGGCGTGCAATCTATTATCCATGCTTTGTCATGATCATTGATAAGTAAAATATTGTTGATTCTTTAATTCTCTCATAAGTTATTGCAAGTCTGGACTAATGGTTAATACATTTGGGGATTTTTCAGAATGAAATGTTATTTAGCACTATGAACGAGTGAATGACATGTTCTATTACATGATATAAAAAAGTTAATTCTTTTATTCAAAGTGATCAGTGATCTCTCTCTCTCTCTCTATATATATATATCTTGTCTCTCGCTACAAAAGTTGCCCAGGAATTGTTCACCCTCATTTAATTTTTCCTTAGTTCTACTCCTCATCAAGAGCAAGGTTATTACAACCTTGGATGTTTCTCTAGCAATTTGCCTTGGGTCTCTCAGCCCTGTCTACTCTGCCTAAGGAAAACCTGTTGGCACCTTCCTGTGCTTTAAATTTGATTTGGGATTTTGTGGTAAAAATGAGCTAACAGGTTTCTCCCAGCCAGTCCAGACATGGCCTAAATGGCATCCCCATCTAATCATTTACCAGTTCCCACAGTGATTTACTTTTTCCATTGCATTTTACTTTCCAGTGGAAGACTGAGATTTGAAGTCACTTAGTTCTGAAAAGCAAAGACTTCATGTTTCCTAGGAACTGAGTGGTTATGTTCAGCAACCAAAAACAGATTCTAGGCCATGCCAAATCATATATATGTGGTTCTCTTCCTGATCAGGTTTCTTTTTTTCCTTTTATAGATGACATGGGCAAGAATCTAAAAGGTGCAAACGAGATATCTTGACCCTCAACAATAGGTTTTTTGTTCTTGGTTTTTGTTTTTTTTTTTTGGGCTGTCAATTAATCGTAGTTAACTCACGCAATTAAACTCAAAAAAATTAATCGTGATTAATCTCACTTATAACAATAGAATACCAATTGAAATTTTAAAAATATTTTTGGATGTTTCTCAACATTTTCAATATTGATTTCAATTACAATATAGAATATGTAGTGCACAATGCTCACTTTATATTATTTTTTATTACAAATATATGCACTGTAAAAAGATAAACAAAAGAAATAGTATTTTTCAGTTCACCTCATACAAGTACTGAAGTGCAATCTCTTTACTGTGAAAGTGTAACTTACAAATGCAGATTTTTTTTGGTTACATAACTGCACTCAAAAACAAAACACTGTAAAACTTTAGAGCCTACAAGTCCACTCAGTCTTTCTTCTTGTTCAGACAATTGTTAAGACAAACAAGTTTGTTTACATTCACAGGAGATACTGCTGCCTGCTTCTTATTTGTCGCCTGAAAGTGAGAACAGGCGTTCGCATGGCACTTTTGTAGCCGGTGTTGCAAAGTATTTACATGCCAGATATGCTAAACATTCGTATGCCCCTTCAAGCTTCGGCCACCATTCTGGAAGACATGCTTCCATGCTCATTAAAACAACAATGCATCAATTAAATTTGTGATTGTACTCCTTGGTGGGGAGGGAGAGGAACTGTATTTCTCCTGCTCTGTTTTACCTGCATTCTGCATATATTTCATGTTAAAGCAGTCTTGGATGATGACCTAGCACATGTTAGTTTTAAGAACACTTTTACAACAGCTTTCACAAAATGTAAAGAAGGTACTGATGTGAGATTTCTAAAAATAGCTACAGCACTTGACCCAAGGTTTAAGAATCTGAAATGCCGTCCAAAATCTGAGAGGGATGAGGTGTGGAGCATGCTTTTAAAGTCTTAAAAGAGCAACACACTGATGCGGAAACTACAGAACTGAAACCACCAAAAAAGAAAATCAACCTTCTGCTGGTGGCATCTGACTCAGATGATGAAAATGAACATGCATCCACACTACTTTGGATTATTATCAAGCAGAACCCATCATCAGCATGGAAGCATGTCCTCTGGAATGATGGTTGAAGCATGAAGGGACATATGAATCTTTAGCACATCTGGCACATAAGTATCTTGCAATGCCAACTCCAACAGTGCCATGCAAATGCCTAGTCTCACTTTCAGGTGACATTGTAAACAAGAAGCGGGCAGTATTATCTCCTGCAAATTGTAACCAGCCTTGTTTGTCTGAGTGATTGGCTGACCAAGAAGCAGGACTGAGTGGACTTGTAGGCTCTAAGGTTTTACATTGTTTTGTTTTTGAATGCAGTTTTGTTTTTTACATAATTTTACATTTGTAAGTTCAACTTTCATGATAAAGAGATTGCACTACAGTACTTGTATGAGATGAACTGAAAAATACAATTTTTGGGGTTTTTACAGTACAAATATTTGTAATCAAAAATAAATATTAAGTGAGCACTGTACACTTTGTATTGTTGTAATTGAAATTAATATATTTGAAAATGTAGTAAACATCCAAAAATATTTAAAATGGTATTCTATTGTTAACAGCGCGATTAACCGCAATTAATTTTTTTAATTGCTTGACAGCCCTTCTTTTTTTTTTTTTACTCATGAAATTTCCCACTGTGGATATTGCCTGTGCAGCTATACAGTGGGAGTACCAGTGTAATCTGGCTTCTGAATAATAGAAATGTAGGCCTGGAAGGGACCTCAAGAAGTCACCAAGTCCAACACCCTGTGCTATGGCTGGTGTTTTTACCCAGTGTCATCTAACCTTGCTGAGAATTGGTCTAGTGAATAGAGTGATTAAAACACTGACAGGTAGGCTAGTGATAGCCTCCTACTGGAAAAAGACAAATAGTCCAATGTAGAGGAATAGCTGAAAAAAATATGGAAGTGGTTGTTATCGGAAAAACTAACACACCAGTTACCTACCCAGCAAAACAGAGTACAAACAGATACTTAGATATTTGGTTATCATTTATTCAATACTCAAAGTACATTCCCTCCTCTTCTCCCCCCCCCCCCCCCCAAAAAAAACAACCACCACCAAGCAAACCTATCCAATTTTTTGAATATTCACATTTGATAGACATGCCTGGTTTGTTAAATGTGTAATTAGAATTCACTCAATTTAATAAAATCACTAGAAACAACATGTCATGGGTACTATAAAGATGCTCATTCTGTAACTTGGTAACACCCTGTTAAGTAGAAAGATCCAGTGATTGTATCGCTGTTTGTTTCTCTAATGATTATTGTATTGTATTGTTTCTGATATTTATATGGCCAAGATTGTAACCCTATTAAAACTTTCTAAATGAAGACATATTTTACATAAAAAAAAAAATAGACCACCACAACACTTTCAGTGTCTGTTGGCTCTTTCATCATACCATTATGGAGTGGCAATAGTTGAGGGACTTTAAGTAAAGTATTGTGTTAGACATAGCCTAGCCAAAACTATTTTCTAATTTGGTACAGAACAGAGATTTTACAAGATGACAATCACCTGCATCAAGAGTTTCTTTTTCAGAGTCTGTCTTTGCAGAATGCAGTGAATGAAAAGTTCTTGTACTGTGTTTTGTTTCAAACATTCTAAAAAGGTATGCTAACATCAGAAAAATATAAAAGGGAGAAAGTTTGGGCCCAATGCTTAGGATGTTTGAAAAAGGAATTTACAAAACATAACAAGCATAAATATTTCTATGAACTTTTAAAAATATAATTGGAAAGTGTTTAAATATTCCCCAGAACTGTTGATTCTAAAACAGAGCAGGTCTGTGCTGGTGCTCAAAAACCAAAAAAGGAGAACTGACTAGAAAATGTGTTATGTTTAAGGTAAACTAACATTACAAATAATAAAAAGTAAATAGTTTTTTAAAATTTCACTTATCTAAGGTAATTTGAATTCTGTCTACATTACAAAGGTACATGTGTGGGGCATCCAGTCACTAGTGTTAAGTCGACACACACTTATAGCAAAAGTCCCATCTTGCAGCACAAGCAGGAGCATAAACCATGTTTGAAGTGTGTATAAATTGTGCTAATGCCTTAAATACAGCTTGGCACCATGGTTAAAACACGTAGGGCTCCCAACTAGACTGCAAGATGGGATGCTGCTAAAACTAGAGACCTATTAATGGGTTCAACTATATTGAACTCTTACATAGTTGAGTGTGTATTGCAGACTGGATTTTAAACAAAAAAAAATATGTAAAATGAGAGGGGAAAGATTGTTAATGAGTTCTTAGACATTACAAATCACTTCTTCATCTGCTACTTTCCCTATGTCTATCAAACAGCTCTTACGTGCTTCTTGGCAAACTTGTTATAAAAATATTTTAAAAGAACATTAAAGAAAACAAAAGAACACAGATCTTGAGACAAATACTTTGGTGGGATGCTATGTGTAAGGCTTATAATGTATGTCATACGAGTATATTATAAGGAAGTTTCATTTTTAGGACATAGAATTATACTACTAGAAATGTATTAGCTAACAACACACCTCCATGCCAAGTCCATTATCAAGACAAGAAAATATGCTATTGTCCTTTAGACATTATTTTGTTTTGACTTTGATTTATTTACAGGTTCACTGTATATTTTAAGTTAATTTATCTGGTCTGTCTTAGATATTAAGCTCAATGAAGAGACTGTCTGGAAAAGTGCTGAAAACCCTGTTGGCACTTAAAGATATTTTATATATATTTTTTCGTCCAATATTCTGATAATTCATTCTGATCATTGGTTTGGAGGAGGGAGCTAGGCTGTCCTATAGTGCTTAGACTACAGGCAACAATATTTATTTCAAAGTTGAGCGCCATAAATGCTGAGACAGACTGAAGTACATCACCCATGAGACCTACAAAGCATATTAAAAAACCCACCATTTTTGTCTTTCAGTACAGTTTACTCACTTCTCCCAATCTTTAAAACATGTTTCCTCAGGCTATATCAGGGATCGGCAACCTTTGGCCTGCGGCCCACCAGGCCTGTTTGTTTATCTGCCGCGTCCGCAGGTTTGGCCAATCGCAACTCCCCCGGGCAGCGGTTCGCCAATGGGGGCTGTGGGCCGTGACGCAGGCCAAGAGATGTGCTGGCCATCAGAGGGAGCTGTGATTGGCCGAACCTGCAGATGCAGTAGGTAAACAAACCAGCCCGGCCTGCTAAGGGCCTTACCCTGGCGGGCCACGTGCCAAAGGTTGCTGATCACTGGGCTATATCATGTTGTCATGCTCCCTGAAAGAGGGGGATGCAGTGTAGTTAGCTTAGGAATGGCAACTTGATTTTCTATCAACATTATCATTTTTAAATTCCAATTGGTCAGGAGACAAGGTGGGTGACATATCTATATCTATCTGTGGCACCTTAGAGACTAACAAATTTATTTGAGCATAAGCTTTCGTGAGCTACAGCTCACTTGCTCACGAAAGCTTATGCTCAAATAAATTTGTTAGTCTCTAAGGTGCCACAAGTACTCCTTTTCTTTTTGCGAATACAGACTAACACGACTGCTACTCTTAACCTGTATCTATCTCTCTCCCAAACAGTGGAAAATTAAAATATGACACTACTTGGTAGCTGTGTTGAGTTTTAACAGTATATTGTTTAAATAATTTAAAACTGTTAATTATAAACATTCACCTTTCAGTTTTCTTTTCTGACAAGTTCCATATAAATTATCAACAGACCAGTCTAGATGATCTGGTGGCACCTTCTGGCCCTCCACTGTGACTCTAAGCTGAATTTCACAGGAAGCTAGTCTTCAGTATAGAGGGGAAGTGAAAAAAATCAAGGTCTAGTAACTGAAATAACTGTACCTGGGGTTATTTCACTGTGTAACTCCCCTTATGCAGTCTAGTCAGTTTCTTATACCCCAACTGCCATAGCCCAGCCACTCAGGTGCCAGCACCTCACCCTGCACCCTGTTTAAACGTTTGTAGAAAGTCCCATGCTGTGAAATTTTCAAACACTTATTGCTAATCAAAATTTCTTTAAATGTTATGAAAAAGAAACAGCAGTGGCACAGGCCCTGCTTAGTAACTTAGCAAGGGGGTAATAATGTTTTGCAGGCGGGAGAGCACTGGCTGCCTCCAGAGCCTAGTCACAGGTGTTTTCTTGCATTACTTGCATCACTTTTCTTTTTTCTTTTTTTTTTTTTTTTTTGCGCAGACAGGCCCATGCGGCTGTTCCTGCCCCTAGGAACCAGGGGCCCCCTTGTTTAGCATAAGGTGGGGAAAGGCGGACGTAGCCCAGGCTCTAACTCGATTGGGAGCCCTGCTTTAAAGGCCACACGTGGCGAAATGGTGGCTGCGTGAGCCCAGAGGCCCGGGCACAGCGGCCCCTGCGCCTGCCCCACAGCCAGGCAGCCGCGCTGGCCCAACTCGGGGGCCGTGTGTGGTGCCCCGCCCAGCGGCTCTGACGCCGGGCACGAGCAGGGCACAGGGCCGCCGGGGCGCTCTCCAGCCGGCCGGGCCGGGCCCTGAGGTGAGTCGGGAACGGCGGCGGCAGCGAGCGGGGCCCCCGCGGCTGCGGTCCCTGCGCGGCGCGGAGCTGACGCTAGGGGGCGCTGGCTGCGGCCCGCCAGGCCGGCGCGGCGCAGGGGAAAGGATGCGGACGGGGCCATTTGCGCTGCGGCAGCGGGGGGGAGCGGCGGGCCGGGTGCTGCGCCGGGGGCCTCCCCGCCGGGGTTCCGGGGCCGCGAGGGAGCGGCAGCGGCCTTGGGGAGGCGGGCCACGGGCGGGGGGCCTGGCGGCGGGCGCGGGGGCCGGCGGCGGGGCCGGCGGCGGGCGCGGGGGGGGGGGCGCGGAGTGGTTGGGGCCGGCGGCGGCCGCGGCGGGGTCAGTTCTCTTTAGTGTTTGCCGATGTTGGAAGCGTCTCCAAAGTGTTCCCGGGAATCAGGTAACCGGGCCCGCGGGGGGCGGCCGGGCCCCCCCCCCCCCCGCGCCCGGGGAGAGGCGGGGCAGTGGCCGCCGGTGCTGAGGCCCCTCGCGGCGGCGGTGGCCCCGGGCGCGGGGGGGGGGGCCTGAGGGGCAGGCGGCTTTGCCGGCCCCGCCCCGGGTCACACCGCGGCCCCACCGCGCTCATCCGGGCAGGGCAGGAGCTGTTGCCTCCCCCCTGCTTGGTAAACGCTGCTCCTCTCCCGCGGGGCACAGGGCGTTCGTGGGGCCCCCAGCGCTGGGCTCGGCTCAGGGGATCGCGCCCCCCCCCCCCATGTCTAGTCTCTGCCCGCGCCTCTCGAGGGGGGCGATGCTGCAGCCTCCCCGCCCCCGGCAGATGCACCGGTTGATGCAGCTCCTTTCCCAACCGGCCTCCCGCCTCAGACCCCTCTCAAGTGAAATGCCTCGGATTTTAGCTGCCCGGCGCTGAATAGCAGCTCAGCTACTGCAGCTGGCGGGGTGGGGGGGGGGCAAGATAGGAGACTGATTATTTACTGTGGAAGTACCACTCGAAGCGCGGATTGGCCGCATACTGCATCAGGCCTGTGTTAAATTTGTGAAGTAGTTTTCTATGGCCAAAGCATGCCTCTTTTTTTCATTGTGGCCTTTTTCAGCTCTGTCACTACCACATTTCACTACAGCATGATTCAAATTACTTCCTTATAAAAGATCATTAGCTAATCTGTTTTTTCCAAGGTTCAAGACAGATTTTAAAATACCATATTAAACTAGTGCTTTAGAATATATTATTGGTATGCTATATTGATTGCGCAATAGATTCAAAGTAAAGTGCTGCTGTACTCAGACTTCACCTACAATCCTAAACTTTCCTAACAAGCCTAAACTTTCCCAGGGTGTCAGAATAGATAGGTGTTTTTCCTCCTATAACATGATTCACAGTAAAATAGTTAACACTGACAGTGAGCTGTAGCTCACAAAAGTTTATGCTCAAATAAATTTGTTAGTCTCTAAAGTGCCACAAGTCCTCCTTTTCTTTTTGCGAATACAGACTAACACGGCTGCTACTCTGGAAACTGACATTTGTGTTGCATAGTTAGATTAGGAGTCAATACTACCAGAGAGAGGAGGGGATTTCACTTTTTTTCTTTTTTTAAGTGCTGTTGGACTATATTCAGCCCCAAATTACTCAGATTTCTGCCAATGTAATTCAGGCTTTGGGGTCCCCAGTGGAAGAAGAAAAATCAACCATGATGACAGCAGTGCAAAGCTCTCACAAACTTGCTTTGTTGGGGGCTTGAGCTGGTGTGCAGACCATATGTCCCATTTTGGCTGGGACAGTACCTTTTTTTTAAGCCCTGACTTTTTTGGCAAAAGTGGGCATTTTTCCTGATAGTTCTTGCCAACTGATCAAATGCCTACTTTTGTCAAAAAAGTGTGGTGAGGAAGAAGGGGCAAGCGGGGGTGCCAACCCCTCAGGCTGGGGCGGGGGGCAGGCAGGGCTTGAGTGAGCAGCGACACCAGCCCCAACCTCGCATGGGGGGAAGGTGGGGCTCGGGTGAGCAGTAACACCAGCCCTGCCTCATGCGGGCAGCAGGCAGGGCTCTGGTGAGCAGTAATGCCAGCACCACGCGGGTGAGGTGGGGTGGCTTAGGCTAGCCCCACTTGGTGTCTCATTTTCCTTTTGGGAAATATGGTCACCCTAGACTGGAAAGTTGCCACCACTAGCTTGGGAGGAGATGTGTTTGGAACGGGGTGGGCAAACTATGGCCCGTGGGTCACATCCAGCTCATCAGACCTTTTAATCTGGCCTTTGAGCTCCCACCGGGGAGCGGGGTCGGGGGCTTGCTCTGCACCTGCCATGGCTCTGCATGGCTTCTGGGAAGCAGCTGGCATATCCCCACTCCAGCTCCTATGCAAAAGGGCAGCCAGGGAGCTCTGAATGCTGCCCCTGCCTCAAGCCCTGCCCCGCAGCTCCTACTGGTTGTGGTTTCTGGCCAGTGGGAGTGGCGGAGTGGTGCCTGTGGACAAGGCAGTGCACAGAGCCCCCTGGCCATGCCTCTGCTTAGGAGCCGGAGCGGGGACATGCCGCTGCTTCTGGGAGATGCTTGAGGTATGTGCTGCCTGAGCCCTGCTTCAGCCCTGATCACCCTCCCACCCTCTGAACCCTTTGATCCCAGCTTGGAGACCCCTTCTGTACTCCCAAACCCCTCATCCACAGCCCTGCACCAGAGCCTGCACCCCCAACTGGAGCCCACACCTCCCCACACCCCAAAACCCCTGCCCCAGCCTGGAGCCCCCTCCTGCACCCTGAACTTCTCATTTCTGGCCCCACCCCAGAGCCCACACCCCCTCCCACACCCATACCCCCAATTTTGTGAGCATTCATGACCTGCCATACAATTTCCATACCCAGATGTGCTCCTCAGGAAAAACAGTTTGCCCATCCCTGGTCTAGAACATCTCAGCAGAGGGTGCTTTTTCCCAGGCACCCTCTGCTGGTAGGACTTCTGTGAAGACCTACTCATGAAGACACAGTCTGTTGTCCTCTGAGGGTGAATTTCCCTGCAGTGTAGCTAGCCTGAAAATGGAGGTACATGGGGAAGTCAGTGATGCTCTTCCTTACAGGAAACTCTCTGTTTCTTTGGGTCACATTTGGAGGGTTTGCTTTGCTGTTATTAGGGTTAGAAATGTAGGCCTCTATGCTGTAGAGAACTGTCAGTGGTGAATGTATAAAAATCACTATACACTTGCAAGGCTCTGCTTCCATGAAGGAAATTTTCACAGGTATAAGTACGTATGTGAGTACATACTACATGAGTAAGATGATGCAAAGTGGATTTATGCTGCTATATCTCTGATGCTTTACCAGATTAAGCTGCAGCTAGGTAAACTCTGCTCTGTGCTGGTGCAGTGCATTAAGGGGTTTGCTTCTGTATAACTGCATTAATATACCAGTAAAAGTTTTCTTAGTGTAGACAAAGCCTTTTTTTGCTGATCAGGTTTTTGTGTGACTGTAGTGCTTATGAAAGGTGCTTTACTTAAGGAGAGCTGGCAGCAGTGATAGATTTCCAGTGCTGCCCAGTTGATGAATCTTAACTGTGCTTTGAAGGGACCCACCACAGTGGGCCTCGGTCCTCATGCTCATTGAGTGCTCTCTGTGGAGATGTCCAACAGTAATGTGGCTATTGGCCACTAGGCACTGGATTGATGCCACCACTTCACGTAACATAAGCCATTGGAATCTAGCACAAACATAAACAATTTGTGCTAGATTCAGACTATCTCTCTGTGAAAGGCTTTATATATCTGTGTATCAGTCTGAGTAACTCAGTCTCCCAACAGTTGTTTGAATAATAATAATAATAATAGCATGTACTTGAGTAATCTTTCATCCTGAAATCTGAAAGTGGTCTACAAAGATGAATTGTTAACCCAATTTTACACCTGAAAAAACTGAAACACAGAAAAGTTAAGTGACATGCCCAAGGCTAACATACTAAATCAATGGCATAGCTCACTTAGACTGTTCTTTGGGGGCAGAGACCATAGGTTTGATTTTTCCTATCTTCCCAGTTTTATAAATGTGACTCTGTTGACTTTAGTGGACTTACTCCTGACTAATACTGATATAAATATGAGACATGAATCAGCTATGATGTCTTTATTTATAAAGTGGAATAGTAAGTGAACTTCCCAAAGTTACACTATGAATCAGTGGCAGAGCCAAATCTTTGGATTCTAAGGCTGCTGTTCTAACCACTAGAAAATGCAGCACCTGTCATATTCCCTCTAGATCGTTTATGTTGACCTGCCTGTACTATGGCTATAAATTTGTCTTTGAAAAGAAGAAATCTACTCTAGTTTGTTAAATAAAAGTGTACACTTACAATCCTTTGATGCTTTTCTGCCAAAAACTTTCTTTCTAAAATATTGAATGTAATTTTGAAGCAGGTTTTATGAGTTGTAGACCAAATATTTTTCTAGCATTTGTATATGACTGAAGGGTCGCATACTTTGTTGCTTATGTAGGCTGAGCTGGCAGGTGGTAGTTAGAAGGACAGTAACATTGTCTCATAACCTGTAGCAACTTTACAGGATAGTGCCACAAAGCCTATATTTTATTGTTAAATCATCTAATCTGCTGCTCTTCTTCTCTTTATTGTTCAATCAGTTTCATATTGATAAAAGACAATGAGAAATGCCATAGAGTTGAGTATTCGGCCTCACTTTGCTTGGCCAATGACAATTCTTTGAACTTTTTATCTTCACAGCACTTTATAAATGTTATTACTCACAATCCTTCTATGAGGGAGGTTCAAATTGCCTTCCTTTTACAGATGGAAAAACTGAGGCAAAGAGATTTACTGACTTGCTTAAAATCACAGAGTGAGATATTAGCTCTAAAATCAAAACACTGGAGTTACTGATTCCCAGTCCTGTGTTCAGATTACTTAACCATGCCTCTTGGGGTGGTGGGTTTTTTTGTTTGGTTGGCTGGTTGATTTATTTTTTAAACTGTATTATGTTCACAAATCAAGCGGTTGAGGGTTTTGCAAATTAAAATTCCAGAATTGTTTGGGCATTGATCAGATTGGGCAGCTGGTCGCATATTTCGGGCTTGCCTATAGAATGCTGTACCTCTAACTACACAGTTATAGTTAAAGCAGTATATCCCTCTAGTGTAGATGGAATTATATTGGTATACAGGTGCTTTATGCCACGCTGGCTATACTATATGTCACGTTTATACCATAGGTTCCAAGGACAGAAGGGATCATTGTGATCATCTAGTCTGACCTCTTGTATAACACAGGCCAGAAAACTTCCCAAAAAATACTTCCTGGAGCTTATCTTTTGGAAAAACATCTAGTCTTGATTTAAAAATTGTCAATGATGGAGAATCCACCAGAATTTTTAAATTCCAATGGTTAATTATACTCTCACTATTAAAAATTTACACCTTATTTCCACTCTGAATGTAGCTAACATTCAACTTCCAGCTATTGTATCTTTATACATTTCTCTGCTATATTGAGGAGCCCATTATTAAGTATTTGTTCCCCATGTAGATACTTATAGACTGAACTCAAGTAATCCCTTTACTTTTTCTCTTTGCTAAATTAAATAGATTGAGCTCTTGTAGACTATCGCTATAAGGCAGGTTTTCTAATCCTTTAATTATTCTTGTGGTTTTTCTCTGAACCCTCTCCAGTCAACATCCTTCTTGAACTGTGGATACCAAAACCTCATACAGTATTCTAACAGCAGTTGACCCCAGTGCCAAATACACAAGTAAAATAGCTTCTCTACTCCTATTCAAACTTTATCACTGATTTTTATTTTTTCTTCCAGATTATTAATAAAAAATGTTAAATAGTGTTGGCCAAGAGCCAGTGTTTCCCCATTTACAATTAGATTTTGAGATCTATTAATTAGCCAGCTTTTAATCAATTTAATGTGTTACATGTTAATTTTGTATATTTCTAGGTTTTTTTTTTTGTTTTGTTTTTTAAATCTAAATCTTACATATGTATAACTGCATGCACACTAGGGCTTTTACCAGTATAACTCTTTTGGTAAAATCACACCCATAACTGAAATAGTTATAGTGGAAAGACTTTTAAGTATAAACTAGACCTAGGACTTTTGCTAATAGTTCAAGGTACTTTGTTCAGTTCTGAGAACAGATAGGTTTCCTACTAAATGTTTTCTTTAAAGTGGACTGTGTTCTTAACTGGGAACAGTCTTATCTGAAGTACACTTATGTTTATACTGAAAGATCAAAGCTTCAATGGAGAATCTGAAAAATGGTCTTACCAGGCATCATCCTGGACAGTATTTAGAAAAAATAATTTCACTCATCACAACTAAGGACCAATATGAGAAAACTACTTATGGCCGTGTAATACTAGGATCAGAACATAATGTAAACAGAAAAGTGTGTGCCAGCTGTGCATGGCTGTAAGAGGCAGGCTGTTGCATACTTTACCCCAAGAGTAACTTAGGGATCTGTTAGTGTATTAATCATCTTATAAGTAGAATGCTTCCAAATACTGAATTCTGCAGCCCAATGTTTCAGCGTACCCAACTGTGATGTGTTGCATCTTTTCATTTGGTTAGGTAGGGGGGATCTAGAACAATATTCTTTTATTTAGCAGCCCCAGTATTGCCATATTCCCATAACCTTTTAACTAACTTTCTGTCATATTTTAACACGGGGGGTGGGGGAAATCTTTTTTAGAATCGTAGTTTGAATAAATTTACCAGACTCTGACCTGATGGAGGACTAAACCTACTACCTAGAGACAGATATGAAAAGGAGGGAAGAGGTGCCATTGATGAATCCAGGGCCAAGGCATTACTGAGAAGCATAGTTTACCCTGCTATCCCTACTTGCTGGAAAAAGGCAGACTGGTAGGTTTTCTACCAGGGTGCTACACAGTGAAGTGACATCATTTGTGACTGTTTCACTGCTGTGTAGTTCTGAATGGTAGTCGTGAACCTGACTAGTCTCGTTAATTTCACAGTGCAGCTGCTTTCAAAATCTGTGAGCGGCAAAGGGGGACTGGTGCAGGTTGAAAAAATGAGTTCCCCACAGGCTACTGTGAGTAGGTGATTGGATTTTGTTTTTAAGCCCTGCTATTGACTGGAGGAAAGCTTGTTGTGTTATATTTGCTGTGAGAGCTGTCACGTGCTGGAATAAAATGAGTTGGAAAGGTCCCTATAGGATGACAATATCATCTGGTTTGGGTCACATTTTTTCTTAGTTAGCTATCTTATATCCATCTCTTTTGAGCTTCCAGGTCCATAGGACCTTTTTCTATGTGTTGCTGAGGGCCTCGTGCGAGATCAAGGGGAGCTGAGGGCACTCAGTACCTGGAGGACTGGGCTCCTACTTTCCGTGGTAACTTACTGCTAGAAGGAGCTGGCAGCATGCATTTAAAGGTACAATGAAAATTAAGCAGATATATAATTCTGTGAAATATCTAGTAGTATTGTCCCTTTGGCTCAAGTGGTTAGCCAATATTTGGGTTGCTTTAACTAGGGGGGAGATTGATTGATTATACAAGTTAGGTATTTGGTTCAATCATGTTTATTTACAAAGAATGTACATTAAGTCCTGTTTCCCTGAACACATAAGAGTGGGCAGTTTCCTGGCTTGCCGTTTCCAAGCCTGCCTTTGCAGCCAGTCTAGTCTCCCAAAGAGCCCTCTCTCTGTTCCCTCTAAGGGCCATACTCATGATGACTGCTCACCCTTTCTGTTGACTTTTTCTTATTGTCTTCCTGCCCTTCTGCCTCCCACACACACAGCTATAGCCAGTCGATGCCCCAATATTTCAGTCAATCTCCAGGGAAACCCTTCTGCCAACATAGCTTAGCTGCTGATCAACCTTGCATGTGGCCTACTGCCTTGGGTGGTGGCTTCCTTTGTCTTCTGTTGTCTTTCTCCATAAATGATCTTAATTAATTCTTCCATTCAGCTGAATAATGGGTGATTAGCTGCCCATCAGCTTTAACAAAGGTATCAGCTGATATACATATCAGAATTATGCAGGGTTTACAACTCTGGTATGGCATATAACATGCATGTAAGAGGCCTGACATGCATATTCTCCATATAAGTTACCTATAGTGTGTCACAGCAGCCTAAGTGTCCTACCAGAACCAAAATGCTTGTATGTCAAATATCTGCCTCTATGCTGACATTTATGCTACGTACTACAAAATACTGGAAAATTATCTCACTTGTTAGATAAACTGCTTCCATTCTATTGTATTTGCTCTCACATAATGTTGTGAAACAATTTAAACGAATAAACAAACCCTCCTCTCCCCATTTTGCTCATCTTGGAAGTCTGGATTTTGTAATGTTTATGTAATAATTAATCACCTCCTGTATCTCTGTTTTTCTCTACATAGACTTTTGATTTTCTTTTGAAATTTCAGGCTGCCATTGTGGAAAAAAAATGGCTAGTTTTCCATTACATAAAAGGAACATAATTGCGGAAAGACATTGGTGAGAGATATTAATCTATTAATCTAGTATTGTGATCTGTTAATTACTTTAAGGATCCAGCAGACTTCAGGTAGTATTTCAAATGCACATAGCATTCTTGGGTGCTAGAGAGGCATTGTGATCTAATGGGCAGAGGAGGGCCTAGGAGTTAGAATTGCTGAATTCTATTCCTGCCTCTGCCTTTCACTTGTTTTTTAGCCTTTAAATCACTTAACCTCTCTGAGCTTTTATGTAAAATGAATAAAATACTATTTTAGTTTACAGATATGTTGTGAGGCTGATTCAGTTAATGTTTGGAAAAATATTTGAATTATTTGGATGAAAGTTGCTATATAAATGCAAATTATTATTTTGCTGTTGAATTTCTTAATTGAAATGAAAAGTCTTGCGTAAAAAACCCATGTCTAGCCAGCCAACTGACCACACAAAGGAGTATTCTGAAGAGCAGAAATTAGTTTCCCTGTGAACAATACTATCCTTAAAATTTTGCCTTCTGATCTACTTTTTTGAAAGGTACAGTATGATTTGGTGTTCTGGCTAGCTACCCTACACACACCCATTCCGCTTTGGCTGGGAAACAGTATATTTGCTATTTTGGAACACTAGTATATAAATGGATTCTCTGTTAAGTGTAGGTGCTGCTGTTTAACTCCTAAAAGTAAAAATTACCTTTAGTTTTGATCTCTGTGGTGTAGATCTGGTGGTATAATGTGGCACTAAACAGAATTAAATTTCCGTCCTTCCATTCTGATATCCCTTGTGAAAATTTTCTGCCACAATTGTATCTGGTGCCATTCCCAAGGCAAAACATTTCCTCTTCAGAAGTTACCTCTTTTGAGAGGAGCTAAAAAGTCATTTATGGCAGGATTGGTTTAGCACTATGCAAATGGTACATTTCAGTAGAGAAATCTTTCCAACCTCCTTTAATTTGAACATTGGTTCACATTGTCAGTTTTTCCACAGTGTCACTTAGTGCCATGTTAACATGTATTTTAGTAGTCTAATGGTTGTCCGAATTAAAATATTTTCCAAATTAAAATATTTAGGGATTTTTTTTTCTCATGCTTCAGAAATGTTAGTTAATTCAAGTGAAACACTTGTTAGGCCTAATTTTATTTGCCACTTTTTATTATTTACTTATTTGTATTGAGAAAGCACGCAGAGTCTCCAGTGAGATCAGGGCTCCCTTGTACTGGGCACTGCACAAATATATAGAAAGACCTATGCTAAAATCATATGATGTAAGGCTCTAATCCTGCAAGTTATTCCATGTTGTGATGGAGTATACAAACCCCACACTAGGCTGGAAGGGTTTAAAGAACAGTACTGTGCCCAGGTAGTGCCATCCCTCTAGGCTGCAGAGTATGTTCTCACTCAGTGGTTGTCAACCCATGGACCACTTGCTGCCCAATCAGCACGCAACTGAAGCCCCTGTGACATCGTCGGGGCCATACAACTAGTATATATATTCGCAAAAAGAAAAGGAGTACTTGTGGCACCTTAGAGACTAAAAATTTGTTAGTCTCTAAGGTGCCACAAGTACTCCTTTTCTTTTTGCGAATACAGACTAACACGGCTGCTACTCTGAAACCAGTATATATATTGTGTAGATGTGTCCCATATAACAAAGAGAGAGCTGCAGATGTGGCCTACAATGGTAAATACGTTGAGAACCACTGATCTAACTGGAGATGGGGTTGAAAAGGGAGCAACCCAGCTCAGAAAGAGGAAGGTGTGGGAGAAAGGACAGAGCTATCCTGAAGGGTCCTGACAAGGGTGCTGGAGAAGCCTCCCTGAAGGAATAAGATTATATGCTGAATTTGGCTGGAGCTGACAGATTGGTTGTTTTTTTTTTTTTTTTTTTTTTTTTTTTTTTTCCCCTCCACCTTATCTTGGACTGGAAGCTAGGAGAGAAAAGGAGCAGGAGGAGGTGCCCCAAGGAGGATAACTCCGAGGGCACCTTTGGGGTTCAGATGCTGTTGACCCTCGTAGGGCCCTAGGTCAGAGCCCAGTGGAATGGGCAGGCTTGGGCTCTCCTGCCACTGCCCTTACTACAGGAGGGATTCAAACCACCCATCCACCTCGCACACCTCTGATTAAAGGAGGACTAGCACTGCAAGACCTACCCAGTGCGAGACAGCACTAGGTGCACTAACCACAAGGGCACCAAACCAACCAAGGAGTATGTTACACATGTGAAATCAGTGGGGTTCTGTATGGATCAGCTTCTAGGATCAGAGCCTTAATTATGGCAGGAGACAACAAGATAATGAAGCAAACAAATGGAAGGAGTGGAAAAGGAAGTTCAGGATAAGTGATAAGAATAAACATTTACATATAGTGGCCTCATGCATAATTTGTCAGTTTTGAGGATTTAAAACAAATATAAACAAGCTACATTAAGTAATCCTACTTAGCCACCGCTTAGTGTTACTTGAAGTCAAACACTTTTAAACTATTTTTTGTTTCTCCTACTTTGACAGAATAGTAAGGGTTGAATTAGAAACTATTCTAAAATTAAATGCAGAACTGCATGTCCCATCATCCCAAAATAAGCTGCTATATTTAACACGACGATAGTAAAAACAAAATGTACAGTGGTTATAACTTGTATACAGCATATGGCTCCGCCAACTGGTCTGGAGCGGCGACACTTGGGCATGGGAGCTGTGACCGTCTGAACCTGTGGATGTGGCAGGTAAACAAACCAGCCCGGCCTGCCAGGGGGCTTACCCTGGCAGGCCGTATGTCAAAGGTCGCCGATCGCTGGTCTATCCAGGGGTTGTTAAAATCAATGGTTATAATCTATTTAGGAAGGATCAAGGGGACAAAAAAATCAGGGAAAGTGGCACTCTATGTAAAATATGGCATTACCTGTTTTTGAGTTGCTGATACTCAGAAGAAAATTATCTTGAATTCTTATGGATCAGTGTCTTGACAGATAGGCTATTCATTGGTGTATGCTAAGCACACTAAATCCCACCAGAAAACAGGATGAGCGGCTGCTTATTCATCTATCTGTAATGTGTAGGGGAAAAAAGCTGTGTGGTCATGGGGGACTTCAGTTTGGCTGTCATGCTGGAGGTCTCATGGTGCCAGTACTAAAACATCCTTGGACATTTTAAATATTATAGATGACAATTACCTAATTCAAAAAGTGTTGCCTCCCCCACAGGGGAATTCTATTTTAGACCTCATCTTGAGAGAAAAAGAACAGATGAGAGAACTAAAAATTAATGGTAACTTATGTACAAGTGATAATGACTTGATCCAATTTACAGTGTGCAAACAGAATAAAGTCCAGACCAGTGATAGATATGCTTGATCCTTTAAAAGGGCCACTTTCACAAAGCTGAAAGCAGTTATGAGCCAAATCAGCTGGGGGAAGAATTAAATCAAAAAAGGGTTAATGATAATTGGGAATTGTTTAAGAACACGATTAGGTGCCCCAAAAACCACAATCTTACAACTGAGGAAGAAGGCTGTATTGGTTTAAAAAAACAGTTCCAGGCTTAGAGAGCAAGTGAAGGCAGCTATTTAAAAAAAAAAAAAAAAAAGTGTGTGTGTGTGTGTGTGTGTAAATAAACAAATGGAAGAAAGGGAAAGTTGATAGCAATGAATATGAATCAGAAGCTAGGAATTGTAGAAAATTGATAAGGGAAGCCAAGGGGCACAAGTTGAAATCTATGACCAGTAGAGTTAAGGACAACAAAAAGAAGTTTTAAAGTATATTAAGAACAAAAGAATCCTAGCAATGATATTGTCCATCACTAGATGGAAATAGTAGAATTAGCAATAATAATGCAGAAAAGGTAGAAGTGTTCAATAAATATTTCTGTTCAGTATTTGGGAAGAAGACAGATGATGTAGTCATAGCATAAGATATTCATTCCACTAGTACCTCAGGAGGATGTTTAACTAACTTTAGTAACTCTCAACATTTATTAAAGATAGACATTTTAAGATCAGCAGGTCTACATAACTTGCATGCAAGAGTTCTAAAATAATGGCTGAGGAGCTTACTGGACTGTTAATGTTGATTTTCAATGTGTCTTGGAATACTGGGGAAGTTCCAGAAGACTGAAAGAAATATAATGTTGTGCCAATCTTTAAAATGGGTAAATGAGATGACCTGGGTAATTATATGTCTTTCAATCTGACATCAATTCCAGGCAAGATAATTGAGCACCTGATATGGGACTGGATTAATAAAGAATTAATAGAGCACAATGTAATTAATGCCGATCAACATGGATTTATGGAAAATAGATACTGTTAAACTAACTCGATATCCTTTTTTTAGAAGATTACAAGTTTGGTGATAAAGGTAATAGTGTTGATGTAATATACTTAGGCTTCTGATAATGCATTTGACTTTTATTACTGCATTTTGATTAAAAAAAACAAGAAAAACATAAAAATAACATGGCACACGCTACATAGATTAAAAGATGGCTAATTGATAGGTCTCAAAGATTAATTCTAAACAGGGAATTATCATTGAGTGGTGTGTTTCTAGTGGGGTCCTGAAGGGATTGGTTCTTAGCTCTACAATATTTAATATATTTAATATTTCTATTAATGACCTGGAACAAAACATAGAATCATCACTGATAAAGTTTGCACAAAAATTGAGTGAGTGATAAATAATAAAGAGGACAAACCACTAGATCGCTTGTTAAGCTGGGCACAAGCAAACAATATACGTTTTACTATGGCTAAACATAAATGTGTATATATCAAGGAACAAAGAATGTAGGCCATACTTACACAATGGGGGACTCTATCCTGGGAAGTAGTGCCTCTGGAAAAGGTTTGAGGTGTGTGGTGGCTGAATGTGAGCTCCCAGTGTGATGATGTGGCCAAAAGAGCAAATGCAATTGTTGGGTGCATAAACGGAGAATCCCAAGTAGGGAGAAGACTGGTTATTTTACCTGTTTATTTGGTAGTGGTATGACTGCTGCTGGAGTACTGTGTCCAGTTCTGGTATCCACAATTCAAGAAGGATGTTAATAAATTGGAGAGGGTTCAGAGGAGCCACAAGAATGATTAAAGGATTAGAAAACATGCTTTATAGTGATAGATTGAGTTCCTTGAATCTATCTTAACAAAGAGAAGATTAAGGGGTGACTTGTTTACAGCCTGTAAGTACCTATCTGGGGAACAAATATTTAATGGGCTCTTCAGTCTAGCAGAGAAAGGTATAACATGATCCAATGGCTGGACTTTGAAGTTAGCTAAATTCAGAGAGGAAATAAGGTATAAATGTTTAAAAGTGAGAATAATTAATCATTGGAACATTTTACCAAGGATCACAGTGGATTCTCTATTACTGACAATTTTTAAATCAAGATAGGATGTTTTTCTAAAAGATATGCTGTAGGAATTATTTTGGGGAAGTTTTATGGCCTGTGTCATATAGGAGGTCAGGCTAGATGATTACTATGACCCCCTCTGGCATCTCTCCCCAATGCAGCCCTGAGCGCCTGCACGGCGGTTAATAGGCCCCCGCATGGCTGTGCAGTTTGGAGGAAACTTAGCTGGTCGTAGAAGCAGTAAAGTGTGCATAGGAATAACAACACAGAACATGCACTAGCATTTTCTCCCTGCAACTTGTGTGGATGTGCATGGGAGTGCTCCCTGCCTGGAGAGTAGAGACATCTCCCTCATCCCACTTCTCAGCTTAGCGGCTTGCTAGACCACGGTGAGGGTTGTAATGTGGAACTTTTTCCCCTCTTCAACAGCCACTGATGAGCTGTGCTGTTCTCCATCCCAGCAGAGGGGATGGGGAAGTGAAGAGACTCCATCCAATCCAGCTATATGTCTGTGCTGTTCCCTCTCCCAACTCATTGCGCCCTGTGTCTCCCAGCTTTTTGGGTTGCCCAGGGAAATCCAGCTGCCCCTCTGCTTCCATGCTGTCAGTCTTGTGTCCTCTGGCCCTACAGAGGGGCCCAGGAGCAACCCAGCCCCCACCTTACCCTGCTGAGTAACAGTCTACCTTCTCTCTCCCTCAGCCCTCACTGCCATCTCCCCTAGTCCTGGGGAAAGCTCCAGTCCTTTCTTCTTGCTCCTTGTTTCTTAGAGGAGTTGAGGGTAGTCTGGAACTCCTTCAGCCCTCCAACTAACTTGTGAGTACGTCCCCTGTCACGCCCTCCTTTAGTTTCTTGGATCTTTATTGGGGTTTTGACCTTTTTGAAATATCTATCTTACTGCTCCTTCACTGTCCAGTCTAGCTTTGAGTAGGGGTTGGGGAAGAGGAGCAGTGGATGAAGAGAACTTCCTGCCCACTCCATTACCTTCCAGCCTGCTTCAACAAAGACATGCAGGGTGGATGGGAAAAGCATCCATGTGGGCTTCCAGAATAGTGCATTGAGTGCATAGGAAACTAGGAAGTGAAACAATCAGCAACATGGGAGTAAAACTGGCTGTGTGCAGAGGACCTTCAAAGGCATCAAGTAAATGAAAATGAAAAAGAGGAGAACAATATTTTGTCTCCAGTCTTTTTGGCTGTTTCTATTAGGGCTAAAGTACTCAGTGCTTTTTTTGCCTCGGTCTTCACAGACAAGGTCAGCTCCAAGACTGCTGCACTGGGCAGCACAGTATGGGTAGGAGGTGAGCAGCCCTCAGTGGTGAAAGAACAGATTAAGGACTGTTTAGAAAAGCTGGACATAGATTCATAGATATTAAGGTCAGAAGGGACCATTATGATCATCTAGTTGGACCTTCTACACAATGTCCATGGGGCTGGATGCTGTTGTAATTGCAGAGCCATTGGCCATTATCTTTGAAAACTCATGGCGATCAGGGGAGGTCCTGAATGATTGGAAAAAGGCAAATATAGTGCCTATCTTTTAAAAAGGGAAGAAGGATAATCTGAGGAACTATAGACAGGTAAGCCTCACCTCAGTCCCTGCAAAAATCATGGAGCAGGTCCTCAAGGAATCCATTCTGAAGCACTCTGAGGCAAGGAAGGTGATCAGGAACAGCCAACATGGATTCACCAAGGGCAAGTCATGCCTGACCAACCTGATTGCCTTCTGTGATGAGATAACTGGCTCTCGGGATATGGGGAAAGCAGTGGACGTATCTTGACTTTAGCAAAGCTTTTGATATGGTCTCCCACAGTATTCTTGCCAGCAAGTTAAAGAAGTATGGACTGGATGAATGGACTGTAAGGTGAATAGAAAGCTGGGTAGATTGTTGGGCTCAATCGATAGTAATCAACGGCTCGATGTCTAGTTGGCAGCCAGTATCAAGCGGAGTGCCCCAGGGGTCAGTCCTGAGGCCTGTTTTATTCAACATCTTCATTAATGATCTGGAGGATGGCATGGATTGCACCCTCAGCAAATTTGCAGATGACACTAAGCTGGGGGGAGAGTTAGATACGCTGGAGGATAGGGATAGGGTCCAGAGTGACCTAGACAAATTGGAGGATTGGGCTAAAAGTAATCTGATGAGGTTCAACAAGGACAAATGCAGAGTCCTGCACTTAGGAAGGAAGGATCCCATGCGCTGCTATAGGCTGGGGATCAACTGGCTAAGCAGAAGTTCTGCAGAAAAGGGCCTTGGGATTACAATGGATGAGAAGCTGGATATGAGTCAACAGTTTGCCCTTGTTGCCAAGAAGGCTAACAGCATATTGGGTTGCATTAGTAGGAGCATTGCCAGCATATAGAGGGAAGTGATTATTCCCCTGTATTCGGCACTGGTGAGGCCACATCTGGAGTATTGCATTCAGTTTTGGGCCCCCCACTACAGAAAGGATGTGGACAAATTGGAGAGAGTCCAGTGGAGGGTAACAAAAATGGTTAGGGGGCTGGGGCACATGACTTATGAGGAGAGGCTGAGGGAACTGCGCTTATTTAGTCTTCAGAGGAGAAGAGGGAGGGAGGATTTGATAGCAGCCTTTAAGTACCTGAAGGGGGTTCCAAAGAGGATGGAGCTCTGCTAGGCTGTTCTCAGTTGTGGCAGATGACAGAACAAGGAGCAATGGTCCCAAGTTGCAGTGGCAGGGAGGTCTAGATTGGATATTCGGAAACACTATTTCACTAGGAGGGTGGTGAAGCACTGGAATTGGTTACCTAGGGAGGTGGTGGAATCTCCATCCTTAGAGGTTTTTAAGGCCTGGCTTGTCAAAGCCCTCTCTGGGATGATTTAGTTGGGGTTGATCCTGCCTTGAACAGGGGGTTGGACTAGATGAGCTCCTGAGGTCTCTTCCAACCCTAATCTTCTATGATTCTAAAAATATACCTTTTCCTTAACAGTTTAATGCTACAACTCCCTTGTATTCACTAGGATTGTAACACAGGTATTGTAAACTGCACCTTTTTTTTTCTAGTGAAAACAGAGCCTTTCAATTGTAGGTCTACGGCTGAGAAATCACCCTTATGCCCACACAAATTTCTTTGCAGTTTTACTAATCTGTTATTACTTGCACTAATAGATATTAAATCCTTTTCAGACAGAAATGTGAAATTTTTAGTTGACTTGCCTCTTTTAAAAATGAAATTTAATTCTACAGACTGAGGGCATCAGAGGAGTACTGGAATAGCATACCACTATGTGCAGCTGCAGTCCAACCCTTGAATTAAACTCACAAGTACAGCTCGTGTACAAGTACAGGAACTTTGAGATTTTAAAATGTTACAAATTGTGGTGAAAAGTCAAAATATCAAAAATGTACTGAAAATCCCCCACTCCCCCAAATTCAGAGAAGATCAGTTGCAATGTTTTGTTTTGATGATTTTGAAATGTTTTGATTTCAACTTTAACTTTTTATGTACATAAATTTTGAAACAAAAAGTAATTTTGAATTAAAACAGTACTTTTCATTTTAAAAAATGTTGAAACAGGAGGTTTTGATTTCAAAACTTTTAAATTATTTTAAATGGGAAATTTAGATAAACAGATCCTTTCCTATGGAATGTTTTTGTTTTGATAAATTGGGATTTTTTGATGAAAAAAATTTGTTGACTAATTCCCAATAGCTAAAGTAATAAGTACCTTTGAGGGCCTTTCTTCATTAGGGACATTTTTGAAATTTACACCAGTGCGACAACATTGACGTAGTTACTCTGATAGGTTACCAGAATCAGGGCTTGTCTATACTTGAAACACTACAGTGGCACAAATGCTGCACTGAAGTTGCACTGCTGTAGCATTTCAAATTAAACACTACCTACCCCAGCAGGAGGAGTTCTCCCATTGACGTAGGTTATCCACCTCCCCAGGAGGCAGTAGCTGGGTCGATGGAAGGGATTCTTCTGTCAACCTAATGCGGTCTACACTGGGAATTAGGTTGGCTTAATTATGTTGCAACAGGTAACAGAAATAGAGAATTATGATTATAAAATCACCAAAATAGGCAGTGGGACCCAGGGACAAGTGTAGTACCTGAAACTACTTTTAAATTTTTTTTTTTTTAATTGACTATATGTCAAGTTGTCAGCATCCTTTTAATTTTACACTCTGAAAGTACAGTTCATGTAAAGACTTTACCTTCTTTCTCTGACCATCATTTATTCTTTCATATGCTATTCTGCTGAATCTATTTTTTCTTTTGATTTTATTACTTTATTTTAAGAGTCATTTCTGCACAGCACTGCAGTAGCAGAAGTTAGCAGTAGCAATGGGAGCATTCATTTAAAGTCAAGAGATTTAAGGATATAAAGTGATGAACACAAAGAGCAGACAAAAATAATTACACTTCATATAAAATATAAATAGGAGTGACCCATTATTTTGTGTTGCGCTGCTTGAGCATGATATATTTACCTAAGATAAATTCCTTCTCATTGGTACTATTATGGAATGTTCCCTGTATTCATGAATACATATGTACACCAATGTTACATTTATTGGCTAATGCAAAAATCCCACTCACTTACTCAAAAGATTTCATGATGACGATAATATTACCATTAAATGTGATTTTTTTTTTTTCAAATTTTTTACAAAAATTCACAACTTGTACAGAGCTTAAAGGAATACCAACAGGAGAAGCCGGCTACTGACTGTACAGTAGAAATTGTGGAACACAGTGCTGTCAAATGCAGAAAGCTAAGAAGCTAGAAAAAACATTCAACTCAAATTAATGCATTCAACTCAAACTACTGCCAATCAGACCTTTATACCAAATTGTACAATTGTGTACTTTGTTTATGCAGTGTGTTTTACAGAAAAACTATTAGATATATTGGAGTGAATTTAAAATAACTATGGTATTTTTCGTGTCCCATCACAAATCTTCCTTAATACCTTCATTCCAACTGGATATCTTGGAGAGAAAAGAAAAAGCTTTTAGAAACTTCTACAAATATTCTAAAATGGAAACATGATTTAGAGGTTTCAGTCCTGCAAATACATAGGTGCTTAATTGTAAGCATGTGGGTAGGGCTGTCAAGCAATTTAAAAAATTAATTGCAATTAATCGCACTGTTAAACAATAATATAATACCATTTATTTAAATATTTTTGGATGTTTTCTATATTTTCAGATATATTGATTTCAATTATAACACAATATGAAGTATACAGTGCTCACTTTATATTTATTTTTGATTACAAATATGTGCACTGTAAAAAACAAAAGAAATAGTATTTTTTCAATTCACCTAATACAAGTACTGTTGCACTTTCATGATAAAGAGATTGCACTACTTACAAATGTAGGATTATGTACAAACAATAACTGAATTCAAAATAAAACAGTGTAAAACTTTATAGCCTACAAGTCTACTCATCCTATTTCTTGTTCTGCCAATCACTCAAACAAGTTTGTTTACATTTGCAGCTGGAGGGATTCAAAAATCAGTGCCAATTATTTTCTTTTAAACTTTTCTAAAATAGGTTAACTCTAGAATGTGTGGCAACCATAAAATATGTGATGGCTTGGTGTGGGGTAAAAGTTTCTTTTTTTTTTTTTTTCCCCCCCATTGCAGAATTGCTCACAAGTGATAATTTGGAAATCCCAAAGTCATGCCGATAAAACCTTTATACCTGTATTACACTATGTCAGCATATATTCTCACTATTTACTGATATTTAATGAGTAAATTTCTGGAATCATGTTCAAAATTTGTCTCATTTTCATACATTTAAGGACCGGATCCTGTAATTTGGCCTGCATTGGTAGACCTCTGTGCCAGTACAGATTCAGTTGCATGATTGGGGCCTAATTTTGTAAGATTTCACTTGCTTTAGAAAAAGGAAAAATAATGAAATCTCAGCTTCATTTTCTTTATTGGCTGTTCAAAGATTTAAATCGGAGTCTTCTGTTACCTGTGTAACAAAAATAGTATTGACACCTGAATGTCTCATTTGAAGCATTGACTCATTTATTTTAGTTATGTGCTTCACTGAACAGCAGAAGTTGTGTTATCTGCTGCATCTAATGATTTGGGCTCTGATCCAGCAAGCTGAGCTGTGTGAGCGGACTCCTTGTACGTTACAGAGCCCCTTTGAGTTCAGGAGGACTCCATGTGGGTGTAAGGATTTTCCACATGGATCAAATTGCAACGTCATAGCAGTGGTTAGCACTGTTGCTCTATATAAGCCAACATGTTACCTTTGTCCATCTAACCTAAATCTAATCTTGCTCTCTCCTTATTTGTATCATGCTCATCACCTCAGTATCTGAGCACTTACAGAGCTACAGAAATGCATATTATTAGTCTACACAAACACCTGAATTTTCTTTTACTCAAGCTGAAGGCAGATAGTAATTGTGTAACAATGTACTTTTTCCTTCTGCCCTTCTACTTTTATTTTTCTCTCTTCCAGTCTGAGAACAGACCGAAGAGTCAGAAGTTATTTTGAGCTGGGTTGGTTTTTTTCCTGCTTGTTTTTGGTGCATGCATGTGCATGTGTGTCTTAATGGGAAGTTCTGGCGAAAAATGGGATTTCATTTTGTCTAGAAAGTGGTTAGGTTTGTAGTAATGAGCTCTTATGGAAGCAAATTTCATAGCTGTGAAGTGGCTTCTAAAAAGCTCTGACACTGATGATCTCCCCAGCAAAACTGTACAAGGAATTTTGTTCTAGTATTTTTCATAGAGACTAACAAATTTATTTGAGCATAAGCTTTCGGATGCATCGATGAAGTGAGCTGTAGCTCACAAAAGCTTATGCTCAAATAAATTTTAGTCTCTAAGGTGCCACAAGTCCTCCTATTCTTTTTGCGAATACAGACTAACATGGCTGCTACTCTGAAGCCTATTTTTCATAGGTTACGCTGTCTTTTAGGAAGGATGGTTAACAGAGCCCTGAGTCAGGAAACTTGGATTGTGTTCTTGGCTCTGGCATAGTCTTGCTATATGGCTTTGTGTAAGTCACTTAGCCTCTCTGTGCCCCAGTTTTCTTATCCATAAAACGGGGATAGTAATTCTTCCCTTCTTCACAGGGGTGTTGTGAGGCTTCATTCATTAATGTTTTCAGAAAGCCTTGCATGAAAGGTGCTACAGCAATGTAAAGTAGTATTGATATTAATACTTCCATTTTGGCTTTCAAAAATCTGAATGCACTCTGCTTATAAATCTTTGTTTATTGCAGTGATAGACAATGGCACAAGTTAAAATTCAGACCGCAGCAAACCTCTCTGGACCTACCCTTCCCCCTCCGGTGCTACCCCCATCAGTAACAAATGCAAGTTCACTGGGTCTGCAGACCTCAATGAATGGATCCATTTCAGAATCAGCTGCCAGCTGTAACAGTCCAACAGCTGGTCTTGTGGATTCTGCACCTTCTAGCAACTCACCAGGTAAGGAGATGTTTCACTTAGAATACTTATTTTTATTTTGCAATGGAATCCACTTGATGAGTTTTTAAGATAAGTGGATGAGGTCCTAAAGAAAATAAAACTAAAGAAATAAAACTCTGTAGAAAAATATTTTGGTTTCAAATGCTGTTTACAGAATTTAGTTTCTTTAGTTGAATTCTGATAGAGCAATCTTAAGAGTTATGGAAGCCCCGAAAAAAATAAACTGTACATCCTAAGTAAATCTTTTATAATGAAGTTTTAGTACAGCAGGAAGTTATCCAAATGCATTTTCCTTCCCTAGAACAAAATGTCTTCAGTCTATTTGGCAGAAAATGGCATTTCCTTTCTTGCCTAATAACTGCTATAGTTCTTGTTCTCAATTGGGTATAAAATACAGTAAAATATTACCCCAAAGTAAATCAGCAGTGCAAGTTTGTGTTGGGGATAGATACAAAGATGAAAAAAAAAATAGCAGGAGGAGAAAGACATTAAAGAAACATATAGTACATAAACAATCTGGGTTTAGGAAAACAGAATAGAATCCACAAAATTGTTGAAAGAACGAAGTTGGGGAGACACTAGTAGTAGCAGAGAGGTCTGAAAGAATCTTGGGAAGAATGAGGGGAAACAAGTGTGGGACCACAGGTGTTCATCAGTTTTTTGTCTTCTGTGTTTAAGTGTTTAGAAATTACCCTGAAAGAACAATTAATTCTAATAATGAGTACAGAGCAGAATGGAATTTTCAGAGACATGGGTTTTAACATACAAGTTAAAATATATAAACGTCCACCTACTGTCTTCCTTATTAAAAAGATTTTGTGTATTGCATGTAATTGAAAGGGTCACAATAAAAAATGTGTTCTCAAATTAGAAATATGTAAATAGTATTTAAACGTATTATCAAAGTGCGGTTTTGTTGGCATTAACACAATCTCATATTTTTAGTGTATTATGAGGTGTTTTTTTAGCCAAAGTATTTTTTTCTTTTTTAAACATACTACTTCTTTTTGCAAAGTTTTGCAAAGTTGTGAAGAATATATTTCTCCACAAAAACTTTACAGACTCTTTATTTACAGCTCCTCTCCAAGATAACATGGCAAACCCCAAAGAGAAAACTCCAATGTGTCTGGTAAATGAGTTAGCCCGTTTCAATAGAGTTCAACCCCTGTATAAGCTTCTGAATGAAAGAGGGCCTGCTCATGCCAAGGTAAGGTTACAGTTCCAGGTTATGAGGCATACCTTAAGTTATGAAAAGATAATGTCATGGTTTGGACAAGTGCACTTGTCGAACACCATCAGGTTTATAGTGTTGGGGTTTTGTTTTGCTTTGTTTTTGTTATGCTTTTTAGGAAGTTCTTCTGTGTTGCTCTTGGAGCCCTGAGGGTCTTTTCATCATCGCCTTCTGCCTTACTTATCCTCTGACCCTTGAGATCATACTTCTTGGCCTTCATCTTTTTCTCTTAAAGGTCTCTTCAGAGTCCATCAACACCCTTCCTTTATCATTCATGGCCGAGTTCGCTGCTGAGCTGCACAAAGCTCTCCTTCCTGTCCAGGACCCTAGCAGTCTGCTTCTACGAATTGCACATGGATCCCTTTCATGGCAGTTTCAGACCCACTGCTAACAGACTGCTGGACTAGTCTTTTCCCATTTTGTTTTGTGTTAATCATTTTTATTTAGTCTCCATAAAGTTGGTTATATGGATAACAAATCTTCTGATTCTATTTGTGTTTTAAAGCACAAAGTATTTATCACAGTATTTTCCTTTAAACCCTGTGTAGCCCACAGTGACAATGGGTCTTTAAAGCTCACAGTGATGTTAAAGTACGTAGTGTCTTTGTCTAGTCTCACATCCTGTTTTGATAGTCAACTGTGATCTGTGAGAACATGTCAGGGTGGTTTCAGATGACCATGGACCTAAAAAAAGCATATTTACATGAAAGAGTTTTTTCAAATTTCTTCCCTCCTTGAGGGCAGACTCACAAGAAAGATGACTAAAAAAATTCAGCTTGAGGGAGCAAAAATGAGATTTTTTTTTTTATATTCAAGAACCTTCTTAGCTCTACTCTGCCTCTTCAGAACAGAGCAGCTGAGCAAAGTTCTTGTTGAATGACATCCAGCCTTCTGTTTAGCCTCTCCTGAGAAGTTCTGTATGTGCTTTCCTGATGCTGTACCTTGCATTATAACCAGTGCAAAACACTACCTTTCTGGTTTGGCAGTGTTTTGCACGCACTTTGCACTGATGTAAATGACAACACGAAATTCATGGCAACAGTGTCTGTCAAAATCAGTGGGAGATGAAAGTACTTCATGCTTGCAGAGGCACCCAAGACCTTGCGGGATTCGGGTTTTGGCTCTGTTTTTCTCAGGTTACATGTACTTGATTCTTTCTTTAACCCTTCCACTGCTGGTTCTCCTGTTTACTTTGTTATGCTACAATTGTTCAACTACTATGCCATAGAAATCTATGAAATGTTAGGTGCATACAGGAAGGTTCATTTTGCTTGTACCTTCTCTGAACATTCATCAATAATCAAGGGATTTTTGTTACTTTAGATTTATAATCTCACTTCTGCATGTTGGAGTCCAGAAACACAGCAGGATGCAGAATAGTTCACTTTGGTTTTAATGCAAATATATACGTTTTATCATCTCTGTGAAAATTCCTGCTAATGAAATACCTTAGGCCTCTATTAGATTTCTGTACTTTTGTCAGCAGTGCTTTTGTGATTTCCTAATTTGGGCCCTAAGAGGCTAATGTCTTAAAATTGGCTGGGGGAGGGATAGCTGGCTGGGGGAGGGATAGCTTAGTGGTTTGAGCTTTGGCCTGCTAAACCCAGGGTTGTGAGTTCAATCCTTGAGGGGGCCATTTAGGGATCTGGGGGAAAAATTGGGGATTGATCCTGCTTTGAGCAGGGGTTTGGACTAGATGACCTCCTGAGGTCCCTTCCAACCCTGAGATTCTATGCTGGATGCTTTCTATATAGATCTAGGAAACTGAGTTTTAGAAGTTCATCTGAGTAAATAGGCAAGTGTATAACTTTTTCTTGACGCTTAGCTCTGTTCACTATTATGTGTATCTTATTGTTATAATTAATCATTATGTTTACAGTCCCCGAAGGGTGCCAGGTGCTTTAGAGAACGTATGGTTATAAAAAGACTAGGTCCCTGCCCAGAAAAGCTTACAGTCTAATTTAGACATGACCCAACAAATAACAAACAAAGAAGGGATGAGTGCGAGGAAGAATGGGGGTGACGTTAATAAGATCGGACATAGTTGCAATGCTTTGGCCCACAGAAAACATTTACATAGAAGTTATTATGATATTGTTATAGTAGCTATTGTGTATTTATTTCTATTACTGAACGTGGTGCTCTACAACGGGTAAAATATACTAAACAAAGCAAAGTCTCTGTCTGAAAAAACTTATACCCTAAAGGCATGAACTGCTGCTAGCTCCCATGTGACTGCCTAGACACAGTGTGCCAAAAGCTACTTTCCTGTTGTATATATTTTGCTCCCTTCTCTAGTGGTTTTCATAAAATTCATAAAAATCTAGTGTAATGCTGGCAGTCTGTATGACAGACATCGATGCCAGTAAACTCTTTGTTTTCCTTTTCTTCCTGTTCTGGTTTTCTTTTTCTGGCAAGTAAGTATTAACAGTTATGATCAAATGTAAAGATGCAAATAGGTGCTCCACAGAAAGGAGGAAGTCACCTGCAGTAAATTACAATTGCTAGTGGTTGCCCCTCCTGAGGCTCTGATCAGAGTGTGACTGGAAACTGTGCCCTCTGTACAAACGTTGTTTAGCATAGGCAAGTTTTTGGAGAGTACTTTTCCCAGTTGGGTTGTCAAATTGGCCACCACTGCTGGGCTTCCATGTCAGTGGGTTTTAGGAGATAAACCAATCTAAAAAAAAAAAGGCAAAATAGATTAGACAGTAGTGCAAAGGAATGGGAGGGAGTTGAGGGACTCGGCATGTTGCAGGATCAGGAAGGAGAAGAAAAAGCTCTACATACAGAAGAAAGAGAAGTGGAGTGAAAGGACACAAATCGTGACAAGTGTCGCATTTCTAAGTTTTGCCATAATGTAATTAAGTTAGATATTGGTTTGACGGGTTGGGTCACAGAACCCCGCTTGGGACTGCCACCTCATGTGCCAAGACTACTTCTGCTCCTGCTTTCCTGCCCTGTCATCTTATGACTTCAGTGCCCTGCCTGGTTTGAGCCAGACCCGCTAGCCTGCTGCAAACCCAGACCCAGGTCTGAACCACGTCCCCTAACAGCTGTAGGCTTAATTGAAAGCAACTTAGGAAGTGTTCCTGTCTTTGACACTCAGATGCCCAACTCCCAATGTCATTCAAACCCTAAATAAATCCATTTTACCCTGTATAAAACGTATAGAGGGTAAATTGTTCGCTCTATATAACGCTGATAGAAAGAGAGATGCGCAGCTGCCCCCCCCCCCCGCAGGTATTAATACATACTCTGGGTTAATTAATAAGTAAAAAGTGATTTTATTAAATACAGAAAGTAGGATTTAAGTGGTTCCAAGTAGCAACAAACAGAATAAAGTGAATTACCAAGCAAAATAAAATAAAACATGCAAGTCTAAGTCTAGTACAGTAATAAAACTAAATACAGGTAAAACCCTCACCCGTAAGCTTCCTTTTACAGACTAGTCTCCTTCTAGTCTGCATCCAGCAATCACTCACACCCCCTGTAGTAACTGTCCTTTGTTCCAGTTTCTTTCAGGTATCCTTGGGGGTGGAGATGCTCTCTTTAGCCAGCTGAAGACAATATGGAGGGGTCTCCCAGGCGTTTAAATAGACTTTCTCTTGTGGGTGGAGACTCTCTCCTATGCAAAGTTCAGCTACAAAATGGAGTTTTGGAGTCACCTGGGCAAGTCACATGTCCATGCATCACTGAGTTCCTTACCAGCCAAGTCACGTTCCTGGGAAAGCATCTCCAAGTTCATTGTTGGCTTAAGGGCTTCTTGATTGGGCACTTACTGAGAATAGTCTTTTCTCAGGAAGCTGACCAACTGCTTCACTAAAACCTACTCAGAATCAAACAAGTATGTAGCCAATATTCATAACTTTCATGCATACAAAAATGATACATGCATACAAATAGGATTAATAGATTCAGTAGATCATAACCTTTACAGAGATACATTACATGGCATATGTAGCATAAAACACATTCTAGTTATGTTATATATACATTCATAAGTGTAATTCCATAAAGCCTTATGGGGGGCACCATCACAATAGGGAATAAAAAATTCCTCAGAAAATTATCCAGAATGCATATCAAACCATAGCCAAGCTCTGAGCTTCTGGGACCCAAGTTTCCAAGCCTTTAATTGATTATTTGAGACTTTTTTAAAAATGTTTTTGGCCAATTTGATCTCTTTAATTAAATTTCCACCTCTTTCTTGTTCTTTGCAGGAGACTTCTATCAGATAGTCAGTTTTCTAGCTATGGAACTCAACTAAGCATACCATTATTATTTATTATCTTGAATTCTTGCATCTTAACACTCTGTGCTAGGGAGAGAGAGAAACTAGATGGATATATAGATTAGATAGAAGACCTTTATCAATCATATTTGCATAGAAATGTGAGAATCTCCTTCGTCCACAGAAACATTACATTGATACATTCTTGTATAATGCAAATATTTTAACTCTCGATCCAGAAATAAGATTTCAGTTGTATTGACAATAATTTATGTAAACAATTTGTTCATTGATTGAATAGCTGTTATCTTAAAAGAAACATATCAAGGTTTCATGCCTAGGTTAGTACTCTGATATTATCTCTATTTGATAGAATTTAGGTTAATGAAGGATATTTTTCCCTTTTTTTTCCTCCAGCAATTGTGAGTATAACTGAGATAAATGAGGTGTTAATTGGTGATGTGAACTGTAATACTGGGACCTGGGCTAAAATTCTCAGGGACATACATGGCCAAATTTTCAAAGCTGAGTTTTAAGAGAAAGAGATGTGTTCGCAAATTCAGTATACATTTGTATAGGCACATGCAATATAGAACTAGTTTTTAAGCAGACAGTTACCCAGTTTGCATGTTCATATGCAAATGTTTTGTGGGTGTGGCATGTGAATGCACATTTTGAGCCCACCTTGTTGCACCCAGGTCTATATTTGTGGTTCCTGATCTAGCACATTTAACTCACTTTTAAAAAAACAAAAAACCACCTAGACAGACCAAACAACTAAATAAAAGATTTAATTTCACCTTTTAGTCTCATGTACATATTTATTTATGTGGATCTCCAAAACGTATAGTAGTATGTTTGTCAGGGCAAACTGCAATGTATCATGTGCATGTGAGATTATAATCTGGATTAATACTTTTTTCAAATACTTTGATATTTGAAAGAAAATTAATTCATTTTTTTTCTACCCTCCCTTGTGGAGTGTTATGAGAGAGCTGCATTTTAAATTGAAACTGCATAAATGTAAATGGCACAATTATTATATGCTTATGATACTTCCTAATATTTTAAATACATTTTAGGATTTCTTTTTCACACTTTATAATGCTTGGTTATTACTCTGTGATGAATTGTTTGCTTGAGATTGTTCTTTACTATTGATTTTTAAGTTTTTAGAGTTGAGTCAATAGCTAGCTTTGTTAAATCTGAGTTATTTCAGTTCATAATCTGCATTATAGAGCTCATGTTAAAGAAACAAAATTAATTTTAAGACAACACAATTTTTGTATACTTTATACTGTTGAACAGAACCCTTGGTTGCCAGGGCTTTTGCTTTGAGTGTATGTGCTTTATTTATTTTATTTATTTATTTATTTATTTATTTATTTATTTAGGGGAAGAAAAATAGAGTTAGAAAAAATATTGTACGACTCTTATTGGGTAAAAATCTTCAGGCCTGATTCTCTACTTTCTTGAAGCTCTATAGTCATTTACACCCATACAAAATGGGAATAAAATGATACTATTTTCATTTGGTAACCTTTCATACCCACTTCTCACTTGTGTAAGTGACCACACAGATACAAGATTGAAAAATCAGTCTCTTAAATTTAATTTTTATATCCCTGCAAGAATATCAGGTTGATACACTTTTTAGTTTCTACTATTTGACTTTTTGTGATTGCTGGTGTGATGCTGTGTGATTTATTTTTACATTTAAAGGCCAAATGTTGCCTAGTGACTTCAATGGGAACCCTATACATACATCTGCGAGCAGAATTTGTATAGTATAGTGCAGTATAACAACAAATAAAGGAATGCAGTTCCTCTCCATCTGGGTAGTGTTTCACATGTATTGCTCTAACTCACCTTAGTGACAGTCTTGCCATTATTGACCTGTTCTTTATATTTTTGAAGATGTTCACAGTGCAGCTGAATCTTGGTGAGCAGACATGGGAAGCGGAAGGGAGCAGTATTAAAAAGGCTCAACATGCTGCTGCTAGCAAAGCTTTGAACAAAACGAACCTTCCCAAACCAACTCCCAGACCACCCAAAAATAACATTAATAATAACCCAGGTATGTTGCCTATTCATTTCCCTCCAAATAATGAATCTTCTTGTTTGTCATGGAACAGCAGGTTTAAATGTTTTATAGAGGTTTATAGAGTATTTTATAGTAGGCATAAATAGAGCTGGAAGATAAGGTAACATATAATTAAGAACCTTACAGTGAGTATGCATGGTAATTCTTTTTATCTGCTGTAGCAGAAGCTGCTGAACTGCACGTGAATACATTTACTTCTGCAAGACTCACCTCTGAAGGTAAAGATACAAGCCAGTTTATGTGGTCAACAGTAACTAAGTACAAAAGTAACAAGATTGAACTGACCATTTTTACATTAGTAAGAATACTGAAGCTGGCAAACTGGCTTTTCAGGGAAAAGGCCAAATTCTACCTGACTTACTCCATGTGCAATGCCACTGAAGGCGAATATAGAAATCGGGGCAGAATTTGGCACAAAAATTTCAGTACATAATTCCCTGCCTAATAGATTTTCCTTTGTAGCAACCTAAATTATTTCTTCCAGCTAGTTCTGCATACTTATTATTCAGTTAATCAGAAGGACATTTGTGGCGTCATGTGCCCTTCATCTGGAGATGTTACTTGCAAGTTGCACACTGCATGCAACATAATCAGGTGTACATGAGAAAATAAAATACAAACACAGGAAATGCATCCCTTGGTGCTTATGAATCTCCGTCACATGCTCAGTGATTTATTCTTGTCTGATGGAATTAATGAAATATAAAAAGATCCCTTTATTTGTTTTATGATTTTTCCTCATTACTTTCTCTCAACCACTTTCAAAAGGATTCGCTTTGTACTAAGGATCTGTCTGACTGAGGAGGGCTGGACAAACCTTTCTCCAGATCCCATCAATAGTGGCCTGAGCCTTGTCTAGAAGGGATTGTTTGTGAACAAAGTAGGGTTTTCTTTCCCATCTTCCACTCCCTTAGGGCTGAGCATATTACTCCTATAACTCTTCCAGACCCTGCTGGCTCAGGGCTTGATCCTGTTTCCACTGAAGTCAATGGGACTTCTGCTGTTTAGTTCAGGGAAAGCAAGTTCAGCACCCTGAGGAAGAAGGGCCTTGGATTTGGCTCTTGTTGTGGCAGCATGTTATACAGGTGATAGGAGTTTTGGACTAGCCCTCTTTTAATATTTTTAATTGAAAAGTATGGAACAGAAAAAAGAATACAGGGAGGGAGTCCTTGACTTGCAATGAACGGCACTTAAGATGTTTCTGAATTGATATCCCAATTCGACTTATGACAATTGATTTCAACTTTGACATTTGGTCCTGCAGTGGAGCGGATTGCGGTTCCGAGTTACGATGTTTTGACTTGACGCAATTTTCAGGAACCAATTGTGTTGTAAGTCCAAGGACTGCCTGTAATAAGAATTTCCCTTAAAGTTAAAAAAATCTATTTGAGTATACAGGCATTAATATGACGCTGTCATCTTTCTTGAAGACCTTTTCTTTCAAAGCACAGGTATCTTTTGATCTAGTAACTACCTGTATTTTTATTGTGTAGCTGAATTCATAGTCACTTGAAGTCCAATTCTGCAGTTCTTGTGGTCCTTCCTTTTGAGGAAACTCAAAATTGTGTTTAGTGGTAGTTTAGCCTGAGCACTGCATAAAACCTGCAGCATTGGCACATAAAACCCAAATAACTGGTTTATTATTATAATTATTGCTCTTCTGGGCTGGATTAATGCCCACATCTTATTATAGTTTTAGATAATGGAATATACCTATTTAAACTAAGTTTGGATTTTTCTTGCTGTAGAAGTGGGACACATTTTGGTTTATAATTTGCCAGTGAGATTTCCCCTGAAGTAAATAACAAGACAGTTATATTAAATGATTTAAGTCTTCTAATGGTTTTGCTTTTTAAATAAGGCATTTTATGATTATTGCAGCCTCATATTTGACATTATGGAGAATAAATAATTACACACACAAGGGTAGTTGTTTGTTTACTATTTTGCACTCTTTGGCCAGGAGATGGCTGTAGTAGCACTAAATTTTAATGAATTTAGTCTCCAGTTCATAAGTAACTAAAATTTTAAGTTTTTAATTTAGTCATAGGTTTAACCTCTCATCTCTTGAAACAAAATCATTCAGTTCTGACTTCTATTAAATTGTTATTAAATTATTACAGTAATGTATGCTAATGCTATCTTGTTTCAATAGCTGTAAACTTTTTGTATAAGAGATTTTTGGTTTTCATCATTTTATTTAATGGCATCCAGTGGAAAGAAATGTGATTCTTTTACTGGTACTAATTTCAAAAAGTTTCATAGTATTTTAAAGGCATTCTTGAGATTGTTCAAAGGTGACTAACCAGTCTGATCATAGTTATCACATTTGGGCAGAGTTGTCTGCCCAGATTCCAAGAGAATACATGAAGATGTCAATTTAAGTGCTTATTTACACTTTACTGATTAAAGTTGGATCTGTACCCCCATTTTATACTGGGATTTAATGCAACTTCTTAGTCACTGCTTTTTTAGTTTAGTAGGAAAATCAAGATCTGTTTTACAGCCTTCCCACCCACCCCCAATACTGTATGTATGGTTTTAACATGCTTTATTGTTGAAGAGTCTTACATGTAGTCTTATTTATTACAGGCAGTATAACTCCAACAGTGGAGCTGAATGGTCTGGCTATGAAAAGGGGAGAGCCTGCCATCTACAGGCCACTAGATCCAAAGCCAATCCCAAACTATAGAGCAAATTATAACTTCCGGGGCATGTACAATCAGAGGTTTGTATGTTTTCTGTTATTTGCTATTACCTCTCCACTGCTTAAACAAATGCTAAGTTTCTTTAAACTTTATAGACTACTCCAATGTAAAATTAAAATAAAATTCTTACCAAGGAGTCAGAGTAGCAGCCGTGTTAATCTGTATTCGCAAAAAGAAAAGGAGTACTTGTGGCACCTTAGAGACTAACAAATTTATTAGCGTATAAGCATCCGATGAAGTGAGCTGTAGCTCACGAAAGCTTATGCTCTAATAAATTTGTTAGTCTCTAAGGTGCCACAAGTACTCCTTTTCTTTTTACCAAGGAGTGGATGTGCAGTGCAGCTTAGAAACACTCATAAATTGGTGAGCAATACATGTTTAAAATGACAAATGCCTAAGGATATCAGAGTGCCTAGGGATGAAGGCATGTGTAAAATTTGTTTTGATTATTATTAAATGTAGATTGGAACGAGAACTCAGTCTGTACAAGAGGGACATGAGTCAGATTAACTCTCATTAAAGATGTTGCTTTTCATTGCTGATATTTTAGCTGTTGCAAGATTGCTTTGATTGCTACAAACTTCCTTTCCTCTTGGAGGCGGGTAAGATTGGGAGGGTTCCATCTGGAAAGTTAACATGCTGTGGAGCTGTCCTCTCATCTCCAGTAGATGTTTACAGCTTTCTTCAGGCACAAGTAACTCAGTTCTTCAATTCACAAATGTTGCTACGTGATAACTTTTGATTTATTAATAAAAATGTTATTCCACATTTTAAAACCCTCCAACTTAACCCTCCTTGTATGGAGTAATTGTTGCTAATGATAAGAGGGACCTCTAAGCAGCCATTATTTCAGAATAATAGTTTTCCTTTTTGAGCTATTCTGTCCACTTTTAAGAGACTTGTAAAAGTTAAATATGTGGCGACTTTGTCAAGTGAGCATCCTATAAGGCTTGTTTGACAAAGCCTTATAATACTTCCTAGTAAATGATAACTTTTCTTAGTATTTTCATGACTGGTCCTTGTTCTGATCTGCTGCAAAACAGATGTAACATATTGGCAATTTATACTAATTAATCCTGAATTTAATGTAGCTTGGATATAATGTGGTCACCTGAGAGATTTAGAGTTAGTGCTTAGGGCTAAACTTAAAGATTTTTTTCTGGGGTTAGGCTGGACCTCAGATGCAAAGAGTCCCTGTTTCAATTCCTTTGAGGTAAAGAAGATAAAAGAGAATTATACCAACTCTCGTTATGAATAAAAAGCGTTGAAGGTTTGGTTAATACTCCCGACTTGTCCAAAGGAATTCTCTCTACAGTGATCCAAAGCACATGTTTGGTTGAGTGTGTTGCCTCTGTTACTCTCTGTCACTGCTTGGATAGACTGTATTGTAGCATGGCCTGCTTTTACTAAATGGCTGAAATTAACTTTTTTATTAATACTTTTGCTCAGTATTTTAGGACTCCTATAATTAGTAGAAATATCAATAGAAATTACTTGGCTGACAAAAAAAAAAAAGGATCTAGACTAGGAAAAAGTTTAGGGGAAAAAAATCTAGAATGTGAAATAGTGAAGTATTTTCTTCTGGTGTAGTTACTGAAGATCCCTCATGAAAGCACAGTCCACAACAATTTTTACTGTTATTACTTTATAAAAAGTGTTGCATAAAGTAGTTTTATTTCTCTACTTAGGAGACTCACTGAAATGTCTCAGACTTCATTCAGGTAGCATTTATTCTAATTCAAATTTTTGAAATAAATTCGTGATTGACCCTATGATATTTCAAAGAGGGATTTTCTTGCTTTCAGAAAAACAACTTTGCACAAACTTCATTTGACTTTGCCATTTAGATATTTGTTTTTGTCTTAGGACTTCTTGCCTTGGAGCCCCACCTTCCTTCTTTTGGCACCTGCTGTGAAATCATAACCCTGGATTTGTGATGACATGCTATTTCTGTAAAATTGACTGTTATGAGAAAATCAGTAATAAACCTTCAGCCTCTGACAATCCTGAGGTCCTTATTTAGGCAAAACTCCTAGTGACTTCAGTGGAAATTTGACCACAGAATTTGACATAAGAGGAAAAGATGGGCTGCGAAGGGGTAAACCTCTGTTTAAGCACAGTTTTCTTTGGGCTAGATTGATTAAGACACTGTGCCTGCATGGTGTAAGAACCCTCCATACATGGGCTACCTGGACCTTGGATGTTCCAGGTGTGTAGGAATAACGAGGGCTACTTGGTTGCTTGCATCTTCACAAGAGCTGATGGGCAGGGAGAGATGGGAATTAGTTGGAGCCTTTGCTCCACCTCACCCTCTGCTCACTGGGCAGAGTAGCTGCACCAGCATAGGGAAGAGATGGTTAATAATTTGCTGTGGGTCAGCTGCAAATTACAACACACACATACCAACACCCACACACCAGAAGAAAGGGGGAAGCAATATATGTTGTGTACAAAACAAACAGTGATGATGATCTTGCATTCATATATCTCCTTTTATCTGAATGGATCCCAGAGAGCTTTATAAACTTTAACTGAAGGAAAATAAGCTCTTATGATTTCAGGAATAAGTTGCTTGTTCCCCCAGATTAATTTTCTTTCTCACAAACAAATTAACTCTCACAAAGTTCTTGGGGATTTTGCAGCATGAAGTTTACAGTTTACATTTAAGAAAATGTTCTTTGGGCAACAGAATTAAGATTACTCTATTTCACTTACATTATTAGCAGACATGAAATCTGCTCAAACACTGTTGTCACCTTTGTACATTAAAGATACTTGAAGGCCCAATTGTTGTTTCGTGAGCTACCTTGACAAAGGTTGCTCATGGCCAAAAAATTAGCATGCTTCTTATGTCTGGCAAGAAATGTTAGTTATGTGTATAAAAAGAACGTGGCTATTTATGACCCCAGTGCAGTGTGCTTGTGAGTGCTCTGTGTGAGCTAAAAGTGTGAATGAATTTGGAGATTTAGGTCTTATCTTAGGTTCCATTTAAAAACGTTGCAAACTTCTCCCCCCATATTATTTGCTATAATTCAGTAGAACTGGCAAACTGTTCAGAAAAGACCCAAGGACTGGAATAGCAGGTCAGGACTGAGGTACATTGGCAGAGCTGTATGATGAAACTTACATACACCTAGTCATGCTATGTCTCTTTCCTGCCAGTGCTATTAATCCCTCACTTTCATGAGCATGCCGTTCATTTACAGAATTAAAAAAAATCAAAACATAATTGTTCAATCAAATGAAAACTGTGAAAAATAAAACAAGATCTGTCTGAGTTCCAGCTACATAAGTCTGTCCAGCTTCCCCCAGGTGTGTGTCTCCATTTGATTACCTTTTAATATCATGTGTTGTCTTCAGTTAGGGTTGAAAATAATCCTCCTTGAAGTTTAATAGTGTTCCAGTATTTTCAATGACAGAGAGTCTGTAAAATGACAAAAGAGATGTGATATCTTATAAATGCACCCAAACCACATGCTATTAGTCAAGAAATAAAAGCCCCTGGAAACTGACCACCTGCTTTCTATGTTGTAATACTGCAAGCCCTTGTCAAAGGGATCATAGAGTATACCCCCCCTCCGTTGAAAGAATCCTTAAATGATTTGCTTATAACATAAAATTCCTTAACTGTCTCACCACAGTACAGGAAGCTTGAAAGCCTTAAAAGAAACCTTTGGAAATTAAAAACACTTGTGAAGTATAGAAACAAAGAAAAAGCAAAACAATGAGTGGATACAAGGATAAAATTGAAAATAATTTAAAGCAGCACTAGTTCAGTTTTGAATAATTTCATGTGATGGCCTTATGAGTGTATGTCACACGAAGTGGTAATATTCATGGGATACATTTCATTTAACATCCAATGAAGTGAGCTGTAGCTCACGAAAGCTTATGCTCAAATAAATTTGTTAGTCTCTAAGATGCCACACATGCTCCTTTTCTTATTTCATTTAACATGCACCTTTGACAGCTTTGCCGACACTTTTTTTTTTTTTTTTTTTTTTCATTTTCATCCACTCCCCTTGGGACTACTTCCTCCTGTATTTACATCACATACTACAGACTAAGGGGCATATTATTACTGCCTCTGTATAGGTATAGTAGATGGGAAAGGGTGCTGGGAGCCTTTCTCCTTGTCCATCTCTCTCTCTCTCCATCATCACCACACCCTCCTGCTTCCCTGAACTCATGGACTGCTTCTGGATAATGCCACTTGCAGTGCCATCTCCAAAGCAGCAGAGTGGAAGCACAGTCCTGCCTCCCCCACTGGCTAGTAGATTTAATTAGAAAAGATTGTATTGTGTAAAATAAATTTATGGTGTAAGAATGAAAAAAATATTAAAAGGGTGTATCTCATATGATCCTGCAGTTAAAGATTGTATCCTAATGTGTACTTCCAAGGGGACAAAGCTAAGGCTGAGTATGCTTTCTTAATTTTGGCATCGCCAGACTTTTCAATGCTTAGCACTGCAACTTTAACGTTCAATCAGCTTAATTTATTCTGTGGAAATTATATAAATGTAAGTAGAGGAAAATCAGGACAAGAGAATAGAGTAATGAAATGCTACAAGCCATGTTTTCAAATGTGGTTGCATTTCAGGAAACTATATAAATCTACCCAGACCCATTGCATCCACAAAAAGCTCACAAAGGAGTATGTAGTGTCACATAGTTATCCAGTTAGCGCACACAGGGTGAAATCCACTCATTTAAGAGGGCCTTCACCAGGCATTCTGTGTTACCTGAGCACCACTTTAACCCTTGAGGAGAATTGGTGTGGCTGTGGGGAGGGCTTCTGCATGCCATGAAGGGGACTCAAATTGAACTGTGAATAGGAGTAATGTATTGGGAGCCACTCTGTAATAATTCATGAATACTGTAAGTTGTCCTATCATTGTTTTGTGAATGACAATACTGATTTAACTCACAGGAGTCTGTCTGGAAAAAACAGGCAGGAAGGAAAAGAATGGCATAAGATAAGCCACCTGTCAAGGAATAATGACAGGACTATTTGCATGAGTTTGCCTTCTCTCCAGCCAACCTACAAAACTGGTTTGGACTGGGACAGGAAAAAGCCTATGAACGCTAAACAAAGGAACTCTGGAAGAATTAATGAGGGACTTTCTCTCAAGACAGGGAGAGGAATTGTTTTGGGGAATTAGACTGAGATGTGGGCACTCTCCTGGGATGTCTGGACAAAGCTAGGCATGCTTAAGTCACATCATAGTATGGTAGGGCTTTAGGTAAGATGGATGTGTTTCTTTTTCTTTAATGCTTTGTTTCTACTGCTAAATGAACAAATACTTTCATTTTAAGAAGGCTGCATGATCATGATGTACACCAGTTTCAAACTCCTGAATGGAAGAACTGCAGGTGCTTGAACACAGTCAGACCTGTAGATTAAAAATGGATGGGTGTTGAAGCCAATACCAAGTCTAAGAGTGGGGGAGACTGCTGTAGGAGAAATAAAGGCATGAGGCCTAAGACCTAGGAGATGCACTGAGAGAGGCTATAGAGGAGATGGAGGTACAGCTAGCCCTGCAACCATGACAATAGGCCAGTGCAGAATGGAACAGAAGTGGGGGTCACTGCATCTACAAATAGTCCAATCCTGTGTGAGTGCAAGAGGAAAGTGGTAACTATTCCAACCTACACCAGGAATAGCTGTCATGAAGAGTCTCCTGCACAGTCAGTGCATGGGATAGGCATCCCGTTAATTAACCCTAGCTTAGTTCCACTACTAAATTCCAGTTATTTAGGCTATATGCACAGAAGGATGAGTCTCACACACAGCACACATGTATAAGCAAATGCAATATTTTTGTGAACATACAAAGTGGTATTGGCTGCATCCTACAAGAGGAGAAATGGATTTGAGAGGGCTAAAAGTTAAGGGAGGGCATAGTGACCTTAACCATGGAGAGTTAGGAGATTAGATGGTTCAGATTAACAATTCAAGTAATGCAGCTAGAAATATTACTTTTAGACCACCAGAGGGCAGTATGAATGTATCTGTTAGTGTATGGATTTCACCACAGAAGCACTATCCAAAAAGTCTTTTTTTGCTACAGTATGCTACAGCTTTTATTACTTACAATATAATTTCATAATCATCCCATACAGCAGTTGGGTTCGCTACAGTGTTTTCTCTTGTAATAGTTTCTTCAAAGGTTTTTTTTTTTTTTTTTTCACCCTATTAATGAGGTGAGACTGCAGTGCAGTAACTTCAATAACATTTTTCCCCTTTAATGTGAATCTGATGTTCTGGAAGGTGCCAGCTTGACAGCAGTGGAAACTGAAGTCTTGTTTATTCACAGAAAAAGTACAGCACAGGCAGCAGTACTATGAGTTTTCACTTATGTGCCTCAATCCTGACCTACAGAGATCTCCTTAAAAAACAAGACTGTAATTTAGTCACCATGTTCATTCCAATCTAGTCATTATGCTCCATTCAGATCCCTGACATATGACATTGATGCCAGTTGTGGTGGAGATTTTTGGTGATGTGGACATTTGTTCACTTGAAATTGGATTGCGATCCCCAACTCATTTCACGTAGGCGTTTGGACATTACCAAACAAGACAGGATTCTTACCGGTGATCTAGTAGTGAAGGCTTTTGTATATTCCATTGCTATTCCCCTGAGTAATCTAGTCTACCTCTAATGCAACAATTTAATATACAGTCCATTCACATTCTGATTTTTAGTGAATGATATTTTTGTTGTTTTTCTGCATACTACATTTTATTCCCCTGGCCTATTTGTTTCCATATTTGCAGTCATCACATGCCTCCCACACAGATATATTGTTATAAGGAAAGTGTTGAGTACAGCTGTGCCAGTGTTTTTCTTTGCTAGTATTTGTTTCTAGGAAAGGAAAAAGGAGAAAGTCAGTCCATTTCCTGTGGTTTAAAATGGCAGAAACATCTGTTTGCCTTAAGATTGTTGTCCGTAGAGTACAGTGACAAGGGAGACTGCAGGTGATGAGCTTTGCTATTGCCAGTAGCTATCACTTTAGGACAGGCAGCTGTAGAAAACATTTGCCTAAGTCTGTCAGAAAAAGGCAGTACTTTATGTATTTCTGTAATTAAAATTTTTGACAGGCAACAGTTAATTTCTGTAGTTTATTAAATTCTAAAAAAAATACTTTGAAAAGTATTTAGGGTCTGAAAACCCAGCTCCCACTGTGGAAGGACTTTAAATCAACAAAAGCCACAAAATTCATTGTGAAAGCTGTCTTTCTACACTCAGCCCACCCCATGAAAACAAAGTATCATAGTGCTCAGAAAACAGTATTAGGCTGTGCTGCATTGATGTGTATTCCTTGACCTGATACAGTATGAATGGAATCATTATGATTAATCAATGCTGTTACTATCTTTCAATGGGATTTTCTGTAGTGTCTATGCTATGCATTTAATCTGTTAAGCATCAAGAATATATGCAGTATTTATTTGTATTACATTTTAAAAGATAAAAGAATGTTATTGAAGTTGAAAAGTCCAATACCTGAAAGTTAAGAATTAACAGCCATGATTCTGTCCCCTTGTGTATTCTCTGTGTTTGTGGAATGAGGGGAGTGGTTGTATGGAAAAGTAGTATGTGGTGATGTAATAATGACTGTGGATAAAATTTTCAAAAGTATGTAGGTCCCCATTTTGAAAAATGACATAGGTACTTAGCAACCTGGGTGCCTAAGGGTACATCTTACACCTCTGTCACTCATTGCCCTGGTTATTTTTTTAAATTCTGTGTAGACATACCCTCAGTGACTTCAATGGGATTTAGGCTCTTAATTCACTTTGAGTCAAAATTTCTAAAGTACCGGTTTTATAATGCATGTGCTAAGGGTGCCAAATTAAGATTCCATGGACTTTCCAGTGTTTGAATTTGCAACCTAAATAATGTTTTTTTTAATGTATGTATTTCCTAGTTTTTTAAGGAAAAGGATAAAAACAAGTTACGTTATGTACAACCCCTCCAGCAGGCATCATCACCAGGGTTTGAACCCTGAACCTTCGGCACTGTAGCACAGACTTCTACTGCAGGACTGTCTATGTTAGCTGACAGCATGAGAAGGCTGCTATCCTGGGATTGGGATGGACTGCTGGTGCCATGTACTATATCTGGAAGGTAGTCAATCTCTCTCCCCCACTACACACAGGGGGAAGTGGGAGGTTCCTGTGCCATTTGGTGTCCCCAAAACAGGTTGGGGGGAATGGGACACTGAATCCTTGTGCCAGTTGGGTGTTTTGGGGGAAATCTTGTCCGATTGTCTGCCTTGTTGCTGTAGCTGCTCTGGTGGCATCCAGGCATTCCCAGTGCAGTGCTATTGGTACTAGAGCTGCTGCTGCTCTGGTAGTCGCATGGGCCCAGCTTTAGAAGGTTAAAGTTGAGTTCTCAGGTTGGCAGGCTGCCAACATTTTCCAGAGGGATATAAGCAAGAGAGAGGCATTGTTTAACGGTTCGTAATTCAGCAAAACCTGAATGGCATTTCATGGGAAAAGCAAAAGGCATGTCTCTAACTCCAGGGCTTTGCCTCTGCTGCATTTCAAAGGTCTGCTGCAAAGAGTGGAAGTGTTAGAGCTTCTAACCGAAAGGTCATAAGGATCTTTAATGGGAAGTGTTACGCAGCCTAAATATAGAGATCACTACCAGCTCTAACTATATTGTAGTTACTGCTTGTACACATAAGCCACTTTTAAAAAGTCCAGTTACTTGGGGTTGAACAATGTGTGTGGAAGAAGGGGTATGGTTAACTGCTTCATGAGCATTTTCCCTTCCCCTTCCCAGAATCCTGCACAGAGCTCTCTGTGGAGTCAGGATCCAGGGCAGGAGAGTGGGTGGGACGTAGGTTAGGCCTGCATTAGGAGAGGGCCAGGGTTGAACATCTTCCCCCACAATACCCTTCAGAGTTTCCCAGAGAAAGATATTTACAGCCTCAGGTAGCCCCCATCCCTCCTGCACAAAAAGTGTCTGTGCAGCCAGTATCAACACCTTTCCAAGCACTGTCAATACTCCAGGCTTCTGTGTAGACTCCTCAGGATCAGTTACCTATGTAGGAGCACAGTCATGATCAGGGAGGAAAAAGCTGCTGCTTGGATTCAGATGAACCATAGGACTCTTCCGATCATGCCAAATATATCTGTACTGAAGAGGAGAGCAACTGTGCATGCAGGGATTTGATTTTTCCCTCAGTTTCTGAAGAATCAGGCTAAGGTGGCTGACTTTGAATTAGTGCCTATTTAGTGGACTGTGGTGTCCTTCTGCTTTATTTGGGACCATTTGCTCAAGGTGGTAGGGAAGATACCTCAGACCTCTGCTCCCCTCTTGAAAGCAGTTGAGAAAAAGTATTTCCTCCTCAAGGATGCTCCCAGCTATACTTCCAACCCCCAAAATGATAGTTTGAGATAGCTGTTGCTAGAGCGAAGACTGGCTGAACGCACATGGTTCTGAGCTGTGGCATTGAGATTCATTTGGATCAAAGAGCTTACCAAACTGCAGTTGCAATCCTTCATCTTGTGAACTTCCAGACTTTTGTGGCCAAAGAGTAGGTTAAGCTCTGGACAGTGACCTCTTTCAATCTTGGTTGAGTCTCTTTGCCATGACAAATCCCATGGTGTTTTTTAAAGAGTAATGCAGGAGAGCATGGATCTGGCCTGGCTGCAACCTGGGTGAATCAGAAGGGAGAGAGTTGCTGAATGGGGTGGATTCCAGTAGGTCAGCATTAATTCAAGATTAGCAATGTTATTCAAGATGCCTCTCTACTCCTACTAAATAGTCCTGTTTCTTCAACCAAGGATTATATTAGCCCTTTTAGACACAGTATAGCACTGGGAGCTATTGTTAAGCTTTATTGTTCTCCACCATGCTTTTCAGGATATAGTCCCCAGTTATCCTGGAATTATGCCCTGCGTTCTTTGTTCCCAGATGTATGACCTTGCATATGGCTGTACTAAATCACATTGTTGCATTGTGCCCGATTTATCAAATGATCCAGTTTGCTCTGTGTAAGTGGCCTGTTCTTGTCATCATTTGCCACTCTAGTAATGTGTGTGTCATCTGCAAATGTTATCAGTCACAATTTCATATTTTCTTCCAGACTTATGCCTAGAAAAATTAAAAATTGTAAGGATTGAAGTAGAAATTAGAATTTTATTTTTATCTACTGTACATAAAAAGCCATAGGAATTATCACCATTTCAAATTTCTGTATAGAAAAAAATCGGAGCACTGAGGTACTCCACTATTATCCTTCCAGCTTTCTTTCCTCTGTGCCTTTTCAGGTATGCAACAATGGCAACTCATTTCTTTTAAGTAGAAGTGGAGTCTTCCTTTGGAGCCCGTCGGTACTACCTTTTAACATGTTGATGGAATCAGTGCTGGGCAGCATGAGATGTTCTCTGCTTCCCATGGACAGGACTGCTGTATCTCAGGGTTATGAACCTCTCTTCATTGTATAATCAGTAAGAGATTCAGGGCAAGAACTGCTGTTGGATTGTATTGGTTGTGGAGGTACAGGCAGTGCATGTTACAGTCCTTAAGCTGCCATGTAGAAGATGATGTGCCAAACTCTTCTCTCATTCACATTAATGCAACTTGAAATCAGTAGGCTTCCCTTCCTGTAAGTGGGAACAGAATTTACCCCAGTGTATTTTAGTTATGTAAACTTACATTGAGCTGATGAGCAGGAAAAACTTATCTTAAGCTTTCATCTTTTTACTTTATCTACTTCAGTTATAATATAATATAAAGAATTTTCTGTTAAGTTGTACAATTGAGCTAATTTCTACATGTAACATTAACAGAGTAAACATATTATGGAATTAAATGAATGAGGCATTTCATCCTTTAATTTACTTAGTCACCATGTTGGCAAGTACCATGGTTTTTCAATGTGAATTTCTTATGTAGGAAGAAAATGATACTGCAGTGAGATATGCAACATGTTTATGTTCTTTACTGTAATGAGTATTTGGAAGACATTCTCAGTAACCCAGTCTGCATGCTTGTAAAGATTGAGTAATACAGTTCATGGGAAATTGTATGAGCTGAAGTAGATAAGAGCCTGAGATGTTTGTCTTCTAAATGTCTGCTTTAGCTTTTAAATATACAGTGTACATCACAATTTCATTATCTTTTTCCTTTATTCCACTTGTGTCAGAGAGGGGAACATTTTCTTTTAATTATATTTACCTTCCCCTTCACCCCTTCAGCACTGTAGACTTGACTTTTTCTAATGCCCTAATCTTCTGTAGGGAATATTTTTGTTATGTTTTTGATGTTGCTTGTGCTATTTTGTACTCAAGAATGAGTTGCAATTGGGGACTGTTTTCATTGTTTGTTTCCTAGTTACTTGGTTGATGGATAAAAATGCTTCTCCAAAGGCTAATAACGTTTTGCTCTGTGGCCTACTCTCTTCTTGACTTTGACTGTTTTTCACTTCACTTTTTCTATCTCAAGCCATACTGAGATTTCTTTCTTCCAAAAGTACCTAAATAATGTGCCAGGAATGGCAGACCTCACTCATTCAGACATAGAAGCATTTTGATAAACATAACACTTCATATCTTTTTATTGCCCTATTTTTGCCTCTTGCAGATTGCTGAGCGATTTTGTACTTTCACTTCATACCTGCATGCAGTTTTCAAAATTCAGCCAGTCCCTAAAAACAAATTAAATAATGAATTCAGAAATAAAAGCTGGCTATAAGCAAATAGGACCGCAGATGCAGTACCTAAATTGTACCTAACAGCTGGAATCAGCAAGATTTGCAGAATTAACACTGTGCAAGCCATCACTCTAACTGAACACTTTTCAGCAGTAAATGTAATGCTCAAGTCAAGCTGATAAATGCTAAATTATTATTACTGGTGTACTGGACTTCACAAAATTGCATTCATTTCCATCATTGTTAAACTGGCTATGTAAGAAATGAACATGCAGTTTCTTTTTAAGTGTAAGTTCTTTGGCAGAAGTTTAAGACTCTATGATGGATTTCTTTTTAATGCCAGGTTTCAGAGTAGCAGCCGTGTTAGTCTGTATTCGCAAAAAGAAAAAGAGTACTTGTGGCACCTTAGAGACTAACAAATTTATTTGAGCATAAGCTTTCGTGAGCTACAGCTCACTTCATCGGATGCATTTGGTAAATGCATTGAATGCAAATGAAAATTGAAATTCAGGAACAATTCTGAATCTTGGACTATGGGTAGGTCACACTTGTAGGGATGCATTTGGTAAATGCATCCAATGAAGTGAGCTGTAGCTCACGAAAGCTTATGCTCAAATAAATTTTAGTCTCTAAGGTGCCACAAGTACTCTTTTTTTTCTTTTTAATGCACTTACCTTCATTCTAAATAAAGGAAAACAAATTGCATCTCTCAGCCTCGTAAAATTTTAATTCTGCATCTATGAATTAAATAAAATAATACCTCCGTTGATTCACAACTTAATAAAAATAATAGAAAATCATGTGAGGACAACTGTGCCAAACAGTTTCATACTGGATTATAAAACGGAGCACAATGGATTTTATTCATTTTGGGTGGGATCTTGCTTTTGAGAATATGGTAAATCACTAGAGAAGAAACCCAGAAGGAAGCAATTCCTTCTCTTCTGTGTTTTAATGCTGAATAATTAATTTGGTTTTGTTGTTTTGATTTTGGAGGAAATGAATTATCATTGATCCACTTCCTCGTAACTGTGACCTACCCATAGTCCAAGATTCAGAATTGTTCCTGAATTTCAATTTTCAGCTAAGTATAAACAGAAACTGGATGCTTGGCTGGATACTTTGATTTTATGTGCAATGCTGAATTAGGAACTGCCATACTGGATCAGACCAGTAGTTAACCTGGTCCAATATCCTCTCTTCATATGGAAGACTTCCCATGCACTGATGATTTTCATTACTTTTCTATATCTGTGGTATCTTTTTTGAGATACTGTATCCTGTTCTGGTCACACTATCTGCTCTTGTACTGGAGAAGCCTACAAAACAAAGGGACCTTCCTTGTTCTGTTGAGAATTAAGGCTTGTTCTCTTGAAGGTATGGCAACTTCTTGGGGGAGGAGAGTGTGGCAATGTAGAAAGTTTTGGCAGGTTGATATGTGGCAGACTATCCTCGTATTCACCAGGCCTCTCCAGGTGGATATATGCTTCATTTGGATGCTGTAATGTGAATTCAGTCATCTTTAAATCTCAGGAAAAACTTCCTAACTGTAAGAACAATAAGACAATGGAACAGACTGCCTATGGAGGTCGTGAAAGCTCCTTCACTCGAGGTTTTCAAAAGGAGGCTGGATAGCCATCTGTCTTGGACCGTTTAGACACAACAAATCCTGCATCTTGGCTGGGGGTTAGACTAGATGACCCTTGTGGTCCCTTCTAATTCTAATTCTGTGGTTCTATGATCTTTAACCATGAAGTGTGGCTTTATTAATTCACTTGCACCCTTGGGCTCTGTGATTTCTTTAGTTATTGATGAAAACAGGAGTCTGCTACTTCCATAGGTGGGTGTGGCAGAAAGCCTTGGCAGAAAGATGTTCTGCAAAGCGCTTACCCTAACTAGAGAGATACCCCCTCTGTAATATAGTTTTGATACATCAGATTATAGTTCAGAAATTGTAATGTAATGGAAATACAATAATTGGTGGAGGAAGGCAGATGCTGCAGCAGCACCGAGGCTGGGTCCTGATTGGATGAGATACCTGAATCAGCAGCCATGGAGGAGTAGCCCATTATTCCAGATAGTGGGAGTCTTTTGCAGAACATCAGTTTATAAGTGAAGGAAACTTTTTTCCATACTTAAGTAAGGACTGTAGGTGGAGATGAACTTTACAGTGCTCGACTTGGATTGTTTCTGAACACTTTTAATACAGAATGGTACCATTTCCGAAGTCCTTGCACTGGAAAGGCTCCCACTGAAGCCAATAGGAGATTTGTCTGAGAAAGTTATTGATGATCAGATCCAGTGACAAGACATAAATACAAATTAAAAAAAAAAAGACGAAAAAACTGAGTGTTTAATTTTGGCTCCTGTTTCTGGTCCCATTGAAGCAAATGGCAAAACTCCCTTTTCTGTTTTTTTTTTTTTTTTTTTTTTTTAAATTTCCATGAAGGGTGTCTGATTTCCTGTCTTTTCTTGCTTTTTTGTCATAATCACTATGTTAGCGATCACTCTCTTTCTATTTACTTTCCTACAACTTAATGGGTGAAGTTGGCCAATTTTGTACCTGTGGAACTTCTAGGAGAATTTCTCAAGGATGTTGGCATCCGTTTAGAAAATAACCATTTGCTGTTTATTAATAAAGATTTCAGGCAGTTAATTGACTTTGACCTATGATTAGATTTGACAGTTTGCAAATTTGTCTTCAACGTATGCTTTTAAAAAAACATTCTGGCTTGTGTAATAGATGTGAAAATGGAACACAATCTTCCATCTACTGGCCACTTCAGACACATTATGATAAAATATAAATGTGTAGCTTATTATTATTTAATAAGAACTGTGGAATTCTGTCTGTTTTGCATGATGATGAACTGCATTATTTGATTTTTGTGGCATAGTGCTTTGTAGTTTTATTGTTTTTAAAGAATTTGACTTATTGGTAGCTATAGGGGGTTTTTCATGACTTGTTTGGAGACGTGAAAGAAATGAGAGTGGCTGTGTGAAATACACATTTAAAAGATTGCTCTTTTGGTTGCATCCACATTTGATATCTCAATACACTGGAATCTACGTCACTTCCACTGAATCAGTGGGATACCTGAGACAAGGGATTCTTTTTCCATTTTTTTTCTAAAGGGATATAAGAATTCTGTGCCCTTGCAGAAATACTTATTCTTCAAGTTCTCTCTCGCTCGCTCTCATTCTTCCCTTTCAGATCCATAGAAATAAACATTTATTGTTAGTAAAGATGGTTTTAGAGGCAGAATTTTGTAACGTCAGTTCATATTCATATTAATGCATTTCTTTCAATGGAAGAGGAGTCCTGCATTTTAAAATTTCATGCAAAGATTATTTAAAAATAATTTTTAATTTCTAGGTGCCTCTGGTTTATAAGCATCTTAACAAAAGTAAACTAAGGCAAATCGCTCAAATAAACACCAGAGCAGGAACCAGACAGGCAATCTTGTGTTCTCTCTCTCTCTCTCTCTCTCTCTCAGTTCTTTCCCTCATATTGCCATTGCTAATTTCTGTTGGTTCTTTTCCCTAAAACCTTAGTCTATGCTCTGATCATCTCCTGCCTTTACTACTGCAACTTTGTCCTCTTTAGCCTCCTCCCCCCACTTCAACATACTGCTTACCAGTTTCTTCCAGCACTCCCACACTCATTGATTGTAACCCACTGTGGGTGGTAAGGTAGCACAGTTAAAGCCAGATCCCCTTCTCTCTGCATTAGGCAGGTAGCTAAAGATTATTCCATTTGGCATAAGGGGCAGGGAGAAGCCATGTCAGGAACAGGAGGAGGCATGCATAGAGTGAATCTGCAGAATTGTCCCTAAGAGACTGTTCCAGATGGCGTAAATTAGACCAGGTCTGTGGCTGCTCACATTTGAGACGGGCTAATTTAGTCCCTGACTGCCCCCACGACTCGGGGTGATGGAAAGGTAGTTTAGAACCACTTTTGCGTCCCACCTCAGCTGTGTTAAGTGAGCTGCATGCAGTTGAGAATTTGACCCTTAATCTGCTAAATTTCCCTTCCTAGTCAAAGTGCTTCCTGCCCACAACTCTCCATCATACGTACATCCTCCTCCTCCTCCTCCTTCGTACTTCACAAAATGACCTCAGCAACTCGTCTAGCTTCCTCTCAACACATCTGGACACATACCCCTTCCCATAGGGCAGGATACTTGTGCTGAGAGGAGTGGCAGTTCCTAAATAGTTTTGGGTGTTGGGACTGTAAAGAAGTGTTGCCTCCTGCCCTAGCTATTGGGTCTTTTCTCTGCATGGCAGGAGAGGCAGAGCAGTTATCTTTAGTATCTGTGACGTGAGTAGTTGGGATTCCTGCCTGGGAGTGTCCAAGGTATTAGCCTTCTTATGGGGACAAACTTACAACTTTTTTGTAACTGAGCGAAGGGACAATTCTATTGTCTGTGTTCCCCTCCCTCGGTTATAATTTTAGTGCAGGTGGGTCCTTTTCAGAAAAAGCAACTGAAGCTTGCAGTGAGACAAGCATAAAAGAGAAATTAAGGAGAAAAATATGTAACAAGTTCGAAGGAAACTCAGAAGTGACAGGTAAGTGTTGGGACATAAACAGGAAGATTCCCAATCAAGTATTAGAATAAAACCAAGGTTAGATGAGGAGAATGTGGGGTGGGGTGGGGTGGGAGGATTGGTAACTTTTAAATAGGGAATGCCTATATTTTGTTTTAAGTGTTCAGCTTACATGCCACTCTCTGATGCACTGATGAAAAGCTCTCTTTCATAATTCGTTTTCCCTTGTTCCCTTCCTTTTTACTTCATCTCATTCCTTTTTCATCTCCTCCATCCCCTCCTGCTTTCTCTATTTTTCTGTGTTTTTTAAATAGTATCCAGGCTGGCATGGAGCCATTACTGCCACTTTGAAAAGTGCAGTTTCTGAGTTAGGCATGCATTCAGTTTCTGAACGTGCTGAATCAGCTTGTGGAGGGAGATAGAGGGCAAGGGTTCTGGATTTAATATGCATTTCAACAGTGAATAGCCAGTGCAAGGAAACTGGCACAACATGAATATTGTATTACCCATTAACGTAATCTGTGGTTTTTAAAGTATTCAACTCTTGCTGTCCATGATTTTCTGTTGGTCCTGGTGACAGCTCTGATAAGTCAGTTGGCCTTTGCTCATTGCCTATGTAAATATTTTATCTTTTTGCTATCAGAGGAATGGTGAATGGCAATATGCGGTATTAAAATTCCATTTCACTCCTGTGTGTGTATCACAATTTGTTATATGTGCATGATAATATTGTTGTCTACTTGTTACCAATATCACTTGAAAGATTCCACTCTAAATAGCGCCTCATTTGTTTATTCTCTAGCTTTTCCTCATTGGAAAAGTGTGATATAAATTAAATAATAATTCTCTAGTTTTTATATATTCATTTTATTCTGATATAGCAATTAAATAATTACCTAATTTTCAGAAAATGGTTTGGTTTGCTTTTAACACAATTCATAGTTAAAGGACATGGACTTTCAGCTTTTTCCTTTTAGCAAGTGCAGATTGTGCCCACCAAAAATATCAGCCAGATCCTCAGCTGCTGTAAATCAGTTTAGATCTACTGCAGTAAGTGGAATTACACCTATATACACCAGCTGAGGTTCTGGCGTCTGCCAACAGTTTTGTGCACACAGTTAACATCAGACACCAAGTATTGGTAGTTAGATGTCAAATTACCTGATTTGCCCTTATTAATTGTCTCCCAGATTTGTGAGTGCAAATGATGGAATTAGTTAGATGCCTAAAACCTAATATTGGACCTCCAGTTCACTGCAAACATAGGAATATGGGTGCAGGGTTTTGAAGGTGCAGATTTGTGACTGGAAAGTCAGAAGCCAGTTTTTGAAAACCTGAGACACAGAGTCAGGTCAAATGGATACTTAAACTGTGGGTAACAAATATTTGAGGGCAGTTTTTGAAATGCATATTCTGGGCAGACTTTGATTAAAAAAATACTTAGTGTTTTCTTAATAATTTCTGCATACTCGGGTGATGAGATTTTTTCCAAGCTTCTGAAAATTTGAAGGGTCTCATGTTGTTTTTTCTGCCTATTTTGAAAGCTCAATGAAGGTAACTTTAAATCTCAATATGTTCACATACTTTAGCATCACAATTATGGTTTTTAATTTTTGGCATAGGTATTCCATTACTTGTGGATTTCCCAGTAGCAAATCAAAATACAGATTTCACAGGCTGGTTATGGTAGAAGAACTAGAAAAAACCCCAAAATTGATAATATACTGGTGTTTATAAATTCTTAAAGTTTTAATTTTCAGTCTGGCCTTGAAAGGGGAATGTAATCTGGGATGAGTAGAGATGATTCATATAGTTCTGTAATTCTGTATATGTGGTGTAGGGGAAATCAGCATTAGGAAAAGAGAAAACAGTTCCGTGCTATATAAATAAAACAACTGAATGTGAAATTCAGGGAATTACCTTTCCACTCAGTAATGGATGAGCAAGGCTATATGTGAAATATAGGGCAGTGTCTTCCTGGCTTTACTGTAAAAATATTATAGAAATAGAGAGATCATCCAGAAGAGGACAACCAGATTGATGCCAGAGTTAGTGGATTTTAATTCTCTAATGAAATTAAACAGAATAGGTCTGTATTTGGAAAAGAGGGCCCCTTTGCTCCCATGTGTGGGAGTAAACCTATGGAAATAATCATAAGGAGGACTGTGAAGAGAGGAATGTGGCTACACTGGATGCTATCCTTCTTCACACACATCTGCAAGAGATCCATGTGGCTAACGGGTTGCTTAGAAAAATGGGGCATGGCCACAGAACAGCTGCACTAAGCAACTTGCTCCCCAGTGGAACTTCAAATGTTATGGAGAAAAACTTCTGTACAGTTAATGTGGCTCTAACTCCCCTGAACGCTCTGTGACACTCTGTTCTCGTATTTGTAAGGGTTACAGAATGTAACAGTAGGCTGGGCAGCAAATGTCAGAATGGCTACCAGCTTGGCTATGTGGACACAGGGAAGGAGAGTCTAGAGAGAAGCCTGGAGGGAAAGGCCCTGGCAATGGGCAGCTCCGATCTGCAGAATTGATTTCCTATAGGTTTCTGGATTTTCACATGTTTAAGTGGCCCTACCTGCTGGCCACTAGCCTTTGTTTCTATATCTAGACATATGGAGTGGGGAAGAGTATGCCACTTACCCCTGCTTTTCTGGAGCTGAGTGGTAATAGAGCTTATTTCTTTCTCTTTACATAGGAGTAGGAGAACATATTAGCCATTAAGATTGAGAGAACGTAATTGAGCCATATATATTTTTGATGGGTATAGAGAGGACAGATGCTAGAATAAGGATAGGTTTCAGAGTAGCAGCCATGTTAGTCTGTATTCACAAAAAAGAAAAGGAGTACTTGTGGCACCTTAGAGACTAACAAATGTATTTGAGCATAAGCTTTCGTGAGCTACAGCTCACTTCATCGGATGCATTCGGTGGAAAATACAGTGGGGAGTATATACACACACAGAACATGAAACAATGGGTTTTATCATACACACTGAAAGGAGAGTGATCACTTAAGATGAGCTATTACCAGCAGGAAGGAGGGGGGAAAGGAGGAAAACCTTTTGTAGTGATAATCAAGGTGGGCCATTTCCAGCAGAACGTCTGAGGAACAGTGGGGGGTGAGGTGGGGGGAGAAATAACATGGGGAAATAGTTTTACTTTATATAATGACTCATCCACTCCCAGTCTCTATTCAAGCCTAAGTTAATTGTATCCAGTTTGCAATTTAATTCCAATTCAGCAGTCTTTCGTTGGAGTCTGTGTTTGAAGTTTTTTTGTTGAAGGATAGCTACTCTCAGGTCTGTAATCGAGTGACCGGAGAGACTGAAGTGTTCTCCGACTGGTTTTTAACTTCTGGAAATGGCCCACCTTGATTATCACTACAAAAGGTTTTCCTCCTTTCCCCCCTCCTTCCTGCTAGTAATAGCTCATCTTAAGTGATCACTCTCCTTACAGTGTGTATGATAAAACCCATTGTTTCATGTTCTGTGTGTGTATATAAATCTCCCCACTGTATTTTCCACCGAATGCATCCGATGAAGTGAGCTGTAGCTCACGAAAGCTTATGCTCAAATAAATTTAGAATAAGGATGTGAAATACAAGAACAAGGAACCTAAGGAAGAGTTGGACAGTGTTGGCAGAAGTTGTTTAGACGAATTACAATACGATGAATGATTAAGGGAAGCAATAAGAAGACGTAGCATAAGTAGTTTTTAAAAGGAGTTGGAAAAGTGTCTGGAATAAATATTGCAGGGATCTCTGCTTAGTCAAATCTAAGCAGACTTTCCAATCTCATTGAGCTTTAGATTGCACTTATTTTTTCCAATGATAATGTAAAGAAATTTACCATTTCTGAAACATTTATGCCATTGGAAGTCCACAAAAATACAGGAAATACAAAATGTATTATACTGTAATATCAACATATACTAATACTTTATTTGTTTTTGTGTATGTGGATTTGATGGCCAAAAAGGAAGAGGCCCCAAGGATTCTTTAGTATGCAATTAATATTTTGGCCAGAAGAGCACCAGATTGTTTCAGTATGCTTATATGTTATGACATCATATTCCAGTAAAATTATAATGAACAGAAATTTTGTTTGTCTCTGTGGCAAACCAAAATGAGTTTTGCAATTGTCAACAGACCTTGGTGAGTTATTTAATTATGCTGGCGCCCGCTCACACCAACTTAGTTAAGAGTCTGTCAGCATTTCCATTATGGATCCCTATTTTCAGGGTTTATAACTAGCTGTAAACATTTGTTCATTGCTGAAACTTGGCATACAGGGTCACAGTTAAGGAGCAGATTTCCAATTTCAGGTTGTCCATTCTTAAGTGATACCAGTGGAGTCAGCTACAAAGTAGCCTTCTCTTCTGGGGAGGGCCTTTCTGATTCTATTAAACTTGCAGGGACTAAAGAAAATCTGCTTTTCAATACATTAGCTGCAGTTTCCTGCCCTGATGGGTTGGTAGGACTTACCAAATATATTAGAACTGTTGTAGTCAAATGTTTTTAGGTTGCAGTCCACTTAAACTAGAGATTGTCTCATGGATACCAGACCTCTCATTTCCTTGTACCATAAGCACATTGCTTTTGGTTCTTAATTATTCATATAGGTAATATTCGGATAGCATCAAGGAGACAAAGATGAAAATAACTTGATTTAATATGTGGCTGCTTGGTGAAGTGCTTTCATTCTGTTGCTATCATATTTATATTTTCTCTGTGCATATAGAACTTGTTTTCAGTGCTGAATCTCCCAGTGTTATCAGAAGCCCCCAATGTTCTCTGCAGGTCACTTTGCAATTTGGTTCTGTGTCATACACTTTGTTGTCTGGAAATTTGATTAGGGTTGAATTTTCACCGAAGAAAAACTTGACTAAGGGAATAAGAAGCAGCCATGCAGAACACAGATAGGTGCTTATTCTTTTAAGTTTAGCTAGTTGAAAAAGCCTCCAGAAACCCAAAAAATCTGGATTTGAAGTCTAATATGTAGTGTTGCTGTAGAGATGTATAATTTTAATCTCATGGTTTTAGAGAGACAAGGTGGGTGAGGTAATACCTATTACTGGACCAGCTTCTGTTGGTGAGAGAGACCAGTTTTCAAGCTTATACAGAGCTCTTCTTCAGGTCTGGGAAATGTACTCGGAGGGTATGTCTACACAGCAATTAAATACCTGTGGCTGGCTCATATCAGCTGACTCAGACTTGTGGTGCTTGGGCTACAGGACTCTAAAATTGTGCTGTAGACGCTTGGGCTTGGGCTCGGGCTCCAGCCTGAGCCCTGGGAACCTCCCACTTTACAGGGTCCCAGAGCTCGGGCTCCAGCCTGAGCCCTGGGAACCTCCCACTTTACAGGGTCCCAGAGCTCAGGCTCCAGCCTGAGCCCTGGGAACCCCCACTTTGGGTGAGCCCAGCCTCCAGCCCGAATGTCTATGCCACAGTCTTGCATCCCTGCAGCCTGAGCCCTGTAGCCTGAGTCAGCTGGCTGCCTAGCCACAGGTATTTAATTGTTGAGTAGACATACCCAGAACTTCATAGCTAAATACAAAGTGGAACAAATTGTTTAGCATAACACCTCTCCAGTCATAAGGGGGAAAACAAAAAACAGGGGAGCTGGGAGTTAAGTGGCTTATAGATTGTTGTAATAAGCCATGAATCCAGTGTGTCTATTCAGGCAATGATTTCATAGATTCATAGATACTAAGGTCAGAAGGGACCATTCTGATCATCTAGTCCGACCTCCTGCACAGCGCAGGCCACAGAATCTCACCCACCCACTCCTTTGAAAAACCGCACCCATGTCTGAGCTAGTGAAGTCCTTAAATCATGGTTCAAAGACTTCAAGGAGCAGAGAAGCCTCCCTCAAGTCAACCATGCCCCATGCTACAGAGGAAGGCGAAAAACCTCCAGGGCCTCTCCAATCTGCCCTGGAGGAAAATTCCTTCCCGACCCCAAATATGGCAATCAGCTAAACCCTGAGCATATGGGCAAGATTCACCAGCCAGATACCCAGAAAAGAATTTTCTATAGTAACTCAGATCCCATCCATCTAATATCCCATCTCAGGGGATTTGGCCTATTTACTCTGAATATTTAAAGATCAATTAATTACCAAAATCACATTATCCCATCATACCATCTCCTCCATAAACTTATCGAGTAGAATCTTAAAACCAGATAGATCTTTTGCCCCCACTGCTTCCCTTGGAAGGTTATTCCAAAACTTCACTCCTCTGATGGTTAAAAACCTTCGTGATTTCAAGTCTAAACTTCCTGGTGGCCAGTTTATACCCATTTGTTCTTGTGTCCACATTGGTGCTGAGCTTAAATAATTCCTCTCCCTCTCCTCTATTTATCCCTCTGATATATTTATAGAGAGCAATCATATCTCCCCTCAACCTTCTTTTAGTTAGGCTAAACAAGCCAAGCTCCTTAAGTCTCCTTTCATAAGACAAGTTTTCCATTCCTCGGATCATCCAAGTAGCCCTTCTCTGTACCTGCTCCAGTTCAAAATTCATCCTTTTTAAACATGGGAGACCAGAACTGCACACAGTATTCTAGGTGAGGTCTCACCAGTGCCTTGTATAACGGTACTAAAACCTCCTTATCCCTACTGGAAATGCCTCTCCTGATGCATCCCAAAACCGCATTAGCTTTTTTCACAGCCATATCACATTGGCAGCTCATAGTCATCCTATGATCAACCAATACTCCAAGGTCCTTCTCCTCTTCCGTTACTTCTAATTGATGCGTCCCCAACTTATAGCTAAAATTCTTATTAATCCCTAAATGCATAACCTTACACTTCTCACTATTAAATTTCATCCTATTACTCCAGTTTACAAGGTAATCCAGATCCTCCTGTATAATATCCCGATCCTTCTCTGAATTGGCAATACCTCCCAGGTTTGTATCATCTGCAAAACTTTATGAGCACACTCCCACTTTTTTTGTGCCGAGGTCAGTAATAAAAAGATTGGTCCCAAAACCGATCCCTGAGGAATTCCACTGGTAACCTCCCTCCAACCTGACAGTTTGCCTTTCAGTAGGACCGTTGCAGTCTCCCCTTTAACCAATTCCTTATCCACCTTCTGATGTTCATATGATCCCCATCTTCTCCAATTAATAATAATTCCCATGTGGCACGGTATCAAATGCCTTACTGAAATCTAGGTAAATTAGATCCACTGCATTTCCTTTATCTAAAAAGTCTGTTACTTTTTTCAAAAAAGGAGATTAGGTGGTTTGGCACGATCTACCTTTTGTAAAACCATGTTGTATTTTGTCCCATTTACCATTGACTTCAATGTCCTTAACTAATTTCTCCTTCAAAATTTTTTCCAGGACCTTGCATACTACAGATGTCAAACTAACTGGCCTGTAGTTACCGGATGACTTTTTTTCCTTTCTTAAAAATAGGAACTATTTAGCAATTCTCCAATCATTCGGTACTATTCCTGAGTTTACAGATTCATTAAAAATTCTTGCTAATGGGCTTGCAATTTCAGTTGCCAATTCCTTTAATATTCTTGGATGAAGATTATCTGGGCCCCCCAATTTAGTCCCATTAAGCTGTTTCAGTTTCGCTTCTACCTCTGATATGGTAATATCTACCTCTATATCCTCCTTCCCATTTGTCAGGCTACCATTATCCCTAAGATCCTCTTTAGCCTTATTAAAGACTGAGGCAAAGTATTTGTTTAGATATTGGGCCATGCCTAGTTTATCTTTAACTTCCGCTCCATCCTCAGTGTTAAGCGGCCCCACTTCTTCCTTCTTAGTTTTCTTCTTATTTATATGGCTATAGAACCTTTTACTATTGGTTTTAATTCCCTTTGCAAGGTCCAACTCTACTCGACTTTTAGCCTCTCTCACTTTATCCCTACATGTTCTAACCTCAATTAGGTAGCTTTCCTTGCTTCCTTCCTTCCCTCCCATCTTCCACTCCCTGTATGCTTTCTGCTTCTTCTTAATCACCTCTCTAAGATGCTTGCTCATCCAACTTGGTCTACAACTCCTGCCTATGAATTTTTTCCCCTTTCTTGGGATACAGGCTTCCGATAGCTTCTGCAGTTTTGCTTTAAAGTAATCCCAGGCCTCCTCTACCTTTAGATCCATAAATTCTTCAGTCCAATCCACTTCCCTAACTAATTTCCTTTAATTTTGAAAGTCAGCCCTTTTGAAATCAAAAACCCTAGTTGCAGATTTATTTTTGTTAATCCTTCCATTTAGTTTGAACTGAATTAGCTCATGATCACTTGAACCAAGATTGTCCCCTACAACCATTTCTTCTATGAGGTCCTCGCTACTCACCAAAATTAAATCTAAAATGGCATCCCCTCTAGTCGGTTCAGCAACTACTTGATGAAGGAATCCATCAGCTATCGCATCTAGGAAAATCTGAGCCCTATTATTATTACTAGCACTGGTCCTCCAGTCTATATCTGGGAAGTGAAAGTCTCCCATGATCATGCAGTTTCCATTAGTATTTACTTGATTAAAGACATTAAAAAGGGCTCTATCCATATCCAAATTAGATCCCGGAGGTCTATAGCACACCCCAAGCACTATCGTAGGAGAGGCTTTACTAGTTTTCTTCCCCAGTGTAATTTTTGCCCAGACGGACTCTGTCTTATCCTTTGCATCACTTCTTATTTCTTTACGTTCTACCTCATCATTGATATACAATGCTACTCCACCCCCTTTACCTTTGTTTCTGTCTTTCCTAAAGAGCACATACCCTTCAATACCTGTAGTCCAGTCATGACTACTATTCCACCATGTTTCTGTTATCCCTATAATATCTGGTTTCACTTCCTGCCCCAGTAGCTCTAGTTCCTCCATTTTGTTACCTAGACTCCTCGCATTGGTGTACAAACATCTTAATTTTTGCTGTTTGGACTCACTCACATTTTGTACCCTATTAGGCACAGTCATTCTACAGCCAGTATAACCTATTAGACTAGTATCCACACCGCCCTCGGTCCTTATATAAATTCTCCTACCCACGGCTGTATCCTTTCTTACTTCATCTTCTTCCCTCTCAATGCTAAAATCTGGCGTGGAGATTTTTTGGACATCTCCCATCCATCTCCCCCCAATTCCTAGTTTAAAGCTCTCTTTATCAGTTGTGCCAGCCTCGATCCTAGAAGTCTATTTCCTTCCCTATTCAGATGAAGTCCATCCCGAGAGAACTGACCTCTGTCCGTGAATGCCTCCCAGTGGCCATACATCCCAAAGCCCTCCTTATAGCACCACTGCCTAAGCCATCTGTTGACAGTCATAATCTTGTCAGACCTTTGTTGCCCTTCTCTAGGAACAGGAAGGATCCCGCTAAAGATCACCTGAGCCTCAATTTCCTTAAGCGTCTTCCCCAGCCTAGCATAGTCTCCCTTAATACTTTCCAGCGAGAATCTAGCCGTATCATTTGTTCCCACATGAAGGATAATTAGGGGATTCTTTCCTGCTCCCTTTAGGATCCTTTTCAACCTCAGGTCTACATCCCGTATCTTAGCACCCGGAAGACAGCACACCCTTCTATTCTCAGGATCAGCTCTAGTTACAGGCCTGTCTATTCTTCTCAATTTTTAGTATCCAGAAAAGTTATGAATTGAAGCCCCCAGCATGGGTGGCAGGTGAACTTGTCATTGGGGGAGGTTAACCCCTGGCCCCCCCACTCTGGCTGAGGCCCTGCCCCTCCCTTTCCACTCTCCCTCCCCCACAGCTGCTGGACCCCCCCATGCGCTCACAGCGCCAACGCACTGGGTAGGTGACGTGGTCCCCGCGGAGGGGTGGCGAGGAGGTCTCAGCCCCGGGCCTTATGCACACCAGCCCCAGCCTGCCTGCCTCCAGCCACAGAAGAGTGAGAAGGGAACTAGAAGCAGGCAGGAGGGGGCTTGAGGGCGGAGCATGGGTGGGGCCACGCCAGGCTGTTTGAGGATGCACCACCTTCCCCTGCCTATGCTACTTGCTGCCCATGGCTCCCTGGCTCATCTTTTGAAAGGGTTGTGCAGGTTTCCTTTGAGGATGAGGTCTGAGAGGCCAGGTATAGAGCGGTCGCATTGTGAAAAGTGGTCACCCACAGGTGATATGGGTTTTTTTTGTCTCATCGTTTTTCTGTATGAATTCATTTGAGAACATCGTAACAGCTCTTCCCACCCCCGTGTGACTGGAGAGGTGTTGACAGGCCACTTCACCTTGAATGGTCCCTTGAACTATGTGTTAACTACGTATGCTAAACAATCTGTTCCACCTTGTATTTAGCTGAAACTCTGAGTACATTTCCTAGACCTGAAGGTCATCTCTCTTGCCAACAGAAGATATTACCTCACCCACCTTGTCTTTTGAAATCTAATAGGAAGTGTTACTGTCTGAAGACTGGTTTCAGAGTAGCAGCCATGTTAGTCTGTATTCGCAAAAAAAAAAAAAAGGAGTACTTGTGGCACCTTAGAGACTAACAAATTTCAAATTTATTTGAGCACAAGCTTTCGTGAGCTACAGCGTAGCTCACAAAAGCTTATGCTCAAATAAATTTGTTAGTCTCTAAGGTGCCACAAGTCCTCCTTTTTCTTTTTGTGAATACAGACTAACATGGCTGCTACTCTGAAAACTGTAATGAGAGTGATCACTTAAGGTCACTACTACCAGCAGGAGAGCGGGTGGGAGGGAGGGGAGACCTTTTGTAGTAATAATCCAAGGTGGGCCATTTCCAGCAGTTGACAAGAATGTGTGACGAACAGTGGGGGGTGGGGGAGGGGAATATAAACATGGGGAAATAGTTTTACTTTGTGTAATGACTCATCCATTCCCAGTCTCTATTCAAGCCTAAGTTAATTGTATCCAGTTTGCAAATTAATTCCAATTCAGCAGTCTCTCGTTGGAGTCTTTGTTTGAAGTTTTTTTGTTGAAGGATAGCCACCCTCAGGTCTGTAATTGAGTGACCGGAGAGATTGAAGTGTTCTCCAACTGGTTTTTGAATGTTATAATTCTTGACGTCTGATTTGTGTCCATTTATTCTTTTACGTAGAGACTGTCCAGTTTGACCAATGTACATGGCAGAGGGGCATTGCTGGCATATTATGGCATATGTCATATTGGTAGATGTGCAGGTGAACAAGCCTCTGATAGTGTGGCTGATGTGATTAGGCCCTACAATGGTGTCCCCTGAATGGATATGTGGACAGAGTTGGCAGCGGGCTTTGTTGCAAGGATAGGTTCCTGGGTTAGTGGTTCTGTTGTGTGATGTGTGGTTGCTGGTGAGTATTTACTTCAGGTTGGGAGGCTGTCTGTAAGCAAGGACTGGCCTGTCTCCCAAGATCTGTGAGAGTGATGGGTCGTCCTTCAGGATCGGTTGTAGATCCTTGATGATGCGTTGGAGAGGTTTTAGTTGGGGGCTGAAGGTAATGGCGCACCTTGACTATCACTACAAAAGGCTTTCCCCCCCACAGCCCTGCTCTCCTGCTGGTAATAGCTCACCTTAAGTGATCACTCTCGTTACAGTGTATATGGTAACACCCATTTTTTCATGTTCTCTATGTATATAAATCTCCCCACTGTATTTTCCACTGAATGTATCCGATGAAGTGAGCTGTAGCTCACGAAAGCTTATGCTCAAATAAATTTTTTAATCTCTGAGGTGCCACAAGTACTTCTTTTCTTTTTGTCTGAAGAAAGAAAGCAGATCCATGGAGTGCCTGGAAGTACTCTATGGAGCACAGATTGGGAACAGAAAATATACACCTGTTAGTTTATCATTGTGGTGATGCAAAAAACCCCAAATCATTGTACTGGCAGTTGATGTTTTTCTGTCCTTCATAACAAGATTGTTCACAAAGAAGAAAGATTCCCCTGCACTTCAAGTCTGAATAGAGTGGGGAGCTGCAACATCTTTCGGCACAACTTCTTAACATTACTTTGTGCCATTGGCTTTGTGATTCTGTTTGTAATGCAGCACCATCACATGTTAAAGACAATGTAAACATCACAGTGCACCTTAAGGCTGTTGTGTCATGATTATTTTAAGACTCTTGGTGACTGACACGATTTGTCCTCCTCCCCTGTCTTTCTCTCTTCCCCCATCTTGCCTGCTTGCTGGAAATTTGGAGTGTTTCTCCTCTCTCTCTCTCTCTCTCTCTCTCTCTCTCTCTCCTCACCCTTTTCTAGGCTGTGTAGAGGCCTGGCAGCTTTAATTCAGCTCCATAGGGCTTCATGTGCTGCTTGACATGTTCCTGGCAGTGTTCATGTTATCAGTGCTCTGCTCATTCTGCTTGAGACCAAGCAGAGTAAGAGGATATTAATCAAAACTGTGTAAAAAATTAACCACTTTGCCAATGCTAAAGAGCTGCACGAGGCTCGAGAGCCACAGGCTGAATATCAATTTTCTCCATTATCTCATAAATAGCTCCCTAAACACAGCATTTTGTTTAAAGGGCATTTTGTGGGACCTGAGTCTACAAAGTGAACTAAGGATCATAGCCTCCCACTGTGTGTGGCATGTAGGGGAGTGAAAGCATTTTAATTGTGCATAAAAGGGGTCATGGGAGAGTATTTGATCTGTAAGGCATCTGTGTGGTATGTTTTTCTGCCACACTAACTCCTTGTTTGAAGGGAAGTGTGGGAGACAAGGGGTATTGCCCAGCAGTGGGGTGAGGAGTCAGGAAACTACTGCTCTGAATTGCATGTTCCCCTTTGCAAATGGCAGAATTTATCCTGCCTTATGTTGAACTGCACATCATTCAAACACCATTAAAGCAATCACGTGGGCAGATCCACTGGCAGACAACACTATACCAGCTGTGAGGGAGGTTTGTGGGATATTGCCTTATTTTTTCCACTGGTCATTGGCAATTCTCATAGATGCACGCTTTGGATAGGTAAGATGCAGTACGTTAGTTCAAATTATTTTTTTAAATATTCCCTAAAAACAATATTATCCACTGAATAAATTAAATTGAACAACAGAAAATTGTTCATGTAATATCGAACAGGTAGTTGTAGTATTTTTTCTGTTTTTAGTTGTCCTGTCTTATTTCCTTTTTAAAAATATAGAATGATCATTTTAATAGTAATTGATTACGGGTATCATTGTATCCCCTCCCCATCCCCCCAAAAAAGTTTAGTTGAGCTAGTATGTGAGGGAGTTCCAATCTATGAGGAAAAATAAGACAAAATATTAGAAGAGCAATATCAGTACTAAACCCTAATAGGTTCCAACACCTACGTGAAAGTGTAAATCATGCATCAGAAAAAACAGGCACCTTCTGAAAAAGATAAAAATAAATTTGCATTCCCCAAAGTGTACTACAATTGGAGATGAGCCTGAGATGTAAAACTTTGGGCATATTTGGATCTAGTGTTTTGGTTCTGCACATTATAGATATATTAGAACTAACCACAAAGCTCAGGAAGATTGAGATTTGGGTGTTGGTTCAGACACATCTGTACTTGCAGTCCACTACCTCAAAGAGAGACTTCAACCAACCTTTTGTTTAATTATCATAGAGAAATCTAAAAATCTTGACACAGATAGAATTATCATCTTGATAAGTCAGCATAGACGGAGATTTAAAAAAAAGGATAACATATTTTAATAAGGATTGGCTATAATTCTCACATGGATATTAGATTACTATGTATTTTAAGAGAGATAAGAGAAGGAAAAAAAGAAAGTAGTTCATCCTGGTTTTGAATTATATTTGCTTTATTGTGACGTGCCTGTGTTGTGACTAAACTATTTCACCTTCTCAGTCAACGACTTAAAGGTATCATATACTCGGCACATAAATCAATTCTGATATGTTAATTTTTTCATGAAAGGAATGTCCAGAGTTTTAGAAGAAGACTAAGAGCTGTTTAATTATCTTCATCTAATGTCCTGAATCACTGGACTCAACAGAACTTTTCCCTATCTCTAGCCTTATTCCTGTAGAGCCTGCAGATCTATTCATCCATTTAGCTATCTGTGTTCTTATATTGGCACCTGTCTCTGTACTATCTGAACACCATCAGTAATCTTTTTCTTTCTCAGCTCTGAATATAGAAGTGTGAATAAAGGTACAACAGTGGGAAAGTTTGGGATACGATATATACTAGAACATTTCATTTACTTCATCTTAGTTTTCCCGCAATATCTTCTCAAACACATCCATATACACCCACAAATAAACCCTGTGAACCAAGTAAGGTAATTCTCCTACAGGCTGAACAGGAAGAAAGAGAGAGTGCTTATTATTTCTAGCTTTAGTACATGGGAAGCACTCAGATACTATGGTAATGGAGCAGAGCTTCTTCCCACCCTCTGCAAGAAACTCTGATCTTGAGCTCCAAAAAGAAGTCCCCTGTCCAAATCCCAACTTCTTCATGCTTCCTTACTATGACCTCTTCCTTCACTTCTTAGATTTCTTCACCTTCTCTGTGATCTCCATGACAAGCAGACTCAGTGGCAAAGTTTTCTTTTCCAGCCTTCCAGCTCTCTCTATAGCTTTTCCAATACCTGCAGCTACCCATGCACCTTCCAGGGCCCTTATTGGATAGACCCAATGATCCTGCTCCTTCCATATCTCTACCTTTGTGAGGGAAGGGAGCTAGTTTTATGTAGCCCACCACACTTTGCACTGGAGTCTCCAACTCTCATCAGCCCCAATAACTAGTGCTCCCAGCATTCCTCTGGGCTGAAGCCAGAAACAGGACAGTATGGGGCATGTGACCTGCCTTAAGGGGACAGTACACCTTGTCACAAGTCCATTTAAGTATTTAGTTAAAGTTATAGATAATACTTGTTTGAATTGCAAACAGGATTGTTGGAGGGCCAGCTGAGAAATGCATAATATATTTTGCTCATATATCCTTTGTGACCAAAAAGGTGTATTGTCCATTTTAGTTATTACTGTACTGTAAATAAAAATCACATGCTGTTTTCATAAATTATATTGCGTGTTTTAACCCATAACAAGGAATGAACTTGTTCTTTATTACTTCATAGGTATCACTGCCCAGTGCCTAAGATTTTTTATGTCCAATTGACTGTTGGCAACAGTGAGTTTTTTGGTGAAGGAAAGACTCGTCAAGCTGCTAGACACAATGCTGCAATGAAGGCCCTTCAAGCTCTCCAGAATGAACCTATCCCAGAAAAATTACCTCAGGTTTGTGATTTAAAAACTTACTGAGCCTCGTTGTCAAACTTTGGTACTCAAATCCCACATTTGGATGCTCATGTCATTAAAAGGTTATGGAAAAAAACAGCTCAGTGGATTTTTTCCAGAATTCTCATTTTCTCTCTCTCTCTCTCAGAAGTGTTTACATGCACAGAACATATTTTACTTTTTAAAAAAAAAAATACTAGAAACAGGATGTAATTTCAATCTGAATGAAAACTGTTTTAAAATAACAGGTTAAAAAGCAAGTGATGAGAATAGGAAGGTTCTTGTTATAACTATGATGAAACACTAATAAAGTTTTAAAGTCTAGAAGCTTAGAGGAGAAGGGGAATAAGTGTAGTCATTGGTGTTTGGAAAGAGAGAGATAGCTAGTGGGTGGATTCAATTGTGGGCTTGGTTTCCTAGAATCCACAAACTTCTGGGAAATGAACTCTGGTAACATGGTTCTATTAAGCTTACTCTCCCAGCTTATTTTTCAGTTTTCAATTTTTATAGTGTTGAATTCACTAGCTGGTTGTTTTTCCTAATAACCATAGTAAATGTGGTAGCAGCTGATCAATATAGAAAGCAGGTGATTATTGTCAAAAGGCAGTTTATCCACATGCCTATTGCTGAAGGAAGTGGTAAGGAACAAACTATTGAATAGACTTAAGTTGTGACAACATATAATTCTTCTAAGATAAAATGGAAAGATTGTCAAGAGTTGTTAAGAAGCAAAATAGAAAGCTCTGTGGTCATCCCCGAAAGTGCATCAAATACCTATTTAATCCATGACCTCTGAGAATGAATTATTATTAATAAATGTACATAGTGCCATGAATGTGTTCTACAGACTATGAAAAAGATTGGTCCCTGTCCCAAGAAGTTAATAATGTGTTCTGATATTTTTCAGAATAAAAGCCAAATGGTGATGTGTATTTTTGAAGTGAATGTTTGTGCATGAGGAACCTCACTAAGATCACCGACTCACTTTAAATAGGCTATTGAACAGCTGTAAGAGGGTTTTAGGCTTTCAGCCTGTTAGTCCCTGGGTGGTTCATTAGCTTTCTTCAGTGTTGTAAGGATTTGTAAGGATCAATATTTGCATTGCTTTAGAAATGAAAATTTTCCAACACATTTTAAAAAAATATTTAAGCAAAATAAATAATTAGAACTGTCTCACAGGTAACCTTGCAAATGAAAAGGTTTATAACAACAAAATTGCCAAGTGACTTGAGCCAGAACACGCATACTTGGAAGACACCAAAATGCCCTCAATGCATTCCCTTTTGGACAATACCTATTGAGAGCCTGTGCAGAGCAATAATCTTTAAAAAAAAAAAAAAACAAAAAACAAAAAAAAAAAAACAAAAAAAAACACCCTAAAATACCTGGAGTTTTTTGTTTTAAGCTACCATTTAAATGTGAAATAATTCTGTTTATCAAAAGAACAATTATGCAACTTTTATTCTCTTGCTATTCCCAAACTATACCTGAATAGTCGTCATTGTGGGTGAGAGAGAATTTTACTAACCCTCGTTAGTTATGCCATCATTCCTTTTCTGGATCAGGGAGAATATTATTTCTCCAAGTCGTTCAAGAGGATTGGTTAGGAGTCTTTAAAGAAAAATTTAAGAGAATTTAGAAGATTGTAGGAAAATATCACTTCACTTATGTTTTCCGAAGGACTGGATGCTGTCTTAAAAAACCCAAGCTGTGAAGTTTGACTAAGAGAGAGAGAGACTTTTTAGTTCTATATTGTGTTTTTGTTTTTTAGTATTACATTTTTCAGGAAGGGTCCTTGAATTCAAGATGTCCATTAATGAGCACAGCAAAATGTTGCTTATTCTTCACTTGCCAGCGATTATATTTGTTAACATCATTTAGTTTCTGATATCCCATAAAGTAAACTGCTATCATCCAAGTATATATACTAACAAGTAATTGTGGGAAATAAATTATATGGGTAGTTCTGTTTAGGTGCTCATTTCTTCATGGTCTATGTATGTGAAACTGGAAAAGTTATTTATTTACCCAAAAAAAGCAATAGGATCTCAGATTTAACTGTATGTCCCAGTCACAAGAATATAACGGCATCATTTTATCAGGTCCCTCAGGATATCCAAAGGCTTCCAAAGGATAAGTTGTGGTTGTACAAATCTGAGATTCTTAACTACAACTTCTGTTGGGCTGTCCACATGGTTCTGTGTCTTTCCAGATCTAACTTAGTTAGGGAAACCTCATAATTTTCTTACCACAAAGCAGACATTTGAAGTTCTCCAACTCTCCAGTTAGACAGGAAGGAATGCATTTTCAGAAGGGCAGCTTCTCTTTTGGGAATGCAGTTTGAACTCACAATAGACCTGTGAGCACAAATCAGGTAGTTGGAGGTACAGCTACATAGATTTGAACCTGCATTTTACTTTTGCGGCACAATGAACAGGGAGGCCAAGCCTTGGCTTGATTGAATATATATCCCAACTATGGTCAGCAGTTAAGAGGTTTGGAAAAAATAACTTTTTCCCCACATGAGTTCAGGGAACTGTGATGTAAAATGAAAACTGAGTGTCCCATTGGTGAAATATCTAAAATCAAAGAGAGAAAGGGTGGTCTAGTGGTTAGGACACTAGCCTAGGACTTGGGAGACCTGGAGTCAGGTCCCTTCTCTGCCATAGACTTCCTGTAGACTTCTGGTACATCACTTAGGCTCTCTGTACATCAGTACCCCATCTTTAAATGAGGCTAAATGGTACTTCTTTACCTCATATGGGGTGTTGGCAGGATAATACATTAAAGACTGTGGTGATCAGATACTGTGGAAATGGGCACCATAAACTTACTCAGATAGATAGAACTTGACCATTGGGAGTCCTGTGCAGTTGTGCTGAAGGAGCTGTGCTCAAGAACGAAAATGGGAATGTTATTTTATAATGTGAAGACAAACCTGTCAGCCCCATAAGTAGCATCTGGAAGGGCTTGTACAAGGACCTCAAGTTCTAAAATGAATTTTTGCTCATTTTAGCTTGTTTTATTATAAGCAAAAAGTATCTTCCTCTGCCATTATGTTTCTTGTCCATCTGAGATCTGAATTTTCTGCAGCTATGTGAGTGATCAAACATCTCCCTTCACAATTACAGTGATGATACTTAGGTTTGGTGTAATTTGTATACCTGGAGACTTCTTGCATCATCCTTGCAGTATGATCTACCTACAAGTAGAGTGGTAGTGGGCAAATTTAAATACTTTGACAAACGGACAACGTCCTGTACAAAAGTTATAGAATTAAGATAAACTTTGACTCAATTTAAACCTTATTGAATTAAGGTTAATACCTTTGAGATATGTTGTATTAAAAATGCAGTTGGGTATATGTTACTGTGGCATTGAATGTACCTTCTCTAGTAGGAAGGGGGGATGCTAATGAACTTCTTATGTATTCAACCCTTTGAAGCCACCCCCCTGAAGAGATATGCATATGGAGAATCCAGTCTGAACTAATAGACAAAGAAAGGGGTTTTGGATAAATAGCCTGGTTTTACACTGGCTCAGAGTTATCTTTCTGATCCAGCAAACTGACAGAACCCCTGGTCCACAAGAGGGCCCCAGTCCCTAGGGTGGGGTTGGAAGGTCTGGGTGCTTGTTCAGAGCTGAAGCTCAGCTGTGATGAATTGGTAACCACAAGGAATTCCCCCTTGGGTGGGGATCTGAAGGTCTGTTCCTGCCAGAGTCCATGTTAGGGTTGGGGTGAACCCTGGTAAGCTTATTAACATACATGTAGGTCATTTTATTGTTTGTTTTAGATATGTTTTTTCTTTAGTGCTTTTTACCTTAAGAATAAAGTAGACTTGCAGGGGAAGTGATGTGTGTGTGACAGGTTGGGTCATAGAAACCCCCTTAGGACTTCCACCTGATGTGCTGGGACTACCCTTGAGCCTGTTTTCCCTGACAGCTTGAGACTTCAGTACCTTGCCTTGTTGAGCCAGACACTAGCCTGCTACAAACATAGGCCCAGATCCAAATCATGTCCCCCAAAAGCTGCAGGCTTAACTGAAAACAGCTTAACAAGTGCTCCTGTCTCCAACACCCAGATACTCAGTTCCCAATGTGATCCAAACCCCAAATAAATCTTTTTTACTCTGTATAAAGCTTATACAGAGTAAACCCATAAATTGGTCATCCTCTATCACACTGATAGAGAGATATGCACAGCTGTTTGCTCCCCCAGGAATTAATTACTTGCTCTGGGTTAATTAGTAAGTAAAAAGTGATTTTATTAAATATAAAAAAGTAGGATTTAAGTAGTTTCAAGTAATAACAGACAGAACAAAGTAAGTTATCAAGCAAAATAAAATAAAACTTGCAAGTCTAAGCCTAATACAGAAAAGGACATACAGAAAATGCAGGTAAATCTCACCCTCAGAGATGTTCAAATAAGCTTCTTTTACAGACTAGACTTCCTCCTAGTCTGGGTCCAGCAATCACTCACACCCCTGTAGTTTCTGTCCTTTGTTCCAGTTTCTTTCAGGCATCTCTTTGGGGTGGAGAGGCTATCTTTTGAGCCAGCTGAAGACAAAATGGAGAGGTTTCCAGGTGCTTATATAGTCTCTCTCTTGTGGGTTAAATCCCCTCTACAAGATGGAGTTTTGCAGTCACCTGGGCAAGTCACATGTCTATGAATAATTCAGCTTTTTGTAGGCCGACTCCATTGTTTACATGTTAGTTTGAATGTTCCCAGGGAAGCTTAGATGTGGATTGGCATCTCCCAAGTTCCATTGTTAACTAAGTACTCCCAATTACTTGAATAACCCCTTCATACTATGTTGACCAAATCTGCCTTATGTACTTCCTACAGCAAATGCTTTAAATACAAGCATAGAGCCAATGCTCATAACTTCAGATATAAAATGTTACGTGCATGCAAATAGGATGAATTCTGTAGAACATAACCTTTGCAAAGATACATTACATGGCATATCTAGCATAAAACATATTCCAGTTATGTTATATTTACACTCATAAGCATATTTCTATAAAGCATGATATGATGCAATGTCACAGTATGATACCTTATAACAGTAGCAATTACACCTGTCAGCTGTCTCTAAAGAGAAAGCAAGCAGGTTGACCTTGGGCAACCTGTCTGTGTTGGGAAATGCACAGTGAAGACAGGGAACTGTGCAGCCTGGAAATATCCTGGTCAAAAGGAAGAGGGACGAGCCTCTCCACCCAAGAGAGGTGACGGCTGGAAAGCTGGAAGCCTGGGAATGGTGCCCTTGCTGGACCACTGAGGGGAAATACAGATGCAGTTGTCCTAAATTGTGACAAATACAAACCAGTGACTCAGTTCCATCTGGTGTTTGTGCATCTGAACTGTGATGTAGGCCTAATGTAGACTATAAAATCCTTGAGATGGAAACCATGAATTCCTCTATGTTCAGTACATTATAGAGCACAATAAATAATACATAAATAGGTACGGTTCATCTTTTGTCCTTCATAAGCAGGTGTCTGTTTAATGCAGATTTCTCTATTTTTCAAATTATGATAGTGTTTTTTTTAACTTAATGTGAGGCACACAATCTTTTAGACATGTTAAAGCACTTAAAATAAATTTTGTGGACTTGGTATTACGTTGTGCAAAGTGTGGAGAAAGCACAAGGTGAACAGCAGTGAGCAGGAGAGGGAGCATATAGGAATCGGAACCTGCACTAATGAAAGAACTACATTGTGGCTGCCAAATTACCCCTGCCAACTAGCAGAAGTGAGGCCTAAGAAGCGAATGCATAGCTAAGAGCTTCAGAGTTATGATGAGGATTACATTTAAACCCATGAATCTTTAGACACTCTCGTAATTTGTACATGACCTTCCTCTTATGCACTTTGGCTTCCTTTACATTCAAGAAGATATGGAAGAAGCTTGAGACTTACTGCTGCTCAGGGCTGAGGACTTTGCCTAATCCATAATGTTACTTGTGCCTTTGCCAAGCCTGTGCTCACATTTGCACTCCCTGCAAGAATATTCATAAATTCAGAGATTTTAAGGGGAAGAAGGGACCTTTATTACCTACAGAACACAGCCCATAGAATTTTACATAGGAATTCCTACATCAGTCCCAAAACTTCTGTCTGAGCTTGAGCAAAGCTTTTAGAAAGACATCCAACCATGATTTAAAAGATTTTACCACACCCAAGGTAAATTGTTCTAGTGGTTGGTTAACCTCATTGTAAAAAATAAAGTATACTTTATTTCTAGTCTGAATTTGTTTAGCTTTAGCTTCCATCTATTAGATCTCATTATGCCTTTGACTGCTAGATTTGAAGAGCCCCCTACTATCAGAAATCTTGCCCCCCCCCCCATGTAGGTGGTTCCAGACTGTGGTTAACTCACCTTTATAAGACAAATTGTTTAGGCTTCTCTCACTGTAAATCAGGTTTTCCAAACCACAGATCGTGCTTGTAGCTCTTTTCTGAACCCTTTTGTCAATGTCTATTTTAAAGTGTGGCCCCAGAACTAGACACAGCATTCCAGTAATGGTCTTGCTAATGAAGTCTTCAGTGGTAACAACACCTCCCTACTTCTATTCAGTATTCCCCTATTATATATCCAAGGAGTGCATTTGCTCTGTTAGCCTCTGCAACCCGCTGCAAGTTCATGTTTAGTTCATTATCCACCATAACCCCCTAAGTCCCTTTTCTGAGTCACTGCTTTCCAAAATAGTCTGCCATCCTATAAGTGTGACCTGCATTCTTGGTTCCAGGTGTGTGACCTTGTATTTAGCTGTACTAACATACATGATGTTCAAATGAGTTCCCCTTACCACATGATCCAGATCTCTGTAGAATTGATCTGTCCTGGACATTTACCATTTCTCTAAATTTGCATCACTTGTAAACTTTAGCAGCAATGATTTTGTGTTTTCTTCCAGACCATTGCTAAAAATATTGAAGAGCATTTTCATGGTCAAAGCTTAAATTGGAAAGCTAGCTGAGTGTTTGGACCCCGTTTGTAGACTTTTGTGACCATTTGCTGAGATAAATAAAGGCTTTCCATTCCTGTACATTTTAGTAGTTTGTTTCTTATGCATAAGTTTAAATTTATAAATAGTTTATAAAAGGTTAATAAATTAATATAATTTATAGTTATTGTGAAGAATGTGGGTATTATCTGTATTTGTATATATTATTTATTTATATATAATATAGTAGTAGTTAAATTTATATATAATCTGTGCACCAGCAGGGTCCACATGAGCCAGTTAGAGCAAGATATGCTATTGTGAATTAAAATGTGCACCCTTCTGGTATGGATTAAAGCACTGTTTAAATGAGCCTTTATTTAGCTTTGGTCTGGAGAAGCCAAACTCAGTGACTCTGGATAGCCCTAATTTCTGGTGCCCAAACAGACAATGTAGATGATAATCTTTGGACGTTTACCTCAACTGATATAGAAACAGAACCCACAAAATGGGGAAATATCCTTGTCTGAAACAAACCTCAGGGGCTTTTCAGGTGGGAAATCTTAAAGAGCTTGAAAGCACTTAAAAGCTGAGTCTCTGAGGAGACAGGAGAACACTGACTGGGGGACAGAGCTGAGGGGCAGAAGCTGCAGAGATGCAGTGTGCCTCACCAAACCCAATACGGGGGAATGCCTGGGACAAATGGAGACTTCTGACCTTGCAAGGAAAGGCTAAGATATAGATAGGATAATATGTTAGGCCTTTTGTTTTTTGTTGTTGTTGTTATGGTCCTAAGGATAATTAAATAATACTTTGTTTGGAAGAAACTGTTCTCTGTCACTGCATTTTCATGCTGGTGATGGGCTCCTGGAGTGAAAATCTAAGCAGGGGCTAAAACTCAGCAGGACCTGCTGAGGATATGGTTGGTAGATGGGTACTGTAACCTAGTGGCCCAGTCAGAGAGTGGGGATAAATCGCAGAATTCCACCTTGAGAGAAATACAGATGTGGGCCTGGTACTTGGAAGACACGGGCTGCCCTAGAACTGTAACAGTCTTGTTATGGATATGAATAGTGTGTGTTATAGACTATTATAAACCGTGTTTCTAATCATCTTAAAAGTCTGTAAAATTGCTTATTTGTTTATCCTTTATAACCATGTATAAATGTTCCTTTAATATAAGGTGTGGCTACGTTTTGTGTTGATTTTACAGGTAAGTGGATGGCGGGTAATGTGTTACGCAGATCATAATACGATGTGACTTATAGGGAGTCAGGAAAACTTGCAGGGCCAAAAATTTAATGGCTGTTCAGACAGATGAACATAATAGATGAACATAAGAGGAAGCTTCACTCTGAAGGGTAGAGACTGAGTATTTCAGAAAATGTGGACATTTACCAAACCGCTTAAGGCCTGGGTCTACACTCAGCTGAAGCATCTTAGTTCGACTTTCCTGGCCCTTCCTCACAGCAGCGAGTTGAACCCGCAGGCGGCTCCCCCGTCGACTCTGCTTACTCCTCCTGCCCGAGGTGAGTACAGGCATCAATTTGGGGATTCGATTTAACATGTCTAGATGAGATGCGATAAATTGATCAATGATAGATCGATCGCTACCCATAGTAGCTCTAAGTCTGTAATTTATAATTCTAATATTTATCAGTAATTATGTCAGTCTCTTTAAAGTTAAACAAATTATGAAATGCTTGCAGTTCACAACAGTATTGTTTTGGTGAAAATATATTCTAGACATTGAGGAATAAGGAGAAATTGCATTTCTGCTACTTGAAAGCAAGTATTTTAATATGCTTACCTTGTTTATATGATGCAGAATGGAGAGGCAGGAAAGGAAACAGAAGAAGAAAAAAGATGCAAACAAATCTGAGATCAGCATAGTGGTTTGAAATTGCCTGAAGCGCAACATGCCTGTCAGTTTTGAGGTATGTGTTATATATGTGAGTATACCAGTTATATATTGAGCTGTCTTGCTATCTTCCAAGTGTTTATAAAAATGTAATAAGCAACAACTAAAGCAGAAGGACTGGGTGAGAGCATTCATTACAAGCTCGCTACTCTTACAAATAAATGCATGCAAATTCTAAATAAGAAAAGAAATTTGAAAATTAATCTGAATCTAAGGTGTCATTTTATATTATTAAAATTGGCTGCTCTGTCAAATAAATGTGGGCCAAACATGTAGACACTGATAGGTCCATTGTCCTTCAGTCTTTAATGGATGTAGAGTGACTCTTTGTTTATCCTTTGCCATCATGGGTTATGAAATTGGAATTGATAGCCACTTCAACACAGAAAAAAACCCAAATATCAAAACAAACCACACGCTGAGAGAGAGAGAGAGAGAGAGCGCGAGCGGGCAACCTAGACCTTCTCTTCTAATCCTGGGAGATGCTGCAAGACATTGAGACACCATGAAAGCTCCTATAAGGACACTTCACAATACATGTCCCCTTCTCAAAGGGTTATTGTAATGCCCTCACTTCTTTTTTTCCTATCTTTCTCCTCCTCAAATCCCATTTTATCTACGGGCCAGACTCTCTCTCTTAATGTTCCTTATTTAGGCCCTAATCCTGTCAGTACTTCAGCACATGGATAATTTACTCACATAACTAGTCACTTAGACTACAGTTGCTTATATAGTTAATGGTTGTATTATTTATCTAGTACTATAAGAGCACAAGTTGCTCTACAGTAATAGTGCCAACAAATAACAGGTTCCTTGCCACAGAAAGGTTTATACTCCACAGCCACATGCTACTATATTGTAGTGTTTCATAGAGCAGCCTGCCTGGAACACGCTCCGGTGGTAGGTCATGGCATGACAGGCACACCTGCTTCAGTTTTCCTTCTAAGGTGGCCTAATATCACTTCTGGCTTTCTTATTTCAATATTACCTCTCCTTGGGACTGGTTTATTACAACACCATAGTCCACAAGAGGAGTCTCAAATATTTAGTCCGATTCTCACCCCAATGCAAGCAGTCATTAAAGCTTAAGACCTCTCATTCCTCATTTTCCCCACATACTGGTGCATTCAACCATGCCCAGACTTTCAGTCCTCTCCTGTCCTTGTTCCAGGACAGCCACCTCAGCCCTTCCAACTGGAATCTAGTCTCATTCTTCTCAGTGGGAGTGCCCACAGCATCTGTGCTGGGAGCATCCCTCACTCCCCCTGGCTCTCTCATGGTTCTGGCTTTCTGGCCCTGGAGATGTCAGTGGGTAAGCTCCTCCTCCTGTCTTAAGCCCTTTCTGGCCCTCAGTTCCAGCTCTCAGGCTTAGGGTCAGCAGGCAACTCCCTCTGCTGCTCCTCCTGTCTTCAGCCCTCTCTCAGGAATGCCAACCAGCAAACTGCTTGTGCTGTTCTCCTACCTTGTCCCAGAAACTGCCTTCAGTTTTCTTCTGGGACTCCTCCAGTCCCCTGGTCTTGCCTGCCCTTCCTGACTGAAACAGTTTTCTCAGATTCTCTGGGAGTCCTCACTGGGTCTCTCCCTGATTCTTTATAGCACCTAGGTGCTGCATCTCTCTCTTAATTGGCCAAATGGGAGCACCTGCTGTGGCACAGGGGCGCTGGCTCCAACTTCAAATATAGCAGCCATTTACCCTATGACTGAGTCATACAAATCAGTACACTAACATATAGGGAGATGGGCAATGAGTCACACAGTAGTTGGGGAGTTTGGAAGATTTTTGAAGGTAAAGAGTGATGGTGCTTTGGAGGTGTTAATCAGGAGGTTGTTGCAGCCATAAGTGGTGTCAAGTAAGAAGACGCGAAGATGGGAATGTCTGATACAGGGAAATCTACTGTGCCATTTGCATGAGAATATTCTGAAGAATGTTATTACTATAATGTTGTTTCCATAAATAGTTTCTTGCCCGCCTACCAAGAGGGAACAACATATAATTAAAAAAAAAATTATATTGGGAAGATTTTTAAAATCAGAGGGAATTAATCTTTCAAAAACATACCAATTTTTCTGTGTGTGTTTATTTAGTGTCATTAAATGTAAATGTTGTTGACATTCTTGGGTAGAATTGAAGCTTAACCTTTGTATTGTTTTAAAAAGATATCTTATATTTCATTAAAATGACTAACCAATTTGTGATAACTTGCAGGATCTTGTGTTTCTAATGAGATTGTTCTCAAGAATATTTTGTATTATTCCAGTCATGCATTAAAGCTTTCATTATCTTTATCATATGATAGCTGTAGAATGTTCAGCATTTTCTTCATCTGACAAAGCTGTAGTAAATATTAAAGCTGTGCTCTGTTACGTAGATGAGCAAATGGTTAAAGGTATTTAATGTTTCATGTGAACAGTTTTTCAGAATTGCATAATATTTGGAGAATAGGGAGAGTTTGTAATGTAACTTAGGGGCCAGATTCTGCCCTATGATGTCAGTGTGGTTGTATGGGTGGAACAGAGCAGAATTTGGTCCTAGCAGTTTGGGTAATGGGGAATTACACAATCACATAATCTCACTTACTCTGCCTGATAAAGTAAAGCTAGTATTTGTTCTCCAAGAACTTCCAGAAGCCATGTAAAGCAGTTTCTGTGTATTAAAGAATTAATTTTTTAAAAATGCCTTAAAGTATCAATATCCTATAGCATAAGAATTTTACTCTAGGCTAGTAGCTGGTATGTACTTTTCAGGGCTGTTTAGAGGCCAGACGGATATAGCATCCCCCCACTGCAGCAACTTGCAGCTATTTTAGCACTTGTGTGGGTCTGTTACTGAGCAGGTTTTAAAGATGAGTATGGTCGTCAGTCACCCTATGACAGGGGTAGCCAATTATTTTTTTGTCAAGGTCCAAATTTCTTGGTCAAGGTCCAGACTCCAGAGAAAAAAATAATGAAAAGATTTCAGGGTCTGTTCAAAAGCATCTGGCAGTCTGGATTTGGCCTGTAGTCCACCGATTGACTACCCCTGCCCTATGAACTGCTGCTGCAGAGCAAGGGTTTTGCCTATTGCTTCCTGCTGGGCAGTAAAGAGAAATCTCAGCCTTTTGCCTTCATTGTTTCATGGAGGTTTATGTTCCGTGTGTGTGTTCTGTTTTTTGGGTTTTTTTTCCATTCTTTAAAGACAGGACTATATAATTTAATGTTGCAGTTGGCAAATTTTGAAGGGAGAACCATGCATTATTTGGGTGGAAAATACCATGTTTCAGGGTGTGGCAGTGTATCCCTGCCCTGTCTCCTGCTGAAGCGGATGCTGGGTGAGCTGAAACCACGGTTACTGTCCACCCAACTGTTTCAGGCCTCATCATGATAAGGCACAATGGTCAGATTCAAAAGGGCAGCCCTTGGGTTCAAGGCAGTGAGGCCTAGTGGCCAGCCTCAGTACTGTGGCCCTTGAGTTAAGGGCTATGCGGCCTAGGGGCCAGAGTCATTTCAGCTGCCTTCGTGGTCAGGGCCATGCGGCCAGAGTCAATACAGCTGCCCTTAGGGTCAGGGCTGTGTGGCCTAGGGGCCAGAGTCAGACAAGTGGGCCCCCACCTAAGGGTGGATGGTGGCCGGGGGAGAGTAGGGGGACCCAGCTCCTCCCTCTCCCCTGGGTCCCGGGACAGGGCCCTGTCAGTCGTGAGCATGGTCACTATCCTGTCAGCGGGGTTCCTACTGCAAGATGCTGACCTTCCTCGGGTGTGAGGTACCACTCACTCCACTCCCCAGGCCACTTCTTCCCATGAGTCCTGAAGCTGGGGTCCGTTTGTTGTTGGGGTCTCCAAGCTTCTTGGCATAGGTAGCTTGTTGGGACTGTGACTTCTGTTGACTGGCTGTGGGTAACTGGTCTCCGGTCTGGGCCTCAGGCTCTCTGGTTCCTACAGTCAGGGGCTGAAGCAGACTCCTGGGCTGGAGCCTCCCCTGAGCGTCCTCCTTCCCCAGCAGTCAGCCTGGAATGAGCTGGGCTTCTCTCCTTTATACTAGTGCAGCATTTGGAGAATGCCCAGTCAGGTCTAAGGGGCAGGACTTGTGCCACCTATAATGTGGGATTAACCCTTTCCTCCTAGTGCGTGGTATGCATGCCCCATCACAGATGGCTTTCGTGTCAGTTACATGTTTCCCTTTGCTAGGAGTCACAATGAAAATTTCTTTCCCTGTCTTGTTTTCAGCTTTCAGACTGAGATGGGGAGTCATAAGAGGTTTAACGGATTTGGCCTACTGAAGGCATCAGAACAACTGTACAAAATTGCTATTGTCCTCTTGCCAGGGGCTAGTTTTTTATTGTTTTATTTTATTTTAATTACTTTATTTTGGTTGGGCAAGTAAAATAACATCAATTTTTCATTATCAACATCAAGAGTGAGAAGATTTTGGTCTGGCAAATTTTCATGATGATTTTGCAAGACTGCATGAGGAGAAGTAGGAGAGAGGTGTCTTCCTGTCCCATTGTCATTGAGAGGCAGGTAGGACCAAAGCTGATCACTTGGTCACAGCATTAGGCAATCCATTATCTTTCCAAGTTCTCATCATGAGATTTGGTGCCCATTCTCAGGCCTACCAGTCTCCAAGCACACGTTTGGTAGTTCCTTTCTAGCAAGGGTGGAAGGATGCCAATCTTCCTCACTCTGACTTGTGGGGACTTTTTGCTCAAAGGGTTTAACAATAGAGTTTCTATATGCTTAATAAAGATGTGGATTTTTTTTAAACTGGCAAAATACCACATTTCTGCCTGTGTTTTCATTTGCATTAGCCTGTGGATTTATTTTGGTATTTTCTAAAACCTTAAACAGTGACGGCTATAATTGACTTTGGGCTTGTCTACACCCTCCCACAATTTGGACTATGGGGGTGTGAATAGCAGTGTGCACCAAAGTGCCGTGCTGTAACGCCCTGTGTGGATGCTTTAATGTAGTTCTGTTTGAAGAGGATTCTGTTAACATGAACTAGGAACCTTTTAGTTCACGCATGCTGCGTCCACACAGGGGAGTTACAGTGCAGCACATAGCACACTATACACCCCTGTAGTCTGAACTGAGGGGCTGTGTAGACATAGCCTTAATTTCATTTACTCGGCTTTTTTTCTGCTTCTCTGTTAGGGTTTAAAAATGTCTCAATTTAATCTCAATCTCATCTTTCAAAATGCCACCTGTGGGCTTCTCCTTTGCTTTATCTTGTCAACAGGGGTTGGGGGCTCATGTTCTACATCTTCAAGCATTCTTCTAAAGTGTGTCTTCCAAGCTGAGATCAGCCTTCTGCATGTACTCCTTCAGTGCCTTGACACATCTTTTTCTAGATCTTCCTGTAGTCTTTGTCCCATGATGACTACTAGCTCTTTAGTGTCTGGCCAACATATCCCACATCTCATCATCTCAAATGATCCAGACATCTGAGTCTACACTCTCTCTTACTTCACTGTTATTGTACTCCTGTTTTATTCATTTGTCAGAGTGATTCATTAAATTAACCTGAATTCATCCCTGTTATAATTTAACCTTTGGCATTACACCAGGCATGAATTTGACCCATTGTATTTTCTCATGGTGAAATAAGACTGACAGAAAGAGGAAAATATTGCTGTTGCTGCTACTCAAATTCTCAGCTGCAGGATGAATCTCTCAACTCATGGAGTATTGTAGTGTACTAGTATCTAAAGTGGATAGTATTTTTGTTTAGTGAAGATTGAACTCAGTTATAAACCTCTGTATTCTTGAATTTATAGCACAAATGTTTTAAAGCATATTAAGTAGAAGTTTTAGAACACACTGAATTTCTGGGGTCAGCCAAAAAAGGTTTTAGGTTAAGATGGTTGTTGCAAAAGAACCTAACTTTGATATTGGGCCTGATCCAAAGCCCACTGACATCAATAAGAGTCTTTACCGGCAATTATTTTCCATGTGTAGTGTATTTAGAATGTAAAGGATTAAAGAGACACTAGGTTTTTTCAAAATAATTCTTTTACATTAAAAAATATTTTTTAGGAACTTGACAGTGGTATTTCTTCCGCAAGTAGTTTTGCCCTTTCCCATTTGGTCCATATAAATATTTCTGCATGTTTCTTTTGTCTGAGTATGAGTAGTTTTATAAATACATTATACTATATAAGAATACAAACATCTACCCTGTGCTATTGCCAGGATCATGATTTCAAAAGATGGGAAATGAAAATGCTAAAGTTCTTTTAGTAATTTTAAATTAAACATGTTCCACAATCTGTCCATGTTATATTATTCATATAATAACAACAACCAGTAATATACTAAGGTACAAATTTAAAAGAGACTGGAAGACACCATTGCTGTGAAGACGTAACCTTTTTTTCCCCCTGACTTCAGAGTTGAAAATTATTGCACAAAAGCCTTGAGGTTTACTTTCATATTTAATTTCCTAGCTTAAAAATAAAAGAATGTTAAAATCTTTTGCACAGTATAAGTTCTGCTCTGCTGGAGGTCTAGGGTGTTCCAAAAGGAAAGAAGCTCTGGGTCAGAATTTTTGGCCTACTGTGTACCATCTGTGCCCCTTCAGAAGGAAAATGGAACAGAAATGCTAGCTCTCCCTCTTCTGACCATGCTGGAAATTCACAACCAGACTGATCAACCCCTGTGTAGGGAGAAAGGATGCAAGAAACCTCTACGGCCTAGTTGCAATCTTTGCACGGTGTTAAACGCAAGGGTAAAATCCGGACTTAATTGAAGTCAGTGGAAAAACTTCCATTGGCTTTAGTGGGGCTAGGATTTCAGGCAGGGTTCTCTTCTAACTAGTGCCATAAGCCCCACTAGGGTGGGGAGGAGATTCTTTTCTCAATACAAAGATTGAGGGCAGTCCTGAGCTAAAACTAACAGAATCCACAGACTTCTTTTTTCTGGGAAAATTTGAACATAGTTGTCCACCTTCATTTTGTGTCTTTTGATTGATGTATGTACTGACAGTTATATTTTCATGTGAAATTACCACAAAACAGAGTTTGAAAAAGAAATACATGCCTAAGGAGACCCCATTACAGGGTAATGGCTAAATTTAAATAATGCAGGGATTCTCAAACTAGGGGTCGGGAGGTTATTACATGGGGGGTCGCGAGCTGTCAGCCTCCACCCCAAACCCCACTTTGCCGCCAGCATTTATAATGGTCTTAAATATATAAAAAAGGGTTCTTGATGCATCGGGGGGGAAGGAGGTCGTGATCCACTCAGAGGCTTGGTATGTGAAAGGAGTCACCAGTACAAAAGTCTGAGAACCCCTGAAATAATGCAAGGGACATGACCTTGGGGGGAAAAAAGACCTTCATACAAAACACGTTGAAATATTTTTAAGATTGAGGGTTTAAACGTAATAAAAGCACAGTTATTGAACTAAGACTGGCTTAGCACCTTTATCTGAGTCCCCTTGTACTCTGGTATTGCTTTTCTTCAGCAAATGGTTCTATCCTACTGGGCAATGCTGCATACTACTGAAATAATAAGTATTTATTTTGATTTTGAAAGTAATAGAAAAAGGTGCCTATTCAAAGCTCTGGGTACCCCAATACGCATTTATGAAAACAAAATTCCTCCTCCAACAACCAGCAGAACTGAACTCCCTCCCAAACACAAAACTCTCATCCCCCAGGCAGATCTAATCTTCATCAAACCAGTTTGCATTTAAAAAAAAGGGTACTTGTGATAAGCACCTCATGGTCATGTCTTTACGTTGTGTTGACACATTACAAGGTTAAAGATGAGGTATGTGTTCTCATAAGATGATTTGACTTGAAATAATTTTCTGTTCAATAGGTGATTAAAGAAAGTGGCCCTCCACACATGAAGAGCTTTGTTACTCGAGTTTCAGTAGGAGAGTTCTCTGCAGAAGGAGAAGGAAACAGTAAGAAACTCTCAAAGAAACGCGCTGCAATGGCTGTCTTACAAGAACTCAAAAAACTTCCACCTCTTCCTTTGATTGAAAAGCCAAAACTTTACTTTAAAAAACGCCCGAAAACAATATTAAAGGTAAGTGTCTGTATATGTCACAACAAGCAATCTCTTAGGAAATCTTAGACTTATTAACACTAAAGATAGAAAAGACCTATGAGATCAAATAGTCCATTCTGCTGCCACTTCCTTGTTCATGTCATTACATATTTATTTGTATAACTTGAATTTTAAATTGTCTGGGTTTGTTGGGATTTTCTAAAATCCCAACAGTCGTGGCTCTAATTGTCATTTGTCATATTTCATTTGTGACAAGAAAGAAAGCTTTTCCATAAATGTATCAAATGCATTTGCCCAAAAGATGTTGTCCATTACAGTCTAAGATGTACCACTATAGTCAATGGGAGTTCTTCCATTGACGTCCAGTGGGGCAAGATTCATAAATTCAAAGGCCAGAAGGGACCATTGTGATGATTTAGTCTGACTTCCTGTATAGAATAGATTTCCTCTCTCAGAACCCATGTTGCTGTGTATTGAGGAGTATCTCCTAACAAGAGTCAGAAAAACGGTTATCTACTTCCCTCTCAGCTCTCACAGTAAAATCCCCATATGGTGGTAAAAAGTTTTCTGTAATAAGACTGCATTGCAAGGACTGGTTCTTATTAAGAAAAGTAGTCTCTCTAATCACCTGTTTAAAATACTTTTATTTTATTTAAAAAAGAGATGTTTCTTATTTTTCCATGTTTGTTTATAAATCTTTAATTAAATATTCAGTGTAGAGAGTTACAGTATTTTTGTAAAAAAGAAAAGGAGTACTTGTGGCACCTTAGAGACTAACAAATTTATTAGAGCATAAACTTTCGTGAGCTACAGCTAAGCTCACGAAAGCTTATGCTCTAATAAATTTGTTAGTCTCTAAGGTGCCACAAGTACTCCTTTTCTTTTTGCGAATACAGACTAACACGGCTGCTACTCTGAAACCAGTATTTTTGTAGATAATCCATGTGGTCATTTCCTCACTGGTTGATGACGCAGTGTGATTCAAGGTGATAGCTGTTGATCCGGTACATGTGAAGTGTCTTTATTCCCTAACAGTTGATACCTTTATTGTCAAAATATTGCAGTACCCAAATAATTATGCACTAGGAACCCAGACATTATCATAGTAATATTGTAGTCTCCTGTGTACAGAAAGAATAAGTTGCAGCTCTTGGAGTGCTTTTCTCTTTTTAAGTTAGATGTAAGATGTTTATTCACATTTTAGCTAGATCAGTTACCCATTTCAACTCAAGTTTCAGCTTAGGAATAGATTTATCTAGCACTGATACAGGTATGTCTTCCTGTCTATATCATATGGTATATTAATATAGGTTTCTCTGAGCAAATAATATAGTGCCATAACTCCAGTAAGCAAAGTGTGGATTCCTTGGAGGCCACTGTCCCAGTTACCATTAATATCCAAGAGAATACATGCAGCTGAACGGTTTTTGCAATAAGACAGCAGTTCTCTCAGCAAGTCTTTTAATCAATTGTTGTTGCTACTTAGGTGTCCTCTGTTTCATTAGTCATTATTTTGTCTTAATTTTTGCCCATATGGTTTATTTTTAAGATTTTTTTTATTAAGCTGTCAAGTGCTGAGACAAAGCAGTCCAGCTGCTTCAAGCTTAGTTCTTAATGCATTCATAATGTTTACAAACAAACATGAGTAAGACCATTTGGGTGTGAGGGAAGGCCATGTAGTCTCCGACCACAGCAGTTTGTCAATGACTAAGAAGCCTGGTTCCAGTTGATTTTTAGCAGCCTAAGAATATTTTATACGTTCATCTAACTTGCTATCCTGAAAATCTCTTAAAGGTCAAATGCTTACTTCGTGCCCTTGGAAGATAAACTCTGTTGTCAGTGCTCTCAGCTTGAAGGAGACTCAGTCACTATTCCCTGGGTGCAGCTTCAATCTATTTGATTGGTTAATCAAAGATAGCATCTTGGAAAGAGTCCAAAGCTCTGTTCACATCACCATCGAGTGGATATCTTTACGTGCTCTGCAGAAGAACCATAGAATTACTTACTGCATGTGTCTACATTTAGGTTAGAAGTCATTTGATAACACTCTTCAGGTCTCAAAACCACATAAAAGATGGACCAGTTCTTTCTCCACCTTTAATGGTCAAACCCATGAAGAGCTTGTTGAATTTGAACTATCCCTCCATTACAATCTTCCCTGTGTCATAGGATATTAATAGGCTTCTTACTACACTGATTAAGCTTCCTTTAGAGCCTTTAGATTCTTGTGAGCTCAAGTTTCCTAAATGGACTGTTTTATTCCTGGTGGCAGTAGATTTATGGCTGCTTCTAGGATTCATGAGCTTCAGTCTACAGTGACGGTTCTGTTTTGTGCACTCATCCTAAATTCCTTCTGAACATGGGGCCAGCTAGAGTGACCAGCTTGCATCTGATCTAACAAAGGCTGCCACTTGATGTTCTCTACATACATTTATGAAACATTATTGATTAGCCTTAGCAGCATACAAATACTCAGCTTAGCCTATCAGCACTTCAGTCCAGAAAGAGACTGTCAGTGGTCTAAATTCATTTGATTTTTGAGGATACCGTTGTGTGGTGAAGCAGTTAAACCTGATTCTTCATTGAGTACTCATTTACACCAGTGTAAAGTGAGTGCAAAATGATATTCTGATTTGTAGTCTTTCATACCATTTTGTACTGTGTAAATGACTAACCTGGGTGCTGGGCAATGGAGAATCAAACCCTTTATGTCTAGAGTACTTCCCTGCTATTACATGTGGAAATAAGCCCTGAAGTCTGAAGACATACAGCATCACAAGTGCTGTCTTCAGAGAACTATTACTTGCAAATAATTTCTTTGCAGAATATTGGTTTTTTGGGATTAAATGATCATGCTTGTCTCTGGGTAACTTAAAAAAAAAAAACTCTTCAGCTAATATTTCTGAGTTTAGTGAAGGTGGAAAAAATGCACTTTTCCTATTTTAAAGAATTCTGTCCATAATTCCTTGGTTTGATTTAGATAGCGCTACAGCAAAAATGTGTGAAATTTGAATTCTGGTTTGGACATAACAAGTAAAAATTCCCGCAAGCCTAATACTACTGGAACTAGTATTAGCCTAAGCCTAATACCACAGGAACTACAGGAACAGCCACTTTGCCAGAACTTTGTAAGGTATGCAAGCTGAATAAGCAAATAGCTTTAGAGAGAGCAGGTGATCTTGGAAGCTTTGCAAGCCACTTACTACAACAGCTTTTAAATTTTTTTTCTTGTTTCATTTTTCTTAAAATTGAAGGCTGGGATTTTTGAAGGTGTCGAAGGCTTGGTTTACTCTAGAAAATTTGGTCAGTGAGGGGTGTGAAAAATCTACATCCCTGGGTGGTGTAGTTAAGCTGACCTAAGTCCCTGTGTAGACAGCACTAGATTGATGGAAGAATTCTTCTACCAACCTAGCTGTAGCCTCTCAGGGAGGTGGATTACCTATGCTGATGAAAGGAATCCTTCCTGTTGGATAGGTAGTGTCTACAGTGAAGCGCTACAGCACCAGTGCTGCTCTAGTGTTTTAAGTGTAGACAATTCTTAAATTGGTTATGCTTGGTCTACACTAGAAAGTTATACTGACATAACTAAGTCAGTCAGGAATGTGAAAAAAAACATACCTCTGATCGATGTAGTTATGCCGACATAGCCCCCAGTGTAGAAACAGCTAACTCAGTGGAAGAGTGCTTCATCAACATAGCTAACAGTGTTTAAGAAAGTGGTGTCACTGTCAGAAAAGCTCTTTCTGTATTTATGCTACAGGGCTAGACCAGCCTAGCAATGCCAACATAGTTTCCATAATGTAGACCTACTCAGACACCCAATTCCTGTTGAAATTCAGTGGGAGCTAGAAGCCTAATTCCCTTAGGGTCCTTGGAAAATCATAGCCTAAAAATATTAAATGCAAAAACCTAGCATTTATGGAACATTAGGGCTGCAAGGTCAAGCTTCTAAAAGCCAGGAAATTCAAATAATTAAGGTGGCTCTGGCACTAGCACTCCCGTTTTGACAGGTACTGCCCAGCTATACTGTAAATAGAGTTAAAAGACATGATTATAAAAATGTATATGCCTCTTCTATGCTTTTGCTTCCACCATTCCTATCCCTGATGGAGCTAATTCGTGAACACTGCTGGTAAATTATGAGCCTGATGCTAGGCAGTGTAGATGCAGACATTAACAGGATTTACAGTGTGATCAAACCAACCACTTGCTACAGTTTCAGCCTAAGGATCCTGATCCTGAGTCCCATGATCAAGTGACAATGCAGTTTGTTCATTTGGGCATGCTCTTTTGTCTAGTATATCACTCTGAGAGAACAGCATGGAAAAAATCTTATTAAAAGAACATGCAGTGTAATTGTTGTACTGGCATGTGCTGAAATAACTTGGGTTTTTTAAATCTTATTTTAGACTGGACCAGAATATGGTCAAGGAATGAACCCCATTAGTCGCTTGGCTCAAATCCAGCAGGCCAAAAAGGAGAAGGAGCCAGAGTATACTCTTCTTTCAGAGAGAGGGATGCCTCGTCGCCGAGAGTTTGTTATGCAGGTATTGTCGGATGTTATATTAGGAAAGATTCCTTTATTCTGTTATGACCAAGCACAAGAACAATGGTGGAATATAAATCTGATCCCATCTAACATTATTTAGCTCTTTACACATCATACAATTAAGCAGCAGGAGTACAAAATTTGCTGCTAGCCATTTTAAAAAAAAAAAGGCTATTTGACCTTTTCCTTTCTGTAGATGAAATAAATCCAATTAGATGTGTAATCCCTTTCTAAAATGATAGCTATTTTCCCCTCTGGTGTTTTGCTTTTCTTAAACTTTTTTTTTAGTGGCAGTCTTTTTTCACTTATTTGTTTTATTTCCTTATTTTACTGTCTGTTCATGATTGACTTCATTGTTTTTGTTTTTTTCCTTTGCTACGCTATCCTGACAAAAACTTTGTGATGACTGATGGATGAATTTAGAAAGATCAGAGACTGTAATACAAATAGAAAAGGAGTACCCGTGGCACCTTAGAGACTAACAAATTTATTAGAGCATAAGCTTTCGTGAGCTACAGCTCACTTCATCGGATGCATTTGGTGGAAAAAGCAGAGGAGAGATTTACACACACACACACCCACACACCACACAACACCACACACACACACACACACACACACACACAACACACAACACCACACACACACACACACACACACACACACACACACACCCACACCACACACACACACCAGAGAGAGAGACGAGAACATGAAACAATGGGTTTATCATACACACTGTAAGGAGAGTGATCACTTAAGATAAGCCATCACCAGCAGCAGGGGGGGGAAAGGAGGAAAACCTTTCATGGTGACAAGCAAGGTAGGCTAATTCCAGCAGTTAACAAGAATATCAGAGGAACAGTGGGGGGGTGGGGTGGGAGGGAGAAATACCATGGGGAAATAGTTTTACTTTGTGTAATGACTCATCCATTCCCAGTCTCTATTCAAGCCTAAGTTAATTGTATCCAGTTTGCAAATTAATTCCAATTCAGCAGTCTCTCATTGGATTCTGTTTTTGAAGCTTTTTTGTTGAAGTATAGCCACTCTTAGGTCTGTGATCGAGTGACCAGAGAGATTGAAGTGTTCTCCAACTGGTTTTTGAATGTTATAATTCTTGACGTCTGATTTGTGTCCATTCATTCTTTTACATAGAGACTGTCCAGTTTGGCCAATGTACATGGCAGAGGGGCATTGCTGGCACATGATGGCATATATCACATTGGTAGATGCGCAGGTGAACGAGCCTCTGATAGTGTGGCTGATGTGATTAGGCCCTACAATGGTGTCCCCTGAGTAGATATGTGGACAGAGTTGGCAACGGGCTTTGTTGCAAGGATAGGTTCCTGGGTTAGTGGTTCTGTTGTGTGGTGTGTGGTTGCTGGTGAGTATTTGCTTCAGATTGGGGGGCTGTCTGTAAGCAAGGACTGGTCTGTCTCCCAAGATCTGTGAGAGTGATGGGTCGTCCTTCAGGATAGGTTGTAGATCCTTGATGATGCGTTGGAGAGGTTTTAGTTGGGGGCTGAAGGTGATGGCTAGTGGCGTTCTGTTGTTTTCTTTGTTGGGCCTGTCCTGTAGTAGGTGACTTCTGGGTACTCTTCTGGCTCTGTCAATCTGTTTCTTCACTTCAGCAGGTGGGTATTGTAGTTGTAGGAATGCATGATAGAGATCTTGTAGGTGTTTGTCTCTGTCTGAGGGGTTGGAGCAAATGCGGTTATATCGTAGCGCTTGGCTGTAGACAATGGATCGAGTTGTATGATCTGGATGAAAGCTAGAGGCATGTAGGTAGGAATAGCGGTCAGTAGGTTTCCGATATAGGGTGGTATGTGACCATCGCTTATTAGCACCGTAGTGTCCAGGAAGTGGATCTCTTGTGTGGACTGGTCCAGGCTGAGGTTGATGGTGGGATGGAAATTGTTGAAATCATGGTAGAATTCCTCAAGAGCTTCTTTTCCATGGGTCCAGATGATGAAGATGTCATCAATGTAGCGCAAATAGAGTAGGGGCATTAGGGGACGAGAGCTGAGGAAGCGTTGTTCTAAGTCAGCCATAAAAATGTTGGCATACTGTGGGGCCATGCGGGTACCCATCGCAGTGCCGCTGATTTGAAGGTATACATTGTCACCAAATGTGAAATAGTTATGGGTCAGGACAAAGTCACAAAGTTCAGCCACCAGGTTAGCCGTGACAGTATCGGGGATACTGTTCCTGACGGCTTGTAGTCCATCTTTGTGTGGAATGTTGGTGTAGAGGGCTTCCTAAAAACACCATCCTAGCCACTATGGATGTAGAAGCCCTCTACACCAACATTGTTGTTTCATGTTCTCTGTGTGTGTTGTATATATCTCTCCTCTGTTTTTCCACCAAATGCATCCGATGAAGTGAGCTGTAGCTCACGAAAGCTTATGCTCTAATAAATTTGTTAGTCTCTAAGGTGCCACAAGTTACTCCTTTTCTTTTTGCGAATACAGACTAACACGGCTGCTACTCTGAAACCTCTCTTTAAACTAAATGGTACGTTTCCCCTTCAGTTTTCTTTTTGAGAGTTTCCATTATGTTCCTAGAACTGTGGTTTTTAAATTTTTTTCACGTTGTGTAAGGATTTAAGCCAGGAGATCCTATAACAGACCATGTAACTCCATCTTTCCCTGGCCATTCTCAATCTGAAATGGTTCTGTGCACCAGTCAGAAAGGGTGCCTGTGGACTACAGATCAGTGTTGAGACATTGTCACCTGAATTTGGATTTGCCTTTGTAGGCAACCTCAGTACTTTACTAGTGAAATATTTGGCTTTTGAAGGGGTGAAAAAAACTTTACACCTAAACCGGTGTGATTCCCTGCCTAAGAAGACTCTTGTGAAAGGGGGAGTTTAAAGTATCTTCTGTAGGCCCAGCTGCCTTTTTATGGGTGTTCAATAAACATGTAGCCTAAACAGGGACTTTTGGCCTTGCTTTATAATGCTTTCACACTAAAACGATATTGCTTTTTTTCTCCCACCAGACGTCCCACTGGATTCATTAGTGCATGCAAAAAACTTATCTAAGTAAAAAGTCTTTTGTATAAACTACTTAAACAATGTTTTCATTTGATTTAATTGAATGTGGAAGTAAAATATCCAGAGATAATATGTTCATTTTTATCTGTCACACAAAGAGCAAGTTTAGATGTGATGAAATGGATCCAATTACTTGTCCTGACCGTTGCATAAACAGAAGAAAACCTCTGATGACATTAGTTGGTGTTCTGTTCCCAAAGTTAATTTAGGAAAGCTCGCTCTTTGTAGTCAGACCTTTAATCCTTGATAGAGGTTATAATAATAGCCAAACCAGTTTTACAGGTCTGAGAAATAGCAACACATTGATTTATTGTGCACTATGCGATAAATTATCATTTTTGTCTCGCCTCATTAAGGTTCTTCAATTTTATTACATACAAGCTCATTACAATTTGGTTATTTTCTAATCCTGTCTGCAAAGTTAACTATTGCTTCAAGCTCCAGATATCTGTTTTCCATAATTTTGGGCGTTTTTGCTTACTTATACCTTCTTTAGTTTGCAGAGGATATTTAGAGCATTTGCTTGTTTCTGTATGTACAGTAGATATTTAAAATCAAAACAGGATATTTAAACATTTTCGTAAAAAAAGATTTATTTGATAAATGAGTACACGGAAAACATGTTGACTTTAATTAACAAGATTTTTTTATTTCTTCTTCAAAAGCTGATATTTTAGAATTTAAACAGTAAGATTTGAGACATTTGACCTGTGAAATTTTTGTTTGGATTGTTTTATGAAGTAGATTACTTCCTAACTGTTGTATATAGTTTTGCAACTAGACACCATTTTTGAAACAGAATCTGGCAAATAAAATGACTGAATGTACCAAATAAAATATAGGTATTGAAGAATTATGAATGACCTGAGAATGAATAGAGGACATTTGATGGACAGTAGGTCATAAACTAGGAGCATGGCAGCTTACAGCGTTATGGAATGGCAGCAGAGCCCAAGACTAAATTACAGCATTATATTCTCTTGTAGACATCTGTAGTGTTTAAATATGTCATTTTTATTTTTGAGTTTTAACTGTCTTTCCTATGTGGAGCTTTTGGTTGGCAGGAAATCCTTTGTGTTGTACAGACCGCATTTCCAATGAGACCTCAAGCTTCTCAGAAAATGTGTTGATGGAAGATCATCTAAGGGCACAGGCATAACTGTTGAAGGGAAGAAGAGGGCTCATGCCCTGCCCAAATCCCCCTCTCTCCCCCGGCCCCGTGATTTCCACTCCAATATTGTTTGTCCTATAGCTGGGGAGGATAAAGATGAAAGGCGTTCTCCCTCTTCCCCCAAAACATGCAGTGCTCTTTCTGTTAATGTCCATTTAATTTCCCCTGGACCAAGCCGTTCTCACTGGAAACTTACATTACATAGCTATGTAAGTCTCTCAGGGGTGAGAAAAATTCACACCCTGGAGAGACATAACTATGCCAACCCAACCACTGATATTGACATTGCTAGGTCAACAGAGGAGTTCTTCTATAGACCTAGCTACCACCTCCCAGGGAGGGGGATTACCTATGCTGACAGGAGAACCTCCCATCAACATAAGTAGTGTTTACACTGAAGCATTACACATACGTTCATGGAGGATAGGTCCATCAATGACTATTAGCCAAGATGATCAGGGATGCAGCCCCATGCTCTGAGTGTCCCTAGCATCTGACTGCCAGAAGCTGGGAATGGATAACTGGATGGATCATTCGATGATTGCCTGTTCTGTTCATTCTCTCTGAAGCACTTGGCACTGGCCACTGTTGAACAACAGGATACTGGGCTAGATGGGCCACTGGTCTGACACAGTATGGTCATTCTTATGAGATGCCCATAGTTTCCACTTTGCTCTGGCTCCTAATAGTGCTGATTAGCTTCTGGAGGTTTGCTGCAGCCAGTACATCCTGCAGGGGAGGAGAAAACTCAGAAGCTATATTACTTCTTTCTCCTAGGGGGAGACAGGAGAGAGCAAGAGCTGGGGACAGGGACATCAAGGTATGCAGAGAATAGAACCAGGGGGACACAGAGCACAAGGGAAGACACAGAGGGGCACAATCCTGGGGTATGCGGACACAGCTGGGTGGGGGGAAACACAGTGCAGTACACATAAAATTCACAGGCACAGTCATGTACAGACACTCACTCTTTTATGGTATGAGTGATTGAGTGATGGCCATGGTGTTTCTGGGACGAGAGGCTTTCAGAAAGAATGGAAGTGAGCTCATCTATGGAACCAGCTGCTTGTCCCCTCCCCTCAGATTTTGGTAAAGAAATTAGTCCAATAACCCTCCTCAGCTTCTTTTTTTTTTTTTTTTTGGTTGCACCTGTGCACCTGATGCAACTGACTATAGATCAACAAGATTGTTGCAGTGTGATATTAGACTGCCACAAATTTATCAGTGATTGTGATCAATATTTTTGTTTCATTTTAAAAGGTCAAAATAGGCAGTGAAGTTACTACTGGAACAGGCCCCAACAAGAAAATAGCTAAAAGAAATGCAGCAGAAGCGATGTTGCTACAGCTTGGTTATAAAGCCTCCACCCCTCTTCAAGATCAGCCAGAAAAGGTGAGAAAAGGTGTCCCAAAATCCAGTTCCATAAGATGTTGTGCTCTTGCAACTCATCACTTTGCAGGAACCGGTGCAGCCTCATTAAAGCCAATTTAGTTGTTTGGCTGGTCAGTGGTCATATTCTTCCTTTAGTTGCAGCTACGTAACTTCATTGGATGGTAACTGCAACCCCTTCCTCTGCAAGTATAATTGAGGACAGCATATGTATGTACGTGTGCATGAATTTCATATTCCCAAAATGCTCCTCTTTCCTTTACTCCCTTTGTGTGTCCCTGTTAGGATATTTCTTCCTCTTCGGGATTCCATGTCTTGTATAGATCATTAACTTTCATGTATGAAATAGTTTTGATTTTTTGGCTCATTTACTCCAAACAGAAGCTACATTACAGAACCATCTAATAGTTAGGGTGAGCAGCAGGGTTGAATCAAATAGTGTACTTATAATGGTGTGTCACATTCTTGAGGTTATCTCAGCATATACTCAAGGCAAGTAACTATTTATGCCAACTTACATTTCAACATGAACTAAAAGCATGCTAGGATTTTTTTTTTTTTGCTCCAAGGCAACCTAATTATTGGACAAAGTATGGTTATGCCAATTTTGTTTGGAGCAAGAAAGAGCCATGCAAGAAAGAGATCTTGGAGTCATTGTGGCTAGTTCTCTGAAAACATCCAGTCACTGTGCAGTGGCAGTCAAAAAAGCTAACAGAATGTTGGGAATTATTAAAAAAAAAAAAAAAAAGGGATAGATAATAAGATGCAGAATATCATATTGCCTCTATATAAATCCGTGGTACGCCCACATCTTGAATACTGCGTGCAGTTGTGGTCTTCCCATCTCAAAAAAGATGTATTGTAATTGGAAAAAGTTCAGAAAAAGGCAACAAAAATGATTAGGGGTATGGCATGGCTGCCCTGTGAGGAGCAATTAATAAGACTGGGACTTTTCAGCTTGGAAGAGAAATGACTAAGGGGGGATATGATAGAGATCTATAAAATCAGGACTGGTGTGGAGAAAATAAATAAGGAAGTGTTATTTACTCCTCATAACACACGAACAAGGGGTCACCAAATGAAATTAATAGGTGGCAGGTTTAAAACAAACAAAAGGAAGTATTTTTTCACACAGTGTAGTTAACCTGTGGAACTCCTTGCCAGAGAATGTTGTGCAGGCCAAGACTATAATAGGGTTCAAAAAAAGAACTAGATAAATTCATGGAGGATAAGTCCATCAATGGCTATTAGCCAGGTTGGGCAGGGATGGTGTCCCTAGCCTCTGTTTGCCAGTAGCTGGGAATGGGCAACAGGGGATTGATCACTTGATGATTATCTGTTCTGTTGATTCCCTCTGGTGCACCTGGCATTGGCCACTGTTGGAAGACAAGATATTGGGCTAGATCAGGGGTTCCCAAACTTGGCTTGTTCAGGAAAAGCCCCTGGCGGGCTGTAAGATTCTTTGCTTACCTGAGCATCCACAGGTACGGCCGTGCGCAGCTCCCAGTGGCTGCAGTTCACCGTTCCTGGCCAATGGGGGCTGCGGGAAGCGGTGGCCCGGCCTGCGCCACTTACCGCAGCTTCCATTGGCCATGAACGGCAAACCGCGGCCACTGTGAGCAGCTGTACCTGCGGACACTAAGGTAAACAAAGCATCTCATGGCCCGCCAGGGGCTTACCCTGAATAAGCCGCGAACCAAGTTTGAGAACCCCTGGGCTAGATGGACCTTTGGTCTGATCCAATATGGCCGCCCCTATGTTCTCAAACTGCAGGTTATTTCTTAAAAGGAAATTGTGTTGAATGCATGTTGTAAATTCCTGTCTCAGTGACATGCTGCTTAGCTCTTCTGATCTACATTTAGTCCTGGGCTCGTTGACAAAGGCAAGTGTGACCCAAAGCTGCTTCTAAAACTCTGCCTCTTGCCATGGCTTGTCTACATTGGAGGTATTTTATTCTGAAGTAGCTGCAACAGTACAAACCCACAATGTAGGCTTGTTATAGCATTGTAAAAATGGTTTGCATCATTGTGACTTGCATTACTGTACCTATGCTGGTGCAGAAGTCCCCAGGGTAAACAAACCCTCAATGTTCTTGTACAGACCAGAGAAGAGCTGTTGTGCCCCATACAGCACTTTGAGCTGGGTGCACACATAATTAACTTGTGCTCTCTTCCTGATGTGCAGGATATAGTGTTCAACACCTGTGCAGAACTAAAGGAAGAATTTACCTAAATCTTTGGATGACCAGAAAGATAATCTATATTTTCTGTTGGTCAGTGTGTTTATAGTAAATAAACTGAGGCATGAGACTAATACTCATTTTTAGCCTCATGTCGTGCGCCACCAAGTCATTTAATCCACCTAGTTATTTTAATTGCAGTTCAAAAGCCTACCCAGTGAACAATAACTTATGTTTCACTTGTCCAGACCAGGATTTTAGTTGTCATGAAAAGTTGGAGAATAGGATTTGTTTTACTGGGGCCAGATTATTATCTGCTACGAACTGAGTTCAGAGCTCCCTGCTGTTAAACAATTTATTTCACTAATTTTCTTTAAAAAATGCTTTTTGTTCCTATCTGACCAAATTTTCTGATGCGATAATTTATACTATAATTTCAAAAAATTTACCTGCAAACATGTAATTGTGCACATGCAGTGGGTAATTGCATGCTCTGGTACTGGTTTGCACATCTGCCCATTTCCACAGGTGCAAATTAGGTGGTAGTGTTTCAGAATTTAATCTTTAAGGTTTTTATATGGAGTGTGACTTTCATTCAGAGGAATATGTTTAATATTAAGAGTATCGTTTTATAAAGATAACAATTTTCTCAAAAGAAAGGATTCAGAGGTTTTGATGGTTATAAGTAGAATCTCCTATGGAGATGTGTAGGGCCACAACAAAAAGATTTTTTTTCTGCTACTTTAAGGAGTCGTGCATTGATACTGTCTCTCAGAAGTAAAAATCTGGAAAGAAGTACTCTTGCATTTAAATGATTCTACAAATATTCTTCCTTTTTACAATTATATATAGTATGGAAAGTCATTATTTAAAGGGACCCTTTCAATGAGGTAATTTTATTTCCAAGTTGAAAAGACGGGACAATGGGATTTTCTCCCATTCTTCCTCCTTCCTTTGGTGAATTTGGTTCTTTTTTCTTACCATAGTCCCTCCCATGAATCCCCCCTCTTTGTTTAGTGTATGTTTCACCTTATAGGCTCTGTTCCTTTTTTGGTTCTTTAACTGACTCCTGGACTTCACCAACTCTCTTATTCCTACTTCTAGCCATGTATTCTCTGTTCCTCTATCTTGGACTTACCTTCTTCCACTTTCTCTTTTTAAGTCCTCTTCTCTTCACCTTTCTCTTTCTCCTTCCAGAGCATCTCAGGCCTGGTCTAAAAAGGCTATGAAGACTGCTGGTGGCTGGTTGTCCCTTCCTCTTGCTTTCCTTTTCCTTTGCACAGGAGGTGCCCTAGGCTCGGTGCCCTAGGCTCAGCGCCCCTCCCCCTTTAGTACGCTTTTCATTACATAGCTAAACCAGACATGCATATGTGTGCAATGCTGCCTTCCTTAGCTAAGTACTGAGAGTTGAGCAAAAATCCTCACTGTGCATGCCCAGCATGCAGTATTGAAAGGCTCATAACTCACTCAAATCAAAACCACTTTTCACCAGAACACTTGAACTTCTCCACAATAAAGAGTATTTCTCAGCCAACTCCAGCGTTTAACTCCCTGCCATTTTGGCTGAAGTACTGTAAAAAAAAATAAAATAAAAGGTCAAGCATGTTTTTAATAATGGGAAATATAAATAAATCATCTTGTAAATTGTCTGGCCTATATTTGCTCAAATTTTCTCAGAAGAATTCACCAATAGGCAGAGATGAGGCCTGGAATTCAGTCCAAAGGATGATAGTTTTGGAAGGCTTGCAAAAGTGGGGAAAAAAAGGTGGTTTGAATGGAAACCATTATGCAATCTTAACTAGAAATGGACACTGCTGTTTTGCTATACTACAGTTATTAGCTCTTTGCTTGCAGGTTAATGCATTCTGTTCGAAAAACAGGTTTACTGTGTACTCTGCATAGGCAGATATCTTGAGATTACCAGGGGAAAAAAGATAAGAAATACAATATTCTATTCTTCTGGACATAATGAGGAAATATGACACTATATACAAGCTGAAAATGTAAACCATATTCTTTTTACATCACAAATATTATAAAATGGGAGTATTTAAGATAATAGAACACATTACCTATGTCCCCACACAGTAAGAGGGAGAAGAAAATATCTGCTTATGAGAATTAATGGGAGTGCTCTGTACTGCAATGTGGGAGAACTGGATTCACTTCCTAGTTCTTATCTCTCCTTTCCTAGGCAGGTATTTTATTGCTACCGGGGCAGTTTGATCAGCCTGTGCCAGGGTGAAACTGCCTCCCATCACTCAACCACCTTTGTAATTAGTTAAGGAGCGGCATTGCTTGGTCCGTCTCACTTCCTATTTGGCAGGAGGGAAGGTAAAAATATATGTATGGGTCGCAGAGGTGGGGTTCCTCTGGGCTCTGATAGAAAACAGTTACGTTAGGAGAACGTTATGGTTGTGAAACACACTCAATTTAATTTTCAGTCTTCCAAGATCTAGTTTTAAACAGTGTATAAAAATCCTAATTATGAACAGTAACTTGATATTGTTTCCTCTTGTGTGCTCAGAATAGTGAATTTCTATTTTAGATGTCTGGACTGAAGTGTGTTCTTCAGATATAGGTTCAGTGGTCGATTTACAGTCCCTGCGTTCAGGGGCACATGGTTTGCTCCCTCTCTACTCTCTTGAGGGCATCTGGTGCCCCAAAGGAAGCAGCAGGTCTATGCTAAGGGAAAGGGGGGCAGTAGGGAAGCTACACATAAAGGGGTTTAGCAGCAGGCATGTTACATGTACAGGTGCTCTGGATGACATTGAGAATGTCTCCCAGTGATCCCATTAGCAGTTCAGCTCCACCTTACCCCCAGCACCCCACTCTGCCTATAAGGTACAGTCAGGCCCTATGATAGCAGTGTGATGAATTTGTTTTTGAAAGCTTGTCTAGGCTCTAACCTGTGTCAGTTAGGAAGAAGCTAACAAAAAACAGAAAAAGAAGGAATACAGCTTGCATAATATAACTTGTATAGTCTTGTTTTCTTCATGACAGGAGTTTAGTAGTAACATTATTACTAACGTGACAGACATTTGCAGTATATCACGTCAGGTATAGCCTCATCTCTTTTGCAGAGCTAGTAAAGAAACTAAGGGCTTGTCTTCATTACCATGCTATATTGATGCAATTGCATTGATGCAGCTGTGCCGCTGTAGCGCATCTGGTGAAGATGCAGTATGCCGACAGGAGAGCACTTACTCCCCCTCAACAACATAGTGCAGTGTAGGCACCGCTTTAAATCAATGTAACTTGCATCACTCAGAGGTGGCTTTTTCACACCCCTGAGCAACGTAACTTGCATCGACTTAAGTGGTAGTGTAGACAAGCCCTAAGAGCTAAATTAAGCCCAGCAGTCTGGGGAAAAAAATCTCATCATGCTGCTTAAAGAAACGGTGTTCTGTCAGCAGCAAGTCATTCTTATAATAGAGTACAGTGGTTCTCAACTTTTTCCATACCATAATCCCATATTACAACAGAAAAAAAAGTTTCAGAACCCCCTCTCTCATTATCCTTGAAGACTAGTCTGGTGGTTGTGACTTCCTTAGACTTGATTGCAAGCTTCCAGGTTGAGAATCTGTAATATAACACATCCTAAAGTTGTCTCAATATCAAATGTTTGTTTTCTCTAGAACAATCTTTTTAGGCACCATAGCAATGTTTCCTTTCTTGGGATGGAGTCATTCTGAAGATTTTTCATCTCCATATGTATGATAAAAAGGGGCCTGAGAACATGTTTGTTCTTTAGGGCAATGCTTCAGTGTACCTCACCTGTGGGGATAATAGTGGAAGATGTAATATAAACAGAACTCCGGAGTTTCTTCCCACCGTGTCATCCAAGCTTACTCAGAGTAGGTTAGACAATATGGTGGTAAAAATGCTTGAGCTCTTTCTGCCTACACTACAGCCTCTACCAACACCAGTGGTGTTATGCTGCTGGGGAATTATGGCTCCCAATTTTTCTAGTGCAGATTCAGCCATAAGGAAGGGATGGTGCTTGCAGCATTTTTACTGAGGAGGCCAGTGATCTGCACTTTTGGGAGGGAAGCAGAGTGGATTGCTTTTGCAGAGTAGACACAGGCAGAATGGCTCAGGAGGGCACTCCAGCACAACTCTCAGAAGCAGCCATCACTGCTGCTTTGCAAAGGTACAGTATATTGCTTCCAGGACTGATAGTCTGGCTTTCCTCACTGTGGATCAAATGAACCTCTTAAATTTCCACATAGCTTTATATGGGCACAGTGGTCCCCACAGCAGTGCTTGGGCCATGACCAGGTCATGCAGTTTATCTCTGGGAGGCAGGGATGGCAATTGACTGAAATAGCCAAAAGGCAGGGTCACACATTTTTCCAAAAGGCTGAGATTTGACTATGACAATGACAGAGTCCTATCCCTAGAATTTTAGGGTTTCCTTGCCTCCCCTGCAGCATTAGCAGAACCCTCTTTGCGCTACAGTGCTGTCACTGTCTGGCTTCCATCTCCTGTTGCCTGCTCTTTCTCTCTCCATGTTCTATTAGGGCCTTGAAGGGGGAGTTACTGCAGCTTAGGGTAGCACTAACTTATAATGCAGACTACGTCATAAGGTCTGCTTTCCTGAAAGGGGAACATGCCATGTAGAGCAGCTGTTCTGATTACTCTCCCCCAGTCACACCTCTTGAGCCATGTGGCACCAAGCTCCAGCATAGGGACTATTAATGAAGCCAGGAAAGGGAGGATGCGAGTGCAGAGCTGCCTTTCCTTCAGACTGGTCATCCCCTTTCACACTTGAACTTCTGTGGTTTGGTTTCCAATTCACATCATGCAGCAAAGAGTAGCATACACCCATTGAAAAGAAGGCAACAGATGGCTGTTTAAATTAATAGGCCATTTGAAATCTCTAGATAGGTTTATGTTTAGTATTCTGTGTTACAACAGAAATGGGGTTGCTATGAATCTGGAGCACAACCATAAAATCTGCCAAGAATCTGGATGGAAACTAGAGATGCTAACATTTCCATCTTCCCTTTCACTCCTCTCTTTACTGTTTATTAAGTTTACTATAATAGGGAGTTTGACAAGAATTCCATGAATCAGTAAGTCATCTTCAGTGCAGTTGTCTCACATTAATGCCACCTACGGTGAATGGACCTCTCTGGAAGCAGTGAAGTGGCAGAAAGAAAACCTGGTTAAAATTGAAATATTGCAACTCCCTGATCCCATGCCCAGAGTTAAATTCTGGTTTCCTCTGTGTGGGATGGGTTGGGTGAGGTGAGGACAGGGCAGGGAATCTCTTGTTTTAGCACTCTGCCTGGGGGCCGACTACACTACAGATTCAGTGCTCTCTTGAGCATCGGATTGGGAAGGACCAGCTAACACAACCAGAAGGGTTTCTTGGCCTGAAGTTAGCTTGCTCAGTGGCTAAGGCCCCATCTCCTCCCTGGCTCCTGCTTGTGTCATCCCTGCCTCCCAGAGACAAACTACATGACCTAATCATGGCCCAAAGGTGGCACTGCTGTGGGGACCACTGTGCCCATGTAAAGTCATGTGGAAATTTAAGAGGTTCATTTGATCCACAGGTTCGGTTCTTGTGGATGAAGGGAAAGCAGTGGATGTATTGTTTCTTGACTTTAGCAAAGCTTTTGACACGGTCTCCCACAGCATTCTTTTCAGCAAGTTAAGGAAGTATGGGCTGGATGAATGCACTATAAGGTGGGTAGAAAGCTGGCTAGATTGTCGGGCTCAACGGGTAGTGATCAATGGCTCCATGTCTAGTTGGCAGCCGGTGTCAAGTGGAGTGCCCCAGGGGTCGGTCCTGGGGCCCGTTTTGTTCAATATCTTCATAAATGATCTGGAGGATGGTGTGGATTGCACTCTCAGCAAATTTGCGGATGATACTAAACTGGGAGGAGTGGTAGATACGCTGGAGGGGAGGGATAGGATACAGAAGGACCTAGACAAATTGGAAGATTGGGCCAAAAGAAATCTAATGAGGTTCAATAAGGATAAGTGCAGGGTCCTGCACTTAGGATGGAAGAATCCAATGCACCGCTACAGACTAGGGACCGAATGGCTCGGCAGCAGTTCTGGAAAAGGACCTAGGGGTGACAGTGGACGAGAAGCTGGATATGAGTCAGCAGTGTGCCCTTGTTGCCAAGAAGGCCAATGGCATTTTGGGATGTATAAGTAGGGGCATAGCGAGCAGATCGAGGGACGTGATCGTTCCCCTCTATTCGACACTGGTGAGGCCTCATCTGGAGTACTGTGTCCAGTTTTGGGCCCCACACTACAAGAAGGATGTGGATAAATTGGAAAGAGTACAGCGAAGGGCAACAAAAATGATTAGGGGTCTAGAGCACATGACTTACGAGGAGAGGCTGAGGGAGCTGGGATTGTTTAGTCTGCAGAGAGAGAATGAGGGGGGATTTGATAGCTGCTTTCAACTACCTGAAAGGGGGTTTCAAAGAGGATGGCTCTAGACTGTTCTCAATGGTAGCAGATGACAGAACGAGGAGTAATGGTCTCAAGTTGCAATGGGGGAGGTTTAGATTGGATATTAGGAAAAACTTTTTCACTAAGAGGGTGGTGAAACACTGGAATGCGTTACCTAGGGAGGTGGTAGAATCTCCTTCCTTAGAGGTTTTTAAGGTCAGGCTTGACAAAGCCCTGGCTAGGATGATTTAACTGGGACTTGGTCCTGCTTTGAGCAGGGGGTTGGACTAGATGACCTTCTGGGGTCCCTTCCAACCCTGATAGTCTATGATTCTATGATTCTATGAAATCTAGACTATCAATCTTTGATCTGATTGTGAGATGGAACACAGTTCATTGGTAAGCTGGGACTTGTGTCTCCACATTCACATAGAAATATGGAAGGTTACAATTGTGAGAGCCCTAAGAATGCTTTATCTTTGAAGTTATGTGTTTAATCATATTTTCAAAATAGGAGTGAGTTGTTAGATATCCAACGTTAGCTATTTTGAGGAGGCCAGTGTGTCTATCTACTAACACTAGAGACTTGTGATGGAAATTATAAGGGTTCAGCACTGCTCTTACTTCAAGGAGTAAATTAATCCCTCTATAGCATAATATTAAAAATTACAGTAGTTGTCTTTTGACAGTTTTACAGCTTCCTCCACAAAATCTGGTTTTGACTACTGGCCAGATATTATAGGTTAGATTGGCCTATTCCAGCATGTGAGTTCTTAAATTGAAGGCTAGATGGTGCCATTTATGCACTCCACTGGCCCTGGGGAACTTGTGGAAGGATTGTGTCTCATGGCATTTTGTTTTAAATCTGACTAATCAAAAGTTAGAGAGAGAAGGTAGGTGAGTTAATATCTTTTATTGGGCCAATTTCTGTTGGTGAGAGAAACAAGTTTTCAAGCTACGCAGAGTTCTTCTTCAGGTCTGGGAAAGGTACTAAGAGTGTCACAGCTAAATACAAGATCAAATAGTTTAGCATAAGTAGTTAGCACATATTTGATGAAACCTATATGGTTTTCTTAAAACAACTACAACCCATACTTGATGATGACCCCATCCTGAATAAAATCTTCCTGCACTCCGCTTCTGACCTTCAAACCACCTCCCAACCTCTCTAAGCTCATCATCAGAAGCAAGCTCCCCGCAGACAAAGACACACTAACTCAAAGTGGCACCAGACCCCACCAGAATAACAGATGCAAAACCTGCAGACATATCTCCACTGTTACAGTGATCAACACCCGCCACAACACACTTTTCAAGATCCATGTGTCCTACACATGCCTATCACAACAGATGGTGTATCTCATCCAGTACACTAAATGCCCCAATAACAACTTCATTCGTAGATGAACTCACCCAGGAAAATGATAAAAGACAACACACACCATATCACCTGTGGGTGAACACTTTAAATGCATCCGATGAAGTGAGCTGTAGCTCACGAAAGCTTATGCTCTAATAAATTTATTAGTCCCTAAGGTGCCACAAGTACTCCTTTTCTTTTTACTTTTCACAAAGCGATCTCTATATCTGATCTATCAGGCTTCATTCTGAAGGAAACCTCCACAACATTTGGAAAAGAGGAGCTTGGGAGTTTAAATTCATAACCGGGCTAGACACTAAAAATCATGGTCTTAATAAAGACACTGGATTTATGGCTAATTACAACAGTCTGTAACCCACTAACCCTCCTTTTTTTCCTATGACTACAGGAGCATTAATGGGCCACCACACTGTGAATGATCCCTTATCTCTCTCTAATATCCTGGGACCCTCACTACAACAACACTGAATAATCAAAAGTTGAACACATTTGCTAATCTGAGCCTAGTCCCTGGTGAAACAGTGTGCTCACATCTTTATTGTTATCTTTTGGCCTGTAGCTGGTAATGTTTATTCATGGGGAGGTCTAGTACTGGAAGAACCTGTTTCAGGTGAAAATGAAGGTGCTCAAGCAGAGCTGTGTGGGCAGGTTTGTAGAGCAGTGGTTCTCAAAGCCGGTCCGCCGCTTGTTCAGGGAAAGCCCCTGGCGGGCCAGGCCAGGCTGGTTTGTTTACCTGCCCCGTCCGCAGGTTTGGCTGATCACGGCTCCCACTGGCCGCGGTTCGCTGCTCCCGGCCAATGCGGGCTGTGGGAACCTGCAAACAAACCGGTCCGGCCCACCAGGCTTTCCCTGAACAAGCGGCGGACCGGCTTTGAGAGCCCCTGTTGTAGAGGACCTCTTCATGTGCTTGTTTAGCTTTGGTCAATTCAAACAGTTGGTCTTTTAAAATGGAAATGTTTCTTCACAAAACTCTTCAATACTTTCTGTAAAAATATATTTGTGCTGGACTTAATTTTTTTTTTTTTTTTTTAAACTGTGCCAGCCAGGGGAAAACAAAGGCTGGAATGGCCAAAATGTTGGGTTTCCTGAGCCAACGAGTAACAGTGAGTATTACTTCTTATTTCATTCATATTTAGCTTTTAGGTACCTTCCCATTAGGTATTTGATTATTTCAAACAACTAAATAATCTAGTCATTATGGACATTTTAGTCAGTCTTTTTTTTCAGAAATTGTCTGAAACGTTTTCTGTGATGTCTGCCTTACGAGTATAAACGTGGTAGTGTGCTCTACTATAGCAAGAGCAAAATGGCATATTCTTTGTTTCAAAACTGAGTGGATTTTCATGCTCATTTTGAAATGCATTCATTATAGAGCCAGTTAGGCATTGTCTTCATTAGAGAAAAAGGTGTTTTCTGAACTCAAGTTAGCTCATGCATGGTAATTAACACGAGGTAGAACCCTAGTAAAGACAAAGTAGTTGTAATTTTCACAGTAGCAGATTGAGATAAACTCTAGGTTGCCTCCAGGGTTTACCTGTGTAGCCTGCTGGCCTGTTTCCCCAGCCCAGGAAAGACACTCTGCCATGCCCAAGTCTCTCTCAGGACACAGTTTTATCGTGCAACATAAAACTTAGGCAAAACACAAAACAAAAAGCACTTTCTTTGCCCACAATCAGCCACAACACCCAGAGGCTTTTCCCTTTGCCTCTCTCAGTGCTGAATGGAGGACTCGCCCTTCTCTTCAATACTACTGCTTCAGGGTCTACTACAGGAGCCCATCTCCCACCTGCAGCTCCCCCTCAACTGAGATACTTGCTGGCTTTTATAATCACTTGCTTCCAGCCCAGCTGGGTCTGGTCATTGAACAGGGCTGACTGCCCCCAGGTTCCTGGCTGTTAAAGGGGTAGACCACCCTGTTAGCACCTTGATGTGATAACGTATGTGAAAACTGCAGACTGCCTTGTCTTCACTATGATTTTACCCCAGGTTAGGCTATGTCTATGTTACAGACCTTACAGTGGCACAGCTGTACCGCTGCAAGGTCTCCTGTGTTGCTGCTCTATGTTGGTGGGAGAGAGCTCTCCCACTTGCATAATTAAACCTAGGGTTTGTGTCCACAGTGGATCATGGGAAGTGGAGCACAAATTGGTTACAGCTGCTGCTGGGTGGCAGCTGGAGATGTCTGTTGCCTGGTAGCTGTACAGACCTGGGTTCTAGACCCATGGGGCCTTGCATTCTGCCGAGATACTGCGGAGATGAGCACACTAGAAGTGCATGGACACATAGAGAGAAAGACAGAGTCTTGTTTAAGTTATGGAGGGCAATAAAGAGATGTTTCGAGCCTGGCTGCATAGGAGAACTTGAATAATTGTATTTGTATTTGTATTTGTTCTACAAGAGCCTCTGCATTCCCACTTGTGGGGATCTGGTGCCCCTGGTGTTGAACAGTGGAACTACCCCAAAATCCAGTGTTCATTGGGGTGGTGCACAAGAGCTCTCCCACAACGGTGACATTATTGTTCTAGGTTTCAGAGTAGCAGCCGTGTTAGTCTGTATTCGCAAAAAGAAAAGGAGTACTTGTGGCACCTTAGAGACTAACAAATTTATTAGAGCATAAGCTTTTGTGAGTTACAGCTCAAATGCATCCGATGAAGTGAGCTATAACTCACGAAAGCTTATGCTCTAATAAATTGGTTAGTCTCTAAGGTGCCACAAGTACTCCTTTGATTATTGTTCTAGCCTACATAAGGAAGTACATCCCCCAAGCACCTTCCACCATCACAGAGAGTGAACAGAACTCACCTTCATGATCTGCAGACTAGACATCCCTTTGACTCTACTTCAGAGTTCACTGTAAACCATTAATTTAGAGTATTATAGCTAATGAAAATAGCCCTTTCCCTGTTCCGGAAAGCCTCTGTCCCTCACTGGTGCAATATTGAATACCTGAGTTCCATTCAGAGGTATGCTTCTTGCCCAGCGATTATATCAGGGACCAATATTCATAGCTGGTATTTTCTGCACTCTGTCTACTCTCACTTGGATGAATGGCTTCTAATAACCACTGTCAGCAGACTTTGTCCTCAGTGATCCAATAGATGTACAGCCACTTACAATTACTGAGATTTTTAATCAACTGGGAAAAATTCATACATCAACCTACACAAAGGATTATCACAGCGGTTCTGGACTCCACTCAGGACATAGCCTTTCTCCCAGAGGAGAGATTTTACAAGATATGAGACTTCTCGGCAACTGTCAGGGAACAGCTGTTACAGACCAAACAATTTTTCCTAAAACTGTTAGGCCTTATCAACCTATATCACATCATTTGAGAGGCACACACCAAAATGTACTCAGCCTTCTAAGGAGACTGACTCCTTGAGTGCGCCCACAGCTTTGCTGGTTGGAGAACAGAGACAATGTCCTCTGGGGTACCCTTTTGTCCTGCCATCCCTACAGTCACTATTACCACTATTGCTTCCAATCAGGGCTAGTGTGTGCATTGCCAAGACATCCAAATGCCTTGCCTTCTGAACACTTGTGCGGTCCGGATTCCATGTCTTCTGATGTGCTGCTGTTGCTGGACTGGAGCTCAGGTAGTGTGGCGAGCAGCAAATCTCTTGCTTGTCCTTGCAGCATCATGTAGTATAGATGCTTACACTCAATTCCATGTCCGTGTACTATATCAACAAGCAGAGAGGAATGCATTCCTACCCTTTATCTGTGGAGACAAGAAAACTTTGGCTGTGAATGTTTAGCCTGGTCTATAGTTTTGGGTTTCTTTAAAGAATTACTTATCCCAAGGTGAGGGTTTATACCTACTTTAATCTATGACAGTTCAGCCCCCTAAATCAACTACATTAGAGAGCTTAGCAATAGAAGGGGGACCCCATGGTGCACAACAGGGACTACATAGTGCTCTTTCTACAATAATTACTTTTATAGCCAATCAAACAATGCACACACTGCAGTCAGTAAAGGAGAGAGAATACAGAATGCATAATATTTGCATTACTCACACCACGCCTTGTGGAAAAACCTGAAGTTTTAGTCCTCATAATCATCCTCACCACCAGCGGTCATCATCTTGGCATCTCCCCTTCATTAATGCACTGGTATCCAGATCTTCTGCAGCTGGACAGAAAACCATTATATCTGCTGTCTCTATCTCCAGACCTCCTGTCTCAACAGCCAGAAAGGATTCTGCATCGCAACCAAGAGTGCATTCCACTGTGCAGCATAGAGGATAACCTGCTGACTAATGTTTCTGCTTTCAGAGGGTTCAAGCCTTTTTCTTGCCATCCAGGAAGGACTCCATCCTGAAATGCTATAAACCAACATGGAAATGGTTTACTATATGGTATACTATACTTCACTAGTAAAGGACTTCCCCCATCTTGAGCAGGGGCCCTGCAGTCTCAGAGTAATTTTTTTAAGTTTCAAGGCTTAGCTATAGCCTCTCTAAAATCCATATGGCAGAAGTAACTGCTCATCAGATTTATGTTAAAGACAAACCCATCTTCTGACACTACGGTCTCCAGTTTCTATAATGGTGTGTCTATGCTGCAGTTGGGAGTGAGCCTCCCAGCTGGAGTAGACCACCTTACACTAGCTCCACCTGAGCTAGCATACGCAAAAAAGTGGTGTGGCTGTTGTGGCTTGGACAGCAATTTGGCTCTCAAGCCCACCTAATCCCCTGAGTCTGAGCTTGGGTGCCTAGAGGCAAAGCATCCACACTAAGAAAAGGAGTACTTGTGGCACCTTAGAGACTTAACAAATTTATTGAGCATAAGCTTTCGTGAGCTACAGCTCACTTCATCGGATGCATTTGGATGCATCCACACTGCTATTTTTAGCACACTAGCTTGAGTGAAGCTAGCCTGTCTGGGAGTTTTATTCCCAGCTGCAGTGTAAACATTCCCTAAGAGCATGGTAAATGTGTTTTCCCCCCTTAGGATGCTCCCTACTTTGTGGGATGTCATTCTTGTCCTAGTGAAGCTGATGGGGGGGCCCTCCTTTATGAGCTGCTTGCTCAAGCCTCTCAACCATCTAGCAATCAAAACATCCTTCTTGAGAGCAACTGCATCTGCTACTAGGGTGAATGAACATAGTGCTTTGATAGCCACTCCATCTTATACTATCATTCATAAGGACCATAGGCCACCATGAGGGCCCATCCCAGCTTCGTGCCTACGATGGTCTTAGTTTTCCACCTATCTCAATATATTCCCTCCCCATGCTCTTCCTTAGAGCACCATTCCTACCAAGAGAAACCGATCTCTATACACTTGATGCAAGGAACTTTGTTTTTACCTGGAAAAGACCAAGCCATTTCGAACATCTGACAGGTTATTTGTGCCATCTGGGGAGAGATCTCAGGGAGAACCCATTACCAACCCGACACTGTCGTGTTGCACAGAGGCGAATTTTAAAAAACAGTCTTCTTTGAGCTTTGAGGGCCTTTGTCTATTCCTATTACACATCTTCCCCTTTACCTTGGATTTCTGTATAAAATCAGGACTTTGCAGTTAGGGAGAAGGAGCTGAGGTAGTTTGAGAAGTGTACTCCCTTTATGTAGAGTAAGTGATGTCACTCCCCCCCAACAGACTCGGCTTTTTAAGGTAGTGGCATGTGCCTTTGGCAGTTCCACAGCTCAATGCCATCTCTCTACAAGTGTGAATGTACAGAGGCAATTCTTGAAGAACTAGTATATGATCTCTTCTTTGCAATGTCAGCTCTGTATTTTTTTTTTTTAAATATGTGGTGGTGGTAAAATAGTTTAAATATAGGATGGGTTAAAGAGAGAAATTCACAAATCCTCATTTTAAGGGAGTGAGGATAGAGAGAACACCAGTATATTGGGCAGAATGGCCCACCCAATTGAATTTATGTAATGAAGTTAAAGCATCACACAACATCAAAACATTGCAGGAAAATGGAACTCTACATCACTGTGGTGTGACATGGATAGCATATGGTGGGGCCCCTAACCTGTCTGGGAACTGTAATAGTCTAAAGATGGCCCTGAGGGGTTTGTGTACCTCCTTGCTACCCTCATTCAGCTTCATAGCAATTCTCTAATAGGAGAGCAGCTACTCTTCCAGCTAAGCGTGGGCCTTAGTTAGCGAAAATGCCAAGCCTTTGGTGGATTATGTTTTAGCTTCCTTTTGCACGCAGGTGTTCCTTCTCTTTCTTTGTCTGCTTCATGTGCAGTGTTTTTCGTCTGAAACCATATAGACTAAAACTAGGATAGTAAAGTGAAGTTCTGTTTTGTTAAAGAAACAATAGTAAATTGTTTACAAGACAGCAATAGATTCTATTGCTTTCCAACTGTATATCTTGTGTGGGTTGTCACTGGAAAACACCCTCTGCTCTGTTTCCTATAACATACCCACTTATTGCACCTTCTGCATCCCCCCAGGACTAGTCCCCAGAAGACCAGTTACCCCTTTCCCCTCTTGCCAGCTATTAAATACTCCAAAAACCATCCTTGTGACAAACTTCTCAACCCTACTTCCTCCTAACTAATAGCACTGTCAGGCATTCTTTATATATCATAAAGAAGCAAAAAAAAAAAGGTATAAACCATTTTTCCCTAGGAAAGGTGTTCCACTTTTTCACAGAGGTTAAACAAAAGTCTCTTTTCCAGTTTATGGGTGTTGTCCAAATGAAAATTGAAGAAACACAGCTACCTCATGGAAAACATTATGTTTATAAACAGTTCCACCTATGTGTAAAATATTTACTGTTATTTTTCTTCCTTAATCTTTTATTATTAAGGACTCTTGCATGAAATCAGGATCTTTGTTCCTTAGAAGTACATCTGCTCCTGCTGTTTATTCACCATCTGAAATCATAATCATCTGTTTGTGACAAAGTAATCATCTTCTCAGTAACTAATTGTGATGTCACAAACAGATGATTATGATTTCAGGTGGTGAACAAACAGCAGGAGCAGATGAACTCCAAAGGAACAAAGATATTTGATCTAATGCAATTCTTCTGAGTAAAAAATAAGCCAAGAGAAAAACAGGGAGTCAGGGTAGTGTCTTAAATCCAAGGTTGAAAAGAACATTACTATTTCTGTCTATATTGTACAGAATAGCATTGGGAACTTTGGCAATTGCCTTCACATTATTAAGTATCTTGTGTGTTTTTGCTTACACCTAATCAATAATATCACATAGAAATAATCCCTATTGATAGAAAAAGGCATAGTTAAATTATAGGGAAAATATTTGTTCTTTTACTTCATCTTGACTTTTTTCTTGTAAAAGCACAATAAATTAAGACTGATTTGCATGAAATTTTGTGTGCTTATAAATCTTGGCCTCAAAGAGGAAACACATATACTGTATAGCAGTATTTTCATTAAGTCTTTCTTGTAATTCCCCATGTTTCTTTTGCATCCAGGGAATGTTAATGGAGCTCTTCTGTGGCTAATTGAATACCTGTATATTTCCATGAATGATGATGATCAAAGTCCATTCACAGTTTATTGGATAAAGTGTCTATTTTATATTTCAGATTTGTTAAATTCAGATCTGGTAGCATTATATTTTTATTTTCACTATTCTGCATCATTTTCTGTGTGCCTCAAGTGCATAATTTACACTGGATTCTATTTTTGTAGTAATTAATTATTGATTTTTCTTGGATTTTTAGTTAAGTAAAGTAGAGATTTTTAAATCAATTTGCTCTACCAGGTGATGGATTGATAATTTAATAACTCCTCTAATTATACATTTACCTCAGATTCTACACTACCATTCCATGGTCATGCTGGGTAAAAGACACAATAAGAGGAGTTGATAACACTGCAGAAAGCATTTGAGGTGGCACAGCTCAAAGAACAATGACTCTCCAATTGCTTTTGTAGCATTGGCGGAGCATTATAACATTAATGCACACTCCAAGGTGTCAGTCCCACCAGCTGAGCCTGTAGACAGGAACTGGAGTCTCTTGCAGTCGTTTGGTATGCCATCAAGTGCTCAGGTGACAATTCAGTGGGTACAGAAGTTACACTAATTTTGAGACAAGAGGCTCCCTTGATAGCCTATGGAAGAGCGCTAGGATACTATCTTCCCTTGCTCACTGAAGTTCCCCGGAAAATCAGATTGGGAAGCAGGAGATATTCATGTAATTAGTTCCGATATGGTCTCATTCAGGGATTGGATTTTGGGCATCTGGCATCAGGGTTGGTGATGTTAGTTACTTATGAGATTTGTGTTGGAGAGATCTAATTGCATTTAGCAGTCTGGGTAAAATAATCATTCAGCCTGAACAGTAAGTGCTAACAATTTCAAACAGGAGATGGAAGAACATTTAAGAAAAACTGATGTTATTCAGCAAATGGGACCCAAGAGAGTTATGGAGAAAGTAGGAAGACCATATCACTTTTTCTTCAGTAGTTGAGGGTAATTCTTGCAGAATGGGAGTTTGTTAAAGGTCATTAGACTTCATACCCTTGGAAAATACATTTGCACACGATTGGTGTATGTAAAGGATTAGTTCAGATGTAAGAAAGCATTTCCAATAGAGAGATCCATATGCATTTGGGGTTAATAGTGACCCCAAGTAACCTTCTAATTGTGTTGCTCTCAACATGGCCCTCTTAGTCCTCTTCACATCTGGAGAAGCTGGATCATTTGAGCTGAGGCAGTATTGCTATCATAACCAAAGCTTTGAGTTCTCCATTCTCTCCTCCAAGCTCTTTCCTTACTTCAAACATCTCACCCCCCAAAATTTCCTCTCCTACACTGATTTCTCCTCTGATATTTCATCCTCACTCATAACTTCACTGAGCTTTCTTCTTAACTTCAACTACCTCTCCATCCTCATCTGCTAGACTTACTCATTCATTCTTCTCACATATGTAGGTCATGTCCTTCATTTCATGCCCATCACCGCAACTCCCACTCTCCTCTTTTTTACTCTGTTAATGAATGATCTTGCCTACGCAGGCCACTCTCTTTGGTTACACTGAAGCACTGACTCATTGCTTCACCCCTCAAAAATCACTGTCTCATTGCTCTTTCAAGCATCTGAACTGTCAGCTCTCCATCCTGATTTGCTCTCGCTCCCTAATTTGTTGACCCATCTACTTTGGTTGATAACAGCTCTTTTCTGTCCTCTACTTTACATTATCTCCCTTCAAAACTCATATATGCTAGCCGTGATCATTTAAGTTCTATTGGTACACTGAATTACTATACAGACCTTCAAATGCCGAAGTCATTGCCTCAAAAAATGCTATATGTCCTGAACCCATGTCCACTAGAGTGTTTAATCAGATATTCTGTAGAAATTCCCTTATTCTGCTTGTTCTTTATATTAAAAATATCAAGACTTGTTTTTCATGAGTTTGCATTCCCCAAATGGAGAGAGGAATGTGTTGAAACTTTCACAAAGAGCTTTTCTCTCAAGTGTGTGTCAAGAGTTAAATAAAAAAAAAACAAATACAACAAAAACAGAATTTAAAAAGTCTCACTAAAAATTACCCCCTTTTTCCACTACTCAGGTTTCAGCCTCATCTCTTGTGGTGTCATAATTCTGTTAGTTCTCCAGTTGTGCAGAGCATCTTCCAGCAAAATTAGGGAACTCCAAATCTGATGTTAAAAAAAAAAAACAAAAAAAAAAACCACCCAACAACAAACCAAATTTTTTTTCTTCTTGTCTTCTTATTCAATTGTAAAGAAGCAAATAATATATGTATCTTTTAACATGGTTGTTGTGAGGTTAAACAAGCTGGTTTTTGAATCGGGGTGCTACGAAACATTACTTTGTTTAACTTCACTGTGGCAAGGCGACGATTCACCGGTGTGGCGCCTCCTGCTGGTCCTCTTGGGAATTAGCTCTTTTCCAGGTTATGGAGCACCCTCTGCAGGCCGGTGTCTTGCCTGCCACTGGCCCCATGTCCCTCCTGGACCCCAGTGCCCTTTACCCTGGGGTTCTGCCCCCAGCAGTACCCCCACATTCTGGGTTTCCCCTCCAGGGGGAACCCCAACCATCTATACCCACCTTGCCTCAGTGGCTACTGTCAGTCATCATCTAGCCCCCTTTCACTAAGGCAGACTGCAGTTTATAATGGCCACTCATCATTGGCAAGGGGTTAGGACCTGCTGCCTTTGTCTATCCCTGGGTTGCCCCTCTGCAGCCCAAGTACCTTTTTGTAGGCCTTCAACAAGGCCTGCAGCCTGGGGGTTTACCAGGGTGGTGGTGCTGCCCTTGCCCTTGCCCTTGCCCTTGCCCTCCTCTGCTCTGCTCTGCTCTGCTCTGCTCTCCTCTGCTCTGCTCTGCTCTGCTTCAGGTACCTTGCTCTCAGGCAGCTAGCCCTTCCCACTCCAGGGCTGGAGAGAGACACTTCCAGCTCCTGGCCCACAACCCTCTTATAAGGGCCAGCTGGGCCCTGGTTGAGCTGGCCACAGCTGTGATCAGCTGCTCAGGTGCTTTCAGTCCTTTTCCCAGCCACAGCCCTCTCCAGGGCTGCTTTTACTATTGCCTCCCCAGGCAGCCCTCTCCCAGGGCTGTTTTAACCCCTTCAGGGCCAGAGCGGGGTGACCATCCCGCTACACTCACATAACTAAGATCTTTTAATGGATGGCACTATGTAACTACAAAATATTATTTTTGGTGCCTGTATTACAGTGAATGGTTGCCTGTAAATACCTCAGACAGATGCATTAGGTAAATAATGTTGGTGTCTAGGCCAGTATTTCTGCTTCTGAAGTCTAAGCTGATATGTAGACTATTGCTGAGTACATAATGGCTATAGTGTTTACCTATTCTATTGTTTTACTAATGTTTTCTAAAGTAATGACACTTAAAAGCTATTTCCTATATAGAAATTGTCAGGCTTTTACCATTTATTTTTATGGTAATACTTAAACTACTCATTTTTGTTACTAAAATAGCCACCCTTATTTTTAGAATTTCTCCAAGGCTTTTTGGTGAAATTGGATTTATGAGGGTCAGATGCTAAGAGATGTTGAACAGCTGCAGCTCCTGTGGAAATCCATGTGGATCTGCAGGTGCTCAACACCTTACAGAATCTGGTCTACTGTGAATTGCTTCGAGGTGAAGTAACTTAGTGCCAGATTCTGATAGCCCTCACTCGTGTTGCAAAGTACCTTACTTTGCAGTTAGTCCTGTTGATTTTAGTGAGACTAATCAAGAAGTAAGATATTCCTCAGCATGAGTAAGTGTGGCAGAATCTGGGTCTTAAAAATAAACTATTTGGTGGTTATTGCTGGCTGATTCTATTGAGTTCCCAAGTAGATTCATAGATACTAAGGTCAGAAGGGACCATTCTGATCATCTAGTCCGACCTCCGGCACAACACAGGCCACAGAATCTCACCCACCCACTCCTATGAAAAACCTCACCTATGTCTGTGCTATTGAAGTCCTCAAATCGTGGTTTAAAGACTTCAAGGAGCAAAGAATCCTCCCTCAAGTGACCCGTGCCCCATGCTACAGAGGAAGGCGAAAAACCTCCAGGGCCTCTTCCAATCTGCCTTGGAGGAAAATTCCTTCCCGACCCCAAATATGGCGATCAGCTAAACCCTGAGCATATGGGCAAGATTCACCAGCCAGATACTACAGAAAATTCTTTCCTAGGTAACTCAGATCCTATCCATCTAATATCCCATCTCAGGGGATTAGGCCTATTTACCCTGAATATTTAAAGATCAATTAATTACCAAAATCACATTATCCCATCATACCATCTCCTCCATAAACTTATCAAGTAGAATCTTACAGCCAGATAGATCTTTTGCGCCCCCACTGCTTCCCTTGGAAGGCTATTCCAAAACTTCACTCCTCTGATGGTTAGAAACCTTCGTCTAATTTCAAGTCTAAACTTCCTGGAGGCCAGTTTATACCCATTTGTTCTTGTGTCCACATTGGTGCTGAGCTTAAATAATTCCTCTCCCTCTCCTGTATTTATCCCTCTGATATATTTATAGAGAGCAATCGTATCTCCCCTCAACCTTCTTTTAGTTAGGCTAAACAAGCCAAGCTCCTTAAGTCTCCTTTCATAAGACAAGTTTTCCATTCCTCGGATCATCCTAGTAGCCCTTCTCTGTACCTGCTCCAATTTGAATTCATCCTTTTTAAACACGGGAGACCAGAACTGCACACAGTATTCCAGGTGAGGTCTCACCAGTGCCTTGTATAATGATACTAAAACCTCCTTATCCCTATTGGAAATACCTCTCCTGATGCATCCCAAAACGGCATTAGCTTTTTTCATGGCTGTATCACATTGGCAGCTCATAGTCATCCTATGATCAACCAATATTTCAAGGTCCTTCTCCTCTTCCGTTACTTCTAATTGATGCGTCCCCAGCTTATAACTAAAATTCTTGTTATTAATCCCTAAATGCATGACCTTACACTTCTCACTATTAAATTTCATCCTATTACTATTACTCCAGTTTACAAGGTCATCCAGATCCTCCTGTATAATATCCCGATCCTTCACTGAATTGGCAATACCTCCCAGGTTTGTATCATCTGCAAACTTTATGAGCACACTCCCACTTTTTGTGCCGAGGTCAGTAATAAAAAGATTGGTCCCAAAACTGATCCCTGAGGAACTCCACTGGTAACCTCCCTCCAGCCTGACAGTTTGCCTTTCAGTAGGACCCGTTGTAGTCTCTTCTTTAATCAATTCCTTATCCACCTTTTGATGTTCATATTGATCCCCATCTTTTCCAATTTAACTAATTCCCCATGTGGCACAATATCAAACGCCTTACTGAAATCTAGGTAAATTAGATCCATTGTGTTTCCTTTATCTAAAAGATCTGTTACTTTCTCAAAGAAGGAGATCAGGTTGGTTTGCCACGGTCTACCTTTTGTAAAACCATGTTGTATTTTGTCCCATTTACCATTGACTTCAATGTCCTTAACTAATTTCTCCTTCAAAATTTTTTCCAGGACCTTGCATACTACAGATGTCAAACTCACTGGCCTCTAGTTACCCAGATCATTTTTTTTCCTTTCTTAAAAACAGGAACTATATTAGCAATTCTCCAATCATTCAGTACAACTCCTGAGTTTACAGATTCATTAAAAATTATTGCTAATGGGCTTGCAATTTCAGGTGCCAATTCCTTTAATATTCTTGGATGAAGATTATCTGGGCCCTCCGATTTAGTCCCATTAAGCTGTTTGAGTTTTGCTTCTACCTCCATATCCTCATTCCCATTTGTCATGCTACCATTATCCCTAAGATCCTCTTTAGCCTTATTAAAGACTGAGGCAAAGTATTTGTTTAGATATTGGGCCATGCCTAGATTATCTTTAATGTATACCTTCAAATCAGCGGAACTGCGATGGGTACCCGCATGGCCCCACAGTATGCCAACATTTTTATGGCTGACTTAGAACAACGCTTCCTCAGCTCTCGTCCCCTAATGCCCCTACTCTACTTGCGCTACATTGATGACATCTTCATCATCTGGACCCATGGAAAAGAAGCCCTTGAGGAATTCCACCATGATTTCAACAACTTCCATCCCACCATCAACCTGAGCCTGGACCAGTCCACACAAGAGATCCACTTCCTGGACACTACGGTGCTAATACGCGATGGTCACATAAACACCATGCTATATTGGAAACCTACTGACCGCTATTCCTACCTACATGCCTCTAGCTTTCATCCAGATCATACCACTCGATCCATTGTCTACAGCCAAGCTCTACGATATAACTACATTTGCTCCAACCCCTCAGACAGAGACAAACACCTACAAGATCTCTATCATGCATTCTTACAACTACAGTACCCACCTGCTGAAGTGAAGAAACAGACTGACAGAGCCAGAAGAGTACCCAGAAGTCACCTACTACAGGACAGGCCCAACAAAGAAAACAACAGAACGCCACTAGCCATCACCTTCAGCCCCCAACTAAAACCTCTCCAACGCATCATCAAGGATCTACAACCTATCCTGAAGGACGACCCATCATTCTCACAGATCGTGGGAGATAGGCCAGTCCTTGCTTACAGACAGCCCCCCAACCTGAAGCAAATACTGACCAGCAACCACACAACAGAACCACTAACCCAGGAACCTATCCTTGCAACAAAGCCCGTTGCCAACTGTGTCCACGTATCTATTCAGGGGACACCATCATAGGGCCTAATCACATCAGCCACACTATCAGAGGCTCGTTCACCTGCGCATCTACCAATGTGATATATGCCATCATGTGCCAGCAATGCCCCTCTGCCATGTACATTGGTCAAACTGGACAGTCTCTACGTAAAAGAATAAATGGACACAAATCAGACGTCAAGAATTATAACGTTCAAAAACCAATTGGAGAACACTTCAATCTCTCCGGTCACTCGATTACAGACCTGAGGGTGGCTGTCCTTCAACAAAAAGCTTCAAAAAAAGACTCCAACGAGAGACTGCTGAATTGGAATTAATTTGCAAACTGCATACAATTAACTTAGGCTTGAATAGAGACTGGGAATGGATGAGTCATTACACAAAGTAAAACTATTTCCCCATGTTATTTCTCCCCCCCACCCCACCCCCCACTGTTCCTCAGATGTTCTTGTTAACTGCTGGAACTAGCCTACCTTGCTTGTCACCATGAAAGGTTTTCCTCCTCCCCCCCCCCCGCTGCTGGTGATGGCTCATCTTAAGTGATCACTCTCCTTACAGTGTGTATGATAAAAACCCATTGTTTCATGTTATCTGTGTGTGTATATAAATCTCCCCACTGTATTTTCCACCAGATGCATCCGATGAAGTGAGCTGTAGCTCACGAAAGCTTATGCTCAAATAAATTTATTAGTCTCTACGGTGCCACAAGTACTCCTTTTCTTTTTCCATCCTCAGTGTTTAGCGGCCCCACTTTCTTAGTTTTCTTCTTATTTATGTGGCTATAGAACCTTTTACTATTGGTTTTAATTCCCTTTGCAAGGTCCAATTCTACTCGACTTTTAGCCTGTCTCACTTTATCCCTACATGTACTGACGTCAATAAGGTAGCTTTCCTTGCTGATCCCTCCCATCTCCCACTCCCTGTACGCTTTCTGCTTCTTCTTAATCACCTCTCTAAGATGCTTGCTCATCCAGCTTGGTCTACAACTCCTGCCTATGAATTTTTTCCCCTTTCTTGGGATACAGGCTTCCTATAGCTTCTGCAGTTTTGCTTTAAAGTAATCCCAGGCCTCCTCTACCTTTAGATCCATAAATTCTTCAGTCCAATTCACTTCCCTAACTGATTTCCTTAATTTTTGAAAGTCAGCCCTTTTGAAATCAAAAACTCTAGTTGCAGATTTATTTTTGTTAATCCTTCCGTTCAGTTTGAAATGAATTAGCTCATGATCACTTGAACCAAGATTATCCACTACAACCATTTCTTCTATGAAGTCCTCGCTACTCACTAAAATTAAATCTAAAATGGCATCCCCTCTAGTTGGTTCAGCAACTGCTTGATGAAGGAATCCATCAGCTATCGCATCTAGGAAAATCTGAGCCCTATTATTATTACTAGCACTAGTCCTCCAGTCTATATCTGGGAAGTGAAAGTCTCCCATGATCATGCAGTTTCCATTAGTGTTTACTTTATTAAAAACATTAAAAAAGGGCTCTATCCATATCCAAATTAGATCCCGGCGGTCTATAGCACACCCCAAGCACTATTGTAGGAGAGGCTCTACTAGTTATCTTCCCCAATGTAATTTTTGCCCAGACAGACTCTGTCTTATCCATGCATCTCTTCTTATTTCTTTACATTCTACCTCATCATTGATATACAATGCTACTCTACCACCTTTACCTTTATTTCTGTCTTTCCTAAACAGCACATACCCTTCAATACCTGTAGTCCAGTCATGACTACTATTCCACCATGTTTCTGTTATCCCTATAATATCTGGTTTCACTTCCTGCCCCAGTAGCTCTAGTTCCTCCATTTTGTTACCTAGACTCCTCGCATTGGTGTACAAACATCTTAATTTTTGCCGTTTGCCTCGCTCACATTTTGTACCCTATTAGGCACAGTCATTCTACAGCCAGTATAACCTATTAGACTGGTATCCACACTGCCCTCGTTCCTGATACATATTCTCCTACCCACAGCTGTATCCTTTCTTTCTTCATCTTCTTCCCTCTCAATGCTAAATCTGGCATACTAAAGTACTGATCATACCTCACATAACTTATCTTTGGCTGAAAAAAGATTGCTAATTTCGAAGGTTGAAATGATCAGTTTATTTTGTAAGATAAGCAGATCATATGTAGGGCTAAATCATGGCCCTGTAGGCATTGCAGCCCACAGGAGTAAGGCACACACTTCTACTGTTTACTGAAGAGTAAACAGAAGTCATCTACTACAGGACAGGCCCAACAAAGAAAATAACAGAACGCCACTAGCTGTCACCTTCGGCCCCCAACTAAAACTGCTTCAGTGCATCATCAAAGATCTACAACCTATCCTGAAAAATGATCCCTCACTCTCACAAATCTTGGGAGACAGACCAGTCCTTGCTTATAGACAGCACTACAACCTGAAGCAAATACTCTCCAGCAACCACACACCAAAAACACTAACCCAGGAACCTATCCTTGCAACAAAGCCCGATGCCAACTCTGTCCACATATTTATTCAAGTGACACAATCATAGGACCTAATCATATTAGCCACGCGATCAGGGGCTCGTTCACCTGCCCATCTACCAATGTGACACATGCCATCATGTACCAGCATTGCCCCTCTGCCATGTACATTGGCCAAACCGGACAGTTTCTACGCAAAAGAATAAATGGACACAAATCTGACATCAGGAATCATAACATTCAAAAACCAGTAGGAGAACACTTCAACCTCTCTGGCCACTCAGTAAAAGACTTAAGGGTGGCAATTTTGCAACAGAAAAGCTTCAAAAACAGACTCCAATGAGAAACTGCTGAGATTGAATTAATATGCAAACTAGATACCATTAACTTGGGTTTGAATAGAGACTGGGAGTGGCTGGGTCATTACACATATTGACTCTATTTCCCCATGTTAAGTATCCTCACACCGTCTTGTCAACTGTCCAAATGGGCCATCTTGATTATCACTACAAAAGTTTTCTTCTCTTGCTGATAATAGCTTATCTTAATTAATTAGCCTCTTACACCACCTTTTCATGTTCTCTGTATGTATATATCTATCTTCTTACTATATGTTCCATTCTATGCATCCGATGAAGTGAGCTGTAGACCACGAAGCTTATGCTCAAATAAATTCGTTAGTCTTTATGGTGCCACAGGTACTCCTGTTCTTTATTACAACATCAGGATCTCAGCTTTCATGTTCAAAAATATGTTCCTAGACCTCGTGGTTGTGAAGAAAAGCTTAAAAGCATGACCCAGTGTAACTGATGAAGAGACATTGTCCTGCATCTGAAGACAGCCCTGTGATGGCTTTAAGACGGTTAAGTGCCCCATTCGTTTTATTGGATTGTTTGCTCAGGAACATGCTGACATGGGGCCGTCAGTACCTCTGCAGCAGAGCTTATGTCTGTGGGGGGCTTCTTGTCACCATGGCTCTGCTGGGGGTGATGTTGGCAAGGGCCCTCTCACATAGAATCCTTTGCTCTGATGTGTGAGGGCTGAGTTCCTCTGGAAGGGAATCCCACACAGTGTGAAGACAGTGTGATGGGCCAGGGAGGAGGTTGTCCCCAGCCTGTCCAAAGAGGAATGGTGGATAAGAGCGAAGATGCGTCTTGCACTGGTGGCTCTGCCACTGCTACTCCAGGCAGGGATGGGACCACAGCACAGAGGTAAAACTACGGGGACTACCCGGGTAGTTACCCAGGTCCCTACATTGTCTTAATCTAGCCATTTATATAGTGTGCCTCCATACCACTTTGCAGTTTTCTAGTATCTGATTGGCAGACGTAGACAAAAGATCATATACACCTGTATTTGATTGTAGGGTTGGAAGTCTTTTTAGAGATTACAATTTTAAGCGACTGCTAACAATTACCATTAAAGAATGGATTAGAATTGTTTTTCAAGTGTTAGTGATTATACTGCATAGCTAGTCTGCATATTTTCCTTACATGATTGCCCACGGGTGTAAATAATATGCTTGTGCATGGAAATTATTTATAAGTCTTTCATGAATGCACCTCCAGGTCATATGCAGCAGAAGGTGTACCATTGTTGATTTATATGGTGAAATATAGTTCCTGAGACTCTTGATAATTGTCATATATTATTCTGCATCTTTGCTATAACCTTTATGATTTACAATTACATGTGATTCTGTAATATGAGATTTGTATTGAATTTAGCATATGATAATTTTTTCCTGATATTCACATAAAAATCTAGATTTTGCAGAGGAATAATAAGCTTATAAGAACTTTGCTCACTTAGAGATCCACTCATGCTGTGTGAACAACTCCTGTCTGAGATAGGTCAATAGATATCTCATTTGTTTGTATTTTTAGTCTCCCAAATTTTATTAACAAAAGTATATGTATGAAAGCAGTTTCTGGTATTTGTTTCTAAGAGTTCTTATCCTTCTGTAGTTCATTTCTCACTTGATATCATAATTATCTTCCTGTAATACCATAATTTCCACAGCAGCTAAACTGTGATCGTCAAACAGAAGGTTATACATTCAGATTAGGAATAAGCAGTAGGCGCAGAAGGAATTTTATAGAATGATCCTTAGTATTGTTTTAAAAATAGGCAATAAAACTTAAAGTATATTTCTTAGCACAAATGTTCCAAAAGCGATTTTTAAGTTTTCTATACTTCAGCAGCAGCTGTTTAAAGCGAGTTTTAATTAGCCTCATTAAACTTAAATTCTAGTTAAAATCCCAACAGTTAGCAAGTGTATTAATATAATGTCCAAAATACTACATCACTTGTTTTTTAAAAATAGTCAGTGATGGCAATAATGTCTACCTCTTAGGTGTTTCATATGACTTAATTAGTTGTTACTTATAAAGCACTTTGAGATCCTCAGCTGGACGGTGTTATGTAAAGGCAAAGTACTATTACTATTATTAATTTACAATCTCCTTTATAACAATGTAGGTGGTTTATAAGAACATTTGATGTATCATGCTGAATATCTTTTTATTCATCATATGCCATATATTAGTTATTTTAACATTTAGAAAGTTTGGTAGTCTGGAAAAATTCCAAACTATTGTTTCAGACAGCAGTTAGATTATTGGGTGGATCATGTAAAAACATTGAAAAGGCTGAGAAAGCATGTGAAATGTTTGTTTTAAGGAATATTACATCAATGGAATAGACATCTGCAGTACTTAATTTGGTTTAAAATATTTTGTAAAAAAGTTAGCATTGTGGTGCTTTTTTCCAAAATAGATTCTTTTTCATAATAGTATTTCTGCACCAGTGTGTTCTTTCACTTATATTATTGAATTAATCACCTTTATTTCTCAAATGCATTTAGTGAAATTGGATTTACAGTGGGTCAGATATAGGAGGTGCTGAGTACTTGCCACTCTATTTTGTGATGATTGTTTCTTGGTTTATGTAGCCCAGTTTTACCTGACAGTAACCTGGGAGATGCGCTATGTCTGTTTAAATCATTTAAACCCTGTATCCATTTTACAAAGCAATTTAAAAAATGTGAGGTGAGATGAGATTTATCTGAAGGTGGTGGAGTTTCAGAGGAAGGGTATATTATTAAAATACTGTACATAACACTGCTTTATACATATGCATATGGTGTTTTATCCTTATAGGGCTGTATTCTATACTGTCCTGCACGGATCTGTCCAGGGAGGAAGATGGTGCATGGAGCCTCTTCCTGCCCCTCTCCAACACTTCCATAGTACAGCCGTTCAGAAGCCATGCAACATAGTGATCTGGGCCTCCGGTCCTGCAAGAGATTCATGCAGGTGAACCGTTTGTGCCTGTGCAGAGCCCCACTGACTTCCCTAGAGATCTGTCCATGCAAAGTCAGTCAGAGGACTGGAGCCATAGGGCTCTCTAAGCATTAGGCAAGGAAACAGGACATAGTAATCAGCTGGGTAAGGAATGTGTCTTGCTCTTTCCATTCATGTACCGACTGTCACTGTGCACTTGTTAGAGCTTGAATTGCTCGGATCTGAAGCAACTTTATGGAGTACTGTAGGGTTCCCTGTCAGCAGGCCACTTGAACTTTCTTGTCTGTGTTTGCCCTGCCCAGGCAGACAGGTTTGAGGAATTGTAGCTTGTGGTGGCTCTGCACCTGCTCTTGTAGTGGCTCAGTGGGGGAGAATCCAGAATTTGGAGTCCAGTCCTAATTTTACTTATGCAAGTAGTTCTGTTAGTGGGACTTATGTGAGTCTCTATACTTGTGTGAATATGGTTTGCAAGGTCAGAGATTTGTTGTGTCTCCTGTTGTGAAATTAATCACTGCAGTCACTAAATTATTCACATTTTAACAATATAACCAAATACTTCATAAAACCTTTTCATGCCTGTAATCCAGCAATATTGGATTGTGGTCTAACCATATGAAGTTTATAATGAGTTAAAAGCCAAATTGAGTAAAGCAATTACAAGACACACCTATAACCAATTTGCTCAGACAGCAGTCTGAAAGTTCAACAAGGAAGCATGTTCACCATGTATTTGAATTTAAGAATTTTAATTATAGCTGGTATTTCCGAATCTACTCCGGCAGCAGACATCTTATTTAAAAAGTAGCATTTGTGCCACTGAGATTAGGAAAACCCATTATAAGATACTATAAGTTTCGATTCTTCTTTAAGACTGTTCTGCAATCTTAAAATGACTTTCATATGCATTGCAAATGAAAAATAATCTATAAACATTGAACCATAGCATTTTTCTTCTCATAGCTAAACTAGTTGCCGAACTGGTTTACCATTGTAAAATGGACTCCCATACTGCCAGCTGTCACAAATGTCATATTTTAGGCAGTCTGACTGCTACCAATAGAAGGCTCCAATATGCTTGTTGTAATTTAATAAAACATTTTCATGTTCATTATTACTTTTTAAACTATCTTCAAAATTTTCAAAATATAGCTTGACTGTATAGTAAGATGGCTTAAATAAGCCCTGATCCTGAACACTTGCACACATGAGAATCTCAGTTGATTTCGTCAAGTGTATAAAGTTATTCAGGGGCACATGTGTATGCAGGATTGGGACTTCATTGTCTAAAAAGATTATTTAAAATTCTGAAATATAGTTACCAAGAGCAATTATCCTTAACTATATGTCATTAGAGATATTTCCACAACTGCATGTGCATAAATTCTTTGGGTCTCTAATACATAGCATAATTCCTGTGGTGTAAATGGGTGATATACATTCACACTGAGCAAAGAATACACCTTCTCAAGTACAAGTCAAAAAGATATTATTTACAATATGTACTGTGTCACAGATATCCATAATGCTTAAAAAAAGAAGACTTTTTCTTCACTGAAGGATATGCGGCCTAAATAAGGCACATTAGCACAGCAAATGATAACAGACAATGGTGTAGGGATGTGGGAAGGAAGAGGATTACAACAAAATAAAGTTTATCATATTTTGGGGTGTGGCTATGTCTTGTTAGTTCTGACATCTTAGTACCTCATTTTTGCATGCCAGATGGTCTGTGAATGCCAAATTTCAAGCACAGTTTTAGAGGCCACATTTAGGATTTAAAAAAAAAAATCCTTCCCCTTAATGTCCGTTTAAAACCAGTTTTGGTTATAATCAGGTAGATTATGCATTCTGACTCGCAGTTACTACTGAAAAAGACCTATAAGTATACAGTTTGTTTTCAGGTGGGAAGCATCTAAACTGACAATGGTATAGTTGTCCATCTTTAACTCACTGCAAGTGTAATGTGAATGGTCTTTGCTTTCATTTTCAGCACCAAAGGGAATTCTCCATCTCTCACCTGATGTTTACCAAGAGATGGAAGCAAGCCGCAACAAAGCAGCCCCTGGCACTACTGGAAGCTATTTGTCATCCAAAGAAATGAGCCAGACTTCTAGCTCTTTCTTCAGCATATCTGCTACTACTAATAGTACAGCTACAATTGCCAGGGAACTCCTCATGAATGGAACATCTCCGACTGCTGAAGCCATAGGTCTAAAAGGAATATCTCCTGCTTCCCCCTGTTCTGCAGTGCAGCCTTCAAAACAGCTGGAGTATTTGGCAAGGATTCAAGGCTTTCAGGTATGGGAGGAGGAAAATGAAGTTCTTCAGCCAGAATCATAGCATTGCCATCTAGGATTTCCCTCTTGCCCTCTAGGGTATGACCACGCATGCCACTTACCTTGTAAAATTAGCAGGGGCTCTAAGAAAGTTTCTGGATCCAGGAGATTCCCCGTTACACAGAGGAGGAGAATGTATATTGTGTATGTCTGTAGTACAAGTATGGGGTGTTATTGCAGCTCAAGGAGACCTACCCAAGCTAGCTTTAATCTAGCTAGCTCACATACTGGAGCAGTGACGCTGTGGCAGCATGTGTTTCAGTGCAGGGCAGCCATGTGAGTAATTACCCAGGGTTCCGGGTGGGCTTGTACAGCGCTGCCAGGGCTTCACTTTTCCAGGAGCCAGGCTAGCTAGCTAGCTAGCTAAGGAATGTCTGCTTGAGCTGCAGTCACACCCCGTGATTGCAGTATAGATATAACCTTAGCTCATCTTTCTCCCCATTTGTCCTCCTTAAACAATTATAAACTTAAAAGATGCTTTCCACTTCCCTTGCACTGCTTTCTGGGTCTCCTACTCTCAGTGCGCTCCTTCTGTTCTGATACTGGATCCTCTCTTAGGACCTGGTCTAGCAAAGCACTTAAGCTCGTGCTTAATGTTAAGTATGTGAATAATGCCATTGATATCAGTGGGACTACTCACAAACATAAAGTTAAGCACTTGTTAAAGACGTTGCTGGATCAGGGGGCCCTTATGGTACTCCTTATAATTGGTGTTCTGCTTTCCTCTCTGCACATGCTACAAGTAGACTGAAGAATGAAGTACTGATTGAAAGGTGTAACTTAACCGCATGTCTGGTGTAGAGCAGCGTAGAGTGCTCTTGATGCCTTGCTCAGTACTGGTGAAAGAATAACATAGGATTTACCATACTGGGTCAGTTAACTAGTCTATCAAGACTGATGACCTGTCTCCAGCAGTGGATAATACCTTATACTTCATAGGCCAGTAAAAAGCCTCCATAATGCACCTAGACATTTGTGCAGTGCTACAAAATGGGGGAAGGAAGCTGCTTCCTGATCACACTCAGAAAAATGTATACATATGTGCAATAGTATATTTTAACGTGTTTCAACATTGCAGGGTAGGATTGGCTGTTAAAATTCCATCATTTTATCGTCGTGGTTTTTTTCTCCTCAGACTTATAAATTTGTTTTGTTTGATAACGTTGTTTCATATGATCTAGCTCATGTAGTATGATCATGTATTATCTGCTTAAATTATGAAATTATGAAAATTAAAGGTTTCTATTAGAATTTTTTATGCCCATGATTGGTTTTTTTTCAAGCCCATGTAATTTACAAAGTATGCAGTTGCTTGTAATGATTTCAACAGGACCGCTAAAATTGAAGGCATAGTGTCAGACACTGTGTTCCATAAATTGACATAGATCCATTGATTTCAACAGAGCTACATCGATTTGTACCAACTGGAACTGGCCCATAGTTCTTAATGAAGAAAACATGCACTCAGATTCTGAACAAACCTCAGTATATAGCTTTTGATTGATTAGTTTTTATTTCTTTTAATACAAGAAAAGGCAAAAATCTAAAACCCATTACAGTAGCATTACATTACTAATAAGAGTTAAATATCTTGAATTTCTCTGTTCCATTTGTCATCTGCATACAGTAGGAGCAGACAAATCCTGATGAAAGGAAATTCAATCCCCGACATTTTCACTGCTTCCTTTCACATCTTGTCAGACTGCTTGTGCCTGCTAGTAATTTTTTATTTTCATATACCCAAGCACAATTTATGGTACTATTTTCCCAAGCTACATATTGATTCCTACTTAGCTATAGTATGTGGCTACTGTAAAATGATTATTTGTGTTTGTCCTGACTTTTCATTCTTTGTTTCTAGATGATTGTGTTGAAATTGTAGTTTTTAAAGGGTCTTAACTTGAGTCAGACATATAATCCCTGCTTTGTCATTACATTTTACTTGTCCATAATACCGCACAACAATACACTAACTTTGGTAGAGAATCTATTTGATTTCCACATACCCTCTGTATGTAAACTGGTGATTTTACATCATATCAGCATGCTTTTTTAATGCCTTGGTTGAATTAATTTGGTATTGATGTGAAACTCTGTGCCACTGCTGGATCACTGAACTGAGGTGGAGCAGTGAACAGAATCTCTGTGGGAAATGGCTTAGTGGCCTGTCAGGTGCATATCACAGGTCTCTTCACCATTTCACTGTAGAAAGCTCTTTGTGTTTAAGAGTTTAAAAGCCTATTTCTTTACAGGTTAACTTTCTCAGGCATATTTACCAAGTAGAAAAATAGTACATTCACAAACAGGTAGCTTGTTTCATGTTTCCTGAATGCCCTGAAATGATTTTTGAACTGTTAGCATGTATGTGCATTCTAGTCCAGATAATAACAGTAGTTTTGTCTTTCATGATCAACATATACATTTTGTTCTGTTATAATGTATTTTTTAAAAAACAATAAATACTTGTCTGAAGGTTTTTTATTGTAAATGTAAACAAAAATATTTGCCTGTTGAATTTTTTTATGATATTTCTTTCAACTTCTTTAGCTGAAGAAGGCACCTTTTGTTATGTGGTTATTTAATTTAAATTCTTCTGAAGCAATTGTATATGACATCAGTCATGTTGTGTTACAAACTATTAATAGTTAAAAGCTATCGGGACCAATATGTGGAAAAGTGCTTAAAAAGTTTATTACAATTTCTTGACTTATTATTCCAAAGAAATTTGTAAATGGTAAATAGCAGCTCTCTCTCACCATAATACAGATGCTATCCATGGATACTTTCCAGGAATGGCAGAGTTCACATTACCATTCTTAGTGAAACCAAATATTTCACAAATAAGCCTTTACAAAGTCTGAATAAAGCATTCTTAGTACTTATTTTGTATGCAAATGATCTACAAGTTAATTATTTTGCACACAATTGCTGAGAGATTATTTAAAGGAAAATTAAGCTTTGGTTAAAATAGTTATTTTTAAATGACTGTCTTTATTCACTGCTTTGAAACTGGAATAGAGAAGTTAAACTGTCAGCAGATATGTTTTAAGTGTAGTAAATTATTTCAAAGCGTTTGTTTAAATTGAAATCTCTAGAGAAACAGTTTACACATTAATGGTCTAACCCTGTAGTTCTTACTAAGGCAAAACGCTCATTGGAGTTTGTTGGAGTCCATCAATTAATCCAGTGGGAGGTTTCCTGAAGTAAGGATGGTAGGGCTCAGGGTACCATAATTTTTGGCCCTATCCTGCAATCGCTGAGTGTGGACACAATGATGCACCTGTGTGGTGCCCCGTTGGCTTCAGTAGTGCACGTGCATGCAGTGATCTTAGGATCAGGGCCTTAGATACGTTCATTGTTACATTATCATGGCTCTCTAATAGGAGCTTCTGTTTGAATTTGTCACTGATTGCAGTGTTTTCACAGTATAACTATTTTTCCACTTCTGTTTATTAACTATTCTATTTTATACACTGATTTACTTAAAAATTGCATTGCTGGGCATTTTTCAAGTGATCCTCACCTCACCAAAATGTAGCATTTTGTGTGTCTCAAGTATTTGTCTGTGTCTGATTTAGGTGCAAGTCCGTCAAAGACTTACACTTATGACTAACTTTACGCCCATGAGAAATCCCATTGGACTCACTGAAGTCAATAGGACTACTCTTGGTGCACAAAGTTCAGCACTAGTGTAAGGTTCATGGCCTTGGGTTGTAAGCAGAGATAGGCCCAAGCAGAACTGACTGAAATCATGAAGTATATCCTAATAGTCCAAACTTTGTGGCGATTTGGATATGGCTAGCAGTCCAGTCTTGTCTGGATCTAGGAATTGGATCTGATTGAAATACATGGTTTGGATTAGAAGTTCAGATGCGGGGTTTTGTTCAGATCGGTCATTATTTGTAAGATCCTTGGAATGGGGACCATGGATAAAATGTTCAAAAGCACCTAAGTGCCATTTTCAAAAGTGACTTAGGCACTTAGAAGCCTAAGTCTCATTGAGTTTCAAAGGAATTTAGGCACCTAAAGATGCAGATAGGCTCCTAGTTGGATTTCATAAGCACCTAAGTAGGTTAAGTTCCCAGCTACTATTGATTTCCCTGGGAGTTAGACACCTAGCCTGCTTTGGTGCTTTTCAAACTACCACTTTGAAAATTTTTGAAAATCTGGTTCTATTCACTTTTAAAAATGGGACTTAAGCTTCTAAGATATTTAGTTGCTTTTAAAAATTGTTTAACATTGAATTCACTACTTAGTAATAGTGTCAGAGATGGGTAGCTAGTTCTAGTACTGTTATACTATTTAATAATGAAGGGGTTCAGGCCTGAAGTTCTTATATAGGCAGATCTTCCAGTGATTTGAATACCAGTAAGATTTGGCTTCACTGGGAGTTCTCATTGCATATAGACTGAGTCAGGCTTCAGCTCTGAGCCCTAAGAAAATAACTTGAATGTTAAAACTGTAATCAACTGATTTCTTTGTGTGTCTGGCACTTGGTGTGCTTACTGCTTGTCTGACCAGTGACAGCATTTTCAGCAAGATCTGATCACCAGCTGAACAATCAGAAATATCCATTTTTATTCAAAAATTCTTTCCAAATGCAGTTCAGAGTCAAGAAATGTGTCTTTCTCTGTTAAATTTAAAAGCACTTAGCTGGATAGGTGCAACTTTCTATTCAGTATTTCTTATGTGCGTGACCAAGTGTAATTTGCCTTTTTAGTTTGGCAGAGCTCCCTGGAAATCTTAGCAGTAGCTGTTTCCTTCCTCCTAACTTAACTCTGGTGCTGCTTTTACCTCACTAGCGCTCTAAGCTGCACCTATTCCCTGTTTGGTAGATGGAACATATTCTCTCCTCTGAGGTTAAAGTCAGTGGTAAGCTATGAATTGTTCAGGAAGGATGCACTAACAGGGTGCAAATTTCTTCTCCATCCAAGAGCAGTTGTTTCTTTGAGACTTCACCAGTCTTTGCAGGGTATCCTACAACCTTTGCTTTGGGATGTATGGCCATTGGGAAGCATTCATGAACAGAGGACTGTTCTCTCAGAATGGACTTCACCTGAGTAGGGAGGGAAATAGACTTCTAGGATGGAGGCTGGCACAACTGATTAAAAGAGCTTTAAACTAGGAATTTGGGAGAGATGGTTGGGAGATGTCCAGGTAATTTCCATGCCAGATTTTAACATTGAGAGGGAAGAAAATGAAGTAAGAAAGGATACAGCCATGGGTAGGAGAGTGGACATAAGGAGGAAGAGTAGTGTAGATACCAGTCTAATAGGTGATACTGGCAGTAGAATGTCTGTGCCTAATCGGGTATAGAATGTGAGCGAAGCCAAACAGCAAAAAATTAAGATGTTTATACAGTAATGTGAGGAGCCTAGGTAACAAAATGGAGAAACTAGAGCTATTGGCAGGAAGTAAAACCAGATATTATAGGGATAACAGAAACATGGTGGAATAGTAGTCATGACTGGAGTACAGGTATTGAAGAGTATGTGCTGTTTAGGAAAGGCAAAGGTGGTGGAGTAGCATTGTATATCAATGATGAGGTAGACTTTAAAGAAATAAGTGATGGAATGGATAAGACAGAGTCTATCTGGGCAAAAATCACACTGGGGAAGAAAGCTACAAGAGCTTGTCCTTGGATAGTGCTTGGGATGTGATATAGACCACCAGGATCCGATTTGGATATGGATAAAGAGCTCTTTAATGTTTTTAATGAAGTAAATTCTAATGGGAATTGTATGATTATGGGAGACTTTAATTTCCCAGATATAGACTGGAGGACAAGTGCTAGTAATAATAATAGGGCTCAGATTTTCCTGGATGCGATAGCTGATGGATTCCTTCACCAAGTAGTTGCCGAACCAACAAGAGGAGATGCCATTTTAGATTTGGTTTTGGTGAGTAGTGAGGACCTCATGGAAGAAATGGTTGTAGGGGACAACCTTGGTTCAAGTGATCATGAGCTAATTCAGTTCAAACTAAATGGAAGGATAAACAAAAATTGATCTGTGACTAGGGTTTTTGATTTCAAAAGGGATAACTTTAAAAAATTCAGGAAATTAGTTAGGGAAGTGGATTGGAGAACCGCTACTAAGATGATCCGAGGAATGGAAAACCTGTCTTATGAAAGGAGACTCAAAGAGCTTGGCTTGTTTAGCCTAACCAAAAGAAGGCTGAGGGGAGATATGATTGATCTCTATAAATATATCAGAGGGATAAACACCAGGGAGGGAGAGGAATTATTTAAGCTCAGTACCAATGTGGACACAAGAACAAATGGATATAAACTGGCCATCAGGAAGTTTAGACTTGAAATTAGATGAAGGTTTCTAACCATCAGAGGAGTGAAATTCTGGAATAGCCTTCCAAGGGGAGCAGTGGAGGCAAAAGACATATCTGGCTTCAAAACTAAGCTTGATAAGTTTATGGAGGAGATGGAATGATGGGATAGCCTAATTTTGGCAATTAATAGATCTTTGACTATTAGCGGTAAATATGTCCAATGGCCTGTGATGGGATGCTAGATAGGGTGGGAGCTGAGTTACTGCAGAGAATTCTTTCCTGGGTGTCTGTCTGGTGAGTCTTGCCCACATGCTCAGGGTTTAGCTGATCGCCATATTTGGATTGGGAAAGAATTTTCCTCCAGGGCAGATTGGCAGAAGTCATGGGGCTTTTTGCCTTCCTCTGCAGCGAGAGGCATGGGTCACTTGCTGGAGGAGTCTCTGCACCTTGAAGTCTTTAAACCACGATTTGAGGACTTTAGTAGCTCAGACATAGGTCAGGGGTTTGTTACAGGAGTGGGTGGGTGAGATTCTGTGGCCTGCGTTGTGCAGGAGGTTAGACTAGACGATCATAATGGCCCCTTCTGACCTTAAAGTCTATGATTCTATTATTCTAATCTCATCAAGATATTTGCTCTCTGATACCCTCTCATTCACTTCAGCTTCTAGCTGAAAACCTAGGACCATATCTTCAGCTGATGTAAATCATCATAGCTTTGTTGAAATCAATGGAGTTACAACAATTTACATCAGTTAAGGATCTGGCCACTACTACTGCATTTTGAAGTTATCCTTAAACTCACTGTATCACAAAAATGTAGCAGTGATAAATAGGAATTAGGCACCAGTGAGATATTTACCAGGCATTTGAACACTGAAGAACAAAGTTCTCTGGGTTAGCTTTCAGACATACAGTTGCATACTGGATGTGTTCGTTAGATTAGGGATAAAAACAACCAAGAAAATTACTGGGCATCTTCCAATTACCCCAAATTCAAACAGTAAGAGCAGAAATTAACAGAATGGTTCTTATGTTGCTGAACTGATACGGTAGCATGCTGAAGAAATTCAGTGTGTCTTCTCATTCCGAACAGGATGTTCTTGCTGCATAGGAAGAATGGACAGAGCAGTAATGTCAACTGGGGTAGAAGATGGGGGAGCCCGTCAAACAGGGCCCAGGAGCAGCACACTCAGAAGAAGGCCCCCTGGCTTCCAGGTGGGATATCAGGGCATTTCCTGTCAGAGTGTTTGTTTCGGGTAGCTTACAGAATACATGCCACACCTTTACATATCACGTTGGTTTACAAATTGAGAGTTCCCATCCCTTCTACCTGCAGCTTCTGGAAGAGAGGGCATGGGAGCTTTGTCACTCTCTTACCTACATTTCCATTCCTCTTTCCTGGCTGCTGGGAGCAGGAAGGCTTTACTCTTTCCTACTTGCACCCATCTGTTGGGGAAAAAAACCTTTCTTCCTCCTCACTGCTGTGTAAGAGGAAACATCTCATTCTCCCTCCAACCTGCTAGAAGGGAGGAAGACACTTTCCACTCTTGCCACAGCTGTTTTCTGTCCTCCTTACCCCACCATAATATGCTTCTCCAATGCTACTTACCGCTTCCTCCAGCAGCCAGTCCAAAGCACTCTCAAGAAGCAGAATGAAATGATGGGTGAGACACATTTCGTCAGCGAGGTCTAGCCAAATATCAAGTTTGAAGAAATTTGAATTTTAGCCATTTTTCAGTTGCAGCGATCCACTGGTCATTTTTGGGGAGGGTGGAAACTAAAAAAATATTGTTTATTCTCCCCAGAGAACAATCAAAAGGGTTGGTTAGATTTCCTCAGAATCCTTAAAAAAAACCTTTCAGATAAACAAACTTGAAAAGTTTCAGCCTGAAAAAATGTGTTGGAGAAAAATTAAGAAACGGATGGAAACAGGAGGTTATAACGAAAATCTGGATGTAACTTTCATTGTAGCTTAGTTGTTAATAATTATAGCACATATGTTTCAAATTTCCATGGAAGGGAAGAAGTCCTAAAGAATTATTTCTTGGGGAAGTCGGGCTTGCTGATCATGGGGAATGGAACCAAATGATCAAATCTAGAACATAAAACCAAATGATACGATTCTCGACTCCAGTCCTTCAATGGCAGAAACATTTGTAGCTATTATTGGCCTGGAAACTGGACCCCTAGCAAATGTTCCAGTACTGGAACAATACAAAAGTCTCTCAGCCAGTTTGAGTGGAAAAGCATAAACAATACATAAAGGAAAGGAGGTTGTGGAAATTATAACCCCAGGCTTCCTGGCATCATTAATGTAAAATGCATTGGAAGATTGCATTAGCAAACAGCTTTCAAAAATCTATTTTGAAAAAGGTCTTGCCTCCAGAGTGGTCAGGCCATAATTAGGATAAAATGATTTTTAAAAACCTTTTCAAGCTATCTAAAGTGACCCAATCTAGATAACAGTTTTGAAAGAAGGCTGTTAAAGCAAATTGTATTTCATCCATACCAGGGGCAAAAAATACGTAAGGCTCCAATCCTACAGCATCATGTGGGTAAACTGCTGTGCCTGCAAGGAACCCCACTGAAATCAATGGAGACCTGTACAAACACAGCAGTCCACCTAACTGCTGTCAGTTGTGGGATTAGGGCCTCATTGAGAGCAACACTTTATCACGGAGATGCTGTGAGCCAGTGATTCAAATTCATACTAAAAGTGTTCCTGAGACATGTCAGACATTAATATTAATGATGAACAGTGGCAGAAGGCCAGTGGAGGTTGCTGATGTTTATTTTCTTTTACATATATAAAAGAAACTTCTTTGATACCAGTGAGGTATGTCCATAGTAAGTCTATGTAATCATATGTTGTTGTGATTTTTTATTTTTTGTAATACCATAGTGCCTATGAGCTCCAGTCAAGGACCAGGAACCACAAAGAGCATACAATCTAAGTATAAGACAAGAGACAACAGATGGATGCAGACAGACTGACTGGGGAGTACAAGGAAACAATAAGACAGTGTTGGTCAGCAAGGTAGATTGTGGTCTCAGCACACCAGACGTGGTCGCTGTCAAGTGTTTTGTAGGCATTACACAAGAGTGTTTAAGGAGGGTTTTGAAGGTGGCTAATGAGGGATCTTGTTAGAAAATTTAACAAGTGGGTGATGGAGGCTGGTATTATGGCCTGGACAGAGGTGAGAGTCAACATCTTGATAGTGAATGAGACATGATTAGTAGAGTGGGGATAGGCTGTGAAGGATCTTGAAAGTGAAGAGAAGCAGCTTATGTTTGAAGCAGTAGAGAAGGTGGTCTCAAAGGGAGGTGTTCAAAAGGGGTGACATGGTTAAAGCAGTGGTGGGAGCTTGGGGAGGAAGGTTAGGTGCTCTCTTTTAGCTTGTTAAGCTTGAGCTGATGGCTAGACATCTACTAGGATATGTGAGGGAGACAGGAGGAGATTTTAGTTTGAACAGAATGAGACAGGACTGGAGTAAAGAGGTACATCTGTGAGAGGGTAATTGAATTTGTGTTTTTGAATGAGATTGCTCAGAGATAAGTTGTAACAGGAGAGGAGAAATGGGCTAAGGATAGTGGTAGTGGAACCCCCACAGAAAGTTGGATGAGGAGGATACTCTGAAGGACATGTTGAAGGAGCAATGAGGAGAACCAGGAGAGAACAAGATTTCAGGAAGAGTATGGTTGACTGTGACTAAGGCAGGTGATATGTCAAGGAGGATGAGGCTGGAGTACTGGTTCTGAGCTTTGGCTTGGAAAAGGTCATTAGAGACTTGTATTCTTATGGTTTTCCTGCCACATATACTCCTTCCATGCCTCCCTCCTTTGTGCTACATTTTCTTGATACATCTTGTCTTGAATTTGGCCCTGATTCTGGAACTTACTGTTTGTGGGCAGGTACAAATATTCACTTTGTGGTATCAGAGCCTTAGATTCTAAGCTCTTTGGATCAGCTTGTGATACTCTTGCCATGGTGATATTTATTAGCACATTACTCTAATAGTCCCATTGGTTCCAGTGGAACTATTTATAGAATGAGTAAAATATGCACATCATGAATAAGGGTGTTAGAATCTGGCTGTTTGGAGCACGGGATTTGTCTTCCTGTATGTTTAAACAACACCATGCTCCACAGGGCTAACACAATAATAACAACGTTAATAACAATAACAACAGCCCTTAATCCAAAAACTACCTCTAAAGTCTTAACCACATGCTTCCATTATCTCATAAAAGTCCAATTTCTTCACAGAGAACATAAATCTGATAGAATCACTTGAAAGAGTCTTCATTATCCCAAGCTTCCTAGCACCTATCAACCTTCATCTCTTCCTGATAGTTTTTGTCACTGATTTTTAATTTCTAACCATGTGTAGGTTTGCTAATATGAACCCTGCAATTTCACTAGGTGTCAAGCCAAAGTCTTTGTTCCCTGCATCCAAATGTCTGCAGTACCTTTCTACTACCCTGCCCATCACTACCTCTCACCCTTAGAAGGAAGAAAGTCCAGTATTTAAAAGCATTTAATGCCTTAGTATTTCTGTCTTCAGAAAACGCCAAATGGAATCTTCTTGTTTCAAGTTCAGTGAGGGAGGACAGGTGGAGAGGAACTGTGCAAATGAATTCAGGGTTGGTGCATTGAATAAAATATTTTTGCGTTCATTAGCATCTTGAAAAGGGTAACTGAAATCCTCCTCCAAATGCCTGCATGTAACTTTGTGCATGAAGAAATGTAAATTACAGTCTCATAACCAACACACTTGTGTGGAAAAAAAAACGTTGTAAAGCTGTCATGATCTCTCCAAATATTGTAGTCAGTTCTAAACAAGCCAGGTTCTGCTCCCTGCCAAGTTCTTTTAGAGCAAATCCTAATGTGACTTGGTAAGTTAGATACAAACCTTGCATTGGAGTGAAGCCAAAACTTTGAAATTCTTGAAGTCTCAACTAGCAGAAATATAAAAGTGTGATGCTGAGTCTTTATGGTTAGTTTTAACCATAATATCATAACTTAGACTCTCAAACCAAAACCATTTAACAAGAAAAGTAGAAAGAAATGTAGGGGAGGAAGAAATGAGACTAAAACCTGCCATTAAAATCCACGTTCCTCATTGCAGACAGGAGGATAGACTTCCAGACAGTGATTTTTAGCTCACAATTAGAAGTCTGGTCATTTTAAAAATTGGGAGCACAAAGAAACAGCATTATTTTTAGAAATGAAATGTATGTACCTTCCGTGAATGAAAATAATGAGGTAGGGTTTTTTGTATGTATAATGTTGCATCCTAAATTACTCCACAATAGAATGGATAGCTCATCACCAGATTTTCAGCAAATTCTGGGAGCTGTTTTTCTGCTTGCAGTTTCACACTGATCAACTCTCCTTGCTCATCAAGATAGTAACCTCCAATTTATGCTTTCCTGTGCACTACATAGACATCTTATAAGTGTTCTGTTTCCATCTTCACTTAAACAGTCTTCATAACCAAGAAGAAAATTAGGAGCAGGTGAAAACATGTATCCGTTAATGCTGAAGCCAAAATGTTATTTAAAATATGAATAAGTTTCTTTCTCCAAACCGGCCTTAATTTTCCGCAGTACATATGAAGAAAACAGACGATCACAGGGATTTTTTTTTTATACAAATTTGGCAGCATTTTCTTATTTACTTTGACTCTTTGAAATATAAATTGAATTTAGATTTTTTTCTCCAGGAATATATTAGTTGTTTTCTGAATAATTATGTTAGTGAATCAGAGGCAGCTAAGACATTTGTATCAGAACTGTGTCAGGTATGACTTACATTGCTCTATAGTGTTTTACATTGTTTCATGTCTGAATAATTCATGTGTTTGGTTTTTTTCAGGTTGGTTGGTTGGTTGTGTTTTGTGGGTGATGTATTTAAAAATTTTAACTTTGTACAATAAAAGTATTTTCTTAATGGTCACAGATAAATATATCCCTCAGTAACTAGATTTGTAGGAAATGAATGCTGGCTCTCTTGTTCAGGCACAGAGTTGTCTTTGCAGTCACAAATGGCATCTATTGAAAACGTCATTGCTTGTTTTACATGTGAATTTAGGCATGCCATTCTGACACCTTAATTCCCAGCAAATATTGTCTAATAATAGAGGGAAGATAAATTAAGTTACTGTACACATCTTGCTACATTGTGATCCATGCAACAAGGTTGGTTGTAGCCCTACTTTCCTCTCGGATGGAACTGAGAATCACAGTGACTACAACGACGAGACAGGGAAGGTCAATGGCTAGGCCTTTCTCACTTGACTGAGCACAGTGGATGTATGCATGAGCTTTTAAAATCACAGTCATCACTGAGAACAAGAGACTTATATTTGGAGGGTATATAAATAAATGAGGCACAAGCCTTTTTGACTAAGATCAAGTGTAGAATTAGTTTAATAAATATCTGATGTGTCCGCTTTGCAGGAATTATGTACTGATCTAATAAGTTTTTCCATCTTTACTGCTGCAGTTCACTATATACAAAAGTTTTTATATACAGCAACTTAAGTGTCCACTGCACTATAAAAACCTATTCTGGTAACCTATGACAGCTTCCTTACTCTGTTTGTTAAGCTATCTATTTATGGTGCAGCAAGTGTTTATTTCTTAGTCAGAAACCTAGTACTGCGTGTTTTAATAAAGATTTAAGCCTATATTAAAGCTGGTATACGGGCTCTACAAGAAGGGAGCATGTTATGAATATCCCAAGATTTAGTGCTGAACTGTCAGTCTTTTAGCTACCGAGTATCTTCACTCTTCCATGCAGTAGCTAAAATGGAAACTTTGCCCACTGCTGTGAAGTGGACACAGCGATTAATGAACCTGAAGCATACTAATCAAACATGTTTTCTTGACACAATGATTGTGTTATATATCACATATGAACGTACAGGCCTTTATCTTTCCTTAATGATCTAGCAAGGGGTCTTTTTTAAATGTGGGTATTTTTCATGCTCTCCTTAGATTTGTTCCACAGGGGTTGACCATTAGAAACATCTGACAGGCATGCAGTTAGCCAGCTCCCTGCTGAGATTAGTAAAATACTATATTTAGTAATCCCACTACATAAAGGAACTCCAGCGTTGCAGGAAACAGTTTGATTCAATGCTTTTTTGTGCCTTTTTTTATTTTATTTTTATATCTTATTTTTTCATCTGGGACTGAGAAAAATATTTTCATCTGGGTCTTGCTTTTTGTATTTATACTCCATCATTTTGAAATTGTTTTTCATATTTTGGGTCTTTTTACCCTCCTTATTTTGTTTACACTGTATGCCCCCTCCACTCTGCTCTCTGTCAAATTGTAAGGTAGATACTAAGACCAGTAAGCAATGTTTTAACTTGATATTTCATGTGCCATTCCCTATCAGATGTGGCTAATTCTAACATTGGGGCAAAAGATTTGGGGGGGGGAGGTGTTAAGGAGAATTAAAAGATTCACACCTTATTTGCTAGACTAATACATGCTAGAAACTCCTGAGTCTGAATTTGGGTCACAGATGATTTGAATTCATCAGTGTATATATGTAAACCAGAGTTTAATTTATTATTGTGTAGCTTCCCAATACTATTTGTCATTGGAACAGAAGTGGACCAAAATATGAGCACTTTTTTTAAAATGGTCTGTTACTGTTTAAAATAGCAAATCCAATTACTAGGAGTACACAGTTAATACACATCAAATAGTAAGGAGAAATGTGGCAAAAATAAATGATTCAACAAAAAGTTAAATGGAAGGAAAAGTTGTAAGACTGTCATATGAATCAAAATTCTTTACCATTCTCTCTGTTCACCAACAGAAATCTGGAGTAACCTGTCTAAAATCATCAGAGTTACAATGATGTAAATTTACAGTAGTTGAGAGCAGAATTTGGCTCTTCGAATTTAAGGGGCAGATTTTAAAGAAACACCATCTTTTGTTCTAACAGAATGGCCCTGGTGGCCTGTCAATCCTAAAGATTTGTGCATTGCTGAACATAATGGCATTTTATTACTCAGTTTATTTCTGTCTAGCATTCTGAGACTCCTGCTGATACTTTGAATCAGACTGTTTTTTGGTTTGAAGCATGAACTCCAGTGTCACACATGACTTTTTTTTTTATTTGTAGTTCACATTATTTTTTAAGCTAATAAATGTTCAAGAAAGAGAGTGTTTGGCCAGACAGAATTTGTGCTTCAAACTGTGAATAGCTAAGCTGTAGTGTGTGAAAGTCTCTTTGCGTAGCTGATTTTTTTTTTCTCCATTCAGTGTCTGGTTATCATAAAGCTACCTTATTTTCAAACAGTAGTTTAGTGCATTATAGTTAGTCAGAACCATTGACAACTAGTATAACTGGAATCTTCCTCTGAATAATTGTGACCTATTAACAGCACAGGCCCTCTTCTTGCAAACAAACATACTTAACTTTAAGCCCATTAATAGTTCAATGAAGACAATCAGACTTAGCCCTGATCTACACTACAGGGTTATGATGAAATTGGCCACGTTAGGTCAATTTTAAAATGAATGCGTCTACACAAGCAACCTCGTTCCGTCGACCTAAAGGGCTCTTAACATCAACTTCTGTACTCCTCCCCGGCAAGGAGAGTAGTGCTAAAATCAACCTTGCTGGGTCAAATTTGGGGTAGTGGAGGCACAATTTGATGGTATTGGCCTCCAGGAGCTATCCCAGAGTGCTCCAATGTGACCGCTCTGGACAGCACTTTCAACTCCGATGCACTAGCCAGGTACACAAGAAAAGCCCCGGGAAATTTTGAACTTCATTTCCTGTTTGGTCAGTGTGGCGAGCTCAGCAGCACAGGTGACCATGCAGTCCCCCAAGAGTCACAAACAAGCTCTAACATGGAGCGAATGGGAGACACTGGATTTGATTGCTGTATGGGGAGAAGAATCTGTGCAGACAGAACTCGGATCAAAAAGAAGAAATGCTAATATATATGCCAAAATCGCACAGAGCACGGTAGAGAGAGAGGCTACAACAGGGACACACAGCAGTGCCGCGTGAAAGTCAAGGAGCTCATGCAAACCTACCAAAAGACAAAGCAGGCATACATGCTGCTTCTCTGATCAGCTCCATGGCATTCTAGGAGGGGACCCTACCACTACCCACCACTGTCCGTGGACACCTGCAAGGGGGGAGTCTCATGCAACACGGAGGAGGATTTTGTGCATGAGGAAGAGAAGCAGGAGGAGAATGCTCAGCAGGCAAGCGATGAATCCGTTCTCCCAAGCAGCCAGGACCTTTACATCACCCTGGAGCCAATACCCTCCCAAGGCGGGATCCCCGACCCTGAAAGCGGAGAAGGCACCTCTGGTGAGTACACATTTGTAACTACAGTACAGGGTTTAAAAGCAATAGTGTTTAATGTTTGATTTGCCCTGAAGACTTGGGATGCATTCATGGCCAGTACAGCTACTGGAAAAGTTTGTTAACATATCTGGGGATGGAGCGGGAATCCTCCAGGGACATCTCCATGAAGCTCTCCTGGAGGTACTCTGAAAGCCTTTGCAGAAGGTTTCTGGGGAGGGCTGCCTTATAGATTCATAGATACTAAGGTCAGAAGGGACCATTCTGATCATCTAGTCCGACCTCCGGCACAACACAGGCCACAGAATCTCACCCACCCACTCCTACGAAAAACCTCACCTATGTCTGAGCTATTGAAGTCCTCAAATCGTGGTTTAAAGACTTCAAGGAGCAGAGAATCATCCCTCAGGTGACCTGTGCCCCATGCTACAGAGGAAGGTGAAAAACCTCCAGGGCCTCTCCAATCTGCCCTGGAGGAAAATTCCTTCCCGACCCCAAATATGGCAATCAGCTAAACCCTGAGCATATGGGCAAGATTCACCAGCCAGATACTACAGAAAATTCTTTCCTAGGTAACTCAGATCCTATCCATCTAATATCCCATCTCAGGGGATTAGGCCTATTTACCCATAATATTTAAAGATCAATTAATTACCAAAATCACATTATCCCATCATACCATCTCCTCCATAAATTTATCAAGTAGAATTTTAAAGCCAGATAGATCTTTTGCCCCCACTGCTGCCGTTGGAAGGCTATTCCAAAACTTCACTCCTCTGATGGTTAGAAACCTTCGTCTAATTTCAAGTCTAAACTTCCTGGAGGCCAGTTTATACCCATTTGTTCTTGTGTCCACCTTGGTGCTGAGCTTAAATAATTCCTCTCCCTCTCCTGTATTTATTCCTCTGATCTATTTATAGAGAGCAATCCTATCTCCCCTCAACCTTCTTTTAGTTAGGCTAAACAAGCCAAACTCCTTAAGTCTCCTTTCATAAGACAAGTTTTCCATTCCTCGGATCATCCTAGTAGCCCTTCTCTGTACCTGCTCCAGTTTGAATTCATCCTTTTTAAACATGGGAGACCAGAACTGCACACAGTATTCTAGGTGAGGTCTCACCAGTGCCTTGTATAATGGTACTAAAACCTCCTTATCCCTATTGGAAATACCTCTCCTGATGCATCCCAAAACTGCATTCGCTTTTTTCACGGCCATATCACATTGGCAGCTCATAGTCATCCTATGATCAACCAATACTCCAAGGTCCTTCTCCTCTTCCGTTACTTCTAATTGATGCGTCCCCAACTTATAACTAAAATTCTTGTTATTAATCCCTAAATGCATAACCTTACACTTCTCACTATTAAATTTCATCCTATTACTATTACTCCAGTTTACAAGATCATCCAGATCCTCCTGTATAATATCCCGATCCTTCTCTGAATTGGCAATACCTCCCAGCTTTGTATCATCTGCAAACTTTATGAGCACACTCCCACTTTTTGTGCCGAGGTCAGTAATAAAATGATTAAATAAGACTGGTCCCAAAACTGATCCCTGAGGAACTCCACTGGTAACCTCCCTCCAGCCTGACAGTTTCCCTTTCAGTAGGACCCGTTGCAGTCTCCCCTTTAACCTATTCCTTATCCACCTTTTGATGTTGATATTGATCCCCATCTTTTCCAAATTAACCAATAATTCTCCATATGGCACGGTATCAAACGCCTTACTGAAATCTAGGTAAATTAGATTCACTGCATTTCCTTTATCTAAAAAATCTGTTACTTTTTCAAAGAAGGAGATCAGGTTGGTTTGGCACGATCTACCTTTTGTAAAACCATGTTGTATTTTGTCCCATTTACCATTGACTTCAATGTCCTTAACTAATTTCTCCTTCAAAATTTTTTCCAGGACCTTGCATACTACAGATGTCAAACTAATTGGCCTGTAGTTACCTGGATCACTTTTTTTTTTCCTTTCTTAAAAATAGGAACTATATTAGCAATTCTCCAATCATTCAGTACAACTCCTGAGTTTACAGATTCATTAAAAATTTTTGCTAATGGGCTTGCAATTTCAGGTGCCAATTCCTTTAATATTCTTGGATGAAGGTTATCTTATTTCGTCCTCCCCGGTAGGCCAGTAGCAAGTAGTCTGAAATCATTGCAGCACAAAGCATGGCAGCAAATGGCTCTGGGTTTTGGTTGCATTCAAACAACATTTGGTCTTTATCTTTCTGTGTTAGCCTCAGGAGAGTGATATCATTCATGGTCACCTGGTTGAAATGGGGGAATTTTTGTAAGGGAACAGTAAATGGACCCTGTTCATGTTGGGCTAAAAGGAATCATCTCAAATAGCCAAGTGGAGGGGTGGGGGGAGGTGTGTGCTGCACATCCACCCGAAAACAGCAGTCCCTCCTTTTAAATGGCAAACCCAACCGGCAGTGCTTGCTATGGGAAAGGAGGGCGCTGCAGGTTGAAAACATTCCCACATGTTATGAAGGCGTTAGAGGCCAAACTCATGTACCCTTTGGCTTACCATGTCTGCTTGGAAACCGAATTCTGTTGCCCAGCCGTGTGTGATGTGTCACCATACTGGCAGGCGCTCAATATAAAAGGCAAATGCAACCTTGTACCCCACATGTGCTGTCTCCTGTGAATTGCTTGATTCACTGTGAAAGAGTCTCCCTTTTGTTTTCAGAAATGTATCATCTTAAATTTTACTCTTGCTTTTTATCCCCCTGCAGGTGCAAATGTTTCTATGTTCCCCCATCATCTCCATCCCTGAGGTTATCGCAGATTAGAAGGCGAAAAAAATGCACTTGCGATGACATGTTTTCCGAGCTCATGCAGTCCTTCTGCACTGATAGGGCACAGCTGAATGCATGAAGGCATTCAGTAGCAGAGTCCAGGAAAGCATTAAGTAAGTGTGATGAGAGGAGGCAATGCTGAGGCTAATAGGGGAGCAAACGGACATGCTCAGGCATCTGGTGGAGCTGCAGGAAAGCCAACAAGAGCACAGACCACTGCTGCATCCACTGTACAACCGCCTGCCCTCCTCCCCAAGTTCCATATCCTCCTCATCCAGATGCCCAAGAACCCGCTGGAGGAGGCTCCAGGCACCCTGCCACTCCACTCCAGAGGATGGCCCAAGCAACAGAAGGCTGTCATTCAAACAGTTTTGATTTGTAGTGTGGCTACAATAAGCAATGTGCCCTTGTCCTTCCCTCCTCCCCCACCCTACCTGGGCTACCTTATCAGTTATCTCCCTTTTTTTAATTAATAAAGAAAGAATGCATGGTTTCAAAACAACAGTGACTTTATTTCCTTTGCCAGTTGTGATCGAAGGGGGGACAGTGGTTGGCTTACAGGGAATTAAAATCAACAAAGGGGGCAGGTTTGCATCAAGGAGAAACACACACAACTGTCACACCATAGCCTGGCCAGTCATGAAACTGGTTTTCAAAGCCTCTCTGATGCGCAGCACGCCTAGCTGTGCTCTTCTAATCGACCTGGTGTCTGGCTGTTCAAAATTGGCAGCGAAGCGATTTGCCCCAACCTCCCACCCCGCCATAAATGTCTCCCCCTTACTCTCACAGATATTATGAAGCACACAGCAAGCAGTAATAACAATGGGAATATTGATTGGGCTGAGGTTTAACCTAGTCAGCAAACAGCGCCAGCGAACTTTTAAACATCCAAAGGCACATTCTGTCACCATTCTGCACTTACTCAGCCTATAGTTGAACTGCTCCTTACTACTGTCTAGGCTGCCTGTGTACAGCTTCATGAGCCATGAGAGCAAGGGGTAGGCTGGGTCTCCAAGGATAACTATTGGCATTTCAACATTCCCCAACAGTAATTTTCTGGTCTGGGAAGTAAGTCCCTTCTTGCAGCTGCTCAAAAAGTCCTGAGTTCCTAAAGATGCAAGCATCATGCACCTTTCCCAACCATCCCACGTTGATGTTGGTGAAACGTCCCTTGTGATCCACCAGTGCTTGCAGCACCATTTAGAAGTACCCCTTGCGGTTTATGTACTGGTTGGCAAGGTAGTCCAGTGCCAAGATAGGGATATGCGTTCCGTCTATCGCCCCACCACAGTTAGGGAAACCCATTGCAGCAAAGCCATCCACTATGACCTGCACATTTCTCAGAGTCACTATCTTGATAGCAGAACATCAGTGATTGCATTGGCTACTTGAATCATAGCAGTCCCCACAGTAGATTTGCCTACTCCCGATTGATTCCCGACTGACCAGTAGCAGTCAGGCACTGCAAGGTTCCACAAGGCTATTGCTACTCGCTTGTCAACTGTCAGGGCAGCTCTCATCTTGGTATTCCTGCACTTCAGGGTGGGGGAAAGCAACTCACAGAGTTCCAGGAAAGTGGCCTTACGCATGCGAAAGTTTCGCAGCCACTGGGAATCATCCCATATATGCAAGACTATGTGGTCCCACCAGTCTGTGCTTGTTTGCCGGGCCCAGAATCGGCGTTCCACTGTATCAACCAGCCCCACTGCCACCACGATGTCCCAATTGCCACATCCCATGCTATCAGGAACGTCTGTGTCCATGTTCTCCTCACAATCGTCCTAGTGTTGCCGTCTTTTAGCCAGGTTCTGCACATACTGCAGTATAATGCATGAGGTTTTTACAATGCTCACAACAGCAGCGGTGAGCTGAGCGGGCTCCATGTTGACATGCTATGGCGTCTGCATGGGTAACCCAGGAAAAAAGGCGCGAAATGATTGTCTGCAGTTGCTTTCATGGAGGAAAGGGAGACTGATGACATGTACCTAAAACCACCCGCGACAACGTTTTTGCCCTATCAGGCATTGGGAGCTTAACCCAGAATTCCAATGGACAGCGGAGACTGTGGGAACTGTGGGATAGCTTCCCAAAGTGCACCAATCCATGAGTTGATGCTAGCCATGGTAGAGAAAGCGCACTCTGCTGACTTAATGCACTTAGTGGGGACATACACAATTGACTGTATAAAATCGATTTCTAAAATCAACTTCTATAAAATCGACCTAATTTTGTAGTGTAGACATACCCTTACTCATGAGCTTGAAGTTAAGCACATACATCTTTGTATAGAATCTGGCCATGGTTAGTAGATGTAATATCTCTGTAATTGCATTTTGGCCCTTTGTTGTAAACTGAGTTGTTGAAAGGTCTGAAGTAAATCCTGCAATGTTGTTTGACAATTACTGTCGCTACTGTATGTGTAACTGGTGAATGGCATAACAGTAAAACTAGATTTAAGAATCAAGGGCCGCGTTTTTATATCACTATACAAATAACAGAAGACTAAATTTAACAATAGTGCTACGTTAGTAGTAATCCTATAACAATTCTATAAATTCTGATGTATTCTTATACAGCCTCGCTCGGATTTTCCATTATTAAACTAGTCTGCAAAGTGAAAAAATGTGGCTATATCATCTTGCATTCCGTTGTAACATAGTAAACATTAATTGTATATTCTACTTTGATGGGATGTTATGTGTTTCAAAATATTTAATTCTTTTCTAGTAACAGAGAGTAGTAAAAACAAGGGCCAAATTTTGGCCCAGTTATTAAGTGGATTCAGAGTTGACGCACACAAATGCTACAAAAGCAATATTAATATGCATCCATATTCTGGCCAGCATGGCCCTGTACACAGCACACACAGTCAAACCCTATAGATTGTGCTCCTCACTGGAATAATCTGTGCAGGGTGGTGTATAGTTGCCACTGTTACAACAAAGAGCATACAAGCATGAATATGTCACTACACCACTGGTGTGTGCTTATGAGAAGGAGACAGCCAGGATATAGCCCATGATTTGAATCTGGTGTCTTGGATGTTTACTAGTGCATTCAGTAGCAGGTTACTTGCAGAGAAACACACACGTTTGCCCAAATCTGCTCAGGATTCTGGAATTTTTGCTCAGAAACTTACAACCATTAGCATCATTATGTTATCACAGACATCCTTTACCAGACTCATGATACTTCTCCTTACAGAGGCTGCTGTTATTTATAAAACAAAAAACCTAAACAAAATACTTCAAATTTTGCTAAATTGAATTTTGTAGCTGCTTACTCCTCAAAGTGGCCTGAGCTCATTTATGAGCTTCTCTTTATTTCAAACACTAAACCTTAAAACGAGGCGATGAACCTGGATAGTATTTGCTGTTCATAATCTTTTTATTTTTACTTCCTAAATATAAGGAGAATGAACATGGTCAGTGTTTTAAAAAGGGGAACTGAAGCCTACTTTTCAGAGTAGCAGCCATGTTAGTCTGTATTCGCAAAAAGAAAAGGAGTATTTGCGGCACCTTAGAGACTAACAAATTTATTTGAGCATAAGCTTTCGTGAGCTACAGCTCACTTCATCGAATGTACTTGTTTTTCATGCACTGCCACTCACTCCTTGAATGAATATGGGCCAGTCACTTAACCTCTCTGCACAAATAATACTTGCCTGTCTGACAAGTATGGTAAAGATGAACATTAGTAAAGCACTCTGGGACCCTTGAGTTATGGGCACTTAGGAACTTCAAATGCAAAGTATTATTGTAGTTATTAATCTTAGTAATTACAATGTAAACACTCTCAGAGCAATTGGCCGGCCTCCAACTGCCACTCCCCAATCTCAGATTCTGAGGCTGCTGCTAAGAATACCTGGTCAGCCTTCAACTAGTATCCCCCATTACTACCAGGTCTTGTGGTTGGATATTTTTGTTCTTTGTTCTAGAAATGCCTCATCCTCCGGATTTGGTGGCCTATAGTAGACTCCAGCCACAACGTTACCCCTTTCCCTCCCACTTTAATCTTCACCCACAGACTTTCAACTGCTCTGCTTCTGACTTCCTTCTGGACTGCAGAACAACTATATACATTGATGTACAATGCAACACCTCCTCCCTTTTTTCCCTGCCTGTGCTTCCTGAATAAGCTATTCCCCTTTATACCAATATTCCTGTCATAAGATTTATCCCACAGAGTCTCTGTGATGCCAATTAAGTCATAATTTAGATTGCATACTAAGACATTCAGTTTTTCCTGTTTATATCCCATATTTGTTTATAAGCAACTAAGATGTTGAGCAGATTACCCCATTGTATTCCCTCTTGTTGCTCCTATGAACCTATTGTAATTTTCCATTCTCACCCTCCCTCCTCGTGCACACTCCCACAAACTTCCAGCCCTGTGTCAAGGTCACTTTTTTTATTTACCTGTGAGCTTTTGTCATCTGTCCCCTTTGAACCTAGTTTAAAGCCCTAGTCATTAGGTTGGCAAGTTGGTTCGTGAAGGTACTCTTCCTTGTTGCTCAGGTGGACTCCAGCAGTCTTCCTTCCCAGAACAGCATCCCATGGTCAAGGAAGTCCAAGCCTCCTGCCAGTGCCATCTGTGCAGTTATGCGTTCCTTTCCAGGATGTGCATATCCCTTTCTGGGCCCTTATTCTCAACCAGCAGGATTGACAAGAACATTACCTGTGCCCCAAACTCCTTTACTCTCACTCCCAGAGCCTTGTAGTCACTGATGATCTGCCCAGGGTCCTACCTCGCAGTATCATTAGAGTCCACATGGATTAGCAGATGGATGATCCTCAGCAACCTTTCCATAATGTCTTGCATGTGGCCTTTGGGTAGGCAACACACTTCCTGGGATGCCAGATCAGGTTGGCAGTTGGACTCTTCCATCCCCCTCAGAAAAGGAGTCCCTGACCACCACCATCCTTTGTCTCTCCCTCTTGGGAGTAATAGCTTTGAGCTTTCCAGTCTTGAAGACAGATGGTTCCCCCTCATCGGCCATTGGGATCTGGTCCTCCTTTCCAGCTGCCAGTATTGCATACCAGTTCTTGGTTCAGAAGGGCCTGGGTGAGGATGGAGCAGTGTCTGCTGCCCGGTGTGTCAGCAGTCACTCTCCTCCTCACAGAGCAGCAAGTACTTCCTGCCTTCCTTCCCTGATACCCCTGTAGTCATCTATAGTCGGCTACCTTCCTCCATCTGCATTCTGTCAATGAAGTGCTCGTGTTCCCAGATATTATGCAGGTGAACCACTTCAGCCCAGGAGAACAACAAAGCCAATACTACAGTTGTTTTCCAACTGCCACATAGATCTCTGTGACAAAGAATGCGTTTTGCAGACTGTAGGACAGGCCAGAGAAATCTGGCTAAAGGACTATATTCTGTTTCCTTCCCATTCCCCAGCACCCATCAGCTCAGGGAAATGGAAGATTGATGAAGAAAATGTTGAATCTGGTTAAACTGAGCGTGTCTTGTGTTGGCAAGAGATGTTTAGAAGACTACAAGTGGCTGAGAAACTTCTAAATAATGGCCGACCCATTTGGACTAGGCCAGCGTGCATCACGAAGCTCATTCAGCAATGCTTAGCTCAGAAAGGGAGATAATTAAAACACTGAGTTTATCACATTTCTTGTTCTAGTAGCTAGTTACATTTGCACAGTTATTTCTATGATCAACAAATTTGTTCATATACTCTCATTAAAAAAAGTTCCTTGCTCCAGACCTCCCTGCGCACTGTAGGAAATGTATCTGTTCTGCTGTGTGTGCATGATTACAGTAGCACTTACTGGTTAATATCAGTTTTGGCTTATTTGCGGTCAAATCCTGGTGCCTGCTCTGTGACATGCTGGAGGTGCAGAATCATCCTGTGAGGCTTCTCTGGCCCATTCTACCTACACCATATTCAGCAGTATTTGGATTTGCAACTAGATACCATGGTTATGGGTTCCTGATACATTCTTGTAATAACAATAGTCCTGATATTTAGAGAACTTCAGTTAATGTTTGTAAGCCCAATTTCATACCTTCATAACTCTTTCAATCAATCAGAGTTGAGCCAGTGTATATGTGAAGGGGCCTCTTGTGGTTTCTCAGTAAGTAGTATGGCTTTTCTGGCAGACAGCCATAAGCAATTTAGTAGGCACATGTTGTGGAGGTGGATGTGGGGGTGGGGGGGAGGGATGATCCAGAAAGCTGTAATAAGAGGTTGAGTGAAATCAGTATTTTTATGCATAGCACAAGGAAAATCCACATTATAGATCTCACAGAGCCCATTTGGCCACACAAATGCAACAGTCAGCATGATCAATAAGGTTAACTCTGAAACATGCTGATGGCATGATTATCCTCTCAGTTAAACCAGTTTTACACTCGTGTAACTCCTCAATTCAACTACTCCCAGTTTATCCAGTAAGAGAGAAGAATCAGGCACAAGATGTACAATTACCCAGTGCACAATCCAGTGTTATATATCTCTCAATCAGTTCTATAGACATTTGGTATAATTTAATATGGCTCCTAGTTGTCCACAGAAATAATAATATTCAAATTTCAAATTTCTAGCCTAAATGTAAAGTTGAGGCTTTATCACATAACCTTTCCCCAATAGCCATACAGCTGTAAATAGGTACTAGCCTAAAATGTCTGTCTCCAGTAAGGCTAATCTCCCTTTCCATTTCTGACAGGGGTCAGGTAACCAATGTAAATTACCACCATAAACTAAATTCCACCCCTCTTGTAGAACAAAGTGCTTTATCTGCCTGTCAAGAAACCAGGAGCTACAAAGCAGATTGTAATGTTTCATCAGTTCAGCATGAGTGGCATACCCTGTTCCTACTAATAAAACGTTGGAGATGCTTGACTTCATTTTGCCTCAAGATAGAAGACGGTTCTCTTTCTGTAGACGGTTTAAGGTGACCAGAAGGCAAAGGGGAAAATCTAGTAGGACCAGTATCTTCCTGTATATTCCATTCAAGAATCTGATTAGTGTGTGCTTTTTGATACCAATAGAGATTGATAAGCTAGACAACTCTAAAAATAATGTGACTTCCTTCCCCATGTTATGAGTTCTTTTGATTTGATTACAAAGAAAAATTGATATCAAATTCACATCTATGATAACCATATTGCAATGTCAAACAATCAGTGCATTTCAATAGAGATCACACTGCAGTGAAAAATTTAAAAGTAATGTCAGTGCCAGAGCTGGATGGAAAATGGTTTTCCCATCCTCTGAAAATTTTTGAGATTTCAAAACAAATTTTCCCATCCCAAATGGGAATGAGAAGTTGAAATCTTCAGAAGTTTTGTGCATCAAAAATGTGTGTGTTGGAGGGAGGGAGAGATTAACTTCTGGCCAATTGTTTTGAAAAATTCACTTCAGGTCAAATTTGTTTCAATAATTTTGAAATGTTTCATTTTTGACCATTTAAAAATGTTTTTACTATAACTGGATTAAGGTTCTAAACTAAAAGTCTTTTTGAACTGGGAAACCAGAATTTCCTTTTAGAAAATGTCAAAATGAAATATTTCAGAAATTTTTATTTAACTTTGTTTTATTCAACATTCTGTCAAGAAATTTGTTGAAACTGACCCTTTTATTGCAAAAAAGTTTCTTTTGTGATAACTGGCATTTTCAGATAAAAAAAAGTTTCATAGAAAAATTCCCAACAAGCTCTAGTCAGTGCAAGTCTGTGGAGACCACAGTAATTTACACTAAAGTTTTTTAACTGATCTATTAAAGGTTATTAAAAATAACATGTAAGTTCACAACTGAAACTTGAACCTAGTTTCTTAGGTCTGTAACAACACCCTTAATTGAGCCTCAAGGTTCCTAAACTCTGCAGCACATCGTGCCTAAAGAGGGACCAACAAACTGATTTAACAACTGAAATTTGTCCCCAGTTGAGCACGTGGATACACAGAATATTTTGCACATTCCTTGTTTTATATTAAAACTGGATTCAGTGTAAATCTTTTGAATTCCTTTACAGACTTGTTGGAAAGGGACAGATTATTTTAGCATGACTCCCTTATGCAATCAGGTGTTTAGCAGATTACGTATGTTATTCTGTTATAGGTACACTACAGTGATAGACAAAATGGCAAAGAGTGTATGACCTGTTTGACACTGTCTCCTGTGCAGATGACTTTCCATGGTATCGGAAGCTCCATTGAAGCCAGCCATGACCAGGTATAATACCCTCACCCCACACATATCTATTTAATAAGGCCAACTAAGATGTTAGTATTACTAAATCTCACATTTGCACAAATACTGCTTTATTTATGGCATGTTCTTGCCACCACTGTTTGCCTATATTGCCACAATAAAACCCTTAAAGTGACCCACGAAGGAGAGGAAATTGCATTTGTGCCCTCTTTTGCTTCTTCAAGATGTATAAAGAAAACCTGAATTTTGGGGTTTAAACTGATGTGTAAGGGGTCTGCTAAGTTGTTTTTTTATGTTAGTAACACCAGGTCTTATATACCCTGATTTTATAGATGACTGGAGAAATAGAGGAATGACAGCATCATAAGTGACAATAGACTGGCAGCTTTGCAGTTGAGAAAACCTCAAATTTGTTTGTTCATTTTTATTTATCTCAAGCTTCTGGCAGACACCTGGGACAAAATTTTTCTTTGTTAATCATTCCTTCTCCTTTGCCACTTCAGATGAGATCTGAAGAGACTTCCGTTCTAGTTCTTTAGTCCTCCAAAACAGTCCTCTATAAAAACATGGAAGACGACAAGACTTTGGTACTTCAGGTATTTCTATTGCAAAAAACAAGTTGAATAAAACTGTAAACCAAATATCGCACTTTTCAGACCCTAGGTATATAAGAAGAAAACAAAAAAGGGCACAAGCAATTTTTATTCGCTTTTGCAGGTCATCTTTAAATTGTACTAAATATGTCATACACTGTCAGCCTAAATGTAAGAGTCTTTCAGGGAGAAGAAGGAGACGTCTTCTTGGCAATGATCAGAATTAGTTATGGTTGGGAAAAGATTCAGACACTCTTAGCCATGTTTTAGGTTAAAAGAATTAAATGGAAATTTGTAGGGAGCTATCTGTTAACATAAACGAATCCTTTTAGTTATTTATGTGATAGCTTGAGGATTCTTCCTGTTCATAAAGTAGTGACTCACAACTATGTGGTACTTTACTGCAGTGGTAAACTATGGAAAATATCGTAGTGATTCAACAAACATATTTCCCTCAACCTCTCATTTCATCCAGCAGGTTGTTTATATTGTTCCAAACTCTCTCAGCTTATCTTTCAGTAAAAACCACTTTTTAACATAGTTATGTCTCAAATACAATATTTAGACCTATCAGTACTCTGTAAGGATTTGAGGTGGTCCCTCGCAATTTGGTAACAACTGCATTATGGGCTACCAGTCATTTCAACCTTGGCTTGGCATTTATTTAGGTGAAAGCATGGCTTGTAAACAGAAAATCACCTTCTAAATAGAAATCACTTTAAAAGTTATCTAAACAATTACATTTTTTTAAAAAGCTATGATGAAACAATGTTACTTAGATTGAAAAGTCAAACACTCAAAAGTTAGGAATTGCCAGATTTAATGTTGCTTATTCAACCTTAATTTGCTCCGCTTCTGTGTCCATTCAGCACACTAAATTAGACAGAGGTCCTGTGAAAAACAATAATATGTGGTCATATAATCAAAGATTATGTCGTAATGCATATGCAAAAAAGAGTAGAATTAAGGTTGCATGGGCAACCATAAATTTGGCTTTCCTTAACCTTGCTTGACTTTGCAACTTAAATAATGTTTTTACCATATTTTTAAATGTAATTTCCTAAGTGTTTTTAAAAGGAAATATTATGTACAGCTGTAAGAATGATCTGCTATCATGAAACATCAGCAGGGCTTGAACCCTGAATCTGCAGTACACTTGAGTACCCTCACTTGAACTACAGGACTACCTACACTAGTTAGCAGCAGGAAAAGGCTGTTATCCCAGAGGCGGGATGGCCCACTAGATCTATGGAATTGTTAGGAGAGCCTGGTTTTCTTTCTCTCTCTCTCTGTTCCTCCAGGTGTTGAGGGAACTCCTCCCTATGTGGTGCCCCAGAGTAGGGATGGGCTGCCTGTGATTGTTTGGGGGAACTGGAAGGGAAGCATTCCTAGCTGCCATCTGAAGTGGCAGAGGAGAATGACTCATTAGCAAATAAAACTTTTCTCCTAATTTTTTTTATCAGAAGCTTGAGTTAAATAATTTAACATAAAATGAACAACATTAGAGTTTTAAACAGTCTGACTAAAAATCTCTTTCCTCTCTGACCTGATAGGATTGTGTGATAAAGTTCCTGCTCTACCTTGGTGGGTCTTGCGCTTATTGGCGGATTTGCTTGTCTTGGAGCTTCACGGCAGCCCTCAGCTTGGCTGTTTTTCTGAACCCACAGTCCAGGTCGACTCCTCCTGTGTCTAACCAAGAGTTGGGAGGATTTGGGGGGAACCCGGTTCCGCCCTCTACTCCGGGTTCCAGCCCAGGGCCCTGTGGAATGCAGCTGTTTAGAGTGCCTCCTGGAACAGCTGTGCAACAGCTACAACTCCCTGGGCTACTTCCCCATGGCCTTCTCCCACCACCTTCTTTATCCTCACCACAGGACCTTCCTCTTGGTGTCTGATAATGCTTGTACACCTCAGTCCTCCAACAGTCCGCATTCTCACTCCTAGCGCCTCTTGCTCCCAGCTCCTCACACGCACACTAAACTGAAGTGAGCTCCTTTTTAAAACCCAGGTGCCCTGATTAGCCTTCCTTAATTGATTCTAGCAACTTCTTGATTGGCTGCAGGTGTTCTAATCAGCCTGTCTTAATTGTCTCCAGAAGGTTCCTGATTGTTCTGGAACCTTCCCTGTTACTTAAGTAGGGAAAAGGGACCTACTTAGCTTGGGGCTAATATATCTGCCTTCTATTACTCTCCTACAGCCATCTGGCCCGACCCTGTCACATATCCCTCCCCTCTGCTCAACACTACGGGGTTGGGCAACTTGGGACGTCAGGCAGTGTACTCGTGACAAGCCATCTGCATTGCCATGGTGGCTTCCAGCCCGGTGTGGTATGGTGAATTGGAAAGGTTGTAGGGACAGGAACCATCTGGTCACCCTTGTGTTCTCTTTATTTCGCTGCATCCACTGGAGGGGTGCATGGTCGGTCACAGGGTAAACCGTCGTCCCAGAAGATAACGTAGTGTTTCCATGGCCCATTTCACAGCTAGGCACTCTCTTTCAACCACGGCATACTTCTGCTCTCTCGGGAGGAGTGTCCTGCTGAGGTAGAGGATTGGGTGTTCTTCATCTCTGACCATCTGCTATAGGACAGCTCCCAATCATGCTTCAGATGCATCTGTTTGTAAAATGAATTCTTTGTTGAAGTCTGGGCTATAAGCACGGGGTTACTGCAGAGGGCTGTCTGTAGATCCATGAATGCTTTCTCTACAGCATTTGTCCACTTCACGATGTCTGGACCCCGGGCTTTTATCAGGTTTGTCATGGGACTCGCTCTGCTAGCAAAATGGGGAATAAATCTTCGGTAGTACCCCACCACACCCAGGAATGCCCGGACTTGCTTTTTCCAATTCGGCTAGGGCCAATTTTGGATAGCCTCTAGTTTGTTTAGTTGGGGTTTGACCATGCCCCTTCCTACAATGTAGCCAAGATATTTAGCCTCGGCTAGCCTTATAGCATACTTAGCTGGGTTGGCTGTGAGGCCAGCCTGTCTTAGCATGTCCAGAACCACTTCCATCTTTCCTAAGTGGGTTTCCCAGTCGGGGGTATGAATAATCACATCATCCCCCAGGTATGCCGCTGCATAACTGGTATGGGGCCGTAGGAGCTTGTCCATAAGATGCTGGAAGGTGGCAGGTGCCCCATGCAGTCCAAAAGGAAGAACAGTATATTGAAACAGACCCTCAGGTGTAGAGAATGCCGTCTTTTCTTTCACATCTTTGGCAAGGGGAGTCTGCCAGTATCCCTTTGTTAAATCAAGGGTGGTCAAAAATCGGACATTGTCCAGGCGGACAACTAACTCATCGATACGGGGTATGCATCGAATTTGGATATCTTATTCAGCCGTCGAAAGTCATTACAAAACCTAGTGTTGCCATCTGGTTTGGGCACCAACACAATCGGGCTTGACCACTGACTTTGGGACTCTTCGATGACTCCCAGCTCCATCATCCTTTTTACCTCTGCCTTGATCTCCTCCCTTTTTGCTGCTGGGACCTGATAGGGCCTTAAAGTTACCTTTGTCCCAGAGTCTGTGATAATGTGGTGATATGCTTCAGTGGTCCGGTGTGGTTTGGTTGAAAACACATCCTGGTATCGGTTGATCATCTCAGTTACCTCCTTCTTCTGGTTTGGTGTCAGATCAGTGGATATCCTGATCTGCTCCTGCATATTATTTCCCTGGATCGGGGTCTCTTGGGCCACTACACATGCCTCTTGTTGGTGCCAAGGCTTTAAGAGGTTAATGTGATAAATTTGTTCTTGTTTCTGGTGTCCTGGGTGCAGCACCTTGTAGGTTACATCCCCCATGTGTTCCACACCTCACAGGACCCCTGCCATTGGGCCAAAGCTTGCTTTCTGCCGTGGGTACCAACACCATCACCTGATCCCCTGGTTGGAACTGTCGGACTTTTGCCTGGCGATTGTAATGGGTTCACTGGGCCTCCTGCGCCTTTTCCAAACATTCCTGTACAATGGGGGTGACCCGGGCTATCTGTTCTCGCATCTGCAACACATGGTCAATTATATTTCTGCCCTAATTGGGTTCCTCTTCCCAGATTTCTTTTGCAATATCTAGTACGCCATGGGGGTGGCGTCCATATAATAATTCAAAGGGGGAAAATCCAGTTGAGGCCTGAGGTACCTCCCAGATTGCAAACATAAGGTAGGGTAGTAGGGTGTCCCAATCCTTCCTGTCTTGACTTACCACTTTCCTTATCATTGCCTTGAGGGTTCAATTAAACCTTTCTACCAGCCCATTGGCCTGCGGATGATAGACTGAAGTTCTCAGAGTATGTATATGGAGCAGCGTACAGAGGTCCTTCATAGCTTCGACATAAATGGGGTACCTTGGTCTGTTATTATCTCATTTGGTAGCCCCACTCAGGCAAAGATCCCCACCAACTCTTTAGCTACCATTTTAGAGGCCGTGTTCCACAGGGAAATGGCTTCTGAGTAGCAAGTAGCATAATCCAGAATGACAAGTATATATTGGTGGACCCCGGGCTGTCTTCTCCAGGGGTCCCACTAGATCCATGGCTATTCGCTCGAAGGGGACCTCTATGATGAGAAGGGGTACTAAAGGTGCCCTCAATTGGGGACAGGGACTGTGCAGCTGACACTCTGGGCAGGACACACAGTATCTCCACACTTCTTCATGTACCCCGGGCCAGGATCTTCTCTATCCCCAAATGCCCCCCCAAAAGATGACTATGGGCCAGATTTAATACAGCATTCTGGTGTTTTTGAGGTACTAGGATCTGCTGTACCTTCTGCCCCTATACTGGTGCAACCCCGTATAAGAGATTCTTCTTCATTATGAAGTAGGGTCCTGGTCCCTGGGTTTTCCCTTCCACGGGGACCCCATCTATTTTGGTCACCTCCTTCCTAATGTTGTCGTACCTTGGGTCTTCAGCCTGGTCCCGTCCAAAATTTCCTCTCCCGGGGCTAATCTACCCGAGATCTAGGGGGCCAGTCTCTGTTGCCTCTACTAGTTCAGAGGTGTTAGGGTGTGGGTCAGACTCGGGTGCTTCTCCCTCCTGGGTGACCTCCTTTTCAGCTGCTCAGGTCTGCCTACCTACGAGAGCGACCCTCTGGCTTTGGGCCAGTATTCAGGTTCCCAAGGCCTTAGCTGCCCTTCTTTCCCTTTTCGTCTTTCTATGCTGTCTGGGAGTGGAGAACAAATCTGGGGATATTTCAGAGAAGGTTGGGGGTTGACAGTCTACTGTAGATGCCTCACTACTTTCAGGGCTTCCCCCTTTCTCCAATTCCCCTACCGGGAGTAAGTCTCCAAACCCTGGGAAGTCCATCCCTATGAGCACTGGATATGGGAGTTTAGGGACTACACCAGCTGCTACCTCAGTAGTGTTCCCCTGAATCTCGATTTTTACTGGGATGGTGGGGTAATAACCAACTGTCCCATGGATGCATGTTATCCCCATATGCTTAGCCCACAGCAACTGACTACGCTTCACGAGCTTCCCCGAGACAAGCGTGATAGCACTCCCCAAATCAACCAGTGCTGTGGTCTCTACCCCATTTAGCTTCACTGGTCTCGTGTACATATGTGGGGTTAGTGAGACCCCCACAAGGTGGATTAGGGAGCATGAGTCTGCCCAGTTCCCCAGATTACACTGCATAGGCTCCTCGGCATTGGGACACCGTGCAGCTGTGTGTCCCCACTCCCCGCAGGCGTAACATCTGTATGGAGCCCTAGGCATTCCCCGGTCTCTTAGTTTGGGTAGTCTAACATCACAATCCTCTTCCCCCTCAGTGCTCTGACTCTTTGTGGCTTCTGGTGGGCCTTCGGACCCTCTCTTTTTCTACCTGGGTTCTCCTGGTGGCCCAGTCACCGGAGCTCTAGGGCTTGGTGCTACTAGTTTAACCCGGGGTGCTTCTTCCTTAACTGGTCGGGTCAGCTCCCTCACCATCCTTTGCCTTTCTACCAGTGCAACAACCTCGTCGTAGGTGGAGGGTTCGTTCTGGCTTACCCAGGCGCGAAGGTCTGGCGGTAGTCCTCTCATGTACTGGTCAATGATCAGAACCTCTAGTATCTCCTCCGGACTCTGGGACTCAGTTCGTAACCACTTTCATGCGAGATGGATGAGGTCATATAATTGGGACCGCAGGGTTTTGTTTTCCTGGTACCTCCACTCATGATATCGCTGGGCCGCACTGCAGTTGTTACCCCAGATCTGGCCAGGATCTCTGCTTTCAGCTGGGGGTAGTCTGCTGCAGCCTCTTCAGGCAAATCATAGTAGGCCTTCTGGGCCTCCCCACACAGGAATGGAGCGAGGCCTTCTGGGCCTCCCCACACAGGAATGGTTCTCTGGGCAAAGCCTCCCGCAGGGCTGTCCTCTCAAAGGCCAGGAGGTATGCCTCTACATCATCCTCCCGCATCATTTTCTGCAGCCAATTGCTGGCCCACATGATCTGCGTCCCATCATGGCTACAGTTCAGCTCTGTAAGGGCCTTTATCTGGTTTATCAGTTCCCGCAACATAGCCCGGTCTCGAGCAGCCTGATCCATCAGCAGGTGATTAGTCTCTTGCTGCAGCTGCACTTCCTCCTGTTGGGTGGCTGCCTGGACACGAATAGCCTCCTGCTGGGCAGCCGTGGCTTGTATCAGTGCCTGCGCTACTTCCTCCATTGGGTGAAAAAAAATAAAAATAGACCCTCTTCCCTTTTTTTTTTTTTTTCTTCCAAACACCCTCCATCTTCCGCCACGCTGTGGACACCAGATCCCACTTCCGACAACAGTTGTGACAAAGTTCCTGCTCTACCTTGGTGGGTCTTGCGCTTATTGGCGGATTTGCTTGCCTTGGAGCTTCACGGCAGCCCTCAGCTTGGCCATTTTTCTGAATTCACAGTCCAGGTCGACGACTCCTGTGTCTGACCAGGAGTTGGGAGGATTTGGGGGGAACCTGGGCCCGCCCTCTACTCCGGGTTCCAGCCCAGGGCCCTGTGGAATGCAGTTGTCTAGAGTGCCTCCTGGAACAGCTGTGTGACAGCTCCAACTCCCTGGGCTACTTCGCCATGGCCTCCTCCCAACACCTTCTTTATCCTCACCACAGGACCTTCCTCTTGGTGTCTGATAATGCTTGTACACCTCAGTCCTCCAACAGTCTGCATTCTCACTCGCAGCTCCTAGCGCCTCTTGCTCCCAGCTCCTCACACGCACACCACAAACTGAAGTGAGCTCCTTTTTAAAACCCAGGTGCCCTGATTAGCCTTCCTTCATTGACTCTAGCAACTTCTTGATTGGCTGCAGGTGTTCTAATCAGCCTGTCTTAATTGTCTCCAGAAGGTTCCTGATTGTTCTGGAACCTTCCCTGTTACCTTACCCAGGGAAAAGGGACCTACTTAGCCTGGAGCTAATTTATCTGCCTTCTATTACTCTCCTATAGCCATCTGGCCCAACCCTGTCACAATTGTAATTGATCAGTTACAATTTTCATCATAATGGTTTTACACAGTGTCAATGAATACTGTGGATTTAGCAAAAATAAAGAAAGAAGATATTGTAGATTTGTTAGGGTGAAGCATCTCAATTTTACATTTGAAATGAAATCATAAAAGGCACCAGTTCACAATAAAAATTAAATTATTGAAAAACCTGTCTTAACTCATATTTGCTGTTTCTTACACATTGTATCTTTTGTACGTTAGTTATGATGGGCTGGATCCTCAACTGGTGTAAATCAGTACTGGTCCTTTGATTTTTAATATGCTAATTTACACCAGCTGAGGATCTGACCTGGGGTGCTTTTAGGATCCCCCAGTTTTTTTCCACACTTGTAGATTTCAGTACTTCTTCCCTTCACAACTTACTCGCTAGATTTCTTAATTTTGCCAAGTTTTCATTCCTAAAATCTAAATCCTATAAATTCAGGTTGCATATTGTAGAAAACAACCTGAGCAAATAAAATAGTTCCTCTGGAAATATATATTAAACTACAGTTGGCAACTAGAACTAGCAACAACCCTGCTGTGACACAAGGTTGGACTACTTGACCTAATACATCTTTCCATATCTTCATATTGTGTTGTTGTTATGAGCCACTTCCTTAGTCTGGTGAAATTGAGTAGTATCATGGATCTGAGAATGGTCACTTCTTCCTCTCAGGAAGTCAAGAATGGCATGTCCTATGCTGGAGTCTACTTTCTGGGTCTACATTGTCCTTTATAACTTAGGAACATCTTTCATTATGCATGTCTGAAAGCTGATTGGTTACCCAGCAGTATAGTTATAATCCACCATGAGTGGATTTTTCAAGTATGTTAAGAGTTGATCAGCAGTTTTCCAGTCAATCAATCTTTTCCATTTTCAGTGATGTGTAGATTATGCCCACTCTAATTTTTTGTTTCTTGTAACTGTATTGGAGTTGAACCTTTTTTTGTACTGCATGATTGTTTTTGTCAGAAGAAACAGTAATAGATTATGGCCAGGAGGTTAGGAGACAGTTCACAAGACCCCATCACAAAGCTAGTGAATTATAGAATTATAAAACATTGCTGAAAGGGGAAAAAAAAGCTGGAATATCATATGGCACTGTGGGAGGAATCTGAATCTGCTGCCAAAATGAAAAATTCTGTACATTTTTGGAGATTAGCAGCAATGGGTTCCAAGAAGAGTAGAAGTAATATTGAAGTGCTGATCCACAACCATATTTGGGATAGGGTGACCAGATGTCCTGATTTTATAGAGACGGTTCCAATATTCGAGGCTTTGTCTTATTTAGGTAAACTATCTGCATGGATTGAAAACAGAGAGCTGTGAAGGGCCTTCTTAGCAAGTTATTGCACAAACTATCTAAATATCTGGCAAACCCGTAAGTCTTTTTAACAAGGGGAAACAAAGGTGACATATCTATAATAGAAACAACTGCCGTATCCTATTGCTTATTAATATCCTCTATTCTTGACTTGATTATGGAGTTCTCATGTTTAAACGTCAACCTAATTATTTCTCATTGTGACACCTAGAGAATGCAAGGAATTTTGAATATATTCTAACCAACAAAATTTACACAAGAAAGTCCTGCTGAGCTCTTCCTCTAGGCAAGTGCTGTGGGTGCACACCATGGGTGTAGTTTGGCAGGAACATGGGGAGCATTGCCCTCCCCCTCCAAACTGCATCCCTTGGATAGGCACAGAATTTGCCCCCACACACAGCCCGAATGACCTGGCTGGAGCTGCCTCCATGCCCCCAAATACAGAAGTCAAACTATGCCTATGGTGCATACTGTAATTATAAAGCCAAATATTAATTTGGTGCGATGTTGCACTTTGGGCAGAATAGAACTTATGCTTAACTCGGGTCCAAGAAAAGCAGCAGGGGTATTATTTGGGAAGCTGAGGATCTTCCTAAAGTATTTCTTTTAAATTACTTTCAGTCCCATGGGATCATTCCATTGTTATATTTCTGTGCTGTACAAAATGTGAGCACATACCTTAGACACAAAACGCTAAGGGCAGGTTCAACTAACTTACCCCCACAGGTCCAGGTAAAATACAACATAGCATGGATTTAATTTGAGGCTTTTTCTTTCATTACCTGAAGATGTTGATCCCACACACCATTTTGTGAGAACCAGACACGTACGTAAGGGAAAGAGCTAACTTGTTCAATATATTGCTCATCAATCCTCCATTTATGTAACCACCATCTTCAGCTAAAGACATTTACTGTAGTTTTTGAATAATTTATCGAGAGGTCCTCCCATTGGCAATATGAATGAAATGCATTTAATAAACTCTTCAGGCCCACTGGTGTTTGTGATAACAAAACCACATCATCTGCATATAATACAAGACACAGAGTGATTCATGATTTTAGGGGAACAGAATTGATCCTTTTTTAATGCTAAAAAACATCATAGATATGAAAATTAAAACAAAAAGGGGCTAAAAAGACAGGCCTGCTGAATCTCCTATGTAACTGGGATGGAATCAGTTTATTTCCTACACAGGCCTATACTTTTCTGCCCAATCCTTTAATCTCCCCAAAAGCTACCTAGTGTAAATTTTTAAAACAACATCCAATACACTGTCTGGGCAGTAATTCCCTGGATCTTTCCTATTCCATTTTTTATAAAGTGGAATAATAATACTGATAGTGCAACCTGAGGGCATATTAATGTTTGGAGAAAAGTTTAGCCAAAACAAGTGCCCACCGATCAACGTTCTCCTTAAATACTTCCACAGGTCTTGTATTATTACAGTGTTGTTGATTAAAAATTTAACTTCTACAAGATACAACAGAACATTCTGGAAGAGAACAGGGAATGGAGGTTACCTGAGCTGATTGTATTATTATAAAGTCTGAAAAAATATTTCTCCCAAATTAGGATGACCAAGTTAGCAAGTGTGAAAATGAGGAAGGGTGTAGGGGGCAATAGGCACCGAGAAATGTAACGGACTCTGTCCATGAGACTGAGGGCAGGAGGAAGACACTACTGGTTATTTATTACACTGTAATCTGTATTGCCACTTGAGGTCAAAATGGCTTTCTGTGTTTTTGTCCTGGATGCCTTTTTCTATGACCTCTTAAAAACTAGAATATTTGTTGGCATCTGATGATATATCCGTGATTCGAGCAGATGCCCCATTTGCATGGTCAGCCACTAAAATAAGGGAAAGGCATGTGTTATGGTGATCATATATGGTTTAATGATTTATGTCCTTTTTCGTCTTTATTTATATGTTGTTATTATTATTGTATAATTCCAGATTTAGTTTTGTTTTATTGTAATACATTTTGGATTTTTGCTCATTGGTCTAAGGCTAAGTCGTTAATAATAATCTGTTGATATTATACTGCATTCACTTGAGCAATTTCAGATTCAAATAAACATTTCTGAAATGGTGGTGAAACGGGAAAAAAAAGTATATTAGTACTAGTTGGGATGGATCATATGATTGGCATTAGAATGGTCTGCATTCTAAACCCCTAGCTGCTACCGCTTACCTCATTTGGTCAAAAATCAGCTTTGAAGAAATCATTTCAAATCACTCAAGAAAGAGATCTTGGAGTCATTCTAGATAGTTCTCTGAAATCATCCACTCAATGTGCAGAGGCAGTCAAAAAAGTGAACAGAATGTAGGAATCATCAAGAAAGGGATAGATAAGAAGACAGAAAATATCATATTGCCTCTGTATAAATCCATGGTACACCCACACCTTGAATACCGCATGCAGATGTGGTTGCCCCATCTCAGAAAAGATATGTTGGAATTGGAAAAGGTTCAGAAAAGGGCAACAGAAATGATTAGGGGTATAGAATGGCTTCCATATGAGGAGAGATTTATAAAATGGGACTTTTCAGCTTGGAAAAGAGGCGACTAAGGGGGGATATGATAGAGGTCTATAAAATCATGTGTTGTATAGGGAAAGTAAATAAGGAAGTGTTATTTACTCCTTCTCATAGTACAAGAACAAGGGGCCATCAAATGAAATTAATAGGTAGCAGGTTTAAAACAAACACAAGAAAGTATTTTTTTATGCAACGCACTGTCAACTTCTGGGACTCCTTGCCAGAGGGTGTTGTGAAGGCCAGTGTTATAACAGGGCTCAAAATGGAGCTAGATAGATTCATGGAAGATAGGTCCATCAATGGCTATTAGCCAGGATGGGCCGGAATGGTTTCCCTAGCCTCTGTTTGCCAGAAGCTGGGATTGGGTGACAGGGCATGGATCACTTTATGATAACCTGTCTGTTCATTCCCTTTGGGGCACCTGCCATTGGTCATTGTCAGAGGACAGGATACTGGGCTTGATGGACCTTTGGTCTGACCCAGTATGGCCATTCTTATGTTCTTATATTCATTTCCATTCTGTTTTTCAAAGGGAAAAATTGCAATTTGTTCCTAAGAGCTAATGTTATTCTGTGTTCACAAATAGTAAAAAGGGGATTGTTTCTCTAATACCCTTGCCAACCTAGCCTGTGACCCAGATCCCTTGGTCCTGGCATTTCTCCTGTATTCAGCTTTGTCAGCTCTAATAACTTGAGTTTCCCAATATATATTTTGTTTTTTTTAATCTCCCAGCATTCAGCAGCAGCCTTGCAAACTTTTTTCTAAATCTCCAATAGAACTTATGTCATAGGCTGCCCTCAGTTAAGATGGTTACCATTTCCCTACAGAAGCTGGAAGCAGAACTGAGGCTGCCTTTCATAAAAATGACCATTATTCCCTATAGTTTCTTGTGGGACTGAAGCCAGGCTGCCCTCAGGGATGGTGATAGTCTCTATGCTCTATAGTTTGGAAATGAACAGGAAGCTAAGAGGAGAGAGGAATGTGGATCGTTAGAGGACACTGAGGGAGACTGCAGAGAAATGCGGGAGGCAGAACGAAAACTGGAGGTATAGGGCAATATGTGACCAGATGGGAGAATTTGAGGGGTAGGAGATTGTAAGAGAAAATATGGTGAGGAGGTGCAGAACAGCAGACTGGGCAAGCCTGAGTGGGCCATGGAGTGTAAGAAGGCAAGAGGAAGATGGATAGAGAGGGAAAGAAATTGAAAAATTAGGAGTTTCAGAAAAGAGCCAGAAAAATGATTTGAGGGCCTTGAAGAGCTCAGTCTGTTTAGCATATGAAAAAGAAGGTTGAGAGGTAACTTGGTAACAGTGTATAAGGACCTTCACAGGGAGAAGGGCTCTTTAATCTAACAGAGAAAGGTTACATTTTTTAACAGTGAGGGTGATTAAGTATTGGAACAAACTACCAAGGAAAATGTTGGGTGCTCCATCTCTTGAAGTCTTCAGATCAAGACTGGATGCCTTTCTGGGATATATGCTTCAGCATGTTATGCATTAGTCAACCCCAAGTTACTGGATTCAGTACAGGGGTTATTGGGTGAAATTCTGTGGCCTATGATATGCAAGAGGTCAGACTAGATGATCTTATGATCCCTTCTGGCATTAAACTCTGTGAATTCATGAAGACAGCAGCTCCCTATCCCATTTGAGCACAGTGAGTCCTGCATACCCATATTTTTGTGTGTGCATTATGGGTATATGCAGTGTTGCCAGTGCTCATGATTTTAATGTGCGTCTTGTGATATTTGGCATTTTTCTTAACGCTCCAGCTCTAAGAATCAGCTGATTATGAGAGAATCCCAGCTTTCCTTAAAAAAAAGGTATTGTGGTTGCAGAGAAAAGCTGGAAAACATGAACTGAGTGCACCCTGAAGGCTCAGAAACCAGAAAACAAATTTAAAGAACAACATTATTTTTAATAAAATCTCATGTTTTTTAAGACCATCTTAAGGCCTTACTCGTGATTTTTGAACACTTGGGTTGGGAATACTGTGCATGTAAGTCTGAATTTTGAACGTGAAATAATTTCATGTATATCGGGGGTGGTCAGCTTCCTCCTACCAGCTCAGGCAGCAGACCAAACACATTGCAATGTATTGTTTCTTTAAAATCTCATTATTTTTAAACCAGTCCTATGATTCAGGGGGATTTAACTTACCATTCTTAGAGTTGGCAGTACTGTACATTAGTCGTTTATTACTTTATTTCTAGTGTGAAGGGAATGATCCCTCTGAAGCCTAGCCTGTGCCCTGTGCTGCAACTTGCTTTAATCCTGACATTAATGCTTGTGTTGCATTAGAGCTGACCTACAAGTTACATTGAAGAAAATATCCCAATCTTATTATTATTATCTTGTTATCATACTTCATGGTAGGGAATTTCTAGAAGAGTCCTGTTTGTGTAACACTTTGTACCTTATACAAGCCACCGTTATTGTCAGTTTCATTATTGGGTTTAAAAATAATAAACATGATGAGTAGTAGAGGTGAAAGTGGTGCTAATGGAATGGCATTTCTTTCAGAGTGGCAGCAGAAAGGGGCTATGCTAGGAAGCAAGAGGCAGTGAACACCAGCCTCATAAACAGCTGCTGGAAAGTTCACGTCCCAGGTATATAGATGCCTGACAATAATAACAAGCGAACCAGGATGGGACATGTAGCAGGCAGTCAGTGTTTGCCTGTAACACTGTTTGCCCACCCTGCTAGCAGGTGTTAATCCTACTGGGAAAGGGTTAAGTAGGTTATGCAGACTCTCTGAAGTGGGTGACTCTTTACTTCACCTGAATATAACGGAGACAGGAATGACTGTCTGGGAAGAAAGGATCTAGAATGTGGACTGTGAAGATCCAAGGGAGGAACCCTAGGATCATCAAAGTCTGGGGACAAGGTTTGAGCTGACCTCTGTTTTCTTATGCTTGATATCTGTTAATAGAGCAAAACTCCAGGAAGGGATAGGTTCTGATTTTATAAAATGCAAAGTCTGTATTTGGAGAGCATGCTGGGAAAATGGTACATACATAGGTCAGAGGCTTTGGTTGTCATGATTTGCAGAACATAAAAGCAATATTTTGGCTGTTGCTCCCACTGCCAGAGATAATGAATGGCATTAGTAGGAAGCTTATGAGGATGCAAATACATCTTCTTTCTCTTCTCAAGTACTTTCCCATCAATTTTCAACCTGACAGAAGAAATTGTTAGTCACAACTCTATGATTTTTTGATTCAGATTTACTTCATAATCAGCCTTTTTAGTTTTGTTGGAACTTGGACATAGTCGAAGCTGAAGCCCCAATATGCTTAGAGAGGGACAGCTTATCAGAATTGTAAAATACTTTTGACATTTTAGCACCAAACCTACTCTTCTTTTTCTGTGTCCTAAAAGCTGTACCTACGGCTACGTTTTAGTCACAGATATTTTTAGTAAAAGTCATGGACAGGTCACAGGCAGTAAATAAAAATTCGTGGCCCGTGACCTGTCCATGACTTGTACTAGATACCCTTGAGTAAATCTTAGCGAGGAGGGCGTCCGGGGGTGCTGTCGGTGCCGGGGGAGGGTCCGCGGGGTAGCAGGCTCCCTTACCTGATTCCGTGCCTCCCCAGAAGTGGCAACATCCCCCTCCCTCAGCTCCTAGGTGGAGGCATTGCCAGGCAACTCTGCGTGCTGCCTCTGCCCCAAATGCCAGCTCTGCAGCTCCCATTGGCCAATGGGAGCTGTGGGGGAAGTGCCTGCAGGCGGAGGCAGTGCACAGAGCCACCTTGCCACACCTCCGCCTAGGAGCTGAGGCCCTGTCACCTCTTCCGGGGTAAGCGCCAATTAGAGCCCTTGCCCCCTCCCACTCGCCAACCCCCAGTCCTGAGCTCCCTCCCACACCCAAACTCCTGCTTCTGCTGGGGGAGGGAGGCGCGGTGGCCCGAGACTGCCCTAGCAGCAGCTGGTGCAACTGGCCCAGGGACTGCCTGAGCTGCTTAGGTGACCCCGGGCCAGCCACATTGGCTGCTGCAGAAGTCACAGTGGTCATGGAAAGTCACGGAATCTGTCACGGAAACCTCCATGACAAACTCTCAATCTTAACTATACCAATTTATACTGACATTTCAGTTCTGAGAGTCATCCCACCAGGTTTTAGTTATGCCTACTAGATCATAGTCTGTTATTTAGTACTTTCTGCATGTCTGCCATGCTCCTTGCATTTGTGGATAGAAGCTTTAGTACATTAATTCTCTCCTTATTTTTTGTATTCTGTTTTATATTAACTCAATTTCTGTCTTATTTTTTATGTTGGATGTACATGACAGAGCGTTTGCTCTTCTCTGGCGGCAACTAAAGCTTTCCCTGGAGACCATGAGATCAAAAACATCTATTTGTGCAGAATTTAATTTTTCCTTTAATAAAAAATAAGTTACTAATTACCTTCCAAGTGAGAGCAGAATGTAAACCAAAGCAGCATTGTCTTTCTGAGTATGTAGACAGAGAGTTCCAGTGATCCCATTCACTGGTTCCCAAACACTTTCATGGTGTAACCCAAATCTTAACAGAGCTACAGAGCCAGATACCCCATTGCTCTGCATACGTACATTCATTCACACCAGTGCAGAGTGGGTATGAAATGCCATCGTTCTCAGCTGGCAGTGTTTTACAGTTCCCACCAATGAATGACATAGTGCAGAGCAACTGAGAATCAGGCCCACTGCCCCATTGACTACATCCCTTCCCCTTGAAATAACACCAAATAACATCCCTGTGGGAGCTATATAATTGCTTATATAACACAATAATATTAAGAAAGTATTGAAGGTATGTTTAGCTGTCTTTCACTGCAGTATAGCAGGTGGAAGCAAGGGAGAGGAGCGAGCAATGTGTAATTAGCCAGGTCTCTACCAGCAAGTGGTCTGCTGTCCATAGTTTGTAACCACAACTCTAATCAGTTTCAAGACTCATACATTTCACTGTTACTGTTCAAATCCATCTGAAGAGCAGTGAAACTCAAGAGTGGTGTTATTTCATGCTGCTGCTTGGAATGGCAAGGAGCAGCTGCAGGGACAGCGCTGGAGAAGTTTAGAAGGGATGGAGATTACTGAGAGGGGCTGGGGAACAAAGACCTGTTTTCCTCCTCCCCACAAGGAAAGGAGCTAGGAAAGGAAACTCATCCCACTCACAGCATCAAGGAAGCTCGATGGGATAGATAGGGTGGTGGAGACCCTCCTCCCTTACAGCAGCTGCAAGCTGTGGAGAGAGTGTAAAGGGACAGGAAGCTCTGCAGTTAGAAATGGGTAGCACTTCATATTTATCAGACCCCATACTTGACAAAGGTTGAGAACAAAGATGAAGGCACAAGCAGAGTCCAGGGATGCCCCCAAACATCCCCCCACCTTTCCCAGAAGCTGGGATTGGCTAGGGACTAAGCTTCTCATTGGGGAGTTTTGCTTTCAACTTTTCTGGTGGTGGTAACCTCATCTTAATAGCTACTTCTGGAAAACAAAACCTACTAATCAGTGGATAGGCATCTGGTAAAATTTTCAAGCATTGTAAATTCAAAATTATTAACAATGAAAACCTAGTTAATCTTTTAGTGTTTTAGAGTATAGGTTCATCCATTTTAGGCAGTTTGTCCTAAAAATTGTTGACGCCCATACTTTAATGTTTAGTTTACTACCCACCCAAGCTGCATGCAGTACCTGCCAGAGCTATTAGTGGCACATTCCAAATGCTAACCAAAGTAATCCATTACCTGTTCATTGACAACCTGTTTAATCACTTGTCATCCAGTGAAGTTGCTCAACAGGCAAACTGATTATATAATTTGGCATTTAAACACAGCACACCCACCACCTAAGGTATACATAGTATTTACATAAGCATTTTGCATGCTAAAATAACAATTTGCTTACATGCCACATACTGAAGAATTGCGTTTCTGCCAGTACAGTCTTTGTCATCAGGTTTTCTCTCTTGTTACTTAGTGAAGTTGCTTGATCCACATTACGAACTTAACTAGTGCAAACAAGGTGACATAGTTTATTAACTACATAATCATTCTATCATATGCCAGCTGGATCCATGCAGACCAGGTACAAATTGAGGATGAAATCCTGGCCCCACTGAAGTCAAAGGAAGATTTGCCATTGACTTCAAAGCAACCAGCATTTCATTGTAAGTTTTTTCACGCTAGTGCTATGACAAAGATGTCAGGAGTTATTAATAATCACACGGGAACAGCCAAACTTTGTATAACTTCCGTTACAAAAGGACAAAAAAAGAAACAAATCTAAATCTTTTTTGCTGGGAATAGTTTGTTTAAACTCGCTTCGCTTTTACTCCTAGCACCTGTCTGCTCAGGGTATAAGATAAGCGCCGAAAAGGCCTTAAGGTTGTCAGAGAAACAGGTGGTGTTTGCATCCTATCTTAGGCCTCTTCTAACCTAAATTCTGGCTCCATCTCCCAACCAAATGCCAATTGTACCACCTCACCAGTTATGTTAGGTTTTCTTTAATCACTGGTTCCTGACTCAAGGTTCCTTCACTTTACCCAAGAAAAGAAGAGGGAATCACCACCCCCTTTTTACTTGGAAACTCGAGATTACTAAAATCTTCATAAGGTAACTCTCTGCTGTGCAGAGTCCTTATAATGTACTGATACTTTCCCCATTTTCTAATCCTTTACTGTCCAGCTCAGATCATCACTGGGTACATTCATATATTAGTGTTTCTGTACCAGCAGGATCCCTCACATTTGCTAAATAGAAGAATTGTTCCAGATTATTTTGGCCTAGTATAAGACTGGGACTAATTGATATCATTTTATCAAATTCAGAAACAAGGGTATCAGCTTCCTAGCACTAAAGCAACTGTGAACCCCAAGCATTGATACAGTGCTGCCCATGAAGGGCAGAGGAAAGCAGCTGGAAAAAATATGTATATATAAAAATATATAGATATATTTCAGTTTCAAATTTTCTTAGTTTTTACTTTAGCCTGCTTTGGGCTCTCTTTAGGAAGGTTTCCCGGGGTTTGGATTTTTCATAGTGGTCAGTATTTCCTTTTTTAGGGAAAATAAAGACTGGCCTACTGAAAACACAGCCCAATTGGCTTAAAATGCTACCATCAGAAAAAAGCTGATGACAGATGAGCAAACACATTGCCTTGTCGAGTATCATAACACTGTTGAATCTGTTCAGATGTTGCCATCGGATCATGGGTGGAGTGCTGTAGGGCTTTCCTAACCTCTCCAATAAGTCTGACTCTCAGGTGGATCACAAAGCCTTTAAATAGATTCCAAGGTTGAATGATTGTCCCACCGCCAGTCAGGATTTTGCTTCAAAGCAGTCTGAATTGGATCAGGTTTCAAGTATTGCTGCAAAATCTCAAATATTCAGGTGATTTTGGCTTTGAAGCAAGCATTGGCATGTTAAAACACTTTGGGAGGGATTTTCAAAGCACCTGATTGAGTTAGGAGCACAAGTGTAATTGATTTTCAATTCGGATTTTTGATTCTAATACTTTTGGGCACTTTTGAAAATCCCATCCTTCTCTGGAGCTCATCTTGGACTCTGCGGTAGAGTGGCTTCTTCCCCAAAGGTGGAGAGCAAGGACTATATCAAGATTGTCAAGCTCTTACGGCCATCTCATATGTTCTTGGCTCCTGTTACAGAACTACAAAATGATGCCTGTGATAATGCCCAAGCCTGTGTGTGTCCATCCACACTCACACGTGTAATTATATTTACTTACTCTTCATATTTATAATTAAAAACACCTATTCATAGTCCTGATCTCTAAAAAAACAGGGGTAGAAATTCCAAGATTGATTTGCAGCTCTTGATCCTTATGTCAAACTTGCAGTGTAACATTAGTCAACAAAGATGTAGCTGAAGAAGCCTTCATCTTCATCTGAAATTTGAAGGATCTCTTCCTCTGTTGAAACTGAGAGGAGGAGTGCTGTTGTTTTTGTTGCTGCTGTCTTCTCTGAGTGTAGTAAAGTGAAGAACAACAACAACACAGGTAGTAATGCCTGTGATATCTAAACATAGGAGCAGGAGTTCTTCTTGTAAAAGCTTGTAACAATTTCAAAGATCTTGTGGTAGACTGTGTTTCTTTCATCTTTTTCTAAAACTTCATTAGTTTTAACACTGAATAGACTATTTCCATTGAAAGGAAGATCCTCTATTCTAGACTTTGTCTCTACAGGCCGAGAGGGAGCCCTTAGCCACTCATGTTTGCAGAGAGTTATGGAAGAAATAGCCAATCTGGCTGCAGTGTCTGATACATCAAAGTAGCCCCAGATGCATTCTTTGCAACGTTCTGACCTTCTTTTATGAGGTCATTATCTAGTTTCCGTTGATCCTCTGGAAGATTTTTGGTGAGAACAGAAATCTTTTCCCAAAGGCAGAATTGGCACTTTGACATGACCTCTTGGTGATTGGTCACTCTAATGTTCAAAGAAGCTGAAAAGAATAATTTATTTTCTAAAGAATCTAACTTTTTACCTTTTCTTTCATAAGGAGTGGAACGTAAATGATCAGTCTTAGATCTTTGGAGTGTTGCTGCTACAAAAAATGAGTTAGAATGAACATAAAATCCGGAGAATTCCACATAAGGCATCAGATATAATTTGTCAACCTTTGAAATTGGCTGACAGGAAGTTGGATTGAACCATACCAATTTAGCTGGTTGCCAAAGTCCTTAAAGTATTGGTAAAGATACTTTGTTTCTTGTAGTGGTACCGAAGATGTCAAAAACTGGATGGGTGGCTTCCTCTAAAGGCACTGATGGTAACTTCCAAATTGTCACCATTCTGTCCACCAGTTGTACTCAGAAGGAGATGATGCTGAAACAACACCCACATTCTTGCCAGGAAAAGAATCACCCTCAAACTCTTGCTCTTGTTGCTGAAATTCCACTTGATGGGATGGATCCTCTTCCTCCTCAGAAAGTTTATCAGGTACCAAGTTAGGGGTACACTGCCTGACTATCTGTTCCAAATGTTTAGGATACAAGTGTCTCAGATCTGTAGATCTAGGTTTCGACTGATCTGGAACTGGGCATCCTGGCTTTCGAGAGTAGTAAGGATAACTGGGATTTGGCCAACATGCCCATGACATCCAAGGTTGCCTGTGCTAACCTTCCCAATCCAGTTTGAGTTCATCTCATTACCTGATGCAGGGGATGTCTCTGAGTCTCAAATTGAAGCCCCTGCTTTGAAGGAAAAGGATTGATATTTGAAATCATAACCAGATCAAACTCTTCTTTGGAATTTGATCTGATGGTACTTTAGGTGATATAATGGAAGTTGGAATTATAAAAGGGGTAAAGGTGATAGTCTTTCTTGGAGAACTGGTTGGAGTCTTGGGCAGTGGTAGTATGGTCTCTAGAGACCTATCCAATACAATGTTCCATATCAGACTTTTGCCAAGAGGAGAAAATTGAGAGTCATGTTCCTCAATTGTTCTCTTCATTATCTTAATTGGAGAGCTAGTCAACTCTGAGACACATTGCAGATCTGCATGAACCTGCACCATCACTTTAATAATGGGAACTCAACAAACTGAAGTACTCATTTCTGATGACTTCTTCATATCTGAGATTTTAATACAGAGGAGAGTTGTAAGCATCTAGGAGCCAGATCAGATGACTTAGCTACCAAAAGCTCAGTTGACCTGGAACCAAAGCTTGGTGCCAAGGCTAGCGCCTTTACCATACTAGTTGTCTTTGATCTGGAAGTACTTGGAGTCAGGCCTCCTGTCTATTACAGGAGTGGGTGGAGTGAGGTTCTGTGGCCTGAAATGTGCAGGTCAGACTAGATGATCATGATGTTCCGTTCTAACCTTAAAGTCTATGAGTCTCTTCCTTCAGATCTCTTCCATACCAGCAGTCAAAGCCTCCTGCAATAAGAGAGCTTGGAATCTATTTTTTCTCTCCTTCTGGTCCGAGGGCATGAATGTGCTGCAGGTAGCACAATGCAAAGAAGAATGTTCTTCCCCATGGCATCTGAGAAATCTTGTTTGGGCATTTGAAGCTGGGAAGACTGTTTGGCATGATGTACATCTTTTAAAGACATGTTTCTTCATCTTCAGATCCACCATCGACACTGGTACCGAGTCCCATGAGTATCTAAAAAGAATCCTAAAAATTTAATCTAACACTAATAACTATAAACTATAAACTAACTATTCTAAAAGAACAGTGAACTGGAAATGCATTTACCCAGAAGCTACGGATCCAAGAGATCCATGTCTGTCCATCTGCTTCAGTTGAAAGGAACTGAGGCAGCAGATGGCGCCACATCTCCTTTCATAACCTTGCCCTCAGAACATGCTCAGATGTTTAAGGAATGATAGGAGGGGCCTGTGAGCACTCCAACAGACACTCCTACCAGAGGGTTCCACCGTCTGAGCTGCACTGCATCCCAAGAGTGTGAATATGCAGAGTCTATCCTGAAGAACTCCAGTTACAACAAGTAACCTTCATTTCATAGTTCTAGATGTTATAGAATTTAAAACAGAAATAATCAAAGGAATAAAAATTCAAAAGTCACAGCAACAACTTCCCTCCAGATTGGGGAAGTTGCTGTTTGGTAGACAATCAACCATCACGCTCCTCAACCTTCCTCCTCCCAAAAGTCTGTGAAAATAGAAAGGCCTTGCAGTGAAATTGTCAGCCTCAAGAATTAGGACAGAGAGCTTTCACAGTAACTGGGCCACAATGTTAGAAGGAAGAATCATAGAATATCAGGGTTGGAAGGGACCTAAGGAGGTCATCTAGTCCAACCTCCTGCTCAAAGCAGGACGAATCCCCAACTAAATCATCCCAGTCAGGGCTTTGTCAAGCCTGACCTTAAAAACCTCTAAGGAAGGAGATTCCACTACCTCCCTAGGTAACCCATTCCAGTGCTTCACCACTCTCCTAGTGAAAAAATTTTCCTAATATCCAATCTAAACCTCTCCCCCTGCAACTTGAGACCATTACTCCTTGTTCTATCATCTGGTACCACTGAGAACAGTCTAGATCCATCCTCTTTGGAACCCCCTTTCAGGTAGTTGAAAGCAGTTATCAAATCCACCCTCATTCTTCTCTTCTGCAGACTAAATAATCCCAGTTCCCTCAGCCTCTCCTCATAAGTCATGTGCTCCAGCCCCCTAATCATTTTTGTTGCTCTTCATTGGACTCTTTCCAATTTTTCTACATCCTTCTTGTAGTGTGGGGCCCAAAACTGGACACAGTACTTCAGATGAGGCCTCACCAATGTCAAATAGAGGGGGATGATCACGATCTGCTGGCAATGCCCCTACTTATACAGCCCAAAATGCCATTAGCCTTCTTGGCAACAAGGGCAAACTGTTGACTCATATCCAGCTTCTCGTCCACTGTAACCCCTAGGTCCTTTTCTGCAGAACCGCTGCCTAGCCACTCAGTCCCTAGTCTGTAGCAGTGCATGGGATTCTTCTTTCCTAAGTGCAGACTCTGCATTTGTCCTTGTTGAACCTCATCTGATTTCTTTTGGCCCAATCCTCTAATTTGTCTAGGTCTCTCTGTATCCTATCCCTACCCTCCAGCATATCTACCACTCCTCCCAGCTTAGTGTCATCTGCAAACTTGCTGAGGGTGCAATCCACACCATCCTCCAGATCATTAATGAAGATCTTGAACAAAACTGGCCCCAGGACCGACCCTTGGGGCACTCTGCTTGATACCGGCTGCCAACTAGACATGGAGCCATTGATCACTACCCGTTGAGCCTGACAATCTAGCCAGCTTTCTATCCACCTTATAGTCCATTCATCCAGCCCATACTTCTTTAACTTTCTGGCAAGAATACTCTGGGAGACCGTATCAAAAGCTTTGCTAAAGTCAAGGAATAACTCATCCACTGCTTTCCCCTCATCCACAGAGCCAGTTATCTCATCATAGAAGGCAATCAGGTTAGTCAGGCATGACTTGGCCTTGGTGAATCCATGCTGACTGTTCCTGATCATTTTCCTCTCCTCGAAGTGCTTCAAAATTGATTCCTTGAGGACCTGCTCCATGATTTTTCCAGGGACTGAGGTGAGGCTGACTGGCCTGTAGTTCCCTGGATCCTCCTCCTTCCCTTTTTTAAAGATGGGCACTACATTAGTCTTTTTCCAGTCATCCGGGACCTCGCCAGATCGCCATGAGTTTTCAAAGATAATGGCCAATGGCTCTGCAATCGCATCCACCAACTACTTTAGCACCTTCGGATGCAGTGCATCCGGCCCCATGGACTTGTGCTCATCCAGCTTTTCTAAATAGTCCTGAACCACCACTTTCTCCACAGAGGGCTGGTCATCTCCTGCCCATACTGTGCTGTCAGGATGATGACAAACCTCAGCAACTTTAGTCAATAACAAAACACATTTCTTGTAACTTGCTTTTCCCTCAACATAGCAGTGATATAAATATCAATATGGAAACATCAAGCCAAACCAAAACAATGTCCTGAAAATTAAACTTCTCAATCAGGCCTGATCTCTGTTACTCTTTATATCTCTGCTTGATCTCTCCTTCTCAACCTCTACAGAGATCAAAGGGCATAATCTCCTACAATCAATCATATCTTCTACACCACCACATCCCCTGCTGGTGACAATTTTGTTCAAACCTCTTGGCCACTTGATATTGGTGAGTGAAGAGTAGTGACATCCAGGGCAGGCTACAAGGGCCATTTAACTTAATATACCACCTTCAGATAGAATCCTTCCATCCATACACACCAAAATGCCTTCTCCCGAGATATATTTTCTGTCCCATGTCCACCATAGCTGAAAAATTTAATCCCTCAGCATTAGTCTCATCTTCAGCTGTCTGTGAGAGAACTCTTCATTTACTTTTGTGTTTTAAAATCATGTTGTATGGTTAGGCTCAGGATGGCAGGAGACCTGGCTCTTCTCAGTGTGGGTAATATAGAGTATTCTGTCTCCCAAATTGCTTATGCTGAGTAAAAATTACATAGAATGTACAGTATATCATAGTTATTTATATTATGTGTTATGTGTTCTACATACCAACATAAGGCAGACTATCCTTTAAGTATTCCACTCTAAGCCCTACTTTCATGCTTAGTCAGCATGTTTCAGCCTTGTACAACAGCTGCTGAAGCTCTGTTGACTTTTCAGCCTATCACCTGTGCATCTTGTTAAACATTTGTAAATCTAATACAGTAGATTGTTTGACTGCAAACTGATAAAGGCACATCCACTTAAATGAGACACGTGTTGCAGAACAGATTCAATGACATATAATTTAGTTACCCTGAGCAATTAATATACCCTCTGCACATTCATTTAAATAAACAGGACACCTGTTGCTTGCAAGAGCTGCAATTTCAGTAGCTTGAATTGATGATTGGGAGCATATACCTTCAATTGTGTGTGGCCATCAGTTCAATGTAAGAATGTTAAATAAATCACTCTGACCTTAGTATAGTTCCTAAATGTTTAACACTCTTTTTAAACAGAAAAGGAGTACTTGTGGCACCTTAGAGACTAACAAATTTATTAGAGCATAAGCTTTCGTGAGCTACAGCTCACTTCATCGGATGCATTTGGTGGAAAAACTTTTTCCACCAAATGCATCCGATGAAGTGAGCTGTAGCTCACGAAAGCTTATGCTCTAATAAATTTGTTAGTCTCTAAGGTGCCACAAGTACTCCTTTTCTTTTTGCGAATACAGACTAACACGGCTGCTACTCTGAAACCTGTCTTTTTAAACAGTTAATGCAGTAAATTATTCCTACCCCAATACACTTGTATGAGTTTCTGATGTGAAATGATCACTAAATTGTAATGTTTATCTCTATGCCACGTTATATCCCAGGTACTACCAAAAACACCTCAGGGAATAATGACCACTGGTGTGTACCAGTTGCTCTTGGTCAGGCTGAAGATCCTTCCCTGCAGGTACTGGTGTGTAGCCTCCTGGTGCCAAGGCCTGAGATCAGAGTTGTGGATCTGGGTGGAGTGGGGTCATGAGGAGGCTCTCTTGTCCCTTCCAGGTCTTCAGGAGGTTAATGTTATACACCTAAGTAGACTTCCTTTTCCTGGGTTGCCATATCTCGTAATCAACCTCCCCTGTCTTGAAGGAGCCATGTGATAGAGCTGACTTCTGTAGAACTTACACGGATGTAAGCTCAAAATCTTGTCTCTCTCACCAACAGAGGTTGGTCCAATAAAAAATATTACCTCACCCACCTTGTCTCCCTAATATCCTGGGACCAACGCACCTACAACAACACTGCTTATACCACTTTGTCAATTATGTGGGGAGACTTCTGTGCCCATATGAAGCTCTATGATATCCGTGAGGCTCTGCACAGGTGCATCAGTCATAGAATCATAGAATCATAGAATATCAGGGTTGGAAGGGACCCCAGAAGGTCATCTAGTCCAACCCCCTGCTCAAAGCAGGACCAAGTCCCAGTTAAATCATCCTAGCCAGGGCTTTGTCAAGCCTGACCTTAAAAACCTCTAAGGAAGGAGATTCTACCACCTCCCTAGGTAACGCATTCCAGTGTTTCACCACCCTCTTAGTGAAAAAGTTTTTCCTAATATCCAATCTAAACCTCCCCCATTGCAACTTGAGACCATTACTCCTCGTTCTGTCATCTGCTACCATTGAGAACAGTCTAGAGCCATCCTCTTTGAAACCCCCTTTCAGGTAGTTGAAAGCAGCTATCAAATCCCCCCTCATTCTTCTCTTCTGCAGACTAAACAATCCCAGCTCCCTCAGCCTCTCCTCGTAAGTCATGTGCTCTAGACCCCTAATCATTTTTGTTGCCCTTCGCTGTACTCTTTCCAATTTATCCACATCCTTCTTGTAGTGTGGGGCCCAAAACTGGACACAGTACTCCAGATGAGGCCTCACCAGTGTCGAATAGAGGGGAACGATCACGTCCCTCGATCTGCTCGCTATGCCCCTACTTATACATCCCAAAATGCCATTGGTCTTCTTGGCAACAAGGGCACACTGCTGACTCATATCCAGCTTCTCGTCCACTGTCACCCCTAGGTCCTTTTCCGCAGAACTGCTGCCGAGCCATTCGGTCCCTAGTCTGTAGCGGTGCATTGGATTCTTCCATCCTAAGTGCAGGACCCTGCACTTATCCTTATTGAACCTCATTAGATTTCTTTTGGCCCAATCTTCCAATTTGTCTAGGTCCTTCTGTATCCTATCCCTCCTCTCCAGCGTATCTACCACTCCTCCCAGTTTACTATCATCCGCAAATTTGCTGAGAGTGCAATCCACACCATCCTCCAGATCATTTATGAAGATATTGAACAAAACGGGCCCCAGGACCGACCCCTGGGGCACTCCACTTGACACCGGCTGCCAACTAGACATGGAGCCATTGATCACTACCCGTTGAGCCCGACAATCTAGCCAGCTTTCTACCCACCTTATAGTGCATTCATCCAGCCCATACTTCCTTAACTTGCTGACAAGAATGCTGTGGGAGACCGTGTCAAAAGCTTTGCTAAAGTCAAGAAACAATACATCCACTGCTTTCCCTTCATCCACAGAACCAGTAATCTCATCATAAAAGGCGATTAGATTAGTCAGGCATGACCTTCCCTTGGTGAATCCATGCTGACTGTTCCTGATCACTTTCCTCTCCTCTAAGTGCTTCAGGATTGATTCTTTGAGGACCTGCTCCATGATTTTTCCAGGGACTGAGGTGAGGCTGACCGGCCTGTAGTTCCCAGGATCCTCCTTCTTCCCTTTTTTAAAGATGGGCACTACATTAGCCTTTTTCCAGTCATCCGGGACTTCCCCCGTTCGCCACGAGTTTTCAAAGATAATGGCCAAGGGCTCTGCAATCACAGCCGCCAATTCCCTCAGCACTCTCGGATGCAATTCGTCCGGCCCCATGGACTTGTGCACGTCCAGCTTTTCTAAATAGTCCCTAACCACCTCTATCTCTACAGAGGGCTGGCCATCTCTTCCCCATTTTGTGATGCCCAGCACAGCAGTCTGGGAGCTGACCTTGTTAGTGAAAACAGAGGCAAAAAAAGCATTGAGTACATTAGCTTTTTCCACATCCTCTGTCACTAGCTTGCCTCCCTCATTCAGTAAGGGGCCCACACTTTCCTTGGCTTTCTTCTTGTTGCCAACATACCTGAAGAAACCCTTCTTGTTACTCTTGACATCTCTTGCTAGCTGCAGCTCCAGGTGCGATTTGGCCCTCCTGATATCTTTCCTACATGCCCGAGCAATATTTTTATACTCTTCCCTGGTCATATGTCCAACCTTCCACTTCTTGTAAGCTTCTTTTTTATGTTTAAGATCCGCTAGGATTTCACCATTAAGCCAAGCTGGTCGCCTGCCATATTTACTATTCTTTCGACTCATCGGGATGGTTTGTCCCTGTAACCTCAACAGGGATTCCTTGAAATACAGCCAGCTCTCCTGGACTCCCTTCCCTTTCATGTTAGTCCCCCAGGGGATCCTGGCCATCTGTTCCCTGAGGGAGTCAAAGTCTGCTTTCCTGAAGTCCAGGGTCCGTATCCTGCTGCTTACCTTTCTTCCCTGCGTCAGGATCCTGAACTCAACCAACTCATGGTCACTGCCTCCCAGATTCCCATCCACTTTTGCTTCCCCCACTAATTCTACCCGGTTTGTGAGCAGCAGGTCAAGAAAAGCGCTCCCCCTAGTTGGCTCCCCTAGCACTTGCACCAGGAAATTGTCCCCTACGCTTTCCAAAAACTTCCTGGATTGTCTATGCACCGCTGTATTGCTCTCCCAGCAGATATCAGGAAAATTAAAGTCACCCATGAGAATCAGGGCATGCGATCTAGTAGCTTCCGTGAGTTGCCGGAAGAAAGCCTCATCCACCTCATCCCCCTGGTCCATCAATGCAGAAAACAATGCAGGATTGGGGCCTTGGTTTCCAGTGTACATCAGTTAAAAGGATTATGCCTCACAATAAATAAGCAAATTAATTAATGTGTGCGAGAACATGCCCATCGTTGTGCATGTGGACATGTTTGTGAGTGACAATCACTAAACTAATAGAGTATTAAAACCAGGAGAGACCATTTGACATTGTTTTCTAATCTCCATAATCATTGTATAAAGTGGTGTGGGCTTAAAAGGGAGGTAGGCAAGAGAGAAAGGGGCATTGTCTGGACAGTGGTGGCTTCAAAGATATTTTTGGGAAATTGGCTTCACAAATGATGAAAGTAATAAACTTTCACTTCTTGAAATCTTAGTTTTAAAAGATGGTGTAGGAAAAGTAAGGAATGTTTGGTGGAGTCATTCTAATTCCTAGTGGGCATTGTCAACATCATATCTCCACTGCACGGAGAGCACCATATGGCAGGATTTGTTGCTATTGTCTGTGAGCCAGTTGCTACAATATTAAGGGTTATTGCAGTTCAAGTCTGAGGTGCATTGGCAGAACTGTGAAGGAAAGCTGCACCTAATATAAAACATTCTCTCTGGGCCTTGTTTGCCCTTGTAGAATAAAAGGTCTGAGCATCTAAAGAGTCTGATGACATGCCAGGGAGGATTGCACAATTGAGCTATGCTGAAGCATTTTGAGAACTTTTGCAAAACTTTATAGTTTTATGACCATAAATTAAAAAACCTAAATGATTTGTGGAAATCCTAACTAACACTTTAAAAACCTTCCCACCAATAATCTAGAAAATTAAGTCTATACAACTGCCAAATGTACTTTAAAGTTTAGAAGCCACTTCTAGTGATGGCTTGTTAACTTTAACAAATGCAAATGGCTACAGTTTCTAATTGTTACTTTAAAAAAAAACAGGGAGAGTTTACACAATAGAGGTTCTTTTCCTATTCCCAAATTAATTACTTTGAAATCTCTCACAGATTACATCAGTGTCTTACTTGCATTCATGTTGCAAGATGGCGTCTATTGTATATCATTAGTGATGCATTAAATTAGTTGTTTACATTATAAAATCTAAACATACTAGAATCTTTTGTTTGTCTTCAAAGATTTCTGTTCTAATAAAGCCTTCTGAAACAAGTAAAGTTGTCTTTTTTGTTTAGTTAATGCATCAGTGGAGAACCTAAAGATTTGTAGCTTCTAGCCATCCCTCTTCACGGTTAGTAGAGTGTGAGGAAATTGTGTTTGAGAGAATACATCTCTTCACTTAAAATAGAAAGTAATAGTTTTAAATTAATTACTTTACACTTAGAGACAATAACATCTGAGCAAAGGAGGTAAAGGACCTGATTTTAATTTATCCAGTTCTCACAAGATGTTTTGCATTAGTGTGTCTCTGACTTTAAGAAGAAACTATAGTTGTCCCCAAACTTTTATAGATAGTGGGCTGACAATGCAAACCTGCTGCTGGACTTGTATTCTTTCTGAGTATTATGTTCCTTTCCCCATGGCAGTTACACATACTAAGTGTCAGGTGCTAAAAGATCAACATCACATAATGAACATTTCAGTTGAAAATTTAAACAAACTCTGCAATCGAGACACCTGACTTTATTATTCAATGCAAAAGTTTACAGAGACATACTGAAAAGGAAAAAATAAAGTACATTACAGTTAACATCTGGAATGTGGTTGGGGTTCTGCATCAGTACATAGGGAGAAGGGGAGTAAGGAGACTCCACACTGAATGAGCGGGGAGGGGGTAGAGCCATAACTCCATAAAAGCTTTCCGTAGCAGCCTGCAGAACTGCCTTATGAAGAGAAGTATGCACCACCGCACTTGTGGTATGTAGTAGTAAGGGAGCTACGCTGCCTCATGGAAATCCTATTGGGTCAGTATGGCTCTCTACCAGCCCCAGAGCAGGCCAGTACCTGATGGTGTGATTGAGCCCTCAATAGACTTTTCAGTACAGCATGTGTCAGTTGTTCAATAAGAGAAATTAATGTGCTAACACATACTTCGGGGCATGTTGTCTCTACCGTGCAAAATTGGTCTTTGAGTTTACTTACCAGGTGCAAAATCTACTTGCCTGTCTTCACCATGATGATAACGATGAAGTCATATTTACTTGTCTGTCAAAAAAAAAATGACTTGCCTTAAGCCAGGAGTCAAGTCGAATTGTCAAGGCTGTGTTTTATATAAAAAGGTGTCACTGAATGCAAGAAGAGCAAGCTAAGCTTTGACCTCAAAAGCACAATATCCTGTGTTGACTAAGGTATGTCCTTCAGAAAAACAAGCCAACAGGTTTGTGTGGACTGTGGAAATACAATACTACAACATGCAGTGTGCTAAAATACTTATAAAGGAAAAACTAACAAAGTAAGTTATAGAGTGAAGCGAACAGTATTGAAACTAATGCAAAAGCAGGAAGTATGGAACTTGAGAAAAGTGTAAAAGAACATAAGGAACATCTGGAGTGAGGGTTTGAACTGGGGAATAACTTGTAATAAACCAAAAATGCTATAGTACAAGGCTATGTGATTAAAATGTGCTAAAGACAGCTTGGAAAAGCACTTTGTTTTGGAACAAAGTTATGATTAGATGAAACAAAAATTAGTAGATTCCTCTCAGACTTAAAGATTTGTGTGTGAAGGAGAGAATGAGAAGCATAACAAAAAAGCCTTATTGTACAGCCTTCAGGTTGTAGTGTTAATACTCTCTTCTTAAAGTGCTGAAACAAGTTTTGGAACATCAGTGGTGTAATGGAGAGTGCGTACACAATGGGATGTGTACAGCTTGACCCATTGGTCCTGATTTTCAGAAGCACTGAGCACCCACAGCTCTCAGCATCTTCAGATGTAGGTGCTCAGCACTTCTAAAATTTAGACCCTGAGTGTCTCAAATTGGTACCCAAAATGAAAGTCCACTTTTAAAATTTGATCTAAATGTCCTGATCCTGGGAATATTTACATACGTGTATAACTTTATGCATGTGAATAGTTCTACTGGACTTAATGAGGACTAGTCTACATAGATTTACACAGTTACAGGTGCAAGATAAATCAACCGTAAGCCAGGCTTAAACTTTAAATGTAAAGAGTCCACACACAAAGTTGCACTGTGTGTGTTTAACATGATGCCTTTGGTTAAACCTGTGCAATTTTTGTACATAGACCAGGCCTAAGAGCCTCCTACAGTGTCACACAGACTAAAATGCAGTATTATAGTCTTCCGTGAGGATGATTGGGAAACTGCAGATTCCAGCCAATAATACTAATAATTCATACTCTGAATCTCCATTGGTTCGCTTTTATTTTCTTCTGATAATTCTTGTTTTTTTAATCAGGCAGATGGTATTGCCACTTGCTGGCCCGAGGAGACTAAAGAGGAAATTTGTGTTAATGGTTTAAAAAAGACAAGGGGGAAAGCATGGAAAGGTAGAGGTAAATTGACTGAAGTCAAAAGGAGATCACTGCCCGTCACACTTGAGAACAGGTTTATGGGCTAAACTGTAGCCTTAAGAGGCACACTGACTCCTTATGCTCCCCTTGGGGAGGTGTACTAAGAGCTTGATCTAGACTTACGTTCATTTTACAATTAAATAGTGAGCTACCCAAGAGCCATTGAGATGGCACATTGTATGGACGAGGTCAGCCTTAGCAGCTCTTGGAGGATGCATTGGTTTTAGGAACTATGGGGGCAAAAGTAGTGTCAAATCCCATTTTTCTCCAGCAAACAAAGAATACAATGGAAACTGCAGGTGTGCACACTCAGACCTTTTCTATAGTGGTTTTTTGGCACTGGTGTAGTACCCCAGTGTAGCTATAGTGATTCAGAGATTTTGAGGACAGAAATGTAGTCTGATGATCATATAGGCTGATTTTCTGCATAACATAGGCTATAGAATTTCACCGACTAATTCCAGCGTCAAACCTACAACTTCTGATGGAGCTAGAGAATCTTTTTTAGAATGACATCCAGTCTTGATTTAAAGACTTTGCATAACTAGGTAAGTTGTTCCAATGGTTAATTATCCTGTTAAAACTTGCACCTTATTTCTAGTCTGAATTTGTGTAGCTTCAGGTTCAACTGATTAGATCTTGTTGTGCTTCAGACTGCTAGATTAAAGAGCCCTCTAGTATCAGAATGCTTTTCCTCATTTTGACTTCATTCTCTCAAGGTTATGAAGATTTTCCATACTTCGTATAATCCTTGTAGGTCTTTTCTGAACTCTTTCCAATTTGTCAATGTCCTTTTAAAAGAGTAGACTCCAGAACTGACACAGTATTCCAGCAATGATCTCACTAATGCCTCATACAGTGATAACACTTCCCCACTTCTACTTGATAGTCCCCTGCTTAAACTTCCAAGGATTACATTTGCTCACTTAGCTATGGCATCACTCTGCAAACCCATGCGCAATTGATTATTCATGCAAGCCCTGATGTTGAGGTGCTACACCCATGTAAGATAAAGCTAGCACCAGTGCAGTTCACCCCAGTGAAAGCTCTAGGTTGCACCATGGCAGTATGTCAGCATCATATGTTTGCACTAGTATACCTACATCACCATAGATTCAGGGTCTTTGTGGGTGAGAACAGAGTGCAACAAGGATTTATAGCATACGTTGGAAGTAGAAAATCTTTACATTTAAGGTGCAAAGATCAGCTTACCCCAAAACTACTTTTCTCTGTCATGATCTGTTTCAATTCAGTTGTTGGAAATACACTTTAAAATTTTAATCTGCTGGATTTGTTATGTTATACCCTGATCCTACAAAGTGCAGATACTGAATATTACCTGAATGTGACTGAGCACCCACTCAGCACTGCTCAGTCAGTACGCAGCATCTGGCAGGATCATCCCGTAGTGAGCTCTGCTTTTGTGCTTTAGAAAATATAGTTTAATATACTTTAAAGGGACTTTTTGTACAGGAATGTATTTATGTTCCCTGAATACGTCTGCCTATATATTTTACCATTTGATGTCTTATGTGTAACTGTCAAAACTGACTTCAGATAACATAAACATTTTAGAAACATTCTGCATCCTGATCCTGCAAACACCTACGTGTGGGAGCAACATTATGCTTCTGAGTGATCCCACTGAAAAAAATCAATTTATCATTCTAGCTGCATGCCAAAATTCTTTCACGCTGTTGGATAGCATGAAATTGAAACTGCAATTCCTGTCACCCTCAATTTAAAAACACGTTACCTGAAAGCAAAGATTTGTTTGATTACTGATATTTCAAATAGTATTTAATGAATATGTCTCACCTACATATATTACCTACACTTTAATGTGAGTTACGGAAACATTTATGCATGTACTTAATTTGATTCCAATAGGACTACTAGTGTGTAATGTTACTCACATACCTAGTGTTTCCAAGATCTGGGCTATACTATGTGTATCTCTCTATTTATCCAGGTACTTTAATAGGCCTGTCACTGTAGTATATCTTGTATAATGAGTAGTTTGTGTATATGAGATATATAATTGAATAACATTTTAAAATTGGGGAATATAGTGAATAATTTGATTTTGATGAGGACTTCTATTAATACAAATGGTCTTTCTGCTGAAATCTGAGATGATCTCTTTGTGTAGTCTTGCGTTGTGGTAATTCAAGTTACAGCACAGGTGGTACACATAGTTTACTGATGTTACAGATAGTATTTAAACAAGTCTTTGCTCCAAGGTAGTATATCATAAGTTTTTAAATTGAGGGTGACAGGAACTACTGCTGCACTTTCATGTTATTCAACTATGTGGAAAAATTTTGACATAGAGCTGGCGTGATCAAACTGAAAAAATTTTACTTTCTAACTTCATTTGACATGAGATTCAGAGGCATTTGGAAATTATGAAATTGAACAGTATGTTTGGAGAATTTAACTTCCTTGGGGAGCTTGCTTATAAAGGTTTGATATGAAGGGATTTATGATCTGAAAACACTGCAGCAAAGCTGTGACTTTTTTTGTTTGGTGAGTTTCTTTTTATGTTTGATTTGTGAGTCATGCAGGAATGGTGCCGTTCTTGCTGTAGGAATAAAACTGCAGATATCGTGCATATTGCTGATAATGTGCTCTAATTGTTTTACAAAACAGATATTCCATAGGAGATTGATATTCTATAAATACAAGCGATGAGGTCAGAAAAGTTAAAAAAAAAAAACAGCAAGAAGTTTAAAATGTAAATGAGCAACACAGGTTTGAATGAATAAAATAGCTCAAATTGCAAATAATTTAATTTATCCAAGTTCATTAAGCATGTTAGAAAATTTTACTGGTTTGTCACTTACTTTTGACCCAGACTCCATGTAATAAAAGAAAAAGAATCTCAGTCTCTTTTTATGTGTGATGTTTGACACTGATGTCATTCAAAAAACATAGGCATGTGTATTTATACACTTTCTTAAGGTGACAAATTGTATGTAATTTTAAATTTCCTATTAAGTTTCACATATCTGGATTTCTGATAGCCTATGAAGAACTTACTTATTATTTATATTTAGTTATGCCTATACTTGCACATAAAAGTAACCTCTCCAATGCATCATTAAGGATCTACAACCTATCCTGAAGGATGACCCATCGCTCTCACGGATCTTGGGAGACAGGCCAGTCCTTGCTTACAGACAGCCCCCCAACCTGAAGCAAATACTCACCAGCAACCACCCACCACACAACAGAACCACTAACCCAGGAACCTATCCTTGCAACAAAGCCCGTTGCCAACTCTGTCCACATATCTATTCAGGGGACACCATCATAGGGCCTAATCACATCAGCCACACTATCAGAGGCTCGTTCACCTGCGCATCTACCCATGTGATATATGCCATCATGTGCCAGCAATGCCCCTCTGCCATGTACATTGGTCAAACTGGACAGTCTCTACGTAAAAGAATGAATGGACACAAATCAGACGTCAAGAATTATAACATTCAAAAAGCAGTTGGAGAACACTTCAATCTCTCTGGTCACTCGATTACAGACCTAAGAGTGGCTATCCTTCAACAAAAAAGCTTCAAAAAAAGACTCCAACGAGAGACTGCTGAATTGGAATTAATTTGCAAACTGGATACAATTAACTTAGGCTTGAATAGAGACTGGGAATGGATGAGTCATTACACAAAGTAAAACTATTTCCCCATGTTATTTCTCCCCCCCACCCCACCCCACCCCCCACTGTTCCTCAGATATTTTTGTTAACTGCTGGAAATAGCCTATCTTGCTTGTCACCATGAAAGGTTTTCCTCTTTCCCCCCCCCCCCCTGCTGCTGGTGATGGCTTATTTTAAGTGATCACTCTCCTTACAGTGTGTATGATAAACCCATTGTTTCATGTTCTCTGTGTGTGTATATCAATCTCCCCTCTGTTTTTTCCACCAAATGCATCCGATGAAGTGAGCTGTAGCTCACGAAAGCTTATGCTCTAATAAATTTGTTAGTCTCTAAGGTGCCACAAGTATTCCTTTTCTTTTTTCATAAAAGTAAGGTAGCTATTTAGGCTCTAGAAAAGTACCTATTTTCAGTTCCAAAAATACTGTTGTAAATGGTGAATCAAGTTTATTTAGAATACATTAAATGGGAAGTTATTTTTCTCCCTGAAAATGGCTTTGGAAAGAGTTCTTAAAATGCTATGTTTAATTGTTTTGATGGAGATGCATTCCCTCAGTGAGAATATTTTTCCTACCTTCTTGTTTATATTAAAGTTAGGCTGATTATTGCCACAAAATATATAATTTCTGTTCTAATGCAGGATTATTATTGAGCAATGACTAATAACAAGAACCTGCAATATAACAGCAATGTATGAATATGCCGTAAACCAGGGAATGATAGCATAGTGTTTGCTGTGCTCATTTGCAGCAATAACAAAGGATTAAATGCTTTATAACTCCGGCACTACAGTTCTCATTCTTTCTGTGTTCCTGTAAGTAGGCAGGGTAGAAGATGATTAAGAGCAAATATAAAATTCAATAATCACATTAGAGATAGGTGAGTTATTAGACAATCAATAAGATAAGATTTGTCTGAGAAAAACTATTGCGCTGTGCAGACAGTGGGTGATTTCTGTTAAATAACAGGATTATGGGGGGAAAGGATTGTGTTCATGACTGAGACACCTGTTGAGAAAATAGGCAACTATTGACAAATCTGATTCATGACTGAGTGACTGCTCTGCTGGTCTTCACATGATTCCCACAGAGAGATCTTCGACCGCCTGCTAAACAAGGTCTGTTTGAAGTTTCTTTTTAACATTTCCAAGACGTTAATTCAGCAGGACATCTCCATTGGGATTCCCAATGTCACCAAATCAGCAGCTGTTGAAATCCATTCACTTCAGCATTAAATGCTTGTATAAGTTTTTTTTCTTTTATTTGTGACAACAGCAAAGTAAATAGAATCCTAAAATTTCTGCACTATTCGACTTTTACATGTGTGAAAAGTTTCTGATTGCAGTTGTGGTCTGCAGGCACAATATTCATTTGTAGGAAACAATGCCAATCTGGGTAGTTTATAGTCATGTGCTAGAAAGGTTTCAGAGTAGCAGCCGTGTTAGTCTGTATTCGCAAAAAGAAAAGGAGTACTTGTGGCACCTTAGAGACTAACAAATTTATTAGAGCATAAGCTTTCGTGAGCATCACGATCATCAAATGCATCCGATGAAGTGAGCTGTAGCTCACGAAAGCTTATGCTCTAATAAATTTGTTAGTCTCTAAGGTGCCACAAGTACTCCTTTTCTATGTGCTAGGAAGAAATTTTATTTCTTTAAAAAAAACCCAGTCATTCTCTATTGTTTTTTTCCTTATAGAAACATTCAGATAAGTTTTGTGGTTATAGTCACACTGTGTAAAAGTGCTTTTTAAACTAAATTGTCTTAGTAGTTTTCAATAGATGTTACCAGAAAGTTATATGGTCCAGATAATCAATGAATACTGAGTCTTGGGGAAAAAACCTTTCTCTACCTGACTTACATTTTCCTGTGAAATCATGTGGTGTAAAAGAATTTGTGTGGTTTGGGGAAACAGGGGAATGTGAGACATACTAACACTTTTTTCAAAGCTTACTTTGATATTTAAGTATTTTTCTTTTCTTGATTATCTTAAGAAAGGTATGATGTATGTTGTTAGGTGTAACTAGAAACCCGATGTCTTTCACTAACTGCAGTCTTAAATATGAGACCCACTGGCTGCATATAAAGACACTTCTGGTTTGAGCTAAGTTTCTTTTTTGTTTACTGAACTTGTTGAGATTTAAGTGTATTTTTACAAGTTCATTAATGTATTCCATTCTTTCTGATGTATTTTTTCCCAGTATTATCAGATTTCATTACGTGGGAAGAATTGTCAAATCAACCCATTATACAGCAAAGCAGTATTAAGTCTGTCTGGAATTTGTTCTTGCTTCAGTTTACAGGAGAATATTGTGTAAATCAGGCGCTCGGGTTTCAGTGGGAGGCACGGGGTTGCACAGCATCCATTTGTCAAGTTGATTGCACCTCAGTGAGGTTGCATTAACTCGTCTTTGAACACAAGTGAAATCCTATGCGAAGCTCCCCTTTCTGTCATTTACACTAACATCCATCCTCTTAAAGAAAGGCCTCAGAGAAAAACAAAGTGATGGCACAATATAATCAGTCACTCAAGTTGTCTGTCATGTGTTTTCTTAAGGAAATGACTTTTAAGTTAGTGGAGCAGAAAATTGTAGAAAATTAGCAAAAGGTTGTTGTAAGAAGTAGGAGGAATTTTAAAAAATTGCAGATGTATGTGGAGTTTTCACACACAGCATGTAAGAAATGCATCTGTTTCTGCTATATAATTCTCCTCTCCTTCCAGCTGTTGTAGTTCAGTGTTAGTGCAATATCAACATAACTGATATTTAGTAATATTACTGTAATTAGTTGAACTCCTGTTATGACACCTACTTTCTGAGTAAACTTGAATTGGGTCATCAGCGAATGCACAGCTACAAGCTGATATGCCGATTTTCTGTTTTTCTATTGTGAGTCTGTTTTAAAGTGCTGAACATCCAAGTCATTTGCACCCTGTCTCGTATATTATGAAAGTTGCATGTGTATCTCAAAATTGTTAAGCCAGAAAGTGCATTAAATTTAGATAGAGCACAGTTGTAAAGAACTATATTAGTGTGCAATTAATTATTTGAAGATCATGGGTCTGATTCTTTTCTCTCTTACACCAGTGTAAATGATAGAAGAATCAGGATGCATATTTGGGGAAAGAGAGGAAGTTTGGTCTTTTTTCTTCTATTTTATTAAGGTTCTTGTCCTGCACCCATCACCGTAGTATCTGGCCTTGTCCATACACAAACTGGAACCAAAATAACTAAATAGGCTTTAGTTCACATCTTTAGTTATTTTGGTGCAAGACTGTGTGTGGATTTTTTTTTTTTAGATTAAGAATGTCCTATTTTGATTTAACCTAAATCTGTAAAAAAATTGATTTAGGAGAAGTTGAAATAGGATGTTCTTAATCAGAAATAAGAGTGACCATCACATGCAGACTTGCACCAAAATAATTAAAATTGCGAATTAAAAGTAATTTAATTATTTCGGTTCCAGTTCATCTGTAGACAAGTCCTTTAAGTGTCTTCCAGACATGCATTAAATGATGTGACTAGCGCCTGTCAAATGTGGTTCTTTCCTTCTTTCTCTCTTCCTTTCCCCAGGGGGGAAATTGCATGTGGCTTTTTGTTTCTGTATTTTGGTCTAGGAGTTAAAGCACAGTACGGGGAATTAGGAGAACTACGTTCTGTTCCAGGTTTTGCCACATGCATTTTGTGTGATGATATGATCCTTAGTCTCTTTCTGCCTCCATTTCCCCACCTGTAAGATAGGGATAATATCTACCTTACAGAGAAGTGAGTCTTACTCAGCTGATGTTTGTTAAAGTTCTTTGGGAACCAAGAATGGAAGGCATTGTGGGAGTACAAAATATTACTATTATTGATGTATATAGAATTTTTGACATACTACATTTGTATGATTTGGAAGGGAGAGAAGAAGGAAGTGTGGACAAGAGGGGAAGTAACTGGTTTAAATATTGTCATGTGAAGCAAATTTTTGTCATTACCATTTTCTTTGTGAAATAAATAGGCTGAGGTTTCTTTTAAATGCTTGGTTTGCATTAGCGGTCACCAGGTTAATTTTTTGGAAAAGCTAAATTGGAAGGTTTATTATTGTGATTTCCACTTAATATTTCAATCAATAAATGACATTTTTTAAATATTAAAAGCTTTTCATGTAACCCCCTAAGAGAAGGATTATGGCCTGGCAATCCTGCAAACACATGAATAACATTACTCACCTGAATAGTCTACTAACTTCAATAGAACAACTCACACTTAAAAGTTAAACATGCACTTGTTTGCCGGATTAGGTTCTAAGTAATTAGATCTGTGCTTCTCTTCAGAAAATAAATCTTAAAAGACTTCAGTACAAAATTCTTTTTAACTACAGCTGTTTAAAACTATGTAAATAGTAATTGTGAAAACTGACCATGTCTCTGCTGTTTATAGATGTTAACTGGCCTGCTTATTCACCTCATGCTTTACCAAGACACATCATTTGAGGTTGTGATATGAAGATAATACTGGCCAAATACTACTCTTCTTTTCCCTTTAAAACGTATGTGAACATTTGGAATTTGTGAGCTTCTGAGGGGCCTCATAGATCAATCTTGATTAGTTTATTTTTCTTCGTAAAGATTTTGATAGCCTGGTAAAGCTTTTGTTTGAAAGAGCATTCCTTGCTTCCTCTGTTGAGGGATGAAATATTGTTGCACCCAGCTCTCCACTGAAATAGTGAAAAACAATTTAGGTAACTGAATCTTTGATGGGGGGAACTTGGATTGAAAAGTCTGGCATTTAATTGCCCCCTTTCTCATAATTCTTCTAAATTTAACTTCAAAGGTGATTAAAGAAGTTATGGCTTAATTGCATAGCCTCATTCAGTCATTATAATTTTGCCTTAGAGCAATTTATTAGATCCTTATTTCCCTGAACCAGCAAAGATGATAATACTGAAATCTGTATTAGCTAAATGTCTTTTCAAGATTAATGTGGTGATCTGGATATAGATTTTTACATGCACTTTTTTCAGTTTTAATATCTGTGTTACAGATGGGGCTTATAACTATAGTATAGTTGATAGAAATCTGTGTATTTTAAATTTTACTGGCCAAAGAGCTGATACTGTTAGATTTGTGATCCAAGATAGTTCTATAAAATATACGTAATTGGAAAATTTATATCTGCAAGGGAAAATAATAGAGATGCATTTCTCTCTCTCTTTTTTTTTTTGGTACTGCTTTCTTAGATGTTTTTCTCCTGAGTTGATAATAGCAAAACTCTAATTCAGAGGAAGTATTGTCCAGTGGCTAGGGCATTAGCATAGGACATGGGAGACCTGGCTTCAAGATACTGATTTACCACAAATTTCTTATAGGGTGGTCTCTGTGTAGCTTGAAAATTTGTCTCTTTCACCAATAGAAGTTAGTTCAATAAAAGATATTACTTCACCCATTTTGTGTCTCTAATTTTTTGAGACCAACAGGGCTACAAACAAATTTCTTATGTAACATTTGACAAGTCACTTAGCCGCTCTCTAAAATGGGGATAACAGTATGTGATGGGGTATACAAACCCCAAAATGAGTCAGAAGGGGTTAAAGGACTGTACTGGGCCCAGGTAGATCTGCCCCTCCAGCCCTGCAGAGCATGCTGCAACTGGATACAAGATTGGAAAGGGAGCAACCCAGTTCAGAAGGACGAAGGCAGCACAAGGAAGACAGATTCCTGTCAAAGTGCCAGAGAAGTCTCCTTGAAGGAATAGGGCTGTATACTGACCCTGGTTTGGGCTGACAGTGGTTTCTTTTTTAATTATTATTATTATTATTATTATTACCCTATCTGGTATCAGAAGCTGAGGGAGAAAAGCATCAGTAAGAAGTGACCCAAGGAGGGTAACTCAGATGGCCCCCTCGGAGGCTAAACACTGCCGACCCTCCTGGGCCCTGGGTTGGAGTGTGGTGGAGCGGCTGGGCCTGGGCTCCCCTATCACTACTCCCCCTACTAGTGGGTTGGTACTAACCATTAGGCCACCCAGCCCACCAAGGACCCTATTACATTTGTTGGAGAACGTGGGAGTGTTAGTGTCCCAGGCCTGATAATAGGCCAAAAAGGAAAAAACAAACACACACACACAATGGATATCGGGAACTGCTAAAATGGGATCTCAAAAACCGACAGCCACAGCTACAACAGAGTCAGTTGCTCCCGCAGCTCGCCACCTAAACAGCAGCGACAGCTGGCGGCCCAGCAACAGCAATAGCTGATTTAGGAGATGGCAGCACAAGAGCAGGAACAGCAGCAACAGTGGCTCATCCAGCAGATGGTATCACTCCCTACAAACAGGGGTACGCACACCCCCATGGGTACACAGAGGTTTTCCAGGGGTTGCATCAACTTATCTAGATATTTTCCCAGTTTTACAACAGGCTACATAAAAAGCACTAGTGAAGTCAGTACAAACTAAAATTTCATACAGACAATGGACTTGTTTATGCTGCTCTACATACTATACGCTAAAATGTAAGTACCATATTTATAGTCCAGTTCATTTATATGGTAAAAATGAGAAAGTAAACCATTGTTCAGTAACAGTGTGGCTGTGACACTTGTGTTTTTATGTCTGATTTTTTTGACAAGCAAGTAGTTTTTAAGTGAGTTGAAATTTGGGGATACACAAGACAAATCAGACTCCTGAAAGGGGTACAGTAGTCTGGAAAAGTTGAGAGCCACTGACCTAGAGCCTGTCCATCGGGGGTGGGGGGCGGATGCCAGTTCAATCCCACCTGTCCCAGTAAAGCTGACCAAATGGGGCTTGTGCACAACCCCAGATATTCCTTGTCACACTTCAGAGCACATGGCTGTTGCATCCCGATGGCCCAAAGAGAGCTGGGCCACCCTATTGGCCCCTTACTTTACCAGACTGGCCCAGGCTACAGAATGAGATCTTGATGCATTGACTGTCCTAGACTACATACATGTCAAAGCAGCCATCTCACCAGAAACCTACTGATAACAGTTCTGCCTTGAGAAATTCTCCCAGGTGTGTGGCCACAGGCAGTCACTCAGAGCTTGAAGGAACACTGCTGGCAATAGCTCAAGCCAGGGTAGTATCAGGATTCAAGTGGTGGAAAAGATCAATTCACCCAAATCCTTCCAGCGGGAGGACACTAGTGTTGGTGAGATATCGTCTGGAAGCATTGGCAGAGGCAGTATCATTGGCAGAGAACTACCTGATGTCCCTCAGGCTAGAGGCTGAAATACCAAAAGTCATTCCTGGGCTCTCCAAGTCCCCATGGAGCACCAATACCCAAACACTGACAAGGGTAATTGTGGGAACTTGGATGCACAAACCTAGTGGGAGGGGGCACAAAAGCAAAGAGAGGAACCTGACGGTCCTTCTCTGCTGACCAGGTGGGGCCCCGCCTGGCTTGGCTGAGTGATCTTATCAAAACAGATTCTCTACCTTGGGGAACCTACCAAGAAATCAACTCCTCCCACCAGCAGCTATGTGTGGCCAGCAAGTACATTTCAGAAAGGACTGCCCATTCATGCTGTAATTATGATCAGGCCTGGAAAGCCGAGAACAGGGCTAGAAAGAGGGGGCCTTAGGAAAATGTTGGTCCCAATACAAATGGATGGAGTAGCTATACAAGGGCTGATAACAGGTTTCAGAGTAGCAGCCGTGTTAGTCTGTATTTGCAAAAAGAAAAGGAGTACTTGTGGCACCTTAGAGACTAACAAATTTATTAGAGCATAAGCTTTCATGAGCTACAGCTCACTTCATCGGATGCATCCGATGAAGTGAGCTGTAGCTCACGAAAGCTTATGCTCTAATAAATTTGTTAGTCTCTAAGGTGCCACAAGTACTCCTTTTCTTTTTACAAGGGCTGATAGACTCACTGTGGTCAGACCTTAGTTTGGAAGAGACTGGTGGGGACCAGAGGTAAAGCTAGGGACATAATCCAGTGTATCCGTGGGCACATGTGACCCTATCCAATGAGAGAGGTATGACTAACCATGCAAGAACATGTGGAAACGGTACAGGTTGGCGTGGCAAAAAGGCCTGGCTTATCCAGTCATGCTTTGGCATGACTGGTAGGTCTTTGGGGAAGAAGTCGAAGGGTGACAGAGTGCTTCCATGGAGAAAGCAGAGCCAGAGCCAGAAGACCCAGAAAGGTGGAAATGGCCACAGTGGCTGAGAGGGAGCCTCGGGAACAGGGGGGCTCAAAGGAAGATGAAGACCCAGGGGAAGGACCATCTTCATGAGTGAAAGACCCGCTGCCTGAACTCGACTGGGGCATAGAGGCTCACCACCACTCATCACCTAGATTTGTTGTCAAATGGGGGTGAGGAGTTTGTGGGGAAAAAAAGAAACACCCCCTTCCTGAACAAAGTTTATGAACAGCTCATCTGTGCAGATGGTAAAGCAGTTGAAACAGTGGACCCATTTTGAACTAATAGGGGAGAGGGCATACTGGGCAATGAAGGATCCTAGGACTGGAGAGCTAAGAATGCAATTCCTAGTACTGAGGAAGTTCTGAAGGCAGCTACTACAAGTGGCCTATACAGTTCCATGTGGGGGACACGTGGGGGGAGAGAAGATGCTTGGAAGGGTGACCCTGAGGTTCTACTGTTGTGTACCCGGAGGTGTGAGACTATTGCGCCTCGTGCCTGAAATGCCAGTGCATGGGCCAGAGAAAGGTCCGGAAAGTCCCCTTGGTACTGTAACCCATTGTGGGAGTGCCGTTTAAGCAAATAGGTGTAGACATGGTGGGTCCATTAGAGAAGTCCACAGCAGGGCACAGATACATACTGGTAATCTTGGACTATGCCACCAGATACCTCGAGGCCATTACCCTCTGGTCAGCAATAGTAGCTGTCATTGCTAGTGAACTCATAAAAAATATTTGCCTGGGTGGGGATCCCTAGAGAAATTTTGACAGACCAAGGGATGAATTTCACCTATGCATCTTATAGAAGGCCAACTCCTTAAGGATGTCAGTGTATTACCCCCAGATCGATGGGCTGATCAAACAGTTTAACAAAACGTTGAATAACGTTGAAAAAGTTTGTGACCACTGAACCCTGACACTGGGACTTCCTGATCCCCCTTCTCTTGCTCACTATTTGCGAGGTGCCCCAAGCATCTACAGGGTTCTCCCCATTTGAATTATTATATGGGAAGCAATCCGGGGGGATTCTGACTTCCTTTGGGAAGAGCAAAGCACCAGGACAACAATGTAATGAGGTATTTTATACAGCTATAGGAGAAATTGAAGAAACTGGGGGAGTTCACAAGAGAAAACCTACAGAAAGGCACAACGCACCCAGGAACAAGCCTATAACAAAGGGATCACACTGTGCATGTTCCAGTCCAGAGACCAAGTGTTACAGCTGCTACGAACCTCAGAATCCAAGTTGTTGGCTCACTGGCAAGTCTCCTTCAAGGTGGTGAGATGGATTGGGGAGATCATCCAGCAACTCAGGAAAAGGAAGTCTACCCAGGTGTATCACATCAACCTTTTGAAAGTCTGGAAAGGACAAGAGGGCATTCTTGTCACCCCATTCCTCCCAATCCAGAATTCAGACTTCAGGCCTCAGCACCAATCCTGAGGAAGATGTGGAAGGCAGTTTTCTAGAAACTCCAGGCCCCATGATAGAAGTAGGAGTTCTCGAATAGTGACCCAGCAAGTGGAGGAGCCCCACTGGGTTGTGCCCAAGCTGGATGAGTCGATGAGGTTCTGTATTGACTTCCAGAAGATGAACACCATTTCAAAATTCGACATGTACCCCATACCTAGGGTCAACAAACAGCTGGAAAGTCCACAGGCCACTAAGTATATATCCACCCTTGACTTGATGAAGGGATATTGGCAAATCCCCTTAACATCTGAATCTAAAGAAAAAAATGCCTTCCTCATTTTGTGGGGGCTATACCAATTTAAAACCATGACCTTTGGACTTCATGGAGCTGCCGCCACTTGCCAGCAGCTGATTTACAGAGTGTTATGGCTGCCTGGGGGGTACGTGGCCACCTATGTTGCCAATATCATAATCTACAGCGAGAGCTGAGCCTAACATGTGGCTGCAATATTATGGACTCTCAGGGAGGCAGGTTTGAGAGTCAACTAGCCACCCAAGAAATCACCTACCTAGGATATAGCACCCTGCGATGGGGTCTTATGAAGCTTTTGGGAAAGTGAGAGCCCATATGAATGTGCTACCACCGAATATGAAACATAACTCCAGAAGTTTGTATGTGTATTCCCCATCACAGTAGTGGAACCAAAAGAGTTATGTTTTGTAACTCTAAGGCTGAACCATTCCCATTAGGGGATCATATCTTGGTAATCAATGATTTCAAGCACAGATATTTCTATGCAGCCTTTATTCGTAGAACTTCCGTGTAATAGATATTGAGGGAACTGACTGCTTATAGTTTTTTTGCAGAGTTCATGTGCATCTGATGGCTTTTTAGGTTCCACCTCTATATTAGGTTTTACTAGCTTTATTTATATTGTAATACTAGTACTTTCACATGTAGTCATTTTGCATTTGACAGGGAATAATATCAAGAAAACTGAGTATCCTTATAATGTAATGTATAATGTAATGTAAGGTTAGGCCCTTAGAACTGAGCCCTGTTAGTTGTGTTTTTAGCAAAAAGTAATTAAATGTTTGTACCAAAATCTTAGCAGACCATGAAGACTGAGCATGTTAGGAATGAAGTTATTTAAGTGAGATACCAGAGAATCTATTTGGTGATAAGATTTGTTTTTAGAAACTTGCCGTCAACCATTTCATTAACATTCATTAAGATTGTGTGAATGTAATTCTCAAAAAGATTGATAGGAACAACAAAGAAAGATCTTAAGTCAAGATTCTTAAAAATTACTAGTGATTGTGGGTACCACAGTTTTAGGGGGCCCAGCTTGATACCCCTTAAAGTGAAGTTATTGTTCAGAAATGTTGAACCAAATACTCTCTGAAAATCAAGCCACGTTCAAGTGTCCCATGTTGGGCTCCCCAAAACTGAAGCACTCATAATTACTTATCGCTTTTGAAAATCTTGACCCTCAACTTTTATGGTTGTATTCTTCCACCTTTATTCATGCTGAGTAGTACTTTACTCTGCAAGTACCAGCCCTGTAATTTATAATATGTAAGTTATGGAATTTACTCAGGAGTCACTATTTGATCTTGTTAAACTGCAGCTGCCTTCACTTCCCAACCTGTGAGATAATCTATTCTAAACATTGAATATGTAGTTGTCTGGGCAAAATAAGCAGTTCATGATTAGTTTTCAGTGTTGTAGTCATGTTGGTTCCAGGATATTAGAGAGAAAAGGTGGGTGACATAATATCTTTTATTGGACCAACTTCTGCTGGCGAGAAAGACAAGCTTTTGAGCTTACACAGAGCTGAAGAAGAGCTCTGTGTATCTCGAAAGCTTGTCTCTTTCACCAACAGAAGTTGGTCCAATAAAAGATATTACCTCATCCCCCTTGTCTCAGTTCTTGAGCAGTACATTTGCCTCAATCTTTAATAAGATTTTTTTCTTTTTAAATGGCTATCTTGGCACGCAAAGAGTTAGGTCACATTTGTATTTCTTGAAGGCTTTTTGTTTTATTAGAGGTGGAAAGTAGCATGATTTGTTACAGGCCTTTTCCAAAGCCTCCAGTTCTAATCAGGTTTGTCCTGTTTCCTGTACTTTTTATTTTCATTGCACACATCTATTGATACTTATCTAATAAAATATGTGTTGCTGTCTTTGAACATGTGTAGTATGACTTCTCTGTAGCTGTTTGGAAGAGCAGTAGTTTAATAAACTAGCATTCAATCTCCACAGATCTTGGTCAACATTTAAAAAAATATCTGCAGGCCAAAAGTAGTTTGGGCTTCTCAACTTTGAACCTGATCCCATGAATAGTTGAGGGCCTTCTGCAAGGTGCTGAGCTTCAAGATGTTCAACATTTGTTAAGAGTTTAGGAATGTAGTTCTGAAAAAGGCTGATAGGAACAATAAAGAAAGATCTCAGGCCAAGATTTTCAGAAGTGACTAGTAATTGTGGATGCCTCAATTTTGGGGGGCCCAGCTGGAAATCCCTTAAAGGGAGCTGATTTTTCATGTGTTGAACAAACATTTTCCGAAAATCAAGCCATTTTCAAGTGTCTCAGGTTGGGCCCTGAGTTTCTAAGATAATTGTCCATGTCACAAAGATACTGCATAATGCATTATGAGACGCCTCCGTTTAGCAGTGATCCAAAACTAGAATAGAAGATTAATATCAATATATTATACCTCTGAGCTTCTTTAGGAATAATTTGGAGACCAGATAATTTGCATAGTCTTTGTAAGAGGCTCTTTTTTTAAGACTCAGGTTTTTCTATACACATATATATACTTCACTTTTAAACCCAAATAGTCAGAAATTGCTAAGCTATACTATATTTCAGGGTAGCTATATTACACAGATGTCTACATTCACACAGAATATATGCTTCAATGATTTTTTTATTCCCAATAATAGCTTATATAAAAAAGTCAAAGAAGCATATAAAATAATCAACAATTAAAGATGTTATTTAATGCATTAACACTTCCTAGTTACCTATCATGCCAACCGTCTAGAGCCTCATAATTTTATTCCCAGATGGAGCAATTGTAGCCCATAACATGTTGTTTTTTCCCTTAAAAGTGAATTTGGGGCTGGTAAAAAGTACCAGATTGATAGCACTGGAGATTGAAGTTACAGAACATATTTAGCAGACAGATTGTCCCGCCAGTGACCCCAATCCTGTTATCAGCCTCTTAAGTCTAGGGATAAGAGTGTAGTTCATCCTATGTATCTAGGTGTCCATGCCCATTCAGTCCTTGGCTTCTTTGCTGCTCTTTGCACACAATTATGCTCTATGGCACAAAGTGGGGCTACAGAGTTGAAGGCTCTGGGCCTTTCAGCTCCTACAGGTCTATGTCATCAGGCTTATTCTTGTTGTCAGAAGGCACAGGTGACTCTTAAAGCAAGAACTGAAAGAATAAATATGGAATATTCATTTCTCTGTTGCTGGTGGAACCCAAACACACTTTTTTCTTCATGGATGCAGAACAATTTATGGATTATCAGAGAGGAAGGCATAATTTAGTTTTCACTTCAAAACCAGAAACTACTACCACTGTTGCATGACAGAACTAACATCATTCATTTGCTATGTGGTTCAGGGAAGGCCTGGATGACTCAGGGGCACTGGTAGTCACTTGCATAAATCTGGCCCAGGGGCAGGCAGTAGTGATTCAAAGCTGTTAATATTTGATGGCTGTAGGAGGCCTCTTGAAATGAGCTGTGAATTAAACTAGCTTCTAGTGGACAGGTGTCAACATTACAAAAACATGCTCTCATAATTAATAAGCTTTGTTGGCAATTTTAGCAGCAGGGTCATGGATTGAATGCTCATGGAAACTGAGCTTCAGGGTTGGGGAGACAAGGTGGGTGAGGTAATATCTTTTATTGGTCCAACTTCTGTTGGTGAGAGAGACAAGCTTTTGAGCCACACAGAGCTCTTCTTCAGTTCTGTTTATCTCAAAAGCTTGTCTTCCTCACCCACAGAAGTTGATCCGGTGAAAGATATTCCCTCACCCACCTTGTCTCTTTCATATCCTGGGAATGACGCAGCTACAACTACACTACATACTTCAAGGCTGGGTTAGACACACTGGCATGGAATTGTAATGCCACTGCCGATGCTGTACCTCTGTGAAAACCAGTGGGCTTCGGTTTCCAGCACTCTGAATTCAACACCCTTTGTAAATGCACTAAAGGAAAAAAATATAAAAAGAAAGGGGCTGACAACACAACACAACACTCCCTTCGCAGTCCATCTCCACTGCTCCTCACATGGTATTCTCTTTGATTCCGTGCATTTCTTGTTTATGCAACTCTAGAGAAAGGGAATGAAGTCCCATCATTACTCCTGCCTCCTTCCTATACATTTCCAACTACCTCAGTCCCTTTTCTTACTATTTTATCATGAAGATAACGTACACACCTGGGAAATTTTATTTTCTTTTTCCTTGTAAATTATGCAAAGCAAATATCAAATGTTATCTTGGGTGCTGACACATGGAAATTAGGAGAGGTATTACAGTCCTATTCAGTCTTCTTTCCAGAGAAAACTGCTGGTTAGGTCAATTTACTTGGCTCAGTACACTGCTTTAATCTTAACCTGAGGCTTTGCTGCAGATATAGAGCAGCTGGCTCTAATGTCTTCATGCATGGTTGCAAGTAAACGATTTAATTTCTGTTCGTTGAGAGGTGGGAATCCAGCAAGAATGTCTCTTTTGAATGAAAACTTTGTGGGTTGATAATAGGTGAATAAGCAATGCAGTATGATAGAGTAACCCTGGAATTACCACCTAAACTTTGAGGGCCCAGGTTCACCCCTGGTGTAACACTATAGACTTCAGTGGAGTTGTACCAGCGATTAGTTTGGTCTAACAACTCTGACTATAAGAATTTAGAAAGGAAAAAGCAGCAGATTCTGTTGTGTTACTTTTCCAGTGCTGAGAGCTCTGTTTAAAAGACAGTATTCATAGCTTTCCAATGAAAACATGATCCCAAAGGCTGAGTATACTGACTGTGCAGCAGGCTGACCCTCTCCAGGATAAATGGGCCACCTGGGCACAGGCCTACAAGGAAAAAAAGCACAGCCTGTTGTGGAACTATTTAATCTCCTACTGCATCCCCCAATACTATATCCATCAGACAGGTTGCTATATGTACATATTGATAGCTGTCTGATACATAGATTTTATGGTACTTACTGTAGCAAATGGAATGCCCATCTTGCCCTCTACAGTGGGGGCTTGCTTCTTCATAGCCTTGTGTATAATAATTTACACCTGTGCAAAACAAGTGCAAACTGACTGTAAAATGTTACCCAGCCAGATGGACAGGTGTAAAGGACTGCACAAGGTACAAGACTACAAAGTACTAGGCTAATTGATTCTGGCTGACCTTTTAGTGGAGAACAGGCCCACAATATATCTTTTCCTGGAGTTTGCCCAGGCATAAACTTTAGCCTAAACTTTCTCCTCAAGCTGCACAAACCTCTTTTTCCCTGGCCTGCCCAAAGAGCACTCTCTTTAAAGGTGGCAGACCTCTTTTCAAATCATTTCCTTCTGCCTGAGCGGGGGATTGAACCTAGGTCTCCCAAATCCCTGCTGAGTACTCTAACCACTAGGCTAGAAATTATAAGGTAGGCAGTGGTGGCAGCACCACCACCTCATCTTGACTTCAGTCTCCAGAAGATGGGTGCCCAGTTGTGTCTCACAAGCAGAGATAGGTACCTCCCTGCAGCCCAGACATAGAGGGGGTGAGAGGGGGTGGACCTTAACACACAACCCTGTTGTCAACATCTCCTATTGGCTAACTTAGGTTGTATAGGGAACCTAGGCACCTAACTCAAGCATCGTGGATCATATTGTTGTTCCTGTGGTTTTCTATCATCTAAAAATTAGGTGTTGCAATGTTCAGTGTCGCACTGCCTAAGTCCCTTTGTGGATCTGGGCTTGTCTTGCTAGTTACAGAAATATACAAAGTTTACTTCAGTTGTCAGAATCTGAAAAAGTTTCACTCACTACCACACTCCAGTAACAATGATTTTGTTTTGTATTTTCTAATTATAAATGCTATCATTGTAAGAACTGTGGGCTCAGTTCTGTAGTTGTTACTATTACTGTCAGTTGGAGTTAATTGAAGCTGAAGGATCAGCCCAAAGTGTGTTAGTTATATTTTACACACAGCTTTGAAGAAGTTGGTCTTGTAATATTTTGCTAAGCCACTTAAAAGTTCTTTAAAAGCAATTAAAATTTTTTCCATATGCTACAGCCTTGCTGCCTTTCCTGCGGCTGTGGGTTACTTGAAAATAACTGTGGGTTACTTGTAAATCTTCAAGATGAATCATAGAAGTCCTGAATATGTATAAAGAAAAGGAGTACTTGTGGCACCTTAGAGACTAACAAATTTATTAGAGCATAAGCTTTCGTGAGCTACAGCTCACTTCATCGGATGCATCTTGTCTATATTTATTAGGGTAGACAAACTTTCTTTGGGTAGGTTTCAGAGTAGCAGCCGTGTTAGTCTGTATTCGCAAAAAGAAAAGGAGTGTGGCACTTGTGGCACCTTAGAGACTAACAAATTTATTTGAGCATAAGCTTTCGTGAGCTACAGCATCCGATGCATCCATGAAGTGAGCTTTAGCTCACGAAAGCTTATGCTCAAATAAATTTGTTAGTCTCTAAGGTACCACAAGTACTCCTTTTCTTTCTTTGGGTAATTCATTATTGTTACTTCTCTCTACAATGTACAAAGAAGCACATTTGTTGTTCAAAGATTTCTGAATCAGGACTGTAGGGCATGTCACTGTCATGTTGGTTTCTTATGCTGTGACTAAAAACAGTTAGTGTCAGTGCTTCCCATTAACCATCCTTAGTTTCAGATGGAAACTTGACTGTCACTTCTACTTAATTGCATCATTTCCTAATATATAATGATGTGAACATTTTGTTTTGCTAAGTGTACTTGGTGTAAAAGCATTTTCACAAGACATAAAATGTTGATTTGTTTATTAATGAAACCTGGTATTTCACTTTCACACTGTTGCCTAAAAACCTTCAGAACAAACAGTAACAATTACCTATGTATTATTTCACTGTGTTCTTCTCCAGTTGTTATTTTATAGTAACAGTGGCTCATTCTTTTTATAATTTTAATTGGATCCAAAATAAATATAAATTTAATGCTAAAGTAGATCTGCACTACCTTAAATATTTTAAATAATTGGAGTATTTCACATCTGTAAATATGCTTTATTCCTAAAAGCCTATGTAATACATTAATGGGTCCTAGTCTTTATTTTAGGGCTTTCCTTTATTTTCAGTCACTTCTATTGTGAATGGGAGCGTACAACACCACTATCCAACTGAGGTGCCTGTTATCGAAAAAGATGTTACTCTTGTTTCCACTGAAGAATTCTGAATGTCTAATTAGGAAAAGGAGCTGTTTATGGTTGTCTGAAGTGTCTGTTTTACATGCAGTCATGCAGAAGTAGAACAATGTTGTAGACTCCGAGTGTAAATAGAAGCAATCATGATCCAAACTCTGGGATAAGTAATTAGAATAATAATTGGAAATAAAGAAGCTTTGTCAGTTTGCATTCCTTTTTCCAAGGCAGCTCAGGGCAAGTGTAGAAACTTATATATATACACACATATATATAAGTAAATACTCCAAAAATAAAAATAAAATCAGATTTATGAATAAGGTCTGACTACCAGTGTTTTGGTTTCTGAAGGATTTACTTTAGATTGTCAGAAATTATATGCTTTAAAATAATTTGCTTTAAAGCAATAAAGTTAAGGTTTATATTTAAATTCAGCTGCAATATACTACAGCATGTTTTCGTTCAGTAATACTGTAGGAGTACATTCAACTTATTAATCACTGAATTTTGTGTTTGAATTAAAAAATCCACTAAATGCCAAGGACAGGTAAATTTACAGTCATTTATTATGGACAATTTATTTTCTCTTGTGACATGGGATGAATAGCAATTCACACTTTCTTTAAATTAAATTGAATTGTGAACTGAAAATGTTAAATGTCTTTTTGAAGAGGTGGTTTGGATACTGACAATGAAATTCAAGGATCTACATGAGCGACTTAAGTAGAGCTTAACTTGTTCAAAAGAACTTGTATGGCCTGTCTGCTCTGAGATGGTTTTCATACTCTAGGCCTGGTCCTTGGATCTGGCTGAGCTGAAATTTGCCCAGAACCCAAAAGGTATGTGGTAGGGCAAAGAAGGTTGTAGACAACCTGTGGGCTTCCCAATCCCCAGCATATGTCATTGCAGCCTCAGAGCTGCTGTAGCTTGCACCAGTTTGTAATGGCTATCATTATTTTGAAAGTTGTAGATAGGAGAACAAACTACTTTTTCTGGTTCTTCATTCTTACTGTACTAAACATGATAGCCTCTTCCAAGCAAATTAATTGTTAGAGACTCTCAAGTGATGTGAGGCTATTAGATTTGTGGATAGCATCTAGTCTTTCTGGTGTTGGTGATTCTTGTTTGCAGGCTAATTATATAAATAACTGTACAACGGACATTTTTTCCGATTCAAATATGTCAGCATAAATTGGTGTGAGTTTAGTTCCACATCTTCAACTTCAGTTTTGGTTGCTTTTTTCTTTGGTATGGGAGGAGGATTTTTTTAACCATTTTGGAATTTTGGGGTATATTCATGTATGTTTAAGAATGATAATACCTGAATGAAAACTTGGTCCTTTTTTGGCAGCAACTTCTACAGTGTGTGGTGGCTGCCTCTGAATCAGCATCGAGGGCTGCCCTCTCCACTTTCCACTTCAGCGGAACTACTGATGATTATTTTTTATGAGAAGTTTTTTAAATGATTTCAAAAGGAAATGAAGAAGCAATGCTTGGGCTTTTTTCAGAAAAGTTTGAAAAACTGAGTTTAAGGTTAACAGAAATGGAGAGCAGGTACCAGCCTCTGAGAACAGCTCATAAGGTGCTTCTTCCCAGTATACGATGGATGCTATTGAGAACAAAGAGGACAGAGGGCTGGGGCTTGCCATGAAATGGAATCCTTTTTCCTGGTTCTTTGTCACAGCCATTGCTGGTCCTTCGTGTGTGGGAATGAGGGCATCCTGTTTCTAGCAGGGATAGAGAAGAACCAAATTTAGAAGTGAAAATAGTAGCATTTTCAAGATAAGTGGCCCTGCCAAAGAGGCTACCCTGTCTTCGCCCTACTGTGACACTTTCATCTATTTGCTTGTAAATTGGACAAACATACTTTGGAAAATATTTGAATTCAATAATTCAAAATTAGACAAACACCTAGAATTTTTCCATGCCTGGCATTGAAAACGAAATGTTTATCTGAAAAATGTAGCAAGCAAAGGGCCAGATTGTGTGTGTGTGTGTGTGTGTGTGTGTGTGTGTGTGTGTGTCTGCCTCCCTCTCTCTCACACACACGTGCACGCACGCACACACACACACACACACAGAGTGAGCAGTTACTCATCTGTCTGTTTCTCTCTCTCTCTCTCTCACACACACACAGACACAGAGTAAGCAGTTACTCAACTGTAGTGCTGTCAGAATTGCTCACCAACATGAGTAGCAGGTAAAGGAGCATTTAAGGCACCTAGGGTCAGATTCTGACCATTTTATTCTCTCATCTTTACTCTTCAAGTAATCCTATTGATTTCAGTATGATTTCTTGTAGAGAAAGGTACTGTCCAGGTAAGTATCAGCAACGTAACCCCATGGATAAAGTGATAGACTCCTAGAACCATTTTACTGTATGAGCTGCGCTGTACAGGACATTAATATAAGGTAACCAATCAGGCAGTAGAACACAAAATGGAAAAATGTAGAAAACCAAAAAGGTCCAAAAATATGCAGATTCTGCTGGTTTTACTGGCAGCAGGACCCCAAAATTGATTAATTTCATGGATTACCTATTCCCCTTAGTTCTCAAACTGACTGCTAAAAAAAAGAAATCTACAGCGAATGCACTTACAGGAGTACAATATGGAGGAACCTATAATAATAATATAGTGGGTCATGTGGAAAAACCTACAATACCATTGTAGTGGAAGGTATAATCCTGATCTCTCTCTCCAGCCTCCCAGCTCAGGATTGCAGCCTGAGAGAGCAGTTCCCTTTATTTAAAATAATAATTTTGAAAGAATCAAGGTTTTGCTCTGCCCAGATTTTGAGCTCCGACACAAATGTCTGACCAACGCAATGGTTCTTCTGAAAACCTTTACAAAGGAAGGGATGGATGTCTAAGATGTTTTCCTATCCCAACTCAGAGAATGATTTTTTGGGATTATATATCAACATGCAAACCTTAAGCGAAACTATGGGAACAAAACCAAGATGTGGCCTGGGCCAGTAATAATACTGTAGCTAAGTAAGGATGATGCTGAAACTTGAATTTTCAGAACTGACTTAGCTGTTTATTTGTAATACTCTATTTGAGATTAATGATGATAATTCTCTTTTATTTCTGTTTATTCTTTCCTTTTGTAGGTAAATCTTTTGTCATACCATGTCTTCTCAGTGTTGAAACTGATTTTCTCTGTTAGCTTAATTCCACATACTGAACATAATAGGCCAGATCCTGTTCCACACTAAGTGGAAACAGAATACAGAGTCTTGAATATCCTCTTCATTGATACATGGTGCAGACTGGTATTATGAAGTTTAGGTGCAATTTATATTAATTTTGAGAGATAAACTGAATTGTTAGGCTAATAAGAAGAAGCAAGAGGTAAGAAGGACAATCATTCAATTTACATCTAAAAGAAACCATCATAAATTTAGGTGACAGATATTTTGAAATCTATGAACAATTGTTATAGTGCTAGTGACCCTGCATTGTATTAATATTTTGCCTAAATTGATTTGAGTCACTGAAGCAAGGGAAGCATGAGGCAAATCATGTTTGATATAGTAAATCTATTTTTAAAAAAGCAATAAAAGTCCAGTGAAAGACAACTCATGCTTTAAGTAAGCCATTATTTCCCTTATGTGGAAAGTGTTCCCATTCATTTATTAGACAAAAGTATGTTACTTCATAACACAAAATTATTTAAGGAAAGAAATTTCCTAGCTCTGTAGGTCCTACTGACCTATAGTATACCCCTTTTATATACAGGGTGTACATTTGTCTCATCTGATCATAAGACCAGAAAATATATAGCTCCAAATGATACATCAGGGCCAGAACAGATTTGTTATTATTCTGATTGCTCGCTTTAATGTCCTGAGCGCTTTACACATTATCAGTGAATTCTTGTCAGTCAGCTCACTAGTTAGGATCTCTTTGGACACTTAAAAAGCCTTCAACAGAATGGAATGAGATTTTTTGGCTTAATGAACTGAGGCAATATTATGTTGACCTCAAGTTTTACGCTTGCTACAATTCTAATTGCAATGTCCTGTGGCTTTAATTTGTATCGCTGATTATATCCATCTTTCATTTCCACATAACCACTGCATCTTTGGAATAGTATTAAGATTGGGTACTCAGCATTTTTCTTTTCTTAGAGCCATTTAAGCTGGCAGAAAAAAGAAATAAAAAATGTTGAAGACCTTAAAATATAAGCAAGATGCCAAGTGCTAGGCCTTATTTTCCAACAGTTGTAGGCTGACCTCTGATTTTGAGTATGCGCTTAATTGTGCCCACAAAAAAGAGCAGGCATGCACACATGTTTGTGCACACAAATCAAATGGTTTTGCACTAAAAGAGCTCCAGTTCTCTATCAACAGTCACACAGGAACAAGTGTATCAATGGTCAGTTTTAATTTTCAATCTTCAACACTATTCACCATTTTCACCAATGATCTGGAAGTATAAAATAAGTGCTGATATAATATGTGGATGACCCAAATATTACTGGAGTGATAAATAATGATGGGAACAGGGCAGTCGCACACAGTGACCTAGATCTCTTGATAAGGTGGGCCTGTTCAAATAAAGGCATTTTAACACAGCCAAATGCTAAATTATACATCTAGGGACAAGGAATGCAGCCATACCAAGAGAATGGCGGCTGTACCCTGGAGAACAGTGACTCTGAAAAGGATCTAGAGGTCATAAGGGTCACGCAACTCAACATGAGCTCCCGATGCGATGCTGTGGCAAAAAGGGCTAATGTGATGCTTGGCTATATAAACAGAAGAGTAGAGAGTATGGATAGAGATTGATTTTACCCCTGTGTATATTATACTGGGAGACCGATACTGGAATACTGTACAGCTCTGGTTTCCACATTTTAAAAAAGATGTTGAAAAATTGGAGAAAGTGCAGGAAAGAGACACAAAAATTACCTGAAGGCTGGAGAAAATGCCGTATAGTGAGAGACTTAAAGATCTGTTTAGTTTATCATAAAGCAGATTGAGATTGTTGATTATAGTGTACAAGTATCTTCATGGGAAGAAAATACCAGGTACTAAAGTGATCTTCAATCTATCAGAGAAAGGCATAACAAGAACCAAGGGCTGCAAGCTGAAGCCAGACAATTAGGTACCAATTTTTAGCAGCGAGAATAATTTAACAATTGGAACAAACTTCCAACAGAAGTGGCAGATGCTTCATCTCTTGATGCCTTTAAATCAAGGCTGGATGCCTTTCAGGAAATTATGATTTAATCAAACTCAAGCTATGCTTTAGTCAAACCCAAGTTATTGGGCTCAATATAGGGTTAACTGATAGACATGTAATGGCTTGTGATATACAGGAGGTCAGACTAGATCAAATAATGGTCCCTCCTAACCTAAAATTCTATGAATCTAGGGGAGATGGACTGTTTTTAATTTTTTTGGTTCTATTAGTGAGATCCCATATGAGATCTGTTGAATGATTTCTACCAGATAGGATGCTCCCAAGAACCTTTTCAGAGACTGATATGTGTTTAGATATCTCCTTCATTCTTACTTGATCTTGAGTAGCTAAGTCACCTCTTGGGTTGGACTTGAGGCCTGCCTCATGCAGTTTATTGCTATGAATGACTATTGGATTGGTATGCACATCTGGGAACACTGGTACCTAGCCATTGGCTTATGGACTATACAGTCTGACTCAAGAGGTCAGGAGCAACAGCCGTGTAAATTGATTTTAGTCTGTACATTAGGGCTCATTCTTGCAGATCCTTTGTTTTTCCTGTGTATAATATATTTTCTGATCTTAATTCTCATGTTTAACTGTGTCACTGGAAAATTGACATCTGAATGATGCGTGGTTTGAGTCACTTTGAATTTTTTTTCTCTCTCTAAAAGGTTACTTGGGCTCTGTTACTGCTTATTTCAGCATAGACTAGTTTGGTGTTTAGTTTTGGGGTTTTTGTTTTGTTTTGTTTGTTCATGAATGATGAATATTTTCCTATATATACAGTGCCTTACCACTGTGTGTCTTCCTTTTGCAATATTGTTCTTTTTGTAAAATGAGCATGTTTTCATCCATGTTTTATGGCTGTCTCATCACTGGGAACTCCAAACGGAAACATAAAAAACCACAGAAATAAATAAGATAATGCTTTTGGGCTATAAAGTCGTGAGTTCAAATTCTACTTTGGAACTTAAGGTTGGGTATAGATCCACACTACTGTGGATGAGTGTGCTTCCCTGTTACATGTGCCATCATTCAAGTGAGATGCTAAATGAAGGTATCTTTTGCCCGACTATGGCAGTTCTTGGTTCCAAGTGAAAGATCTCCGAGTTCTTTTCAAAGAGAAATCCTTTATTTCACAACAAGCCCCAGTAGCTGGGTTTGGTGAAGCAGGCATGGAGCATGGGGGAAAGGATTTCTCTCCCTAGGCCATGGAGCTGTAGCAGTGCTGCACAGAGGCCACTAATGCAAGCCACAGTACTGGGGTGTAGCCATGGGTGGGCCGTGGCCCACCCACTTAACATCTAGGCCTACCCCAGCGCTAGCTCTGCCCAGACCTATAGATTCATAGATTCATAGATACTAAGGTCAGAAGGGACCATTCTGATCATCTAGTCCGACCTCCTGCACAGCGCAGGCCACAGAATCTCACCCACCCACTCCTACAAAAAACTTCACCTATGTCTGAGCTATTGAAGTCCTTAAATCATGGTTTAAAGACTTCAAGGAGCAGAGAAGCCTTCCTCAAGTTATCCATGCCCCATGCTACAGAGGAAGGCGAAAAACCTCCAGGGCCTCTCCAATCTGCCCTGGAGGAAAATTCCTTCCCGACCCCAAATATGGCAATCAGCTAAACCCTGAGCATATGGGCAAGATTCACCAGCCAGATACCCAGGAAAGAATTTTCTATAGTAACTCAGATCCCATCCATCTAATATCCCATCTCATTAGTCTTATTTACCCTGAATATTTAAAGATCAATTAATTACCAAAATCACATTATCCCATCATACCATCTCCTCCATAAACTTATCGAGTAGAATCTTAAAACCAGATAGACCTTTTGCCCCCACTGCTTCCCTTGGAAGGCTATTCCAAAACTTCACTCCTCTGATGGTTAGAAACCTTCATCTAATTTCAAGTCTAAACTTCCTGGTGGCCAGTTTATACCCATTTGTTCTTGTGTCCACATTGGTGCTGAGCTTAAATAATTCCTCTCCCTCTCCTGTATTTATCCCTCTGATATATTTATAGAGAGCAATCATATTTCCCCTCAACCTTCTTTTAGTTAGGCTAAACAAGCCAAGCTCCTTAAGTCTCCTTTCATAAGACAAGTTTTCCATTCCTCGGATCATCCTAGTAGCCCTTCTCTGTACCTGCTCCAGTTTGAATTCATCCTTTTTAAACATGGGAGAACAGAACTGCACACAGTATTCTAGGTGAGGTCTCACCAGTGCCTTGTATAATGGTACTAAAATCTCCTTATCCCTATTAGAAATACCTCTCCTGATGCATCCCAAAACTGCATTAGCTTTTTTCACAGCCATATTACATTGGCAGCTCATAGTCATCCTATGATCAACCAATACTCCAAGGTCCTTCTCCTCTTCCGTTACTTCTAATTGATGCGTCCCCAACTTATAACTAAAATTCTTGTTATTAATCCCTAAATGCATAACTTTACACTTCTCACTATTAAATTTCATCCTATTACTATTACTCCAGTTTACAAGGTCATCCAGATCCTCCTGTATAATACCCCTATCCTTCTCCTGGTGTCCTGGAGGACACCGCATGCTGTGTGCACACGCCCCCGGCCCAACCGGAGGGGGAGGGACAGCAGCGGCACAGCAGTGGAGCACCTGACAAGTGTGCCATGCATGCGTGCACGCGCATGCCGCAGCAGGAGAAGGGCAGCCGGTTGGCTGACTCTAGTCGCCCAGCAGCAGCGATCATCAAAAAATGTAGGCTTTTTGCCTCAGGGAGTGGGGCCTGGCATGGAGTGGTGAAATAGGGATGGGTGCTGGGAGCCGTGCATGCTGCAGAGTGGCGTCTCCTCCTGGAGCTGGGTGCGCACACGCAGGGCCCCTGGAGACCCCTGTTCAGAGCATCCATCGCCCCTCCCCCACAAGGCCAGCTGGACTGGAGGGGGTGGGCAGAGGCTGGCCCCTCGATCCCTCCTGCCCCCTTTCCTCTCTGCCCCCCCCATCATTGCCCACCGACCTGAAATCAGGGCCAAATGTCCCATGTTAGCTGTGCCACTGCCACAGTAGCCTTGTTGCTTCTGCACCTCCCACTAAGAGGGTTCAATGGTCAGCAGGTTTGTATAGCGGGAGATTCATGGTCTTGACCCTGTTCCTATCCAGACGTGCCTCACCCAGGCTGCTATCCCCAGCTGTATAGGAATGAGCCAGAAGCTTCCTGCAAAACCAGGTTCCATAATACACAGGAGCGTGCTTCCTTCCTTTCTGGCATGGTCTCCTCAAATCCTGTTCTCCGCTTCCCCTTTCACAGAAAACCCACATTTGTTCTGCTACAGCTGGGGCTCTAGGTAGCTGCAGAAGATGGGACAGAGTTTGTCACAGAGATTAGGAGATATAATCCTGGGATTTAATAAAATAAAAGGTTCTAATCTCTAAAACTGTATGTACGCTTTTGGAGAGTGTATTTGTTTACATAGCAACTAAGCTACCAATATGTAATTTCTTCATCCTTTGAAAGTGCTTTGGGATATCTTTTAACATAAAAGATGCTACTGCATATAAAATCAAATATTTCAAGTAGAGGTGATTCAGAATTTTGCAACAAGAAGGCATGTGAAATCATGCAGAATAAAACCTACTGTCCTTATAGAAAAACATCTACAACTGTTTGTAGCAAACAACTCATTTGCTGATCAGATAAAGCCAGACACGGATATGAGAGAGACAATACTAGGATCTCACCCACTGATTCTGTATAGGAGCTGAGAAGGGAAGGTGATGCTCTTGTTCTTGGTGCCTGGTTCTAAGCAGCTTTGCCATCTCAAGGGATTCAGTTTTTCTTCGAGTGCTTGCTCATGTCCATTCCATGCTAAGTGTGTGTGTGCCACGTGCACTGTTACCAGAGATTTTTCCTTTAGTGGTATCCGATGGACCAGGTCTAGCACCCTCTGGAGTGGCACACATATGAACCGGTATAAGGGTGCCACTGGCCCTGGACCCTCTCAGTTCCTTCTTACCACTGTGACAGTTGCTGGAATGACTCTTTCTTGCTCTGGCAAGGTTTCTTCCCAGTGGTTTCAGACTCTTTCTTCATTCATAGTGTTAATAGTTTTTGCAAGTAGTGGTAGTGTATATAGTTTGTGTATACAGTTCCTATCGTTGAGAGACTTTTCGCCCCAGGGGCCAGGCATGCCCCAGTTCCCAGGCTTCAAGCCTTGTGCCTCTTGTGGCAAACCTATGCCTGTGAGTGACCCACACTCCAGTTTCTTAAAGTGCTTGGGGGAAACTCATGTAAAGGACAAGTGCAAAATCTGTACGGACTTCAGATCCCTCACTAAGAAAGAACGGGACATCAGCCTATCCTCATTGAAGCTGCCATCAGACTTGACACTCCGATTCTGTGCTGAGTACTTCGGTGTCAGTGTGAAGCACTCCCCCAGCACCAAGCTCTTCCTGGCACTGTTCTCCATCCCTTGTGCCGAGGACAAAGCACAAAAACCAGCACACTGAGAGAGGGTGCTCGCCGGTGCAAAAGAGAGACAAACGGGGAGGGGGAGTGAGACCTGCACCAGGTTGCTCCTCTACCCCTGGATCCGTGTCATCACTGTCAATTCCACCATTGGCATTGAGTCCTGTGCAGGACCCTCCGCTGACACCAGGCAGCCACGTGGTACCAGTGGGCTGATGGTGCCGTCAAACACAGAGGCTTTACCGGTGACTAGGGATCTTCTCTCTCTTCTGGTCACTCCAACGCCACTGGGGCACCTACCAGCTCCGGCATCTGGAAGCAGGAGGGAACAGGGTGCATCAGGCACCTTCCCAGCACCACACAGGGAAAAGCCCTACCTGATTCCAGCATCCCACTCCTTGGCACACCACTGGTTCCCGGAACCCAGGCACTATATTGAAGTGGAAGCAGATACCGCTCCACCGTGGTTGCTGACAGAGAAATCCTCTTCGGAGGCTAAAGGGTAACCCTATGTACCACCGAAAGCCCAGCATTGGTACCCAGCCTATGCACCACCGAGCTTCACTGCTGGTCTCTCGGTGGGCATCTGGCCAGCAGGTCGCTGGCTGATATGTGGCCCTACTGGAACCACTGGGGGTTTCCCCCCATACTGGGGCCTTCCTCCCACTGCTTCTACTTGATGGTCTCTGAGAGACAGGCTACTGCTCCTTCCTGCTCAGCACTGGATCCAGACTGTGGTACCGAAGTCCAGGAGATGCCTCCAATGGACATAGTAGAGGAAGAGGAAGGAGCCCCTCCTCCATACAAGCCTCCTCAGATGAGGCTGTTGCGGGTCCCAGCAGCCTAGTTCTCCAGGACGATTTCAGAGCCCATTAGGATCTTCTGAAGCAGGTTGCTTCAAACCTAGGCTTGGAGATCAAGGAGCTCAGAGAGATATCGCACAGCCTTATTGATATCCTGGCTGCAGCAGCTCCATCCAAAGTGGCCCTGCCCATCAATGAGGTGGTGATGGGACCAGTGAAGGCCAAACAAAAAGATGCTAAGAAACTGGACCTTTTCAGAAGAAAGGTTTCTTCCAACTGCATATCGCCAATCAGCTTTGCTGGGGAGCTAAGATTTTAATCTATGAGACTTCCTGAATAAGTTCAAGACAGGAGTTTGCAACTCATAAGAATATGGCCAGAACCTCTCTCCAGGTGTTTCTGGATGCTTCCAACTCGACAGCCTGGACAATGACCTCCACAGTCACCATAAGGGGCTGTTCCTGCCTCCAGTTCTTCAGCTTTCCCTACGAGGTTAAACAGTCAATCCAGGATCTCCTATTTGAAGGCTCCTGCCTTTTCTCGGAGCAGATGGACCCAAGACTTCATGGACTGAAGGACTCAAGGGCCACAGCCACCCTACAATCCTTAGGCCTTTACGTTCCGTCTGTTGCCAGAAAACATTTCAGGCCCCAGCAGCCTCCTTGGTTCTAAGGATCTCCAAGGCAGGAGCCCTACAAAAAAAAGGCAGAGGTTATAAGTAGCGCCAGCCACTCACATCCACCTCAGCCTCCCAGTTGGGGCCTCAGAGATACTCTGGCAGGCCCAAGCAGGCCTTCTGAAGGTGCACCTGAGGGCACTGTACCAGTCACCTTTTGGATTCTCCCCTCCCCCCTTTCACTTTTGGACAGTCTGTCACTCTTCAGCCTGGCTTGGGCATCCATAACATCGGACCGATGGGTCCTGAGTACAGTGACAGTTGGATATACCCGTCAGTTTTTATTCATCCCTCTCTCCCACCTCCCATCCCTGTCCCTCTTCAGGGACCCTTCTCACGAGCAATTCCATGTCCAGGAGGTGCAATCCCTCCTACTTTTGGGGGCTGTGGAGGAAGTTCCTCAAGACTTGAGCAACACATCTCGAAGAACAACCGTTACGAAGTATTTGTAACCGTTTTTTTCTTAGACACATGGCTGGGTGCACTGACATCCAGGCATGCTGTACATTTATAAGCCACTGTGATAGATGCTTTCTAGATTACAATGATAGCTGTCCTTCCCCACTCTGAACTCTAGGGTACAGATGTGGGGCCCGCATGAAAGACCCCCTAAACTTATTCTTACCATCTTAGGTTAAAACTTCCCCAAGGTACAAACTTTGCCTTGGCCCTGAACAGTATGCTGCCACCACCAAGCATTTTAACCAAAGAACAGGGAAAGAGCCCACTTGGAGACATCTTTCCCCAAAATATCCCCCCAAGCCCTTTCCTGGCTGTAGGCAAATCGATAAGAATCCTCACCAATTTGTACAGGTGAACACAGACCCAAACCCTTGGATCTTAAGAACAATGAAAAATCAATCAGGTTCTTAAAAGAAAAATGTTAATTAAAGAAAAGGTAAAAGAATCACCTCTGTAAAATCAGGATGGAAAATACTTTACAGGGTATTCAGATTCAAAACACAGAGGATCCCCCTCTGGGAAAACCTTAAAGTTACAGAAAACAGGAATAAACCTCCCTCTTAACACAGGGAAAATTCACGTAAAACAAAAGATAAACTAATCTGCTTTGCCTGGCTTATCTATACTGGTTGCAATATTGGAGACTTGGATTAGGATGGGTTGGAGAAGATGGATTTCTGCCTCTTTCAGGGCCCATTAGGATCTTCTGAAGCAGGTTGCTTCAAACCTAGGCTTGGAGATCAAGGAGCTCAGAGAGATATCGCACAGTCTTATTGATATCCTGGCTGCAGAAACTCCATCCAAAGTGGCCCTGCCCATCAATGAGGTGGTGATGGGACCAGTCAAGGCCAAACAAAAAGATACTAAGAAACTGGACCATTTCTTTTCCAAAATTTCTGAGTGAGGCGACTTCTCATTCAGTGTGCCCAATAGGAAATACTATGCCTGTGGCCACTCCTGAATGACCAACCCTAAGTATCAGAGGGGTAGCCGTGTTAGTCTGGATCTGTAAAAGTGGCATAGAGTCCTGTGGCACCTTATAGACTAACAGACATATTGGAGCATAAGCTTTGGTGGGTGAATACCCACTTTGTCAGATGCAGGTAGTGGAAATTTCCAGAGGCAGATATAAATATGCAAGCAAGCATCAGGCTAGGGATAATGAGGTTAGTTCAATCAGGGAGGATGAGGAGTGGTTAACTTAACCTGTTTTGGGATTGGGAAAAGGGAATCTTGTAACGGAAAGCAATAAACCAATTAAAATCTGACATACACTCTGTTTCTTTGTTTCAAAATCTTTTATTTTTACAACTAAGAGTATTCAGCAAATTGGACTTACTCAGTGTCATTACTTTGTATCCTGCCCAGGTTGATAAAAGCCTACAGTTGTTCCCATGTGGTGAATATTTAGTGGCAAGCCTGAGAAGGGATTGCAGTTTCAATCCAATTCCTCATCAACTAAATTGCCAATTGAATTGGCTTATTTGTTGGCAGACTTACCAGACGCAGGGTCTGATCCTGTGTAGGTGCTGGGTATTTTTAAACACTCAAATGCAAGGTAAAAAAATGATGAACAGGATAGGGAGTGCATGGGAATCTCACTTTCATGAGAGTGCAGCTACCAAGCTACTTTTGCCTACCAGCAGGAATAAGGCTGAAAAGGAGAGTACATGGCTAAACTCCTTATTTGCATAATGAGGATCACAGATTAGTCTGACTCTTCTTCGGTTGCCGGCAGCAATTCAGCAGCTGCACCATCATTCCACCTCCCCGTTCGGCGGGCAGGATTCCTGCCTCCCCGTTCGGTGGCAAGTTGGGTTTTTTTTGCCGCTTGGGGTGGCCAAAAACACTGGAGCCGGCTCTGCCCTCACCTCACCCTTTATTTACCCTTTGCTTGACAGCATCCAGTAGACACACAAACTTATTTCCATTCAATGTAAAGGACCAGGCCTAGTGCTTAACCTTACTTGTACCTGTTGAGGTTTTCCCAGGATCATAACTGTGCTGGGAAATCTGTAAGGGTGTTCAGTACACACTGCCAGATGTCCAGTTTTATGGGCTCAGGATCATCTTAGTTATCCAGATTTTTTGTATCTCAGCAGTGACGTGTATACAGTAGGCAAGAAAAATTTGCAAACTGAAAGCCCAACAGTGAAATAGATATGGAGACAGAGCTGTCTTTAGACTGCTAGAGGTAGCCACCCCAAAGCAAGAATGAGGCATGGCAGAGTTGGAGGGAAGTTATCCCATGCTGCACCTTTTCTATAAGTAAATTGAGGATTTCAGTGTCTAGAGCTTCCACCAGGACCTTCCATAAGTACTAAAGCTTTGTAAGAAAAATGCTCTTTATATCTTTGATATTTGCTGCTTTTTCTTGGTAATGACTGGCTTTCCTGTGCTTAATAGTTTTGTAAAGAGTAAAGAAAAAATATTGCCTTTTCACAATTTCTTCCCAGAAGTCCAATAGAATTTTGTGATTTTCTTATATCCAAACTTTCCTGTCCCTCAAAAACCATCAACTTTGGACTGTTTCGTAGAATGTGCACATATTATTTCTCTCTGGTGTTACTTTTCCTTTGTCCTCTATGCTGATCACTGTGCCAAACCTGAATAGCTGGGCTGCAGCATCATAGTGCCACAGGGACTCATGGGGAGGCTGAGGAGTTAGGACTGGAGCTGCTGTGCAGTCTTTACATCAGAGCTGATGCTACAGTAACCCCTGCCACTCCTACTCCCCAATCTATAGTGGCCAATAAATCTGTTTAGCATTTTATCCACTCAACCAACCACACACATAAGTATTCTTGTGTTTTGTTTTTAGAATTGTTAGTTCAAAAAACATTTCCAAATGTTTGGGAAATAAGATAACTTTAAATCCATATATATGACGAGCTTTAATAAAACGATGACCACAAATAAAACACACAAGGGAGCTCCTAATTGCTAGCAGCAACAAAGCATTATTTTCTGCCATTTTCTAACTCTTTTATTTGCTGAAACTTTAATCTTCAGAGAAGTGGATTAGACACACAATTTCTGTTAACAATGATAAGAGTTGCACAACAAATAGCCAGACATGCTGCTCTAAAGGAGACCTGGAAATCATTATCAACTCTTAAGACAGAGTAGGTCTAACTGTATATGTTTGTACCAGCAGCATACATAGTTGTGAGAGTGAGTGGCAGGCAGCCTTGGTACAAATGTTCTGTATACAAGAGATGTTTTCCTTTGGATGGTGATTTTCTAATTAAAAAACAAAAACGAAAAAATAGATTCTTACTAGTTAATGTGTTTGAACTCATAGATTTTTAGAGTTCTGTGGATTGTTAGATTTTTCTTTCTAAGACAGCCCAGTCTTTATTAGCTACTGCGCTTTCCTTCTTTTACTGGAAAATAGATCTCTTACTGCATTGGAATAATTGATATGCATTTGCTGTATCGCTAATTGTTAAACTTTGCTGGAGAAGACTAACAAGCTTTGTCAGTTCATTACTGCTTCTTTTGTTTCCTTTTTTGTGATGAATAGCTATTGTTGATACCCAGTCAGAAGCCTTTTGGTTGCAACTGAAAGACAGGAATGGAGTTAATGGTAAGGGAATATAAAAAAATTAATACATTTTCAGGTTTTTTTATGGTTTTAATAAAATAACCAATGTAAAATAGCTTAAGTTATCAGTTCCCATATGGCAGAGCTGGAACCAAATAGGTCTTTTTGCTTTCTACAGCATTTGGGGTCAGATTTTCTACTGTAAAAAGAAAAAGATGACTTGTGGCACCTTAGAGACTAACAAATTTATTTGAGCATAAGCTTTCGTGAGCTACAGCTTACTTCGTCAGATGCATTCAGTGGAAAATACAGTGGGGAGATTTATGTACACAGAGAACATGAAACAATGGGTGTTACCATACACACTGTAAAGAGAGTGATCAGGTAAGATGAGCTATTACCAGCAGGAGAGTGGGGGAGGAGGTCCTTTTGTAGTGATAATCAAGGTGGGCCATTTCCAGCAGTTGACAAGAACATCTGAGGAACAGCGGGGGTGGGGGGGAATAAACACGGGGAAATAGTTTTACTTTGTGTAATGACCAATCCATTCCCAGTCTTTATTCAAGCCTAAGTTAATTATATCCAGTTTGCAAATCAATTCCAATTCAGCAGTCTCTTGTTGGAGTCTGTTTTTGAAGTTTTCTACTGTGTATGAGCAAAATATTTAGGGCTCACAATGTCCTAACTGCAGTGGAACCATACCAAGAAATTGAGTTATCGTAAGTGGCAAGAAGCTTTTGGGGAATGATCATAGAATAACGGTAATATGACCTGGGAGTTTGCAAACTGCATGGAGTCTTGGCCTAAACTCCTATCTATATAGTGTTCATATGCATGGTATTTAACATGGGGAGAGGGAGCAAACAAACCCTAGCTGCATTAGTGGCTCATGCCCTGCCTCTAGGTTTAGGGCTAGTCTACACACACACTTTTGCACCAAAATAACTAAATAGTTTTTTGTTTGCAAGTCTGGTTTGTCTGGAGAGTGGGGCAGCCAGGCCAAATGTGAGTGGTGTAGTAACCCCGTGCATCAGGTCACACTGCTACTCACTGAAATTTGGCCCTTCTGCCTATACTGATGAGAATGTATCTTTAAAATAATGAGGAAGCACAGTCTCACATGGCATACAAATATGAGGATAGAAATGGGCTAGAACTAGAGTACGTTGAAATGGGATAGGCGATGAGAAGGCTTCTCTTTTACTACTGATCTCAGAGTCTCATTTTCTGATTAGATACATGCACACAATAGGATAATTATGCTCAGTGTGGGAATTAAACAGTGGTCTTTCTTCAAGTTTTAAATTGAGGATTTCTCTTTTATGGGAAATATGATTCGACAAATATAGAAATATTCTTATTGATGGTCATTCCAGTGGCTCACTTTATTTTTAATTTGAACTAATGGAATACCATGATATGCATATTGACATTGTTTTATATTATAATTTGTGTTTACGGGATGGTCTTCTCTGGCTGTATAATCAATCCTGTGTGTAGAATCTGCCTGGTGGTTTGAAGAGTTTATAGGCTTTTTAGCTTCAGGAGTTTGGTTTACTGTGTATGGCTGAGGCAAATTCCACAGTGGAAGAAAGGGGTCTCCTCTTCTCCTCTTAAACTTTTGTCCTAAGTATGGCTTGGCATTAGATTTCATTTATGCCTGAAAGACATTAATACTGTTTTACTTTAAAATATGTGTGATTATAAGAGTATTTACTTTTCTCTCCCCTTTTGATGAGAGAGGGAGAGTTTATAAAGTTAGTGGTTAGTTTATCTGAATGTGTGGTTTACATGATGTAACATATGCCCTATGTGTTAGATTTCTAGAACTAAGTCGGAGTGGGCATGAGGTTTGACCATCTTCTGCCATGTAAATCACAGCAATATTTGCTGTTGCATTGTATATATGTATTGGTTCTGAGTAATTTTACCTTATTGTGGCTGGATAAAGACATTTGCAGCCCAGTCTTGAAAATCCTTTCTCATATCCTTACACACATGAGTAGTCCCCTTGGAATCGTGTGTGAGGACTGCTTGTATGATTAAAGACTTGGCTCCTGTGTTTGTTATAAAACTTTCAGTCCAGCTGTTATTTGAAAAAGCCTTCTTAAAGTGTGAATTTTTTGCCATGTACAATACTTGTGATCAAACAAACCAACAGATATCCTGAGTACAGCATAAATGACTGACAGACTGTTCTGTAGCTAGCAACATTTTGAAAGAAGCTTTTTTTGACAGCTGTAATTAATGAGTTTTAATAATAAGTGTAAAGTAGGAATGATAAAATAGCAGTTGACAGACCTTGCAGCCTAAAAGGCAGCTGTTCAGGATAGTTGTTGGACATACATCTACATTTTTGACTGTAACTGTAAATGGAGGAAAAGCAGATCTACAGTTGTGGAGTTCAGCTAATCAGAATCAAGTAATGTCTAATCTGTACTGCTAAACTGCCAGTTGGAGAGGTTCCTGCATTTAAGGGATCAACATTCCCAAGGAAATCTGGTACCTGCTTGTTGATGTGTCTGGATAAGCACCTTACAAACCATAGAAAGCACAGTATGACCATTCAACTTCACAAATGTATATACAGCTCTTTTTTTTTTTTCTGTTTGGAAGTTAGAATGGGAGCGCCTTCACTGAAACTAATGTAAGTGCTTGATCCTGCCCTCCTTATTACTCTTATCGTTTTTAATTTGTATTGCAGCAGCCAGAAATAGATGTTAATGTTTGCAGAACAAATTCAGGTGCATGCAGTCAATTTCCATTGAAATCAACATACTGAAGTAAACAAGAGTTGCATCTAAGGGTGCAGCTGGCCGTTAGAGGATATTGTTCCATCAGAAAACTGGCATTTTAATAGATAAAAAGTACAGATGAACAAATCTGTCTGCTCCCTTACTAAATGAATGAAAGAGCTGGCGTTGATTTCTTTGAGATGTAGTCTTATTTTTTGACATACTTCAGAAATAATTGAAATGGTGTACAAAATAACATCTGATGAAGTGGGTTCTAGCCCATGAAAGCTTATGCCCAAATAAATTTGTTAGTCTCTAAGGTGCCACAAAGACTCCTCGTTGTTTTTGCTGATACAGACTAACACGGCTACCACTCTGAAAAATAACTATGTTGCAATAGGCTAAAACACTTATATGTTTCTAAAGCTTTCCTGCAATTTTATCATTAAACTATGAAATTGATATAGTTCAGTTTAGTCATTTAAGTGAGGAACAGGCAGCTTGCTATTTAATTTTCTTTTTAACCCTGCTCTTGCAAGTTATTTCAACATCCCTTAAAGGTGAATTGCAAACCAAAGGAAAACCCAATGTGTTTGTCTTTTTACTGCTCCTTTATGATGAATAAAGACAGGCTATTTTTTTATTTATATTTGTTTATTTTCAAATAAAATGTAAAAAATACAGTCAGTCAACATGAATACAATAGTTCAAGAAGCAGAGGGGAAACTGGAGCTTTCTGCTGACATTAGAAGAATCAGTTCTTGACTTACCTTTTTCTTGAAGGACTCGGGCTCTCTTTGGAGGATCTGGAATGTGTCGTTACACCTGGAGTTTGAAACCTGTGCTACTGTTCTCCCAACCTCAGGATTGACATCTCCTCTCCACTCCATGGGGTCTAAGAGAACTGCATCTCGGGTTTCAACCTCCAGCTTTGGTGTTGCATTCCAGGTCCTCCAAAGATTGCCAGAGTCTTCCAGGAAAAAGAAAGTAGTTAGGACTTGATGTGTCTAATGTTAAAAACAGGGGGGAAACCCTCTCTTAAAATAATGAACTTTGCAGCTATCTTTTTACATTGCAGTGAAGAAGTAAAGGACAGTAACAAAACATAAATGTGTCAGTTTGCAATTCACCTCTCTCACTCCCAAACACTGAGAGTTGGGATTACTGGGCACTACATTCTAGTAGAGTTTAACAGCAGGAGCAACAGACCCAGGTTAAAAATTCAATGACCAGAAACAAATGTGCTTTCTATTTCATTTTCCCAGATGA